>NC_137177.1:54759953-55359953 GCF_951804945.1 Podarcis cretensis
TACCTCAGGTTACAGACACTTCGGGCTAACCCAGAAATAGTACCTCGGGTTAAGAACTTTGCTTCAGGATAACAACAGAAATCGCGCAGCGGCAGCGGGAGGTTGCATTAGCTAAAGTGGTACCTCAGGTTAAGAACAGTTTCCGGTTAAGAATGGACCTCCAGAACGAATTAAGTTCTTAACCCGAGGTACCACTGTAGTTTTTTGCAGAAAACACAATGGAATTCACCCTCAATTGCTTAGATACTTTAAAGGGGAAATAAGCAAATTCACAGAAGATAAGGCTATGAGCCATTAGATCTAAGCAGAACCTCCGCATTCAGTGGCAATATACCTCCAAATATTTGCCCATGGGCAACAGAATAAAGGGAAGGCTACTTCTTTCAAGCCCTACTTGCAGGTTTCCTGGAGTCATCTGGCTGGCCATTGTAAGTAAACACTGTCCTGAGCTAGATCTGGCTAGATCGATCTTGTGATGTCCATATGCCCTTGACTACAGAGCCTTCCAGGCAGCTCAGTAAATGTAGAAACCAACTGGTGAGTGCAGCAGGCCCAAGTTAAAATCTGATCCCACCAAAACAATCACCCATAATACTTACTGCTCAGATTTTCCCCCGTGGTAAATTACCTTGATGATTGGATGCCATTTCTTGAAGACTTCACAAAGAAATCTGCTCTGCCTTTCCTGGTGATGTCTACCAGGCCTCCTCTGTTATCCAGCACCCCAGAATGGATGGCAGCCCGACATATACTGGATGACTGCAAGGAACATTATTTTTACAGAAGACAGTTAATAGAGTTTATTTGTAAGGCTCTTCCTAGCTGATAAATAGCTTGCATTTTTGGTAGCAGTCTGTCATTAATCCAGAGCAGGGGTCATCAATGCAGTGCCTCTGGGTGCCACAGTGCCCTCCAGTACCCCCCTATGGCACCTGGAAAAGGCCTCAATAAATATTCTCCCCCCAAAAAATCTGTAATGTATGGGAGACTGTTTGCTCTTCCCGCTCAGTTTCTGTTTGTTCTGGCTCAGCTTCTCCCACATTGAATACATCCCCATAAACATGCCCATGTGCCATCAGATTCCAGAACACCCTCCCTCCCTTTAGTTCTGAACAGAGGAGAGGCTGAAAGAGTTTCTCTCTATGAGTGAGTGTAGTGGTGATTGATGAAGATGCTTTTTTCCAATGATTGCATCAATTTGTGGCCCTCTTTTTCTGCTCTTTTAGATCTGAAAGCCATTTTTGTTGTGTCATGTCCCTATGGCAGCAATCTTGTAACAGATGCCCACAGCGCTGTCTCAAAATCCTGAACTGATCTAGAGGCATTTGCCATTCATAGCCTACAAGCCACAATTAATATGGAGCATAGCTGACAACACTGATTTTCAAAATACTAACACACACGGATTGGAACGAGTACAAGGGAAACCTTGACTTCAAAGGGTGGAATGTAAAAAATGTTGATTTTTATTTGCTGATCACTAAATGAATGCTACTGTTTCTGTGCTTTGGTTTTATTGTTGATCTTTTAATTTTAGTTTTTCTTATTACAATAATAGTCTTTAAATTGTACATTGCCCTGGAAGTTTTTGTTGGAAGGGTATGGCTCATATATTTCTTATATAAAATGTTTGCCATTATTAGAGACAGAGCCAAGAGGAATGTGACTAATCAGGAGTAAGCTAGAGCAGTATCTGTCTAGATAGAGCCAGGGTAAGGCCTAGCTAGTGATGCATGATGTCTAGCAGAATTTCGAGCTCCAACAGAATCCGGAGCTTCTTCATTCTGCAGACATCCCAGTTTTGGAGGCCAGACATCATGCATTTATTTATTTTTTACAGGTAAGAACTAATTAAACACTGTATGATGGGAGTGGCTCTATTGTACTGAAAGCCACCTACATAGAATACAAGGCTGTGATTGTGTGCTTGGCTTTTATCCAGGGTGAGTATGCCTGGTGGTTCTATCATCACACAGGTCACTAAGGCACATCATTATCCTCCATTTCTTGGGACTTGCAAATATCTCTCTGTTTATTGCTTTATTACGTACGCTTTCATAGGTGAAGGTTCCGAACACTTTTGCGTTATTGTTCAAGCAGCCAGCAGGACACAGGTATCTAGCAAAAAAAATAAATGAGTATAGTTAGCCGTGTAATAGTCTTCAAGCCTTTTGGAACTATCTGTAGACCCAGCCTGAAACAGAGAACCCACTTTTTATTTTTATCATACATTCTGACTTGCCCATTCTTCTCTGTCTCTCTCTTGTTCCTCCTCCCTCCCTTCATTTTTCCTCCTTCTTTGAACCCCAAACAAATAAAAACTTCCCCTGAAATGAGGTGATGTTGTGGGTGCAATGCATGTAAGGAATGGATATGCACCTGTTACCAGCTTTGACTTCTGGGTCTTGATTAGGGATAGAGGCGGAACCCACAAAACTAGGATTCCAAGAGAATCATGGCTTGGATCAGACTGCAAGCTCACTCTGTCTTTAGAACTTTTAGATATATACAGCTGATGGACAAAGTTCCATGGAGGTAGACAAATGGGGAAGACCACCAAGTCAGATAATCAAATCTGTCCCCTGTCCCCACAAAACAACAACACCACCAAAGTGGCTTTTGCAAGCTTCATCAACATACAGTGGACAGGGGCTGTGTACACACCAGGGTGGATAAAAATCAATGATTTTTTTATTTTAAAAAAATAAAAAAATGGATTATATTTAAATCAGATATTTTTTTTAAATCGGATTTTTAAAATAAAATGCTTTTGGAGGAAAAAATCTTTCTAAAGATAGTTTTCTATTTAAGTTACATTATAGTCCAAAGTCTATTCATCAGGAATTAAGGATTTGTTTTAAGTTTTCATGTGTGCTGAAACTCAGTCTAAGTTGTTGTTGTTTTTTAATCATTTAACCATATCAGTTAACAAACACGGATACATATGCTATAATGTTATTGTTTTAGTTAAATAAATTGTTTAAATTGTTATTTAGGAAATGATTATTTTTCTCCTTCCAATAAAGTACAGCAGAAAAGTTGTTCAAACATAAATAATAATTTCATAAATTACCTGTCTTTGTATTTCTACTAATATAACCAAATCAGAAAATTTTGATATAACTGTAAAAACTACTTTGAAAATTAATTATTCCAAAAATGAAACCTTCATTTGGTTGTAAATATTAAGATTACACCAGCAAGAATGAGTCTTTGTAAAAAAAAATGATTTAAATCAAGTCTTACTGACTAGTGATTTAAATCAAGTTTTACTGACTAGTGATTTAAATGGGCACACAGCAAGGTCTACCTGCAATGAGTTTTTATTTTTGGAACAAAACTAGTTTTTCAAGAAGCACTTTTCAGGGGCAAAAAAATAATAATGCAATAGATCTAGACTGAGTGTGGGCTATGTTGCAAAAGCAAGTACTCAGACTCCACTGATTTGCAAATAAAATGTTGTGCAGCTTTACTAACCTCATTTGAACTACCCACGTTTTTAAGGAGAAACAATAACAAAAAAAAAAAGCAATGCATAAAAACTGAACACCATCCCCACTCTACATTTTCAAACAACCCTCTCTTTAATACCAATGTTTGGTTTGGATTTGGCGTGCTTCTCTCCCCGGTCCCGCCCCCCCAACACAAAAAAAACCCCAAAGTGATAAACTGTACTGTACTTAAACTAAAACCATCACACGCAGACTTGGTGGGTGGAGGCAATTGATGGTCCAGCTGAGATAAGTAAACATTGCTGGAGCGAGGGTGCTGAAAGGTCAGTGCCAACATTAGCCAAACAGTGTCGGCCACTTTGGGAACTGCGGGTTACACATCGCAGGCACTTGCACGAAATCAACTGCGGCCCCTTAATCTTGGCTGAATTTGGCTGCGTCATTTGCATGAATGGGCCCTGAAAGGCTGTCTTCATAGACAAGGGGCTTCTACACAGCCACTGGATCCGTGTCACAACAAACAGAGCACAGCCCATCTTTTGCTTTGAAAATATAGTGCGACTTTGCCAAGGGTGAGGCCTCTGCTTTCCCAGCAAGGTGGGGAAAGGAAAGAGAGGGAGGGGATGATTACCTGTTACATGTCGATCCTTTGCATTTATCCCTCATTTTGGTGTCACACTTGATCACTTGTGCTGGAGGGGGGAAGAGAAAATATAGAACCATCAGCAGGGCAAGTACTGTAACAGATATCCACATGGTCACACTTGTGCAGATGAAGCCTTCAAGCCGTTGCTAGACTACAACTCCCATCATCCATGACCATTGGCTATGCTGGTGATGGGTGTTGGAGTCCAACAAGATCTGCAGGGCCACAACTTCCCCAGTCTTGGTCTAGAAGCTTTAAGGGGGTTCTCTCTTTAAAAAGCTACAGGTGACCAAAAATTCCCTTGCAGGAGCATCTTGAAACTTAGGAGAGGGAGACAGTAATGCTCTCTTACTCATGTAAGACACAGCAGTTGGCTTTTCTTTCACAGGTTTTGTGGCTTTGGGCTTCCACACAGGTTTGCTGTCCGACACCTGGGGCGTCTCCACTTCGTTGGTCTCCTCGGTCTCGGGTTTTTGGACGTAACCGTCATCTTTTTTCACCCCAGCAGATTGAAAGAAAAAGCATCTTGTTAATATTTAAGGTCAGTGGGGCAGGTGGTGGAGGTGACTGCTCCCTTTAATTTACTTAGGGGGGTTGGCTGCATTGCCCATAAGTTCACTTCTGCTTGAAAGCTTAAAATGCAAAGCAAACAGAAGGGAAAAGTGGGTCCTTCTCTTCTAAAGGTCACATCCACACCACCACAGCACTACAGATCCCAAGATTCTTTGGGGGAAAGCCATGTGTTTTATATTTACAGTGTGGCTTTGACTGGAGTATGAAGTAACAAACAAGATCTGTACAAATATAAGAATTATTATCTGATTAGCCCAGGCATAGGGAATTTCACACCTGGGGGCGGGCATCAAATGGAGACCTCTATGCCTCTCTGTCCAGCCCATGAGATGTCCTCAAGGCATGCCCATTTATCTTCCAAGGCCACAATCTCTATCGGCCCCACTTTACACCCTCTGGGAGTATTTTTGCCTGGCCAGCAATGTGCCCTGGATCTCTGATTGTGACTCATGCTTTCCTAGATGGGGACTAGAGTAGGGTATGCAAGTTGGGTGTAGAAAGCAACCCACTGCACATCAGTAACCTTGATGTTCATTGTGTTGCTACTGGCAAAGTTCTATTCAAAGTAGACCGACTGAAATTGATGAGCCTGAGTTGGTTGTGTCCAATCATTTCAGTGTGTCTACTCTGAGTAGGACTAACATTGATACAGCCCATCTAGTCCAGCATCCTCTTCTCACAGTGGCTCACCAGATGCCTGTGAGAAACCTGAGCACAAGCACAGAGCTCTGCCCCTCCTCATCCATGGCTCTCAGCGAATGGAATTCAGAAACATTTCTTGAAGCTAACCCATCAACAGCAAGCAGCTGGACAGCAAACTGAGCAAGCACACAGATCCCCCTCCCTTTGGTCACAGCCTTAAGGGGGAAATACAGTTCTACATTTGTATCTATGCATATGCATTAAAGTAAAAGGTAAAGGTGCCCCTGCCCGTACGGGCCAGTCGTGTCCGACTCTAGGGTTGTGCGCCCATCTCACTTAAGAGGCCGGGGGCCAGCGCTGTCCGGAGACACTTCTGGGTCACGTGGCCAGCATGACAAAGCTACTCTGGTGAGCCGGCACCAGCGCAGCACACGGAAACGCCGTTTACCTTCCCGCTATAAAGCGGTACCTATTTATCTACTTGCACTTAGGGGTGCTTTCGAACTGCTAGGTGGGCAGGAGCTGGGACCGAAAGACGGGAGCTCACCCCGCCGCAGGGATTTGAACCGCTGACCATGCGATTGGCAAGCCCTAGGCGCTGAGGTTTTACCCACAGCGCCACCCGCGTCCCGCATATGCCGATTCTCTTGACATCTTGCAAACCGCTTAACCACGTACCTTTGTAACAGAGATTATTCTGGCACCTTCCTCCATAGCTAGGCGGGCATTCAGAACACGGCCTGCCATTTTTATAAGGTGCTTCTCCGATCCAGTTGCCTCTGAAAAGTGAGCACACATTTTGAAAGTTCCTTAATTCCTCCTCTCTCAAGTGTCCTCTGTTCCACACTTTAACATATGCAGTTGCTTCACTGGACTGTTCCAGGCCAGTTGCCTGGATCTTTACCCTCCTGAGGCCTCCAAGCACTGTGGAGCTACGGAAGAACTGAATGTCCTTACTGTACTTACTCATTGATAGATTACTGTAAATATGGGAAAAGATTACTCCCTTCCACAAATGTATAGTTGAGCAGCACTCTAGCGATAACTTGGCAGAGTTCAGAAGTGAAGCTGCCTTTTTATATACCTCACAACCAGCCAGTCACTGACGGGCTTTTGCCACTGGCTCCCCCTCGCTAGTTCCACAAAGCTGTTAGTCAAGGCTGCCTCCATTTCTTTCCTCACAGGACATTCAGGTGGCTGGAAGAACTTAGCACGGATGTTCAGGTCTTCCCCACTCAGGAACATGTTCCAATCCGTGTCCTGGAGAGCTTCCGAAGAGTCTTCCAAGAGATCCAAAATACTAGCTGTGATGTGTGAGCCAGACAAATTGCCAGTGTCTGGGAACATCAGACTCACACAATGTTTCCTTCATGCTAACCCACTCATCCTTACTGGGCAGAAATCACTCAGCACCAAATTTGTCTTCAGGAGAGGTGAGAGACCTACGTTTGAGCCACGCCTGTCCAGAAACACACTTCTCAAAACATTCAAAGGAGCAGGAGCTGCCATTTTGATACAAACAAGCCCACAAGAAGGCCTGTTCAAGGTTCGGATTAAGGATGCCTCTGTTCTACCTCCACTGTCAGGGGTATTATGCTTCTGGGTGCCAGTTGGTGGGAATCACAGGTGAGCAGAGTGCTGTTGTGCTCATGTTTGTCTTGCAGGCTTCCCATAGGCATTTGACCAGCCACTGTGATGCTGGAGTAGGCAGGCTATTGGTCTAATCCAGCAGACTCCTCTTATATTCTTAAGTGATGGAAGCACTGGTGGGGTCCAAAACTGATTACATTTCCTCAACCCAGCCTGGTGTTCAACATTGGTCTTTACACTATGGGGATGTCTCCAGTGTTCTCCACTGTTTGCAAGCATGAGGGCTCTTGCTCCAGCAGACAGGTGACTTTAAATATTGTGCAACAGAGAAATTGAATGTAACAGTTGCTCTAGCAATGGATTGTGCAATCTGTTGTGCAACAACGTTACCAGCAATCTGATTATCTGCTTGCACAACAATGTTCTGCTGGTGCAACACATTTGGCCAGCAGATAAGTATACCACTAAGTGACTTTAACTTAGCGTTACATTGGATACAATCCCCTGTCTTTTATGTCACCAGCAGTGCCACTGTCCCTAACTGGCCCATTGGGCTTTGGCATTACTCATAACCAGAAAGACAGTTGGAAATAGCCTGCCCAGTTGCTGCCAACTGAGACAAAATATGCACAAAACTGCAATTACTTCAACTTGCGTCCCTTATAGGGACAGGTGAATCAGTGCCTATCAAATTCTCATCTTTCCAGCCTTTAGTTCAGCTCTCCATATATCCACATCTGTTTGTGATTTGTTTGAAAACAAAAGTCCTCATGAAAATTCATCACCCTCTCATAATGTACACATTTTGGCACCTAATCAATTGCATTTTTACATATTATTTTCACTAATATATGCAGTCTTTACCCTCCTTTTGTGCATATTACTTGGCTGGAGAATTGCATTGCAACATTCAGAAAAGTGTGAATTTCAAAGGATCGCTGTGCTTCAGTTCACATGTTGTTTCAGAAAACCCAAATTTGTTAGATTCCCCTTTAAAGGAGAACAGAAAGGAATCTATAGCCCCGTTCCCAATTCCTTACTTAGGAGAGTAGTTGCAGACCAGGTAGACAGCATTCTCCCAGATTTGGCCCCACACGTCCATCCTTTTGCAGACGTTCACAGCACAGCCAACCTTATTTGTCGTTGCCCAGACCACCTGCAAATGGGCACAAGGGCACAAATGATGTCAACACTTGCCACACGAGATCAGTTCCCTAGCATTTTCACATCTGCCCACATCTGGCAGACTTGCAACAAGAAGCAGCAAGTTCCAACAGAAGCCCCGTCCCGCTTCCCTTACCTGTGTGTAGTGGGTGCACATCGGTCCTGAACATCTCTCTGGACACCAGGGATTACATTCATGGGGATAGGGATAGGTATAATCTTTCACTTCATCGTACCAAGACTGGACATGGAAAGCTGGAGAGCGATACCTAAGGAAAAGAAAGATATATTCCAGTTCTGGTGGAAGATTTGGCACAGATAAAAGGCAGCACCTATTCCTGCAGCAAGGGATGCAGGTGGCGCTGTGGTCTAAACCACTGAGCCTCTTGGGCTTGCCAATCAGAAAGTCGGCGGTTCGAATCCCTGTGATGGGGTGAGCTCCTGTTGCTCGGTCCCAACTCCTGCCCACCTAGCAGTTCAAAAGCATGCCAAAAGTGCAAGTAGATAAATAGGTACTGCTCCGGCGGGAAAGTAAACGGCGTTTCTGTGCGCTGCTCTGGTTTCACCAAAAGTGGCTTAGTCATGCTGGCCACATGACCTGGAAAAACTGCCTGTGGACAAACGCCGGCTCGCTCGGCCTGTAAAGCGAGATGAGTGCCGCAACCCCAGAGTAGTTTGCGACTGGACTTAACTGTCAGGGGTCCCTTACTTTTTATTCCTGCAGCACCTAGTTAAACTATGGCACTCACTCCCACAGGAAGCAGTGGTGGCCTCCAACTTGGAAGGCTTTCAAAGAGGAGATGACAAATTTGTGGAGAAGGCAATCAATGATTACCAGCCATGATGGCTATGCTCAGCCTCCACAGTCAGAGGCACTCATGCGTTTGAATACTAGTTGCTGCATGTTGCATGAGTGGTCTTGTGTTCAGGTCCTGCTTGCTGGTTTCCCACAGGCATCTGGGTGGCTACCATTAGAATAGGATGCTAGACAAGATGGGCCATTGACCTGGTCCTACAGGCTCTTCTTGTGTTCTTAATTTGACAGAGAATAGCATTGCCTCTCTTGAGTATTTATGGCAGAGTACCTTTCCTGCACTGCCAAGAATCCACAACAGAAGAAAAGCCCAGCTGGATCAGACCAGGGCCAGTCTAGCCTAGCCTCCTGTTTCCCATCTTGCAAGAGATGCACCAAGAATTTCTCCACAAGGCTTTTTTATATGCCACTTTGCTGGGAAAAGAAGTGGAGATGAGCCCTGGACTGACTCCAGAATGGTATAAGTGTGGGCAGGTTGGGACTGGTGACTTTTAGCAACTGAGCAGAATGGAATTTCGCCCCCTAAAAAATGGAATTCAAAGTGAGTTGCATTATAAAGTTCTGAGCATGAAATCTCCCATGCTGTTTCTTTTTAAGAGCCCTCTCATTCTCTGGGGACATTAGTGAAATCTCTTCAGAAACTCAGGGACTCTCTCTGTTCACCAGGCTGCAGGTGTAGCAAAATAAATAACAACTTCACCATTAGGCTGTGTGGGAAGTGGAAGATATAAACCCTGAATTGAAAGTAGGGAGTGGAGCTCAGCCCACTCTCCAGTTGGCAGCCAGTTCTTCAAATTAGGAGCTGGCAAAAACATCAGCTGCATCAACAAGCATGATTTCTTACCCTGCCCAGTGCAGTGTTAGGATGAAGCCTTCAACTGGGATTATGGAAAGTACGCTCCCCCTGAGTCCACGTTATGTGCTCACAATCAGGGAATGAACCCAAAGTGGGGAGTACAGAGCCTAGCAGGACATGGGATGACACTAAGGATTAAGGAGCTTAGCCATTTGGACGTCGTGTTATGTCACCAAATATGGATTTCTGTAGGTTACAGAAGATTCTGCCCTGGCTTCTGTCTTGCTACTGACTTTCTGCTTCTTTTTGGACCATTTCCCTGCGTGCAACACATCACCAGCACTCTTCCTAATGGAGAAAATTCATGCAGCACAGAGTAAATTTTTTTATAAAAAACACACACACCCAAACACATGGGAAATGTGTGTGCAAACAATAGCTCTGCAATCCTGGAGTATGAATGGTCTGGGCATTTAGACCAGGATATATATCAGACATTTAAATGCTGCTCCTTGTTGCATGGTTGAGCCACCACCACAGACCAGGAGGGGGGCATCTAAAAGCTGCACATAGGCAATGGGAAACTAAACAAGTTTCCATTGATGAGTGAAGCTCAACACATGCAGAGGCTCTATTGATAGGAAGAGTGTGTGGAGAGAAGACCTTTATTTAGAATAAACCTTCCTATGGCATTTTCCCCTGCCTAAAGGTAAAGGGACCCCTGACCATTAGGTCCAGTCGTGGCTGACTCTGGGGTTGCGGCGCTCATCTCGCTTTATTGGCTGAGGGAGCCGGTGTACAGCTTCCGGGTCATGTGGCCATCATGACTAAGCCACTTCTGGCGAACCAGAGCAGCACACGGAAACGCTGTTTACCTTCCCGCTGGAGCAGTACCTATTTATCTACTTGCACGTTGACGTGCTTTCGAACTGCCTACACACTTGTAAATTTGCCATATGGGCGTGGTCTAAAGGCTTCTATACTACAACCACTTAACTATGTACTAGTAAATCACATTGAATTCAATGGGGCTTGCTCATGAGTAGATATGTGTAGAACTGTGCCTTGCTTGGCTTGGTAGCCATCTTAGATCCATTCATTATCTCTGTTCATAGTTAAATTCTTATCCCACCCTTTCTCCCAAAGGAGCTCAGGGCATCAAGCACAGACACCATAAGACAATTAACACATCTTACCTGCCCCAGTGAACAGCCAGATTTTGACCAATAGACCTAAGGAGGGTGGCAGGCCCATGATCCCAAATGCATTCATGGGCCCAGGACTCGGCCGATCTCTCCAGCTCATCGTCCCATCTCTATGTGGAAGAAAGACAGAAAGGCATTAGAGGAGGCAAAATGAAGATGGTGGCATTTTCCAACCAAGCCTCAGAATTAAACCCAAAGAAGCAACATATCAAGTGTGTCTCAGTACGGAATGTTGCAGAGCATCCTTGCATTCCAGGAAAAGAAGAAGTGCTTATACCGTGATGTTATTTCCATATTGGGCATCCTGTCCAGTTTGTGGGAAAAGGTTGCTTTAACTGTTTAGAGGTCATGCAGGAAGACTAGCACTTGCAGCCTGAACACCAGAAAGATTGTGAAAGAACTGGAACCAGTGGAGGCTGGTCCTTTGGTGTGAATGGGGCACTGACCCACCAACCTCAGTCCACATCCACCTGCCCAGCCGTCTTACTTAACAACCAGTCCAGAGGCGGTACTGCCTGTTAGCTTCCCCCTCCTCTGTCTCAGAACTTGTAGAACTCAGCAGGAAGCAGGTTGGAACAAAACTGGAATCAGTTGGCTCTGCCAATCACTGGCTCTGATCCTGCCCATCATTGGCTCTTTGTGAAAGTGACTTACAGAAATGCATTGCATTAGGGAGGAATTGCTGGACTAAAAAAAAATGCATCCCATAATTTCTTTTTCTTTTTTAATGGAAATAAATTGTAATTGCGGAGAAATGATGAAATAGTTATGGGCATCATGTGGTAACTACAATGGAAATTATGGGAAGGTTGGTGCCTTTTTCCCCCAGGGGAACTGACTTAGATGATAACACGGGGATGATGAGGAAACCAGTGCACTGCTAAAGCTCCCATCATCCCTGACTGCTGGTCATGCTGGCTGGGAGCCCTACAACAACCAGAGCATCACAGGCTCCCCAATCCTGTGCTATAAGCATCATCATCATCATGCTTGTGCTAGAGTGCTAATTGGGACATAGCACTGAATTCAGCTTTACTGGGACTGTTTTCTTCTTTAAAAGAAAAGAGGTGTTTCACATGCATATAAAATTGGCAGTGCAGCATCAAATCATTGGTTCAACATAAATGTAAACCAAGCCCATGCCAAGACAAGGTAAAAGTACCTGGCTTTCTGGCAACCCTGAGTTGTGTTTGGGTCATTTAAGTACATCCCATGCTTAGATCGTGTAACTTTTCTGAGCCAAAGCATGGTGAGGAGTTGGGGAGGGGGATTTGTTAAACTTGAGCCAAGAACACATGTTCTTACAACGCACTTCAAATTAGCACCAGCTCTAGTTGGAAGCATTTGCTATGGGCGTGCAGAAAATAAAATCATTTGCGATTGCTAATCCCCTCTCCGGAGGAGCTCCTGGACTGGAAACAAAAAGCACCAAACTGGCTTGTGTGTTGCTTGCACTGAAACACAAAGGACTTCAAAGCTCCGTTTGTATTCCAGAGGTGAACACTGATGATTTCCAAGTCCTATTAGGTAAATATGACTCGATGAAAGGCGGATTATGAGCCAGCCCCAGGAGAGTCGTTTAGAGTTGGCCTTTCTGCTTGGTCTGTGAGACTCTTTTATAGGCTTCATGGCCCCCAGGAAAAAGGGGGGGCGGGGAACACATGAGACAAGCACACCGAGCGAAAGCAAAACATGAAGCTGTAACCATGCTGGATGAGTAAATAGACATTAGCCTGAAGAGTCTGCTGCTGCTGCTGCAATGCTGAGCTGCAAGGAACCCAAAAGCCAAGGAAAATATGTCTCAGCTGCGTGTTTACTTTCAGAGAAGCAGCAGGGCCATTTCTGCCCTCATAAGCATTGGAACCGCCTGCTGTCTGCCCAGCCGTAACTGAAGCTGTGATTCTAAATAGATTTGCAGCTGGAGACTGCACACGACGGGGACAAGTGTCTTTCGTGCAGCTGGCCACCAAATTATGGAGAGCAAGAGATCACACCCAATTTAACATCCTGAGGATCTTAGCTTTCATTGCAAAGATATAATTGTGTGTGTGTGTGTGTGTGTGTGTGTGTGTGTGCAAGACTCTAGAAGAGCCATGCCAAGTGCCTGAAAGGTACTCCAGGGATGGGTAACATGTGGCCCTCCAGATGTTTTTGGACCATGTTTCCCATCAGGTTACATGAAACACTTGAAATGCTTCTGCCACAATAAATCGTGCCCACTCGCCCATCAGCTGACATTGGCTGATGTGTGGGAAGACGGTGTATTTATTAATCCTGCATCAGCCACAGCACCTGCTTCCAGCAGGGAATAGGATCCTGCAGCCCAGACAGCAGGATTTAATCTCAGAAGTTAAAGCCCTTTGCA
Source organism: Podarcis cretensis (assembly GCF_951804945.1). NCBI lineage: Eukaryota > Metazoa > Chordata > Lepidosauria > Squamata > Lacertidae > Podarcis > Podarcis cretensis. Next base: position 54,773,201 of record NC_137177.1, read on the forward strand.
TTAAGTGGGAAGATGGGTGAAGTGCAGAGACTGCCTTGAGGGGGGCAACCCCACTCATCTCTCAAATTTAGCCCACAAAGCAGATCTTTTGGAGGATCTGAGCCTCCATGGAGCAAACAAAATCTTTCCAACTCCTGCACACCGGCCTTCTTTGTTGTAGTATCACAGAATTTGGCTTCCTAATTAGGGTAGTCCTTTACACATCAACACCACCCCCAAAAAGAGAAAACCCATTACAGTACTTAAAAATAAATAAATAAAGAAGGTGCCAAATTGCATAATATTGGCATACGCTAATTTATACATTTAGATGCAAATGAAATAAATCCCTCAATTCCTATTTTATTTTTCATTTTTATATGCTTTTATGTTGCTGTTTTGCTGGTTTTAGGTTGTACTTTTGTTTTAATGATATTGTTTCTTTGTTTCACATTGTATGCCACTTATTATAAAAAGATTAAGTGGCTTATAAGTGCTTTAAAATAAATTAAATGAATTAGTTATTTAAATACATACAGGAGACTTTGCAACATAGCAAGGAAGACTGTGGCCAGTGTGCTTGCTCTTGTTGGCAGCTGGCAAGGTGCTTCAAATTATTGGTGGGCAACATCAAGACTCCCCTGCTCTCCCCTCTAAGTGCTGTTTACCTTAAACCACCTTACATCACCAAACCTTCATTAGGCATTACAAATATAGGCCATCATAAAACATCCATATATAAAATCTTAAAATATATACCTTAAACCAGGCATGGAGCAGACAGGACATTCAAACAGAGGACTCTCCTCCTGCCAACAGAGGACACCTTCAAAGAGAGAACTGCTCTCTATAAGGTAGGGTACATGGACACTTATTCACATTCTGACTCATTAGTCTGTAGAAAACTGGACCTATGTGAAACGCATTCCAAAGCCTTAGGATTTCCACATAAATGTGTTAAGGGGTATGTGTGTCTGTCTGTCTGTGTGTAATAGAATTTCTTGGAAAGGATTTATACATTCCTCTTTCACTGACAAAACCTGGATGACAAATAGTAAAAGACTTGGAAAGCTGCTGGGCTAAAAATATTTGTTTTCCTGTTTTCGCCACATCTAATTTTTAAGGTGATATTTTTGAAGAAAATAACAGTGCTTCCTTTTCTCCCCGGAAGGTGAGAAACTCACCTCTGGTTCTTATGAAGGAAACATGAGAACTGGTGACCCTGCCACCTAAATTGCCTCTGGGAGGGAGAGGAGGTTGAGTGAGGAGCAATGCACCTTGGGTGTATATAGCAGCCTTAGATGTGTATCAAAGGGCTTTGGCTCAGTGGTAGAGCACCTGCTTCGCATGTGGAAGGTCCCTGGTTTGATCCCCAGCATCTCCAGGCAGGGCTGGGAAAGACTCCAGCATGAAACCCTAGACAGCATCTGCCAGTCAGTACAGATGATACTGAACTTGATGGGCCAATGGTCTGGCCCCTATAAAGCAGCTTTCTGTGTTCTGTGCATCAACACTTTCAATAACAGACATTCAAACAAGCCGGTTGAGATACATTCCATTCTTCCAGAATATGTCATTTCTGAATCAGGGACTCCCATCTTGATGGGCCCAAGACCACCCAGTGGACTTCATGGTTGAGCAGGAATTTGAACCGAGGCCTCCTTATCTGAAGTCCAGCACAACACACTGGCCCTCTGTGTTATTCAGGGACCCTCTGGGGAGGGAATTGGGCTCAACAGGTCCATATTCACAGCCCATCTAGCTTTACTTTCTCCTCCAGAATTCATTGGGAGGCATTTAGCACCAAGTGTAGACCCACCCTCCTCATCAGCATAGCTCCACCCTGAGTTTCACAGCTTGGCCAGGCGAGGCCATGACAGGGCCCTGGCAAAAGAGCCTTCTTTTTTTCTAGCAAGAGAGGTTGAGCGAATAACCAAACTATGCAGAGGGTAGCCCTGGGTTGACCTGACCTACTAACAGTTCCTTTCCAGCTGCAATGACTCAAGAAGCTGCAATCTGAGCTGAATTTGCTTCAGGAAACCACTTGAATGAGAAACTCCTTGTTACTGGAATTTGTTAACAGGCATATGGCCTAAATGAGACCAAAAATAGGTTAGTCTCCAGGGCCAGGCTGAAGAATGGAGATACAGTCAATACAGGGATGGCACCCAAAATGTGATGCTTCCCTCCCATCCTAAGTCAAGGTGTCCGTTATGAAGCTGGGCCACACACAACTTGAGGGCCACACTCCCTTCTGAGCAACCTTCTGGGAACCACATGCTATAGATGGCCAGGACCAGAGACAAAAGTGGATGGAGCAACACATAAAAATGTTACTTCTCTTCAGTGGGCCAGTTTCTCCACATTCACACATCACACTCTTATCTTCCATGCTTTTTCCTTTCTTTTTTAAGAACACAGAAAAAGTATGTATTTAACATACAGTGGTACCTTGGGTTACATACGCTTCAGGTTACATACACTTCAGGTTACAGGAAACACTTTGGGTACCAGAAAGTGGTACAACTAGATATAGGAAAAGGAAGAGGTTCCTGTTGGCATGCTCCACTTAGTTCATTTCTTCCTGTTGAGTGTGGCTTGGGAGATAAGTGATTAAAGCCCCTTCATGAGTGAATTTCCTTGTTCAGTTAAATTACTGGTGACCTTTCATTCCCCACTCTTTTATATAGCGAAATAAGGATGATTGTTAATCCCTCAGCCACACTCAACAAGAAGCAATACAAGTTTCATTTAACATCCGAAAGCCCTTTTGCTGAATAACTCTGGGCGGCTGAAAACTCTGAACAGTACTTAGCTGTGAGTCTCAACATTATAAAAGAAAATTGGCCACAGAAAAGGGCAACACTAGATAATATAGCACTATATTAAATTATACATGGAGGTATCATTTTTATTTTATCTCCAGCTGCTTGTGGAAAAGCAATTCCTTAGCAGTGCTAAAGAGCAAAGTTATAGGAATCAACCATGGTGTGTTTATTCACCCTCAGTAGTGGCAGCCAGTGATGTAGAGCAAAGATGGGAAAATACACCTCAACATGACAGCAGGAAGCTTTTACTACACATTACAAAGGGAATATTGATGCAGGCTTACCAGTTTTGGTGGCTGTCACCCAAGCAGGCAAGCCTATATTAAGTCTCCCTTGTAATAAAACCTTCCTGTGCCCTGCTTCCATGTAATTGTGTATTACCGTATCTTTGGTCATCCTAATGTAATGACTGGGATCTTGAAGTCTGTGTATCACCAAAGCTGTAGCTAAGGAAAATACATGGTCTTTACTTACAAGCTGTGCAAGAAGAAGGCTTCTGTTTGTGGTGCATGTTTCCTAAAAATTCATGTCCAGAACTTGGGGAAGTAATCACAAATGGCGCACAAAGGAGCAGGAGTGGGAGGGAAATTCTGAGGCAGAGCTAAGCCTCACTTATCGTTTTGAACTCACCATGTATTCCATGTTGGATGCTGAAGGGTAGACTTGACCTCTCAGTTTATTGTGTAGCATTAGAATTTCTTCTTTGTCCGATCGAGAAATGGCTCTCTTGGTCCTTGAGTGGGGCTGCTCCTCCTGGTATTTACTGAGGATGCTTTCCAAATCGGTAGCATTGGGCAAGAAAAAGCAATGGATTCCATGGACTAGGAAGAGTAGCCCAAATGGTACAACAGTCCAAGTCAGAGTGGGACTTCTGGCCATGTTCTGCTCAGTGGAATTGGGATGAGAGAAGAAACACTCCTCAAAGGGATCTCTTCTGGTTTGTGCAACAGATCTAGAAAGTAAAGAGGGAAAGTGAAGAAAGTTTAGTTATTCTCAGCCTGACACTGAGCATGCTCTTGGAATTCTCTGTCTAGCCTTCATGACACTACCCAAGCCACACCCTCTTCCTAGCCACACCCCTCACCATCCCTATTTCACACACCCTTTTATGTTTCTGGCTGGCTGAAACATGCTCTTGAACTCTGATGTTTCTTGCTCGCTTGGATGGAGGGTGTGAGAGTGTGAAGGAATTAGGACTACTGTCCTGGAGAAAAGGTAAAATTCACATCCACTGCTCTATCCGCTTTTGGCTCTGACCCTGCCCACCCACCATTGACATGTCTCCCTCAGAAGGGAATGTGGCTTGAAAAAGTTTCCTTAACCTAATGAATAATTAGTTGTAATGAAGGGAAAATGTAACAGATAAAAGTACGTTATATAATGCAGCAGGAAAGGGTGGGGATGGAAACATCAAGGAGGAAGGGTGGGAAATAAAGTTATAAATTATTTTAAATTTGTATTAAATTAGAAGTTAAATTGTTAACATCTTTGAAACTCAATAAAAAATAATTGGAAAAAAGAAAAGAAGAAGTTTCTCTACCCCAACTTATAAAATGGGGTCCTTCACGCTGTCATGTCTTTCTCCATTAAATGAAACAGAAAGCTTATTTTTCTGTTGTTGTTGTTGCAATAAGATTTAGCTGCCCATTCTGACATTAGCTGCATGGAATGGGGGCCTCAGCAGAGCAGGTCATTTATGTTTTTTTTTTTTTTGGGGGGGGGGTAATGGCAGAATTCTCATTCAACATGAGAGGAATCCATTACTTGGTTCATTCCCACGTCAGTGCCTCTCCTCTCAGACAGGGCTGACCCAAGACATTTTGATGTCTGAGGTGAAGGAGTAGATGGCACCTTCCCATGACATATTCAGGAGCCAACTGTGCTAGCGACTGGCTCTAACTTCCAGACTGATGACAGCATCCTTTACTGTAACTGAGGGCAGCAAGCTAGTTTAGGTGAAAGGCAGGCTGCATGGTGCACAAACTCTGTCCTCTGAGATCTTACTACCCCTTGCACCAAGCATCTGCTACCAGAGGTGGATGCTTCACTCTGCCTAACAGTAGGGCCAGAATTCTCCTAAACCAGTGGTTCTCAACCAGATGTTCTCAACCTGTGGGTCCCCAGATGTTGTTGGACTACAACTCCCATCATCCCTGAGCTCTGGCCTTGATAGCTAGGGGTGATGGGAGTTGTAGTTCAACAACATCTGGGGGCCCACAGGTTGAGAAAGGCTGTCCTAGACATTGGTAGTATTGTCTACACTGACTGGCAGTGAGTTTTGGGGTTTCAGATAGGGATCACTCCCAGTCCTACCTGGAGATGCCAGGGATTGAACCTGGAACCTTCTGCATGTAAAGTAGATGCCCTTACAATCTATACGCTGTATAAGCTCTTCAATAGCCCCAATCCCTGTTGATTTCCAGGCCAGCCCAGACAGGAGAAGTGGTCCTGCCAAGTATTGTTATGGAAGCAGAATCCCATCTTAATGGAAAAGGACATCAGACATTCCCAAAGAGCCAGGTTGGAGAGGTCAGCCATGAGCTATGAGCTGTTTCTGCCTGGCAGAAAAACAGACGCAGAACCCTCTGCCAGTTCCCAAAATCTGTCACCAGCAATATCAGAGCAAATGAAAGATCCATTTTGCAAAGGAAGCATCAGGATTTTCTCCTATTTACTCTATTACTTATATGTCACTTTGCTGGGGAAAGACATGTACAAGGGTGCTGGCCTGGCTCTAGAATGGTATCAGTGAGGTCTGGAGATGGAGTTGGGCAAAAAAGATATTTAGCTGCAACAATGTAAGATGAGCCCTGATGGATCTGAGATGTTGAACATTTTTAACAGTGACTTAGAGAGCACAGGAAACATAGGCATCTGCCTTAGTTTTGAACCTGGAACAGTCTGCATGCAAAGCAACTTCTCTACCACTGAGCTGCAGCCCACACTACATACAAAGACCTTGTGACATTCCTTCTTCAGGCAGCTGGAATGGAAAGAGTTGGCCATTGCAAAGCAAGCCAGATGCCTACACTAAGGGCTCATCCAGACTCCTTTTGTGCCATGTTTCTAGGCCCCAATCCAGGCTTTCATGCTCCATGTCTGAGTGGTTTTTCTTTTCTTTCTTTCTTTTTGTTCCAGTGAGTTCCCCAGAAAACCTGTGTTTCACTGCTGAATCAGAGCAATCAGGTTTTCTGTGGATTGCCGGTTGCTCCAATTCAGTGATAAAATGCGGGTTTCCCCAGGGAAAGGGCCAGGACACAAAAGGATGCCTGAATGTGCCCTAAGTCAGTGGTAACAATGACAGAGAATGGCTTTGATGCAGCAAGTACGTGTGTCTTGCATAGTCAGATTCCCTCATAGTGAGATGCTACCCATATATTTAACACATGAACAAACACTTTTCAGCTAGGCTTTTTACCCAAAGCCATGATGCCATCTTGCACAGATGTACTTTCCCTGCTAAAATTTCCAACTTTCCAGGCTCCTGATAAAATATTTTCATTACCATGCCTGATGTTTAAGCACGCATTTTTATTCAGCTATGCTTTGATTACATGGTTCTTTTTGTTTGTTTATGCACTGTGTTCTTATAACACACTATATGATATATTGTGAAATATATCATCATATACATATATCATATAATCATATATGTGTTGTCTGTTTGCAGTATGGTAGCGCTGCAGAGAGCTTGCTGGGGAGACCATGCATTAAAAAGAAAGGGACTCAAAAATAACTTAAACAAGGTTTTAATTACAAAAAAACAAAAACTCCATTTACACTAAATACATCAACAAACCAGACCCAACCACCAACCCAACCCCCAGGGTAATGGTAGAGCTAGGTGCTGCTCCTTATATACTCCATGCAAATGCTGACACACCTTAATCAATGCAACTCAGCAGCACCTGCTATGTTTCACAGCTGTAAAGCTGGGTCTCGTTATCTTGCTCTGGCCCTTGCTCTGGCCCCTTAAGGACATACACATTAGGTGGAACAATGATGAACCTTTACATTTAAAGAAACCATTCAACAATATGTACATATAATCATATATAATAACTGAAGTTGGGACAAATGGAACTGTCAATTTCAGTTTCTCTTTGTTTCTCACTCTTCCGGTCTTAAATTCAGTTCACATTTCCACAGCAAGCTGCATTTTTAAAAGCCAACAACCTAGGGGCTGCCACTCCTGCTTGCTCTGCCTGCCAACCCCAAAAACCTGTTTGCCCTCCCTCTGCATCTGACCAACCCTCCCTTTACACCTCACTTACCCCCTCACCTCTCCCCACACAGCTCACCCCAAACCCCACCCCCATTTAAAGAAGATGGGAGACACTCCAGGCAGCTACTTCCCTTCATTAAACTTGTTTCACAGAGTGGGGGGAGCAGTTCCCAGCCTCTCCATGACCACATGAACTGCAGTGTGACTTTTGTGTATATAAGGAGAAAAACCATCATGGAAATTTGTCAGCATCGTAGTGTGATTCTCCTCTCACCCCCAATATGTTTGGGGTGCATTTTCCCCCAAACAGAAGCATTTTGGCCTCTGATTTTCACAAACCTAAGCATTTTACACACATTTTCCCCAAATATATGCATTTTTGTACACATTGTCTGGTGGGAGAACCACGTCACAAAACCCATAGAAGTGCAGCATTCCAAGTAAAGGTGTTTGTCATAAAAACATTAAACATTAAAATCCAAGCATCTGGAGCCTGACACTTCTGTATAGTTGAGGGAAACTTTAGCAAGAAACATTTCTTTTTAGGCAATTCTAGCTGAAGAAAGAGAGGGAGGGAGGGAGGGAGAGGGAGATTGAGATTTTCTTCCCCTGCAGAGGAAATCTCTTTGAAACAAGCTCCCTTTAGAGGGGCCCCTGCCTTCTAAGCTCTGTGCATCTAAAGCATCTTCTCCACCATTCATTCTCTCCCCATCCCACAGTCACTGATAAACCTAAGGCAGCCACCCCCTCTCCTTTCTCAAACTATGTGCCTGTTAGCTTCCTGGCCGATGAGTTCACTTTTTTTCAGGGCAAATATCGCCTTAACCTCATTCTCTTTCCAACATTATTTGGTCCTGTCCTCGTCGCCCAACTGACACACACACCCTCCTGCAAAACCCCACTCAAGCAAGAGGCTGTCTTGGTGTGGCTAACCTCAAGCTGTTACTTTTGTAGACAGTCTGACCCACTTCAGGGGAACAATTCCTACTTTCAGAGGCTTCTCTGAGGGGGTTATAAATAGATGCTCTTCTGTAAAGCGTCCACAATGTGGCCTTTTAGCCTGGCCCATTGCTCAAGGCGGACAGCTTTTTAGGCAAGGAAGCAGACGGTTACCATAAGCCGCGTCCGTCCATCCCCACCCCCACCCCATCAGACCACGCAGGCTGTCTTGACTCTGTTTCCCAAACAGGGCCAGGCTTTGCTCGCTTGCTCTCTCTGCAGTAAAGTTACAGAGGGAGCAATGTGCCAATCTGATGTAATGTTTGTTGGCGCGCTCTCTCTCACACACACACAGACACGCAAGAGGCAGCAAACTAGCTGCTTTATGTAGGCCCACTGAGGATGGAGAGCCTGCAGGATTGGACACCTCAGCCAATTTTATTTAAATCCTTCCAGCAGCTAGACCTTACCATGTTAACAGACAGGGTATTGTCCTTGCAATCATCCACACCATACATTTGAAACACATTTGAAACCACTTTAAACAGTCATGGCTTCCCCCACCCATCCAAAAATTATATGTTTATTAAGGGTGCTGAGAGCTGTTAGGAGACTCCTATTCCCATCCCAGAGCTGCAGTTCCCAGATTAGCAATCAATCTTTCTTCACAGGGAACTCTGGGAACTGCAGCTCTGGGAAAATAATAGGGAAGCTCTGAACAGCAAACTACAGTTCCCATAATTATTTGGGGGAAGTCATGACTGTTTAAAGTACAGTGGTACCTCAGGTTAAGTACTTAATTCGTTCCGGAGGTCTGTACTTAACCTGAAACTGTTCTTAACCTGAAGCACCACTTTAGCTAATGGGGCCTCCTGCTGCCACCGCGCCGCCAGAGCACGATTTCTGTTCTCATCCTGAAGCAAAGTTCTTAACCTGAAGCACTATTTCTGGGTTAGCAGAGTCTGTAACGTGAAGCGTATGTAACCCGAGGTACCACTGTAGATCCATATTTGTATAAATATATGGTGTGAATATGACCACTGTCTCTTTGTTCCCAGAGGTTTTATTCGTCTCTTAATGGAAAATACCAGATAATAATGGTTCGTACAAGCAACACCTGACTCAATGGAGGCCACCAATTTAGTTTCCCACAATGCTCTGGAGCAGCGCTGATTTAAAAGGGAATTGTGGGGGATTTAAAGAGCAGCAGCCCAGCATGCATCTGTGTACCTGTTGGAACCAGATAAGCCTGACGGAGGCCCAACAATATAGGAGAGTGACCGCCCAAAACCGTTTTGCCAAGCACAACTTCAAAGCTTGAGCTTGCTCCAAGTGACGTGGTTCACCCTTTGGGGAGAGTGTGAACCCATCTAGAACAGGTAGGGAGCAACCTCCCAGTTTAGATAAACCATCCATCTAGTGGGAGGAATGCCTCTGTGGTAGAGCAACTAGTTTGCTTGCAGTTAGGACTGGGAATGTTCCCCATTTGAAACCTTGGATAGCTGCTGACAGCTTCCTGTGCTCCTTTACACCCACCAAAAATCCTTTCCTGCCATCTATCAGATTTAGAGACCCACTGCAGTTAATTTTGGGGGACAGGTGTCAAAGTCCAGTGGCCGAGCACACATTTTGCATTATTGACGTTGCAGGAGATGCCTTATACCAGGTCAGACTATTTGCCCATCCAGTTCAGTATTGTCTTCTCTGCCAGCAGCTCTCTGGGGTCTTAGAAATAATTCTACTCTATCAACTGGCTAAATTATCCCCTTCAAATTGTAGATTCCAGGGGTTGAAGCTGTGGCTTTCTGCATTCAAAGCTGGTGCTCTGCTACTGAGTTTGGTTTCTCCCACCCCCTCAAAAATGGTATCCAGTTCACTTATAAGAAAAGCAGCAAACTTGCACCCCTGCAGATGTTCGGGTCTCCAACAACATCTGGGGGACTTTAGGTCCCAGAGTTAAGAACTCTCAGCAGAGCTGCTGGGAACCATCTCACTGTCTAAGACCTAGGATAGCTGTTTTAGAGCGAGCAGCTCTCCACGTGATGACAACCACCACGTGGACCAATTTAAAGCAGGCTCCAGATGGCAACCATCATGTGTCAGAACCAGCTCTCAGAGGGATTATGAAAAGAATACGCTGAGACAATCCTCTCTCCTTTTGAGAGTGCTGAGTGACTTGCAGTGTCCTGCGTGAGTAATTTACAAGAAGCAGAAAGTGCTTCTCTAAAAGGAGGAGCCGGTTCAAGACTGATAAAAATCTGTGGAAGAAGAGAGGTAAACACTGGCCAAAGAGACTGGCCAAAATGTCCACAAGTTCTCTTTCCCCTCTCAAGTCATCCAGTATCCTGTCACTGACAGTGGCCAGAACCAGGAATTTCAGCAATGACATGATTTAAAATGAAATAAAGAAATTACGCGCCAAGCAAGCATTGACTCGTCGGCCAGTCTCACATTCCTTGACATTCTCCAGAATCCAAAGGCTCAGAGGATCAACCTAAGGTTGTGGAATGGAATCTGGTTCAAGAAGTGAGATCCCAAACTTCCTCTGCTGAGCCTAGATCAGTCATAGGCAAACTCGGCCCTCCAGATGTTTTGGGACTACAATTCCCATCATCCCTAGCTAACAGGACCAGTGGTCAGGGATGATGGGAACTGTAGTCCCAAAACATCTGGAGGGCAAAGTTTGCCTATGCCTGGCCTAGATCCTGCTTCTGATCAATTCTCCCTAATCTAGCTCTAACTTCAGTCCCTGACCAGCTTTTAACTCCCCAAAAGAGCAGTGGCATGAACAAAATCAATATCCCTCTGCTCCAGCTCTATTGTTCAGAGGCAGTATTGGTCTGAACACCTGTTGCCAGAGACAGCAACAGCAAGAGATGGCTATTGCATTCATGCCCTGCTAGAGGTTTCCCAAAGACATCTAATTGGCCACAGTGGTAAGCAAGATGCTGGACTGGATAGGCCAACAGGGCACCTTTTATATTGCTTGCTGGATCAGACCACAACCTTCTCTCAAGTCCAGCACTCCACCTCCAGAAAGGAACAGGGAGACCTGAGTTTGAATCCCTCTCACTCCATGACCTGTGTTGGTCCCTATCTCTTAGGCTAACCTTCCTCACAAGGTTATTGCAGATGTGTGTGTGTGGAGTAGGCACAGCCTTAAATGTTGTTTGGCCTCTCTTTTGCAGAAGAGTTCAATTTGACAGTCCTGAACTTACTTGAAATTGCAGTTCTGAACTTACTTGAAACTGCAGTTCTGAAACCCCTTTGAATTTTGCAATGCAGTTTCCACATTTAAAAAAAAAAATGCATGTTTTATAGTTCAAATGCATTTCAGGCAAGTGTTTTATGGGGAAACTGCACTGGAAAACATTGGAAAATGTGCATTTGAAGGAAATGCATGCAAACAATGTGTCCAATTTAAATGCAATCTTTTCATGCATTCTTTCAAAGAAATCTGCACAAAACCGGATTGAAGAGAATCAAGGTAGGACGCCAGGAGAAATGAAATGGGGTGAGCTTAGGCTGACCCATCCACCCCTGCTTGGTGGACCCTATGAATGCTGCCCAGAGCAACCTGGAGGAAAAGCATGATAAACCTAGCCAATGCTATCCAGCACTGCATGGGTGACACTCCATTTGCCCAGTGGGATTTCCTGTTCCCCTTCTCTTCATGCACACAAACCCACACCCCAAAAAATCTCCTTCAAAAGGTTCTCCAACCATCTGGAGAAAATTTTGAGGGTGTATGGTGCTGGGACTGTGGGGGAGAAATTAGATGGGGGGGATCCCATTGTGCCAGTGGAAGTCTGCCATGCAAGCCGAAAGGCAACACTGGATGCAGCCCCATATAAATACGTTCAGAGAGAAAAGTCCTGCTGTGTTACACACAATCCAGATGTGGGGACAGGCAAACACTTTAATTACTCTCCCCTCCTTATCCCATCCTGACCTCGAAGGGAACTGTCTGCTCTTTATGCAGCTTAAGCTAACAGCACTGTCTAGCGTTGGCCTCCAGCTGGGAGCTTGGCCGCTGCTCTTCTGTCTTGTGATAAAGGGGAGCAGAAGCAGAGTTCTCTCCCAGCTTATGATTTCCAAGGTGCCCCTGTGCAGGGAAGCAGAGGAATGACCCGCTATTCACTTTGGAAGACTCGAGATCATTAAGCCACAGCAGGATCCCCTGTCTCTCTCTCTCAATCAATCAATTATGTAGCACAATGGCTAAGCTGCTCATCCCCCACCCTGAATCTAAGCCATGCCTTTCACCTCCGCATTGGGTCAGGTGCCTGGTGGGTCAGGAAGAGGTTCCCCATTCCTTGCGCTACAGTGGGGGAGGGGGTAAGGGAGAAACCTGATAGACCAGACTTCTCATCAGGTGGTGGGTCCATGGACACCACCTTCCTCCAAGATTTGCTGTGCTTCCTTTCTTGGATAAATTCATTCCCAGGGGATGCCTCCTTCCAAGATGCCCAACAGCTTGGATGCCTTTAAAGGAGGATCAGGCCAATTCATGGAGGATAAGGCTATCCAGTGGCTGGGTTCTGCCGCCACTATTGGAGGCAGTATGGCTCTGAATACCAGTCACTGGGAATCACATGCAGGGAGAACACTGATACCACTCGTGACCTGCCTGTGATATTCCCAGTTGGCCATTTTGAGAACAGGATGCTGGACTCGATGGGCTATTGGCCTGACCCAGCAGGGCTCTTCTTACATTTCTAAGGAGTCTGCATTGGTCTGTCTAGCTCAGTAATGTCCTCACTGACTGACAATGGTGCAACCTGTATTTGCCAGTATGTGGTTGAATCCCACCTAAGAATGGTGACAGCCTGCCAGCATCAGTGGGGTCATGGTCCAGGGTTTCTGCAGCAGGGTCCCTGTCTCCAGCGTCCAGTCAGCATGAAACGGGAGCCTTTTGAGCCAAAGCTAAGTATTTAAGAACACTGAGAACAGAAGGTGCTTCCATTTCAAAAGAATGGTGTGCCGCTTCTGTTCCAAACAAGGGAACTTCATGGAAAACATGTAACTCCAAGAGAAGATGTTGGATTGCTCCAGGTCATTTGCCAATGTATGTGTACAGAAAATAGTAGCTCTAGCTGAACAGCAACACATGGAGGTTCTGCACTGATTTTTGCAAAGCACACCTAATTATTAATATTGTATAATGACAATATTGTAGTAGAATCTTAGAAAGCTGCATAATCTTGGAAGGGTGTGAGGGGACTTGACGGTGACTGTCACGAAGGTATCCTGTGCTTCTGAATTGGCCACTGCACTCCTGGGAACCACGCTTAAATCGGAAACAAAAGCAGAGCAGGAGCAGCGTTCACTGTTGTTGCTGGCACCCATCTGTCTCAGGAGACAATGCAGTGCAAGAAAGCAAAAGTCGCAGAGTCAGCAAAGAAGGATGGCCCCAAAGGCTAAATACAAAGGTTCTTCCCCTGGGATAAAAGAAAAGCGACATACAAACCAGCTGAGATAGCAAGCAGGGGATCACCAGAAGGACCTTAATAATTGGGTAGGGTATGCCTGGAAGAGGCCCCTTCTCTGGTATACCTGGGCTCCCAATTATTTAGGGCTTTCTATAACACCACCGACCCCTCAAATCAAACTCTCGTGGGCTCACAGCATTTGAGATGCCTTCCAAAAAGAAAATTGCCCAAACAAAACTGTGTTTGTGTTGGAAGTTTTTGGTATGCGCCTGAAGTTCTTTTGAAAGGATCTTGCTGCCATCTAGGCAGCTGAATAAACTTTGCTTTTGTTTTAAGCAAGAGGGTGGGAGTGGGGAGGAAGAAGGAGGAAACTGTAGGAGCATGGCCTCCTTTTCAGTCCATCGGGCTTAGGCTACGGATGCCGCGTCAACATCTGGGATGGATCAGAAAGCCATGAGTCGGCAGAAAAAATGCCTCCTGGTGCAGACCCAGGAGAAGCCTCATGTGGAAAAAGAATCTGGAGGGATGGAACAAAAGGGAAACCTTTGCTATGATCAGTTGAAGTGATATTTGATCTGGGAACAAAAGCAGAGTCACCCCACACCCCTGGCTTGAGGCAGGATTGGCCAATAAAAGAAGCCCCTAATAAGTGTGTTCTGCCACACTTATTGCACAGAGTCCCATCAGCTACAGATTCCCAAGAGCAAACTGCCTTCTTAGAAAATAAGGCCTGGTGGATCTGTGCGTGAGCACAGCATTCAACAGGTGAAACTATCAGATGGATGCTTGGCCAAGTGCTAAGCTCAGAGCATCGTTCTGGGTTTTTGCAGAGATTTCAATCTATGCTGTACATAGAACCCTGAGAACTGGGATTTGGAGAAAGGACTATAGCTCAGTGGTAGAGCACTTGCTTTGCATGCAGAAGGTCCCAGGTTTAATCATCAATGGCATCTCCAAGTAGGGTCAGGAGAGACTCTCGTCTGAAACCTGGGAGAGCCACTGCCAGTCAGTGTAGGCAATACTGAGCTAGGTGGACCAGTCACCTAACTTGGTATAAGGCAGCTTCTTGTGTCCCTGTGTCTGTATTTTATTGGGGAGGGAATGTAGATGTTTTGCCTGCTCTTTGAGGAGAGGGTTTCTCTGCATTGTCAGTTTGTCTCCTGTGAAATGGGTACATTGACAGATTCTGAAATGTGCCCCCAATCTCCCTCCAGAAAGGTTGGGGACCCCTGTCTTCATATTACAGATCTGTTTAAAAACTTGATAGGTATTTGAACTGTGCAGCTCAATAAACAGATAATGGTTAATTCTCAACCGGGAGATAGGATTAATCCTTCCAGTAGCCACAGCAGCCCATGCTGAACTCACATTCTCAACACACAGATTTGTCCCATGTTGAAATCAGCCCATAGGATCTAATAATCCCTTTTAAAATTATAGCCCACTTAGCTTATAGGCCATAGAAGCCTATTCATTCTACCCCGGCCCAAATAGTCAACCCTTCTGATTCTTAAGAGTACATAGCAACCCACTGAAGAGCTGACTACTTAAGGATATTGTTTTTTTCCTTTTTGCATTTAGCAATTCTTACACCATTAACCAAAACGAACAACATGTTCTCTAGTTGTTCTTCAGCATCAGCTATGTTCCCGCAAAAATATATTTTAACCAACGATAGCTGCAATCCTGTACATGTTGTTCCAGGAGTAAGCAAGCCCCACCAAACAGAGTAGGATTTAGGCTTGTGTAAACATGCATAGCCCTGGATTAGTACAGAGCAGTCCTATGCATGTCTACTCAGAAGTACCATTTAATGGAACTTACTCTCAGGTAAGTATTTACAGGATAGCAGCCTAAGTCATGCAAATCTGCTAAAGACTGCCATCCGCCATGGGTTCCTAATAGAAAGAGCATGATGGAAAATGAGGAGTTTCAGAAGGGCTGAATAGATGGAAGATGTTAGGATGTGCCAGCTTTAGAATGAATGATGCTGCTTTAATATAACTTGTAAGCAGCTAGCTATTTCACACAAGTAGCAGTTTGTTTAAGGCAGGCAGTGCAGAACCTGTTGGACTTTACCCTTCATCAGCCCCAGCCCAGAAGATTCATAGCTCAGTGGAAAAGTCTCTGCCATGCATGCAGAAGGTCTCAGGTTCCATCCCCCAATGGCATCTCCAGGTAGGGCTGGGAGAGACCTCCTGCCTGAAACCCTGGAGAGCTGCTGCCAGTCCGTGTAGACACTATTGAGTTAGATGGACCAACGATCTGACTCAGTGCAAGACTATGTTGTATGATCCTATCATAAAGGGAGCTGGAATCCAACAACATCTGTGCAGTCACAGGTTCTCTCCATCCCTGATTTTTTTAAACTCATCCAACATCTAGACAGGTAAATAGATTATTGCTGAGAACCAGTGTGGTGTATTAGGACCTGGGAGATCAAAGTTCAAATCCTGTCAGCCAGGAATATTGGTCCAGTCACTGTTTCTCCGCCTAACCCACCTCAGAGGGGTGTTGTGAGGAAGAAATGGGAGAGGGGAAGAACTATGTCCACTATCTTAACTCCTGGGAGGAAAGATGGGGTTTAAATGTCAGAATAAATAAATAAAACTATCCAATATTTTCCAACAATTATTCAAATTACTACATCTTGGGTCTATTGGTACTCAAGTCAGGAGTTTTTAAATGAGCTAATGTGGGAGGAAGAGAAAGTAGGTTGTGTGCAATGCTGTCCCTACTCAGAGTAGACCCATTGAAGTTAATGGGCATGACTAATTTTAGGTGTATTGATCGCAGCAAGCCTACAATCAAGCACAATGTAAATTCTTTACATCTTCACTGAAGCATTTACTAGCAGGCAACGCATGGAACAAAGGTTATCCATGCATAAGATGAGGAGAGGTGAAGATTGCACCGGATGCTCTGCTGTGTTCCATAAAACACTGAGCAAAAATGATCTGGTTCAGGAGACAGACATACCAAGGACTCAGCTCTTGTGAGGAAGCAAGTATATAGCCTAGCAGACCCAATGTTGGCTTTTGGACTGGGTTCAAGTCATAAGTGGACAAATATGAGCCTGTCAGTCACACTCTTTCAGTTTGCATAGAGCTGGCATGGATGGATGTGGATGCATGTGAGTTCCATTTAATAAATAAACTCAGGCACCTTTTCGTTTAAAAAAATACACACAGCTATAAAACAAAGTGGAAATACAACTAAATTTCAGCTCAATCTAATAATAATAATTGCACTTGTATGCCACTTTCTTTAAAAATAAATAAATTCTCAAAGGATGTATCTAGAGCCAGTATAGTGCAGTGGTTAGAGCATTTGACTTAGACCTGGGAGACCAGGGTTCAAATCTCCACTTAGTCATGAAGCTGAACCTCACAGGGTTGTTGTGGGGATTAAGTGAGGAGGGGAAGAACCATGTATACCTCCTTGAGCTCCTTGGAAGAAAAGGTGGGACATAAATGCAAATTTTAAAAAACCAAGTCCTCTTTTGGAGTAGACCCATTGAAATTAATGGACCCAAGTTATTGGTGTCCATTCATTTCAATGGGCCTAGCTCTAACTTAAGTTGGATGCAATCCAAACAGCAGGCTGAAAATGCAAGCAAATAAAAGCATTACACACAAAAAGAAGACACAAAAATAAAAGCACAGAGCCAAAATGGACAAAACTACTCCATCCCTCTGAGGAAGCAGATGAGGGGAAGGAGTCCGGATTCACTGGCTATAAATCTCCAGAGCCCCTGAGACTGATCTCTAAGGATCAGGCTTAGAATTTTCACTTAAAATGCTACGCCCTCTGGATTCTCTAGGGGCGAGAACACCGATTGTAAAAAAAATAAAAATGCTTTTTTTAAAGGAAGAAAATCGGCACTCACCTTTGCAAAATATGAAGGAGGAGGGGGAAAGAGACCCTCTTTGTTATATTTACTCCTCTGGAACCTGCGGGTGGCGAAGTCTCTTTTTTCAACTAATCAGGAGAGGCGGACAGACGAGAAGCGGGAAGAAGAGTGTGTACTCCTTCTCTCTCCCAGGACCTCAGAGCAACTGTGGCAGAGCAATGTCTGGTCTCTTGCTTTATACCATCCTGTCTTTCCTCCTCCTCCCCCTCCCCCCCTTACTTCCCACCCCTTATGACAAGATACGAGTGAATCATTTCTCTTTCCCTGGAAGATGCGCTTCCTTAGCAGCATCTGAGCCTCCGCAGGAGAGAAGGGGCTTTGCACTGAAGGGGAAGTTCAACAGCTTTGACTGAAACTCCCTCCACCAAAACAACCGCCTCACCTCTTTTCCCATCCCCGCAGTCTTCCTTTGAACAGAACCTAACGTGTGAAGTGAAAAGGAGACGGTTAGGGCAGCTGAATAATTGCTGCCAGATTTTTTTCACTACAATCCTTTCTCCAAAAGTGTTGCACTTGCCCCAACAAACAGCGCCAGGGAGAAGCGTAGACAGGAGCAATCCATTTTGGTAACCAGAGTGAAATGGGCAAGCTGGCTAGACGTCTCCTCCTGCTTGAGAAAGTGGATTGGCGAGATAAGGGGGCGAGGGAGGGACCTTAGACCGGGAGCGAGCGAGCGAGCTTCGGACTTGTGGTGTTTACTTTGAGCGTGTTTTACTAGAATCCCCAAATCCATCCATCACGCGGACCCAGGCGCAAAAGCGCTCGGATTCCAGGAATTTGTTTTAAGCAGCAAAACTGGATGTGGGAACTCACAGTTCTGAGTTCTCCAGCAATTTTATTTTTATTTTAATCTACTTCTGGCTAGTCCAAACTATCTTCATTCCGGCAGGGAAGAAATTGGGGGACACAAATCCCTGCTGAAACGCATCCTGAGATCTGCCGGTAGACCCCCGATCTGCCTGCCCCTGCCTTCACTTTCAGAGGAAGGCACGGACTGACCTCTTTGGCCAGAGTGGCTGCAGCACTGGCCGCGCGCCTCCTCCCTACAAATGCGCATGGCGTTTCTGCAGGCGCTGCTTCCCTCCGGCTCTGAGATGTTGCTATGGCTGCCCTCAGCTCCGAAACGCGGTTTCCCAAGCAGGCTGACTGGCGGCGCGGCTGAGAGTCTCCTTTCCGAAGCTGCGAGAGGTTGACAGGGTGAAGGAGCATAGGAACACGAGACGCTGCCTTATACCAAACTAGACCATTGGTCCAGCTAGCTCAGATGTTAAGTGCACTGGCTGGCAGCAGCTCTCTTTCAGAGGAGACTTTCCCAGCTCTCCCTGCATTGAGATGCTATGGGGGATTGAACCAGAGACCTTCTGCATGCGACAGAGATGCTCTGTCACTGAGCTGTGGCCATTCCCATACCTCTTGCCTTTGCAACCTCACTGGTGTACTTAGCTGAGATGTAATGAGCTATTCCATCTGCAGTCAAGGTCACTTCCAGACAATCTGTTCATTGAGCATTTGCTCCCATTGGCTTAGGACATTTCCAGCCTGTCACTGTTTTTTTAGATGTGATGCAATCAGTTCAGTTTATGCAATTACAGTTGATTGGGAGGTCTTGCACAGTAAACCGCAGGAAGTGAAGTGATGGGGAAATGCATTGCAAAGCATGAATACAAAAACACAAGAAGAGCCTGCTGGATTGGGCCACCTCTGGGAAGCCCACATCAGGACCTGGCCACAACAGCGCTCTGCCCACCTGTGATTCCCAGCAGCTGGTATTCAGAAGGATACTGTCTCTGACAATGGAAACAGAACATAGCCATCATGATGGCGCTGTGGTCTAAACCACTGAGCCTCTTGGGCTTGCCAATCAGAAGGTTGGTGGTTCGAATCCCCGCGACGGGGTGAGCTCCCATCGCTTGGTCCCTGCTCCTGCCCACCTAGCAGTTCAAAAGCATGTCAAAAGTGCAAGTAGATAAATAGGTACCGCTCCGCTGGGAAGGTAAACGGTGTTTCCGTGCGCTGCTCTGGTTTCAGTGTTCCATTGCAACAGAAGCGGCTTAGTCATGCTGGTCACATGACCCAGAAAAACTGTCTGCGGACAAACGCCGGCTCCCTTGGCCTGTAAAGTGAGATGAGCACCACAACCCCAGAGTCATCTGCGACTGGACTGCCAGGGGTCCTTTACCTTTACCTTTTATCACTTTGATGCACTGTTGTCTAACTTTCTCACAAAGAAATCAGAGTAACTGCTCATTAAATAGCCAAAATGCAATACAGAATTTCACAAAGCACTGTGGAATGCCTTCCCTATTGCCCATTGTGAAACACCATCCATCTGTTGTTTCAGGTGTCTTATAAAGATATTTATTTTTCCATAGGATTTCCCTGTTGTGGATGAGATCGGATGATGTTTTTTACTGCAATTCTGTTTTCACCTGTTTTTAAAATACTATTTTAAATGTTTTAAATCTCTCCTTTTACAATACTTGATTGCTTTTTAGATGTATGTTTGTCTTCTTCTCAGAGACTTTAAAATAGCAAGCGGTTTAGAAACGCAAAGGAAGGTAGGGAGGTTAATTCCATGCTCTTGTGCAACAAACGTACTCCCACTCCCACCCATTTTTTGTGTGATCAGGAAGGTGTGGAATAATAATTGCATGACACAGCTTATCAGCTTCCTACAAACAAATCAGCAAGTGTAGCCTAAACTTCCTGCAAACTTTGTGCAAACAGATCAGGATGTTTGCTCTATCAATAATCAATGTGGAAGTGATTTGAGTCCTGATTAGGTTGTTGTTGTTGTTTTGCATCAGCCTCTGAATCTCTTGTCCATTTCTTTCAGAGTACCTGGGCATGCTGCAGAATGCAGTGCCAGTGAGACTGCAACCCACATTCTTTTCTCCCTCCCAGATTGACTCATTTGAGATAAACAGGGCAAGCCACTGCGTAAGTTGCCACAAACCTTCCAGAAACATTTAAGTGTCATAAGCCATGAAAGGAGCATATGATGCAAAAAGTAATCAGAAAAAACCTGAGCCCAAGAAGTTGGCATGTTCATTGACCATGTTTCCAAAGAGGCAGCTTCCTGTACCACGAAGAACATTAGGGGGAGCTCTGATGCTATACTCAAGAGCTGTCCCACTTGAGGAAAAAATGATATTTATTATTACTTTATCAAAAAGGATCGATTGTTTCACCGTCATTCATATTCCAAGACAGTATGTCTAGAAAAAGATTGTGAGACTACACATTGAAATATTTTATTGATTGATTGATTGATTGATTGATTGATTGATTGCTAGCAGCTTGGCTAGTCCAAAGTACTTTTATTAGGACCAGGTTTTATTAGGCAGGTTAAGATGATGACTTATGCAGAGCTGGCCAGATTAACAGGAAGAATACGAGACCAGGATGAACAGAAGTTTCAAGAAAACTGGAGTAAATATTTGATGTATATAAAATTGTAAAGCATTAAAGACACTGGCTGGGTTGGAATAACTCTCACAATGGGTGGAAAAATAGCTAATTAAACAAAATACATAAGGTTAGAAAATATATGATACTTACCGAAGGGGTGGAGGGAAGTCTGAAGCTCAGCAGAGCTAAAGATAATTATGTGGTGCATATATGCTATAAACATGTTGTAAATGTATGTTTACTGAAAACAATAAAAATTTATTGGGGGGGGGGGACCAAGTACTTTTATTAGGACCAAACAAAAGGTCAAGAAATAGTGAGCAAGCTTTCATGATTTCCAGGACAAATGATGAAGCGTTCTAGAGAACAGGATGCTGGACTAAATGAGCCATTGGTTTGATGCATCAAACTCTGTCTGTGTTCTTATGAAGAACTCACAAGGTGGCTCACTATTTTGGAGACAGGTAGGAACAACTCATAATAAAGCTCTTTCCCAGTGGTGGATTTTGGGCCTTCAAAAAGTGTACTAGACTGGTCAAGAATGGAAGAAGACCCCTGTTGGATCAGAGAGAATGGTTCATCTATATCAGTCTTTGTCCCTCCTTGCTGGGGCTGATAGAAGCAGCAATATCTGGAAGGCCCATCCAGTCTGGCCACCTGCTTCATACAGTGGTTAAGCATTACCTCCACAATCAGCGTATGAAAGCCACCACTCCTTTGTGCTGTTGTTCTCCAACAACTGGTATTCAGTAATACATTCCCTCTGGCCGTGGAAGTTCCATTAGGGATCGTCATGACTAATGGTCATCTGCAGACCATGAATTCTTCTCCACGAATTTGTCTGTGATACCCCTTTGATACCATTCTAAACTACAAGCTATCACTTGGCAGCAAATTCTTTAAATCAACTGTATGTTCTATGATGTAGAGAAGAGATGGGCAGAAGGGAGACTGGGAAAGCCACTTCCGGGCCTGCCCAGGAGGTGGGGTTGCGGGCGTCACGCCCACCCCACGTGAGCGGGGGCTGGGGCCAGCCCCCGCGAGAGCAGGGGAATCCCCAGCGGGCCGGCCCCCCCCAGCCAGCCAATCAGCTGGTCGGCGGGGGGGCGTGGCTTGCCCTATTTAGGGCCAGCGCGGAGGGGGCTCGCCCTCTTTTCGCTGGCTCGCCCCCACGCTTTCGAGAAGTGAGGTCAGCAGCAACGTGGGGGCGAGCCAGCGAAAAGAGGAAATAAAGGGAAGGACAGGGCTTCGCCTGCGCTTTGCCTACCCTCCCTTTGCTGCAGGACAGAGCGCTCGCGCCCATCCGTCCTGCCCCGGATCGCTCAGGCTGAGGGGTCCAGCCAGCCGCCACCCAGCTGTTACTCTCCTGCGGTTCTGTTTGACTGCCAGAAGAGGACTTCGCCATCAGGTTGTATCTCGTTAATTTACTGTGATTCTTAGCCGCTGTTAGAGGAGCGCGCAGGTCCCTTGCTCAGTTTCTTTAATTGTCTTAATCTGTTATTGTGAGGGCAGTTGCTTTGGGGTTGCTGTTTCTCGCTTTTCTACCGGCTGCTCGGAGATTGTGCAGCGTTGCTAGGCGACGAGATAGTTTTGGCAGCCATTTTGGCTGAGCACGTGGGGCTTGAGGCGGCAGCCATTTTAGGTGAGGCAAGCCACGTGGGAACTAAATTCTAGTGCGTCTTTGTTCGTTGCTTTGGCTCGCTGCTTTGGCTAATTCAGGAGGGTACTGGAACAGTGCGTGTAACTTCTGACTGTGTGCAGCGCTTATCCATTTTTTGTTGGGTTTTGATTACATCACTCGCTTGCTTAAGGCCGGATTGATTTGTTTAACAGCGCTTGGCACCATTGCTTAGCGTCCAGCCGGTCCGGCCGCCATTTTGCTGGACCACGTGATCAACGTAGCGGTC
This sequence comes from Podarcis cretensis, assembly GCF_951804945.1. NCBI lineage: Eukaryota > Metazoa > Chordata > Lepidosauria > Squamata > Lacertidae > Podarcis > Podarcis cretensis. The sequence continues at coordinate 54,795,835 of NC_137177.1, forward strand.
GCCATTTTGGGATAGGCGGTCACGCGTGGGAGCGTGTGCTTGGGCAATTGCCTCACTAGTGTTCTTATCCTTTAAATAAATACTAACTCGGTTCTTTAGTAAATTTGAAGGGTAATTTTAGGGCAATTTATTTTGGCACAGCATCAAATAGCAGTAAACCCTTTGCAGTAGGTGCAGCAGAGGCAATTCAGTTATCACTCCTTTGCTGCCTTATTACTTGATTTTGCAGTAGGTGCAGCAGAGGCAATTCAGTTATCACTCCTTTGCTGCCTTATTACTTGATTTTATTTGCTGGTATTACTGGGATTTACTGCATTATTACTTTAATTTCCTTGCTGGTATTGTTGCAATTGGCCTTATTTACCGCGACTGGCTTGGCCTTAATTTATTTCGAGTTAATTAAATTTGATTAATCTTAATTTGATTCATTTTCCTTCTTAGTTACTTTACTTCATTTCACTTAGATTTTATTTTCTTTGAATTTGATCTAATTTGATTACTTTCACGCTGCTAATTTTAATTAAAGTGCTTGTCTTGGGCATAGCATAATTAAACCAAGTGTGCCTCTAATCATTTAATTACTATTTTATATAATTCATAAGCTGTTTCAAAGGTAATCTAGTCCTAACCTTCTTTGCAAGAGTTTTATTCGGCATCTAATTAATTACTTAGGCACGGGCAGCCTAGCTTTACTGAGGTAAGGGTATAGCCCAACTTCCCTAGTGTTTCCCTCCTTGGGTACTCCGGCTAGAATAAAACGAATAAATAGTTAGATAATCAAATAAATAAGTGGATAAATATTAATAATAATAAAATAATAATAATAATAATAAATTAAAAAAAAAAAAAAAAAAAAACCCAGAGCTATTACAGTGCAGACAGTGCTGAGCTAATATCACTCTACTTGAAGCAGACAGTACTGAGCTAATATCATTCGGCAGTGACACTTACCAGTGATTTTAGCTTCAGCTAAGTCCGTCCAGTGCAGTCAATACTGAACTACATTCAGACCACTGCTTAATCCAGGGTGCTGATTGAAGATATGTCGGCTCAGGGCAATCAGGTAAATGGCGTTGGATCTGGAGGGAACCAAGGGAACCAGGAGGAGTCTCAACCGTTTATTATTCCTAGTAACCCTCAGGCTTTGGCCCAGTTTTTCACTGCCTTCCAGGAGTTTTATAAGCAAAGCAGGTCGGCAGGTCAAGCGGCACCCGCGCCAGGGGCAGCAACTTCAACGGCAATCGCGACAGCGCCCGCATCGGTTGCACCGGTAATCGTGTCGCCAATGACAACGGCAGCAGGAACATCGGCGCCTTCTGCGCCAATACCGTTTTCCCAGGATTACATTGAAGACTCTCAACTTAGTGAGGTAGTACTTCCTGGTACTTCGACATCCACGATGGCGGTGTTGGCTGCGGCAAATAAGGCGACAGGTCGGCGTAAGAAAAGCACCAGCTCTCAGCCGGCCTCCTCAGGCAAGGCAAGAGGAGGCCAGAGGGGAGCCGCGAAGGGCAAGGTTTGCACCCAGGGCACTAAGGCTACTAACCCTAAGAAAGTCCTAGGTGCATCTAGTCTTTTTCAGATCCCGCCCCCGCAGACGGCGCCAGCCGAGGGCGCGTCGGAATCAACTTCGGATGAGGAGGTGCATGATCGACAGGCGGTACTCGCAAGTGGCATTCCGGAACAGGCCCCCCCGGAGGTCCCTTCGGGGAAGAGGAAAGAAAAAAGGAAGCACACGTCCAAGAAGAGCAAGAAGAGCAGGCGGTCGGAATCCGAGGAGGACTCAGGTACTTCTTCCTCATCCGATTCTGATAGTGATGCTCCTAGGGAGGAGTACTGGGGCCATGGGGAGGATTGCGTGGGTCTTCCTGCATGGGCACATGAAAGGAGGGCCAACTCCTATCGTAAGACTTTCAATGGAACATTGGAATGGAAGGATGGCTCCCTGGTGCCAGATGTAAAAACCTCCACTCATTCCTCCACAGATTTCATTGTAGGCAACCACTTATCCCAAAGAAAAAGGGATAAAATCCTCAATGGGGATTTTATTGATTTATTCAGATTGTTGCCCCCTGCCAAACTGACAGGGAAAGGGGAAAAGAGGCGCAGTTACGGGAAGCGCAAATACAGAGCACCAAGAGTCGAACGCACTTTCGACAATTGGCTCAATGGGTTCCAGGTGTTTATGGGTGTGGTCAGCGCTGCTTATCCTAAACGGGCAATGCATTTGATCGCGTACTTGGCCCATGTTCGGAGGGCGCGGGAATTAGCCGGTGATTTTGCTGCTATGAATTACGACGAAGACTTCCGTAGAAATGCTTCTTTGCTACCCTCCACGCGCTGGGACCTGAGGGACCAAAACTATTGGTCGGACCATGTGGGCCCCTTCGTGGAAAAGAAGTACCAGGATCCATCAAGATCTTGGAGGACCGCCGCCAAGCAGAAGCGCCTATGTTGGGAGTTTAATAAAGGGGTTTGTGCAAGGCCGGCCTGTAAGTACAGTCACGAATGTGAAAGATGTTGGGGTAATCACCCAGCTACTGCCTGCATTAAAGGGAGGCAGCCCTTTCGGGGTGGTAGGGGCTCCTACAATCACGGTCCCAGAGGTGGCCAGGGAGCCTCTTTCGGACCTCAAGGGAACAGGCAGTAACCTCAATTTGGCATTGGCCTATTCCCCCATCAAGCTGGCCCCGTTAAAAAACCTTTTAGACATCTACCCCAACAGAACAGCTGCAGTGTACTTATGGGAAGGTTTTAGCTCTGGTTTCAGAATCCCGGTAGCGTGTCCACCCAATTCGGGCGATCCCCCTAATCAGAAGTCAGTCAGGGAGATGCCGGAGGTTGCCCGAAAGAAAATTAGCAAAGAAATCAAAGCAGGCAGGGTAGCCGGCCCCTTTTTAGCTCCGCCTATCGTTGGCCTTCATGTATCCCCTTTAGGCATAGTCCCCAAGAAAGCGCCCGGCGAGTTTCGCATGATTCACAACCTTTCCTATCCTAAGGGAGGGTCCGTCAATGATGCGATACCGCAGGAGCTTTGTACAGTGAAATACGCCACCTTCGACCAAGCGGTCAAAGTCATTCGCCAATTTGGTAAGGGAGCGTGGCTGGCAAAATGCGACATCGAGTCGGCCTTTAGGCTTCTGCCAGTGCACCCGGAAGATTTCCGGTGGCTTGGATTCAAGTTTGAGGGGGCTTATTTTGTGGACAAGGCTATGCCCATGGGTTGCTCAGTGGCATGCGCAGCCTTTGAAGCATTCAGTACCTTCTTGGACTGGGCCCTTCGCTTTAGATCTGGCTCAGAGGGTGTGTCACATTATCTAGATGACTTTATCCTCGTAGCTGATAGCAGGCATGGGTGTGCAGAGCTTCTCAAAGCTTTCATATCTTTAGCAGGCGAGCTGGGGGTTCCCCTAGCCGACGACAAAACGGAGGGCCCAGCTACGACCATGGTCTACTTAGGCATCGAGTTGGACACGGTAGCGCAGACCTCAAAACTGCCCAGAGAGAAGCTGGTGGCACTTGGTGATCTCATTCAGCAACTCCTCCCTCTTAAAAAAGTTACCCTTAGGCAGATCCAATCTCTCCTTGGTCATCTAAATTTTGCTTGCCGCGTGGTTTCCCCCGGCCGTCCTTTCTGTGGTCGCCTCGCTAGGCTGTCGGCTGGCCTGCGTTCCCCTCATCATAGGATTCGGCTTTCTAGGGAAGTAAAATCTGACCTACAAGTTTGGTTGAAGTTCCTCGAGAACTACAACGGTATTTCTCTATGGCAGGAGAGCTTATCACTGCAGGTGGACTTTCAAGTGCATTCGGATGCTTCAGGCTCCCTCGGGTTTGGCGTATACTTTAAGGGGCAATGGTGTGCCCAGCGTTGGCCGGAAGCCTGGAGGGGAGGGCCCATTACCAGAGACCTTACCTTCCTAGAATTCTTCCCGATTGTAGTGGCAACCCACTTATGGTCAGAGGTCTTTAGCAACCGTAGGGTTTGCTTCCACACCGACAACCAGGCGGTAGTCGCAGTCATCACCAGGCAGGCCGCGCATTCCCCTAGAGTTGGTGCCCTCCTGCGTTCCTTTGTTCTCCGCTGTTTAGAACTTAATATCCACTTCTCTGCCAAATTTGTGCCTGGTGTTAACAATGATATCGCGGACGCCCTATCTCGTTTTCAGATGGACCGCTTCCGCTCGTTAGCACCGGATGCTCAGTTACTACCTCAGCCCTTCCCGGAACAGCTGTGGAGACTTGGGGACCAGAGTACTGGGAACCAGAAGTGATTCAGGGAGTATTAGCATCATTGGCGCCCTCCACATTGAGATCTTATAAGAGGGCGTGGTCAGATTTCTTAAAGTTCCGTGAGAAATCCAACGCCGCCAGGAGCAAAGCCCCTCCTGTTAGGTCTGAGGTCTTGTCTTATTTAGTGCACTTGAAGCGCCTGGGACGTGCCCCAAAAACCCTCAACCTACAGGCCGCAGCGATTTCTTTCTTTTGCAAAGCGTTATTTTCGTCAGACCCATGCGCTGAGTTCGTCATACGTAAGACCCTCGAAGGCTGGCGTAGACTGCAGCCCCCAGCTCAGGATGCAAGGAGGCCTATATCTTTTGACATACTTTCCCAGATCCACAAAAGGTTGAGAACGGTCTGTTGGTCAAAATATGAGGCGCGCTTGTTTTCAGCGGCATACTCCATTGCCTTTTTCGGGGCAATGCGTGTGGGTGAGGTGGTTTTTGAGGAAGGGCTGCACGGCTCCTCCCGGGGCTTACTGTTGAGTGACATTGCGCTTTCACAGGACGATTTGGTCGTGCGGATTCGTAGTTCCAAGACAGACCAGTTCAGAAAGGGGGCTCTGGTCCGGCTACTGGCAACAGGGGAACATGGCCCATGTCCGGTGAAAGACACCAGACGCTTCTTGTCTATGAGACCTAACATGGCAGGGCCTCTATTGATCCATGCGGACGGCGTACCCCTGACACGGCACCAATTCACCAGGGTCATGCGCATAACACTTAAAGCTTGTGGCCTCCCACCAGCAGTTTTCGCGGCACACTCCTTTAGGATTGGAGCGGCCACCACGGCAATGCACCTGGGCCTTTCGGCCGAGAGGATTAAGGATCTAGGCCGCTGGAAATCGGACGCATACAAGCGCTACCTGAGACATAATTCATGACATCCCAGCCAAGGAATTACTGACCATGCTTGTCTTTTGATTTCTTGCAGGAGTTATGGGGGTGCGCGTCTGGATAATCGGGCACAGCATCGTGCATTGGGCCAGGGTCCGCGCCATCAATTCCGGTCTGGGGCCGCGACTGGGCTTGCCTGAGGGCATCACGATATCTTGGGTCTCACGGAGGGGAATGCGTTGGGCTGAGATGTTGCCCGCATTTAAGATCAAAGTCGCGAGAGAGGGCCCCCCGGATGCTTTACTTATACAATTGGGTGAAAACGACCTAGCCTATAGGAAGGCGGCCGATCTGCAGTGGCACATATTTGGTGACTTGGAGGAGCTTAAGGCCGCTTACCCAAACCTCACAATCATTTGGGCCTCCTTGATGGAGAGGCGGGTTTGGAGGGATTGCAGGTGCCCGATGGCCATAAATAGGGCGAGGAAAGCCGTGGATCGGGCGGTGGTGCGTAGAGTGGCAGCCCTGGGGGGAAAGGTCATACGACACCCGGGCATTCGTTTCAATTGTGAGGCCCTCTACCGGTTTGATGGCGTGCATCTGTCTGATGCAGGAAACGATAGATGGCTGGAGGACATAGCTAAGGGGATAAGGGATTGGTTTCAGGCATGAGAGGATTGGCGGCGAGCGTTTGCTCGTGTGGCGGTAGGCATTGGTAAGAAGGGGTTAAGACGATGTGTGGGGGTGGAGGAACGCCATCACCTCCCCCCAGCGAGCGAAGGGTGGTCCGTTAAAGGACCCCGGGGGGCGTGGCCCTGTCCGAAGCCTATGGAGGTGTGGGCCAAAGGCACGCCCCAGAGCGGTGACCCGGGGGAGCTCCTAGTCGACGTGCCTCGCGGGAGTCTCCCCCGATATAAGGTTAACCCTTCCCCGTGTCTCCAGCAAATGGGCTGGAGCCGGATAGCCGTTAGGACCAATGCCTATGCCAATGCCTCTCATTTCTGAATTCAATAAAGTTGTGGCCTAATTCGCCCAATTAACCTTACATACGGTGTCTTGTGTCTTTATTTATCCTGGTGGGGGCGGGAACTCGCCACGCAAAGCCACTTCCGGGCCTGCCCAGGAGGTGGGGTTGCGGGCGTCACGCCCACCCCACGTGAGCGGGGGCTGGGGCCAGCCCCCGCGAGAGCAGGGGAATCCCCAGCGGGCCGGCCCCCCCCAGCCAGCCAATCAGCTGGTCGGCGGGGGGGCGTGGCTTGCCCTATTTAGGGCCAGCGCGGAGGGGGCTCGCCCTCTTTTCGCTGGCTCGCCCCCACGTTTTTCCCACCCTCCCTCCCTTTATTCGGGTTTAGGCTCAGGCAGGTCTTGACATTGCTATGGACTTCGGTCTGTCGCCGCAAGGGGCATGGTAGGAATTTTTCCCAATTGGCAACTTCGGGCCTTTTGGTTTTTCGCCTACCTCGTAGCAACTCGTCACAACTTCTCGGCATTGGCGGTAGGCATTGGTAAGAAGGGGTTAAGACGATGTGTGGGGGTGGAGGAACGCCATCACCTCCCCCCAGCGAGCGAAGGGTGGTCCGTTAAAGGACCCCGGGGGGCGTGGCCCTGTCCGAAGCCTATGGAGGTGTGGGCCAAAGGCACGCCCCAGAGCGGTGACCCGGGGGAGCTCCTAGTCGACGTGCCTCGCGGGAGTCTCCCCCGATATAAGGTTAACCCTTCCCCGTGTCTCCAGCAAATGGGCTGGAGCCGGATAGCCGTTAGGACCAATGCCTATGCCAATGCCTCTCATTTCTGAATTCAATAAAGTTGTGGCCTAATTCGCCCAATTAACCTTACATACGGTGTCTTGTGTCTTTATTTATCCTGGTGGGGGCGGGAACTCGCCACGCAACTACCATCTCTGGATGATTTGCAGTAGATTAGCAGAGGTGTCAGACTCCCAGTTGTCTACCAAAGGCAACAACTGATCTTCCAATGTCATGTATGTCACAGAGGTGTCACAAAAGCCTCAGCACTTCCTGTCGCAGGTTCCATGCTATGGAACAGAGGCACCCTTGCTTTTGACTTTTAGGTGTCTTTGGAATACATTTTTACACTGACAAGTCTTTGTAGCAGTTTAATTGTTAATTTTTTAGCAGTCACTCTAATGCTTCTCTGTATCATTTTTAACAGTGTTTTACATTTTAGGGTTGATATTTTATGATATGGTGGTACAGAAACACTTTAATAAACAAGCAAACCAGTGCCCTTTTGTATTCTAAGTTGGACAAACAGGACATTTGCTACAGGGGGAAAAAATCAATAGACACAAATCTGCCATCAGAAATGGTAAAATCCATAAACCTATGGGAGATCATTGCATCCTCCCAGGACAATCTAATGGACATTAAAGTGGTCATTCTGGAACAAAGGGACTTCACAGGAAGACTGGAACATAAAATGAGTGCATTACAATTCACCAGTATGTGTCTATCACTTCTGGATTGAACTGGGACAATGGATTTTCATCACAAAGCAGGAGTTAATTGACTCACCAATGCCAGGATGTCTGTACTGGCAATACAACTGCTTTTTGACAATGGCCACAGGGTTAATAATGTAATGATCACTGTTTGCACTTGTTCCTTAAGACCTCACAGTTTTCAGTTCAGCTATGTGGGTCTGTTCTTGCAACTGAAGATTATATTATGCATTCTATGGAGTCTACAGAAGCTTATGCTAAGCTTTAAGGTTCTTATTTCATTGTTTTCACAATAAACTCACCTGACCACCCCTCCGGAAACAGATATATTTGGTGAGTGTTTTGCTCTGTGCATAAGGTCTCGCTTCAGATACTTTTCATGGGATAAATAGGGAAGGTGAACAGCAGCACACGGGCTAAACTGATTGCCAAAGCCATAGTCACCACTGAAGGGGAAGGGCTCAGAAGGTCCCAGTTTCAATCCCCAAAGGCATCTCCAGGTAGGGTTGCAAAGAGACTCCTGACTGAATTCCTGGTGAGCTACTGCCAGTCAGTGCAGACAATACTGGCCTAGATGGGCCTGACATGGTATAAGACAGCTGCCTATGTTCCTAAGTTCCACTGCTGAGCTGTGATGTCAGTGGATCAGTGTGGAAAAATTGTAGACAAGAGAGGTTAATGATCCCCTGCCCCACTGATCACCCACCCTTCCACGTTTTGCAAGTGGTTGAAGATGACAGGTCAGTAGAGGGGGGCGGGGGGGGAGTTGCTATATTACTTTGCTGTGCAGTGAGTAAAGGAACCCCCTTTTTCAATGTGCAACGTGGAAATTAAGCAAGTTCCAAGACTGAAGGTCAGGTCTCCTGAATGTGAGCCACTGAACCACTACAGAGTTCTGTTGATTCCAAAAACCATTCAATGGATTTCTTTACCAAAAAAGCTGAGTCAGAAGATGGTTGGCCAAAAAGAGAACTAAGGTGTTTTCCGTTATTATTTTTTTAAAGGAAAAATAAATCAGTTACTGGCAGACACATAATTAATACGCCATAAATTTTGCTCCCTAATCCACTTTTTGGACAGAGCTCTAAAGCCACACAAAGCTTTGATGTGAGACCTTAGCAAAAGGGACAAGGGCGGAGGATTTTGGATTAGGAGAGTGTGTACACATCAAGGGAGGCTCCCCCAAAAGAACCAGCTAATAGAACTTTTTAAAACCCAGGAAAGCTCACTCTTCAATAAGAAGGAAATAGGGACGGGGGGGGGAGGGGAGTATTTTCAAGAGCAGCATGTATAATCCAGAGTCATGCATGCTGTTGCATCCAGTGACAGTCATTGAAGTTGAATGTTGGAAGATTCAGGATGGACAAAATAAAAACTTATTTGCACAGCATATAGTTAACTATGGAACTCACTGCCACTGGAGACAGTGATGGCCTCCAACTTGCATGGCTTTAAAAGAAGATTGGACAAATTCAAGGAGGATAAAGCTATCAATGGTTATTGAATACTAGGTGCTAGGAGTCATAGGTGGATACAGAAGTGTTGCGCTTAGCTCCTGCTTTTTGAACTTCCCACAGGACACTGGACTAGTGTGGCAGGCATTTCCTAAGCTCTAATGTAAAACATGGCTGCTGAGAGGCTGACAGAAATCCAGAGCAGTAAGTGCATTGGGTAGGATTTCAGACCTAGGTCACTTTCTCACAGCCTCACCTAGAAAACCACCAGGATCTCATCCATACCATATATTTAAAGCATTATGATACCACTTTAAACAGTCATGGCTTCCCCCAAAGAATTCAGGTCACTAGTTTGTTAAGAGTGCTGAGACCCCTATTCTCCTCACAGAACTACAACTTCCAGAGTTTCCTGTGAAGATGGATTAACTGTTAAGCCACCCTGGGAATTGTAGCTCTGGGAGGGAAACAGGGGTCTCCTAACAACCTTTGGCACCTTTTACAAAATTATGGCTCCCATAATTCTTTGGGAGAAACCAGGGCTGTTTGAAGTGGCATCATACTGCTTTAAAAATGTGGAGTAACTGTGGGCCTAGTGGTTTCATTAAAAAAGGTAAAGGTCAAATACTCCTGACAGTTAAGTCCAGTCGCAGGCGACTCTGGGGTTGCTGTGCTTATCTCGCTTCACAGGCTGAGGGAGCCGGTGTTTGTCCGCAGACAGTTTTTCCAGGTCATGTGGCTAGCATAACTAAGCCACTTCTGGCACAACAGAACACTGAAACCAGAGCAGCGCACGGAAACACCGTTTACCTTCCTGCTGGAGCAGTACCTATTTATCTACTTGCACTTTTTGGTGTGCTTTTGAACTGCTAGGTTGGCAGGAGCTGGGACTGAGCAACGGGAGCTCACCCCGCCATGGGGATTCGAACCGACAACCTTCTGATCGGCAAGCCCAAAAGGCTCAGTGGTTTAGACCACAGCGCCACCCGCATACCTGGCTTCATAGACAGGGCTAAGTATTCGGCTCAATCACTGCGAATTTCCAAAGGAGCTCTGCTCATTGTGTACCATACTGCAGAGGCCCACCTGGCCTCAGCTAGAAGCCAGACATTTAGTGTTGCAGCTCCCATGCTGTGGAATGCTCTTCCAGCAGAGATCTGGTAGGAGCCTCACTTTTGATTTCCAGGAGTTGCCTGCAGACTTTTTTTTTTATGCTGGCAGGCCTTTGCAGCTATAAAAACATTCTGATTAGTCTGTTACTTTAATGATGCCTTTGTTCTGTGTTAAAGGCTTTTATATATACCAATTGTCGTATATCACCCTGATATTTTCTGCGAGGGTGGTCTATAAATACTTCTATAAAGTGTTTATTAAATGAAATACGGTAAGTAAGCACTGAAATTCTTTCAAAAATGATGAATGTGATCTGGGTAGTCTTTCCTGCAGAAGATAAACATGACTACAGGAGTTCATGCTCTAGTGATATCAAATCTGGACTACTACAATGCATCCTAAATATGGGGCTGCCCTTGAAAAGTCAAGACATTTCACACGGTCCAAAATGCAACCATCAGACTATGACAAGGGTGGGGGCTGATTCTTCCTTTATCCAGAACTCTATGTAGGAGTGTATTGATTGTATGAAGTATTAAGGAACGGGTAGCACCTCTGGTGGGGGACAGGTTGCGCTCCTTTTGGAGTAGTTTGTTCACCTTCGGTCCCCACCCTACACTCAGCTCTCACCTGTGTCTCCTTGAAGCTGTCAGCATGTGACAGCAGCCACATCCCAGGAAACAGCTTTGACTGGCTAAATGTAGGTGAGGGTAGCCGATGGGCCTCAAATCCTCAGTGAGTGAGGGATTTTCCCTGCATGCAAAGGCAGGCTCCATCAGACTGGGCAGATGAGACCAATAGTAGGGCCAATGGTCAAGAAGGCAGTTTCTGCACGTGCCATAGAGGGAAATGAGGGGCAGATGGGGCTCGTCAACCTGGGAAAGTAGCCCATCTAGGAGAAGAAAAACTCTGATCCTAAACCTCCACTGCCTTGCCGGCTATACTCATAAGTGAGAAAGGCTTCTGGAGTAAACCTCAAGGAAAAGTCCATACCCGCTGCCTTGTGGGACATCTTCAGAAGAAAGGGCTAAGGAGTAAACCCTACCTGCTTTCCTTTGGACCACATCAGCAAGGCTGGGCAGCCAATATACACTGTCCAGGCTTGCACGTAACACAGCAAAAACAATGTGGGAGGCAGCAGTTACGAGCTTCCAGTCTCTGCAGGCACAGCAGGCCCTGTGGTTCTCCAACAGGTTGACTTCACCCCTAGAGTAGCACTCCTTTGTCTCTCAAGGCAGACAGGTGCCAACAACACAGGAGACCCACCAAACCTCTTGTCTCTTACCGTTTAAAGCTTTCCAGTGAGCACTGTTTTTACATTCCTGAAAAACATAGCTAAATTCTCTCTACCCTCAGCACAAGCGAGAGATCCAGGGGAGATCAGAAGCAGAAGGAAATACTGTCTGTTTATATATTTATTAGGAAGTTGTATATTGTAATATTTGAACAGGTAACACTGCATTTCTGTAACATTTGGTATTTGGTGTTTTAGTTTCCCATTCATCACTTAAGAGATTTTTAAATATATATCAAGCAGTATAAAAGTGGTCTAAATAATACTAAGATGGGACACCAACCTCCCTCCCATTCTGGACAGAAGAGAGGTGCAAAGAGCTTTTCTCTGTGAGCAAACATGGCAATGGTTGGTGCAGGCACCTTTATTCATTGTTGGGGTGGCATGCCAGCATCATTTTGTGGTCCTTTTTCTCTGGTCTTTTAAAGGCAGCAGCCATGTTGTTACGCTAAACCCCTATCACCATCATTTTGTGCTATGCCACACACACAGAGAAGCCATTTTATGGTGATCCCTGTACTATGCCCTTTCTCAGAAATAAGGCCCACCTGGAATCTCACCACAGCGGGGGGGGGGGGAGCATTCTCATTTGGGGTCTCCATATTACAAAACCCAGACTTTAATAGTGAGTCAAACCAGTTATTCTTGGCCTGAAATCTAGACAGGAACACTGGGAGCTGTCATATACTGAGTCAGGCCATTGGGTCCATCTAGCTCAGTATAGCCTTCACTGACTGGCTTGTGTTATACAGGGGACTCCTAAAGATGCCAGGGATTGAACCTAGGACCTTCTGCATGCAAAGCAGATGCTCTACTGCTGAGCTACAGCCTTTCCCTGACACCGAAGAATAACTGTAATACAATACTTTCCCCATCTTTTGCACAGGCAGTCAGTTACAGAGTTCTTTTAAGACAACACACAGTTTGTTCCAAAGCAAAGAATGTGGTGCCATGAAGCCCACACTAAAATCAAAATTGTGGTTAGATGATAACGATGTTGTGCGTTACTCAATGGAGCTGGTTAGTTCCTGTAAGTGCCTGAATGTTGCTACTTGGCAACCGGGGCATATTGCATGATCCTTGATGAAAAACCCAATTAAGCCACTCAGTCCTGACAGGATTTCAACACTTGTTTTTCATAGGATTACATGGCAGAAGTATTCTGTTAAGAAAGTTCTTAAGTTATCTTTGCTTTGTGCCAGCATGGTATCTTGTTTCAGTTCTCAGTTAATGTGGCCCATTCAAAAGTGATAGAACCCAAATCCAATTAGTTAACAAACGTCAATACACAAAACCACGCTCTCAAGTTTTCACTTTAGACAGGATGTTTCATTTGTAAACCACGCAATTCCTTCCCTCTTTCACAATTTCCTTCCAATCTAATGCATCATAAAGGAGCCCTCTTCAGATAATGTCTCCTTTACAGCCTGCACTAGAGATTCCTCGTAAAAGTAAACATAGCAATTAAAATCCAAGAGGATCGTTAAAAACATACATGCAATTAGAAGGGCAAGTATTGCAGAAGAAGAGGCCCATACTTGTCATTTCTTAGCAAAGTTGTACAACTTTCTCATAAAGGTGAAGTAAAAAGAACAAGATAATTGCTGGGCAATATTTCAGAAGGAGCTGTCCTTTGGAAATGACCATAAAACACAACAACTAATAGACACAAGTCCAAATAAATGGTCAAGGTTTCTTTAGCTAGAGTCTGACCTGACAGGAAATATATACAGATGATGGGAGGAAATATATAAGGTTCCTGACAGGATATAGGGATTATGGTGGAGAATGAAACTGTTGACTCAGTGTGGAGCAGCAAGCTCAATTCCATGCTAGGGATCATTAGGGAAAAGGTCCTGAAATAAAAATACCAATATTTTAATGTTTTTCCCCAAATCTATGGTGATGTCATCCTTGGAGTACTGTGTTAATAATTCTAGTCATCACATTTCACAAAGGATATGGCAGATCTGGAAAGTGACAAAAACAGCATCTAAAATAATCCAGAGACTGGGGCAACTCCTCTATGAGGAAGGATTGCATAATCTGGGATTATTTAGTTTGTGAAAAACTAAAAAGGATTACTTTATTACATGAGCACTGTTCCACAGAATTTGATATTTTCATTTATATATATTCATTTGAAATAAGTGAAGCATTCTATATCCATCCACCACGCTGATGAAGAATTCTACAAAACAGTAGTCAATATCAGGAATTACTGTTCAGTGTTGGACATGATTGTTGAATACACAAAGCTTCACAGCTTGTCTTCCACCGTACAAAGTTTGGTACCTCGCTTCATTTAAAGATTTTCAGAGACTAAAAATTTCATTTTGAACTTTTTATGATTTGAAGGAATTCTATAAAGATTGTCTATTATGTATGTATACGGTCATCGTGTTGCCTAGACATTGTTGACGTTCTCTTTGCAACACAGGGGTTTTGTTTGGATACTTCAGACTGATCAAGCAGGTCTTCCTAGGTGTGACTGTAGGTATACCAAAGCTGTAAATACTCTTCGTGGTGGGCTCTGAAGGCTTAACCCAAGTCTTCCTAACATATGAAGACAAGTTCATGCTTTTGGAGCATCAAGATCAAGCTTCCTCAACCTCGGCCCTCCAGATGTTTTTGGCCTACAACTCCCATGATCCCTAGCTAGCAGGACCAGTGGTCAGGGATGATGGGAATTGTAGTCTCAAAACATCTGGAGGGCCGAGGTTGAGGAAGCTGTTACATGTACTTCAGTCCTTGCAGACTTTGCCCCAGTGGAGTGCTAACACTCTAGCTTCTAAACTTCCACTTAGTGACTGTCAGAGCATCATTTTCAAATCTATAAAGCCATAAGGCTTGCTCTTCTATGTGAAGTTGCATTGATGCCAAATGAGACCATTGGCCCATCTAGCCAAGTGCTGCCTCCTCTGACAGCAAGTCCTTCAGTGTTGAGAAAGTACAATAGGGCCAAGTACACTAGCACAGCCTATCTTGTGGGTTCTTAACAGCTACATGCTCTACCCAACTTTTTGGGATACAATTTAGGTTGGTTTTCACAGTCATCAGTGGCTTGAGACCAGGCTACTTCAAAAACAACCTATTCCCACTGAAGCTATCTAGGTGTCAATATCTGCCTTTTCTCTGGGTCCCACCAATCTTAGTGAGGAAGTGAGTGATGAAGACAAGGCTTTTTCATCAGTTGTAGATGATATCTTTAACTTTTTCCAAACCTTTTTTTCTTTTTCATACCAAGAAAACCCTCATTTGCCCAGGACTTTGTGAAATATTTAATACTAGTGTTTTATTCTTATTTATGACACTTCTATCCCATCTTTCCTCCAAGGAGTTCAAGTAGGCATACATGGTTCTTCAGGTCCTCATTTTTATTTGCACAACCTTGTGAGATAGGTTAGGCTGAGTGTGACTGGCCCAAGATTACCCTGTGAGCTTGATGGCTGAGTGAGGATTTGAACCCTGATCTCAGGTCCTAGATCCAGCACTCTAACCACTATACGCCTCTGGCTCTTTTTTTGTGCTAGTATTTTAATCTAGTGTTCTGCTGCAATATTTTAATCTAGTGTTTTTCTGCACTGGAAGCGATTGAGACTAAATGACTAATTAGGTCCTTTCCAGGTGTATGTATGACTATAGGCAAATTCCTATTTAATTATGGATTTTATGGCCCATGACTTTTAAAAATTGCAATAGCATTTTTTGTAAGTGACTCCGAGAGCACTGAATAGCCTGATGGCAGTAGCTGCTGTCCACCCTTAAATAAAGGTATTCTCTGTAGGCACAGTCCACATTTGAAATCCTTTCCTCTAGAAAATTTGACCTAAAGATGAGTAGTTGTGCAATACATTTCATTTTGGAGCAAGGCTAAATGGGGTGGTTTCAAATATTTTGATGTCCTGTTTCTACTATTTTAAGTATAGCAGTAGCTAAAATTCAAACGAGAGATAAAGTGCTGAATTTGATTCCGATGAGAGGTAAAACTTAAGATAATGATCCAGGGTTAGGACCACAACAGAGTAACACAGAAAGCCAACCAAAAATGGAGGGTTGCATTCAATGTTAGTCCTACTCAGAGGAGATTCTTTGAACTAATGGACACAACTAACCCAAGTTCATTAACTTAAATGGTATTTACACCAAGTAGGACTTGGACACAACAGTTTTTCCATGCAGGAAGCCAGTTCATTCTACATTTTGATCCAGTTAAAATACAGACAAAATTAGGGCTTACAAGATGGGAGTAAACATAGGCAATATAGGATGGATCAAGGACAAAGAGATGTACATAGGTCACTGCTTTATGCTGAGTCAAACTATTGGTCTATCTAGCTCAGCATTGTCAACATTGACCAGCAACAGCTTCTCCGGTGTTTCAGGCAAGTGTCTTTCCCAGGGATAGTCAATCTTTTTATACCTACCACCCACTAATGTATCTTTCTTGATGGTAAAATTTCCTTACTGCCCAGCAGCGTTTGACAGGATTCAACTTGTGCCATAGAACCTCCTAATACCCACCTAGAATCCTGAAATGCCCTCTAGTGGGCAGTAGGGACTAGGCTGACAAACCCTGGTCTTTCCCAACCCTACCTTGGACTCAGCTACATTTGTAAAGATGAAGCGCTTTATATGCGTTATAGCACTAGGACACCACATGGTGCTGTGGAGTCCCATTTTTTTGCCAAGCGAACTTTTAAGTTTACAACATGTTGAACTGAATCGCTGGAGATGCCAGGACTAAACAACCTTCTGCATACAAGGCAGATAAGACGTGCTACCTTTTCAAAATAGGCTGACTGTGCCAAATTTTTGAGAGAGATTATTATCTTGGAACAGCAAAGGATGCCAGAGGTGTTCTGGTGTAACAGATCTCCAAGCTGCTAGTCTGCTATTTTTGTTTCTGAAATGTACAGAATCATAAAAGCTGTGGTTTGTTCATTTAACAAAATGTATATACTGCTTAATCAATTCTAACCTCTACATGGTTTACATAGCTATTTTTAAAATAAAAAATATTAAAATTTGTAATTACAACTAACACAGAAGGCCTATTTTTATAAACTTACGCATTTTATTGCACACTATTTTGAGTGGAAATGGAGTAACTGAATAGAGAGAGGTATGAAGGCACAAAAGTATGAGAAATTTAGTAGCCGAGGGCCACAGGAGTATGTCCCACGAAGCAATACAAGGGGAGTCCCCTGCCTTTGCAACACCTTCAAGATAATTTATAACAGACATTGCCCTCCACCCAGGTCTTCAAGTTTACATTTTCCTCTGGGTGGTAGAGATAGGGAAAATAAATATTCTAAGAATTTACAACAGGAAGAGCTACTGAAGCTCACAGATTTCTTAACTCCCTTCTGGCAAAAGGATTTGAAATATAAAATCAATGAAGAGGTGAGTTAACACAGCTTGGAAGTACAGGACTCTTGACGTGGCCTGGTGTCCTCCCCAGAAATCATATTGTGCTTGCTAATTATTGTAGGCCAGAATTATCCTAAGTACAAGTTGAGTAATGTGTCATATGGAAGGAGGGGGGGGCTGGATGATAGTGACATGTGTATGGAACAATACAGATGACAGGCTGGCATTGTGGGACAAACGACTCTCCCCACCGCTAAAAACTCCCAAGAACCAACAGCCACTGCAACGAAAGCAGATACCATTTGCTCTGAAGTCAGAATAGATTCAAGTTGTTAACTGTTGATGGTCTGTGTTGGGAGAGGAGAAAATAAAAACCTTTTTTAAATGGCAGAACTTCATAAATGGCCTTCGATGTTACTGGCTTACAGAACTTCTACCTACTGTACCCATTTGTGTGGCACATGGACAGCCTGAAAGAACAAATGGTTAACTTTGGTAGTTTACAAAAGCTTTTTGTGTTGTTGCCTTACAAACATTCCAATGCAAAAGGCAATCAAGTTGAAACGTCATTTGCAAGCTTGGATTGTGAGACTTTAGACAAGTGGTCTGAGCCCTGCTGGATCAGACCAAAGGTTGATCTAGTCTAGCATCCTATTCAGATGTCTCACAGATGCCCCAAAGGCAACCCTCCCCAAACCCTCCCCCAGGCATACAGCTTTTGAACATCCATTTAGTTTACTGGGTCTAATAGCCATTGACAGAACTACACCAAATGGATTTGTCTAATGTCCTTTTAAAGCCATTTGATTGGAGATGAAAATGAAGCCGGTCAGGAAGTACAAAACTGGTATTTCTCAGTTTTGTCTTTGGCACCCCACCAGGAGACTTGGCTTCGCAGCTTTTCCTGTTCATTTGAATGTCTCTGTTGCTTTCAGCTGAGCCCCGTGGTCAAAGAACACTCTCAGAGCTTTAAATCAACTTTGTGACTTTTTTTTATTGATGGGCGACAACTTTATACTCCTAGATATCACTAGACTGTGTACACTTAGGAACTCAACATTATAGGAGAGCGGACAGCAAAATTAAACAAAGCAGACTGAAAAAAATATCAACTTTCATTATTTTGCCCATTTTTTGTTTTAAAATCCCATGTACACAGAAGCATAAATGCAGTTTTGAAATCTCTTAATAGCAATAAAGTTACAATCACCCATCTATATAGACTAACATTTTAACTCAAAAGTATTTTGATCTGCAATGTGTACTTAAGCAGTTTCTCATCGCACAATTATTAAAATGTGTATTTTTCCCTATCAGGAACCGGCAACTCTGTATATTATACTTTTTTTGTAGAGTATTTTCTTTTAAAGGAGGACCATTTTTTCCTTGATAGACACTGGCTCATTTTTACCATTTATCAAAAAACTAGTGGGGGAGGATTAGAGAGGATTTTTTTTTTTAGTTTTTTTATTTAAGTAAAGATAAAACATTTTCACAGAAATCTACAAGTTCTGTTGCTGGTGCAGGGCTGCTTCTACTATGCAATTAGAAAGTGGGAATCAGTTGCAAATCCCCCGTTTTAATAATCTCTTAGGATTCAGCATTAGCGCAAAAAAAGAAGAAATACTTTGTGTGTGATTCGTGAGACTGAGTCTTTCAAACCCTAATGACTTCATTCAGCAAAGTCAATAAGCCAACACCAACTAGGCTGTTCACAAACCTCAAAAAGGTAGTCTTCTCTTTCGCTCTATCCCATAGTTGCAAGGGGAAGGGAGAGAGAAGGAAAAGAATTCATTGAGGGGAGGAAGAGAAATAAGGGTTAGAGAGAGTTGGCGTTCTAGAAAGCAGGTAATCTGGCAAACACAGCAGAAAAACAGGGAGTTTTCAAAGCAGGTCAACTCGGCGGTAGTACAGGAGGTAGGCTGTGCGCTCAGCAGACGGCTTCACCACCTGGTACTGATTAATCACTTTGACAGCCTGGTCATCTATGCGCAACCAGCCATTGAGACCAATCTGGAAGACGTCTGTAGTGTAATGTCCACCAGTTGCACTGTTTCCGTGATGGTAGACAACTGTCAAAAAACCAAAACCAAACAACTAATAAGACAACAGGGAAGGAAGCAACATTAACAAGTTTCAATGGATGCTGGCTTGTCCAAATGTTTGTCAACTTATGTGGAGGGATGGAGCTCTACAAATATCAGTTTGCTTTATTAGCCAGATGATTACACCTTGCCACACAAAGACCAGAACCCTTGGGCATGAGAAAAGGGGCCATTGGGCTGGCACAAAACGTCAGAAATAGTGGGAGATACTGATTTTTTTTATGCTCTTCAAACCTCAACTCAAGTGTAAGAAAACTCCATCTCTCTCCCAAACTTACTTGCCAGAGGGCTTGAGAAAACAGGGGAGTCACCTGAAATTCATTCAGTAATTTTGGAGAATATTAAAAATGGGGGAGAGATAAAGCTCTGACTCTTTTAGTTTAGACTGCTTGGGAGAGATTGGTTTGTTTGCTGAACTTCTGCAATCACTAAAATTGTGCAGCAAAACAACCAACAACTAAATGCAAGCTTTTTGAAAGCAGCAGGTTACTTTCCTCCCCAATTTCAATACTTTGCGAGCAACTATCTCTCAATCCACAGTCACAATCACAGTCAGTACTGACTCAAGTACTAAATTCCACAAGGTTGACTGCACATTTGGCTGCCATCAACTGACAGATCTGAGTACAGTGGTACCTCGGGTTACATACGCTTCAGGTTACAGACTCCGCTAACCCAGAAATAGTACCTCAGGTTAAGAACTTTGCTTCAGGATGAGGACAGAAATTGTGCTCCGGCGGCACGCCAGCAGAGGGAGGCCCCATTAGCTAAAGTGGTGCTTCAGGTTAAGAACAGTTTCAGGTTAAGAACGGACCTCCAGAACGAATTAAGTACTTAACCTGAGGTACCACTGTAATGTGGAGTAACACTGAATAACTTTCTTAATTTGAATAATATGGAGTGGTTGCAGAATATCATCTTTGTTGAACTGGCATTCTTGGATTAAGGCACACAACAGGGAACTTTAAAAAAAAGAATTAATTTTAGAAGTGCATATGCTTGATCTGAGAGGACTGCCAATATTTTAAAACAGCAAGAGCCCTTGTGACAAAATTAATTACATTTGAGAGAAATGAGCACATACCTGCAAAGAGCCGGTAGGTTCTTTGGCCTTTAAATATCTTACTTTTGACCCCCGGAGACAGCAGCTCTGAAAAAGAAAACAGAATTTCAAGTGAATTACTGTCTTTAGTATTATCGGATTACTTCCGCCTCTCTTTTACCCACATTTAACGAACCAAAGAGCATGCACCCACTGCAAGGAACAAAAGAACTACTGAAAGCTGAGCCTGTCGACAATAGCTCTTCTATTCCACTGCGAAGGCTCAGGATGTATGGCCATCCTCCCTGAGGAGATATAAGCTTCTCACTGATCTTTGCCAATATGAGGGCTTCCTTTTGTCAGATATCTGGCCAAGATTTGGGTATGACACACAAGAGTAAATGGCAAGCAATAAGTTTTATAGTACATTGGTGCAAAGATCTTTATTTTTAGGTCTTTTATTTTATTTTTTAAAAAGAAATGCTTATACATTAGGATGTGAGATTAAGTAACTTCAGAGATTGTTGTTATTTCAAGGAGTTAAATCACAGCATTCCAAACCTTGGAATGAGAGAAAAAGATAGCAAAATTGTTAAAACAGCATCAGTTTGAGAGAAACAGTAGTATTCTGGTACCATGTCCTGTCAGCACAAGGATTTCTGCTTGCCTAACAGGATGCCAGGGACGCAGGTGGCACTGTGGGTTAAAGCCTCAGCGCCTAGGACTTGCCGATCGAAAGGTCGGCTGTTCGAATCCCTGCGGCGGGGTGCGCTCCCGCTGCTCGGTCCCAGCGCCTGCCAACCTAGCAGTTCGAAAGCACCTCCGGGTGCAAGTAGATAAATAGGGACCGCTTACCAGCGGGAAGGTAAACGGCGTTTCCGTGTGCGGCTCTGGCTCTGGCTCTGGCCAGAGCAGCGATGTCACGCTGGCCACGTGACCCAGAAGTGTCTCCGGACAGCGCTGGCCCCTGGCCTCTTAAGTGAGATGGGCGCACAACCCCAGAGTCTGTCAAGACTGGCCCGTACGGGCAGGGGTACCTTTACCTTTACCTTTAACAGGATGCCACCCCTCCAGCTCCATGTGTCCCACATCCTCCCCAAATCTGTCCCATGGGGCTGGGGAAACATCCTGAACAGATTGAGGGGAAAAAACATTCAATTGCACAAGCAAGAATTCTTAAGCTGATGGAACCTTAGCACTACACTGAAGTCCACCCAAGTGCTGCAAGATTTTAGTGATTAAATTCTGAGGAAGAAATAGTCATGTGCTGATTTATGAAGGCCGTGGAACTAACGTACAGCAAGCTTTTTAAGATAAAGAAATATACTGAAAACGACACTGGAGATGATATTTGGCGTTAAACTCAGCTCAATCTGGGCTGCTTAACCAGTCCTGAAGATATACAGTGATTCTGAAATGCCTAAACAGGCCCGCCCCCCACCCCAAAAGCATAAACAACAACAATCTCTTTCTGTAAAACAAACAAAAAACCCAGATGCTTTGTTCAGAAGATTTACCTTTACTTATTTCCAGGTCAACAGGATATTCAATATTTTTTATGAGCTTCTGGCACCCCCCCGTTTTCTCATAGACAAATCGTTTGAGGTGTAGGACAAGGACTGGTGGGAGTTCTTCAAGTGTCACTCTTCGACTGATCTCCACCTAGCATGGTGAAAGCAGAATTTTAGTTGGACCTCAAATCTCTGCTAGTCACTAATTAAGCTTATTTCCTCAGAATCAGAAGTGGAAATTACTGAAATCAGCTTAATACACACACAAACACCTCTTCCTTCCATTTTTAGGCACTGCCAGACTAACAGATGAGGGATTTCCACCCCGGGGGGGGGGGCAGAATAATGTTCCTGGTGATGTACAACATTTAAAGTCACCTGCCTATATATATCTACTTTCATAGGCATGAAGGCTTTCACTGCAGAAAGCACCTGGTGGACAAATTTTGGTTCAAAATTTATTTTCAGTTCAGCTCTTCGACTCCAGTTCTGCACACTACTCCTAAGAGCTAATGATCACATATTTAATCAGCTTTTGTTAATGACTGGTGCAAAGTGCAAAAGGAGATTTTGTTCATAAATATGTTAGAGAAAACTATTTTTTTTAAATGCAATACGAGATGTTTGCACTCTTCCCAGACTAGACACTAAAATATAAACCAGACCAGACTAGCACCTCAAGTGAACACCCATTTCTTCTAGAAGCCATAATTGAACATTTGGGTTGTCAAGTAAAGAGGAGACTAAAACCATATATGTACCAAAACCAAGAAGTGAGTGGCTGGCCAAACAAAATTCGTGTGGCAAGCCCTGAGAAGTTTGCACTGCAAGTTTTCCTCCCATACAAGGAGGTCTCTCAGACAACCAAAGCGATGTTCTGCCACTTTCACTCCCACACATCATGTCAGACATAAAATCCAGACGGGCTGCGTTTGCCTACACATAATTTCAGGGCAACATGCTTCTCACCCCTTTTTTCAGGTTGTTGCCCTCTCCTCCCAATGCCTAAGCACTGTGGTAAAGCCCACTCTTTTCTATCTTGTAGAGAACCACTCTGTTTACAAAGATGGTGTGTGCTTCCTACATTAAGGCTAGTTAAATAACCCATCTCTGATTCTATCAAAGCATCATCTGACGACGAGAACACAGCAGTGGAAAAATACAACTAGGCACATCGTTCTATTAACTATTGAAAAAATCAGGACAAAAGCACTGCATTTTTACTCATCTGCATGGCTTGACATCACAAAAAAATGTAGAAGAAACCATTTTAATACAATAATATTTGTGATTTCAGCATCTACTGAAGACATTTTAATTCCAACAGGCCTTCCCAGAAAAGTAATCTTGGCATGGTCACTGTTAAAATTACATTGCATTGTTCCAAAATTCACAGGTTTATATTCAATTATTAATAGTCTCTTTTATTTCTGTTTTGTACATTGCTTGGGGTTCTTTGGAATGCAAGATAAATTGAGAAAGTATGCAAATTAATTACATAAATGAGCTAAGCACTCGGTCATTCTAGAGCACTAAATTCCACAAAACTCTCATTAGGAACAGACTGGGGGGAAATCACTTTGGTTGCAAAAAGCAGTTCACTGAATAAGCTTTTAAAATGAAGCAGCATAGCAATATTTATGCTACACAGACATAATAAAGACCAGTCACAAACAACCCAGCTAACATATAAAAGGGAAGAAGGACAAAGTAGACTGGAGTTGTTGTCTGGTTCCTGGTTCTCTTCTACTGCCCCATTAGTTTGTCCCGATACGGCTGTGTTCAATCAGCCACAGATGTGAGACTCTAGGCTTTATGGATGCATAACACATTTTGCACTTGTCTTATGAATGTGCTCAATGGGACAGAATGTGTCTTGACTGCACAGGGTCCCAGGTCCGGTACCTAGCATTACCAGTTGAGAGGATGTCAGGTAACAGGATTAAGGACTTCTTCCTGAAATCTTTGAGAATTGCTGTCAGTCAACACAGACAATATTAAACACCCACATAATGATTAATGGCAATGTTTGACTTCAAAAGTGTACCCAGTCATTAAATAACTTACCTCCTGCTTGGTTTTTGTGGTATAACCCTGAACAGACTCTCTTGCCACCAAGCTTTCCAGAGCATCTTGAACTGTGCGTATCTTATCAGACTGGATATCCAACTGCAGAGTAAAAAATGGCTGCAGAGTGGCAGACTCCTTCGAACTTTGTTGGTAAACCACAGATCTAAAGAAACGAGTTAGAAGTTGCACTTGTGAAAACTGTTCAAAAATTAATTCTGGAATGACTGATGACGAGACTGCCAACACATACCTTCACATATATCTTCCTGAAACCCATATAAAAATGTCTCATGGCCAAACTCAGTAGGCAGGCTTAAAATGAGGCTCTTGTGTTACAAAGTCCTGCCAGATTTTGACAGATATAAAGACATATGGTTAAAGTAATGACCAGATTCAGTATCCAGAAATTGAATATGTCAGGTTTTATGCAGAAATGAAATACAGTTTAAAGATGCGTCCCCTGCAAGGGATGGGGAGGAAAGAATAGTACTTCTTTCAAGTTACTGACCCAGCCTCCTAGCTTAGGCACAATACTTTCCTTTCTCCTCTTCTTTAAAAGCGTAATTAGGATTGAATGGGAAATAGCCACATACAGGACTTCCTTTCTCATGCCCAATTATTTTTCAAATTTACAGTCCACTGAAAGATACCAACACATCCAGATTCTTAAAACAATTGTATTCAACTTGCTTAAGCTTATTCATGAATACTGAATGTGAAAAGCTAAAGAAAATTGTTACTTTGGTTCACACATAACCCCAGGTTCTCTTTAATACTGGCACCCAGTCACCTCTTTATACAGTAGCATCTTTATTGTAAGGAAAGAATAAGGTCTTTCTTGGACGATGTGAAGCCCTCATAATGGCAAGGTTGATGTTTGTAAGAGACAACTTGCCCCACCCATTACATGAGAGCCACTTTTGGGATACCTTTCTCATCAAGAACTAACATGCTATTTATTCAGAGGCTTCTTCAAGTCAGAATGAGACCACACTTAATCCAGATAATATTTCAGGTTGGCATTTTGCAGCGGTATTTTTCCACAACACACAAAAACACCAATAAAACTGCAATGTTTGGTGAAGAGTCCAGGAGCATGGCACACTCTCATTCTTTCTTTAAACTGCTGCCCACCAGGAATAAAGACTGGCCTCAAAATTTTATTTGTTTAAGTGAGGGTATATCCAGCTACAAATTTATACCAGCTATAGATATTCAACGATTATAGTTTCCCTTTATCCTGGGAATTTAAATCAGAAGTCTGGAATAATGACCAACAGCTACTCAGAATTCTTCTGACCTGTGCAAAGATCTACATGGCTTGATTACAGAAAACAAACAAACCATTCACCTTAATATACTGGCTAAAATAATTTGGGAAATAACTTTATTAACTAAGCTAGCTTATCAAATAAGAGCAATGAAGAATCACCATCACAATACCGTCTTAGAAAGATGAAGCAGTTTCATTAATTTCTTAAACAAAAAGAACATTAACTACATACAACCTTATAACTCTTTTCCATCAATATATAATATATTTTCACTATATCCACCCTGAAACTATCAAGACTGACCAACACATCAACATCCATCACAGCAACCAAGTTTTTTCTAGCTTATACATTATGGACTAACAGAAGAATGGAAAATCTCTATCAATCTCTCCCTCTGGCTGTCTTATCTCTATGAGTGCATCCACAACTTCTAAATGTTTTCTTTCGGTTCTTTTAAAAACAAAACATAAGCATGTACTAGCAATACCAGCAATTATGCAATGATGAAAATTATATTGACTTTCTGAAATTGCTACCATGCAGGTTGTTTCTGAAAATAAAAAAATACACCTGAATTTGTGGAGTTGCCTCTGAAACATGTTCAGAAACTACAGCTATTGCAGAGGGTTGCAGCCACATTTATTGGAGCATATTACATCCATGTTATTATGTGCTGAGCTTTTAATTTCCAAGCCCAATTCAAAGTAATTCTGCCTGGTCATTGAATTCACTGGGGTGGGGGGCTCTGCTCCATGTCCTACCAGAAACGGGTGTTTAGTGAGCACCAAAATTCTACAAAGCGATCCTGACTATAGGAGTCATTGACAGGTATTTTCTCCATGAACTTGTGTAATCCTCCTCTAAAGCCATTAAGCTAGTGACCATCGCCACATCTTGTGCCAATGAATTCTGGAACCTGGGTGAAGTACTTCATTCTAACCACTCTAAACCTACTGCCAATTAATTTCATCCGTTGAGCTTGAGTTCTAACAGAAGGAGGGAAGACACCATCTCTACGTATTTACTTTCTTGAGACAAAACGTAATTTATAAACCTCTCTCGTCTCCTCTGCCACAATTTTTAGTTCTTTTTTCTATACTAAAAATCCACCACAGCACAGCACTTTTCAGCTACTGCTCTTAAGGGCAAAGTCCACACAAAGGCACAAACATGAGTGAAGCATGATAATTACAAGTACATTTTGGCATGAAAAGTTCAAATATATGCAGATTTGGATTTTAATGCATTCTTATTATTTCTTTGCAAGAAACAAGGTACTCATGAAGGCAATGAAGAGCCAAAAACACGATGGGGGAGGAAGTACTAATCTACATTTTTGTGGGGGATGGAAAATACAACTATTTCTAGAGCTTATGTTTGGTAGACTACTATTAAACCATTCCTATCTCCGCTGCTGGCCTCACAAGAGAAAGCTTTCCAACATCCTAACGTGGGATCTTGTTTCTGCGGTGACCTACTTTGTATAGTGAGTAGGACAGGCGTGGCAGAAAGCAGACTACACATGTGGGATTAGAGATTTGTGGTTCTCCCATTCAGCAAAAAGAAGAAAACAGGAATCCCTCAGTTTCATCTTGCTTCCTTTGGATGTCAATAGAGGACGATGTGCTCGCCATTAATAATTGTTACCAGATTAAACATACAAAGAAGTCGTCTCAGAAATATGTAGGGCTGGCTCTTCCGAGTTTCTGTCACCAAGGAATGGAAATGAAGGTACGTTCTTTGGGGCAGCACCAGCTTATAGGAATCTCTCTATATCAACATTTGGGGTGTACCTTAATGCACAACACATTTTATATTTATGAACAATAAGCTTCTACAGTGGAACGTCTATTGCGACCATAATCCGTTCTGGAGGTCCGTCTGGTGGTCGAAAAGGGGCGCTGGGAGAGGCGCCATTGTGCGCAGATGGCGATGGCCTGCTTCTGCGCATGTGCGAACGGTGATGGCCGCTTCTGCACATGCGCAAACAGCAGCAAACCCGCCATTTACTTCCAAGTTTGCCGCGGTCGCGACTTGGAATGACCGTAAGAAGAGGTGGTGGTAAGTAGAGGTTCGACTGTACTTATGGTGGTATACATTGATTTTCTGCATTTCCCCTCACCCATAAACGTGATCCTGACATTCTATTAACACTAATTACAATTTATTGTACCTTATGTGACCACCAAATATATCTGTAATTGGTGTCTGGACAAAATCTGCTTGCCGAGTGACAGAGGATTTGTTGCGTGGTCCAACCTGCTCCCATTCATCCTCACTTCCTTCGCCCTGCTCCTCCTGTTCTTCCTCTTCATTTACAGGCTGGGTCTCCGGACCATTGGAAACTGCAAGTTCTGGAGGGAGGAGGAAATGTATATTTTCTGTTCCTGGATATATATATATATATGTGATACTCAAGAGTAGATAATTTCTGTCTAGAAGGAAACACTGCTTTATGCAAACTTTATCATTAAAAGCAAGTATCATTCCTCTACCTGCTCAGGCAACTATTGCAGTTACGTGAGTAGTTCTACCTCCATTCTTTCAAAACGTAAGACTATAGCACAGTGCAGGCGTAAGACTTAAGATTGTTTAGGGCACACCATAGTTTGTTTCTTTAACCCAGAAGTCTCAGAGAGAAACTACCATCTAACTCAAAGATTGGGGGAGAGGAAGGGAAAGTAGGGAGACATCAGTGAGAACCACTTGGCAACTTTGGACACAGTGGCTGGAGAAGTGAGAAAACTGTTTTAGCTTTGGTTTGCAATGCAGATGTAATGGTTAATTACAGTTAATGTAAACCACGGTTTGCAAACCTACTTCAAACTATTGATTCACAAAATGGCTTAAGGTCAAATCATTAACTATGTTTACATACTGCATGGCATAGTTGAAGAAAACAAACCATAAATAAGCATTATGTCTGCACACAGTCCATATACAAATATGCTATATATAAATATACATATTAATTAGCATTTTAAAAAAACTTACTTTCACTGTGAGGAGATAGCAACTTCTTCAGAATCAGCATTTCCTCATGTAGGCCATTTAGAATAAATCCCAGATACTCTTCAGCATCTTCTTGTCTGCCCTGAAGAAAAAGGTGTTTTAGTATAGCCACTCATTCTCCAACACTTTCCTATTTAGGTTCTTGGGAGTGATCCAAAGGCACAAGTACATTACTCAGTGCCCTGAAGTTAAATTAAGTTTCCAAAGCAGTACTACTCCCCACTGTACTCCAAACTGCTTTTTAAAACTCGGGAGAGTTTAAAGTTTGAGAATTTGGTGCAAGAACTTATGCATAGAAAAAGTACTCTAACATGGCCTTTCATCAGTCCAAGGAACTTCCTTTCAATAGCTCTCACTTCAAATGACAAGATGTCTGAATGCAACTGATTTTGATAAAAAGTACCACCCATCAATGAAGCATTTATTCTGGCACATTTAGAAGCTGAATGAAGGAAACATTGGGTTTGCTAATCCTAGTTTTGGATAAAACCTAACTACAAATTTTGTGTTATATCCTTGGGTCTCCTTTGTACTCTTGATTCCAGAGTTATGGAAACATCCATACTATATGTCTGCATTTGAATGTAAACACAGCATATAAATACTAGAACTGCATGTGAAGACTAATTCTTTAGGCCTCAAGGTTTGAAGAGGAAGCTGGTACCACGCCTTCAGTATTCTTACCACAAGTTATCATTATCTCACATTTTATATTGACACCCAACACATATAACTCATTTTTTTAAACAAGCCTACTATTCTTTTAACTCTGGCTCCCTTAGCATGTCTGGCACTATTTGGGTGTTCCAGATGCAACCAAGGGTAAGTCACCACTGCTGAAGAATGAAATTAACCGTATTAGGGCCGTAATAAAAGGGAACTGCAAACACTATTTTTCTACAGCTGCTTACATAATACAGGGTAAGAAACAGCTCAAAAGATCTAATCTCACCTTTTCCGACAGACTTGACTTGATAACTGTCAGCAATCTATAAATGTATGTAGGTTCAAAGGCAGCTCCAGGCCTGATGTCTCTTGCAATTTTATCACCTAAAGCTGCCAAAACAAAAAGGGGAAAGACAGAGAAATTTGACAAAGATTGACAACTTAACCGTTACAAAAAGCCAGAATTTCAAGTACAGGGTGGGACAGATTCAATGCTACATTTTCAACAAATAATGAAGTAATCACTGCCCCTGTTCTTTTAGCAACACTATGCTGTGGAGGTTTGTCTGTGGCTTAACCACAATCACACAACACTGAAATGCAGGCAAGGCAAAGTTCTCATAGGTGGCTACTTACACCATCAAATTACAGAGAACTGAATTTAGGTAAAAAACCTACAGGTCAGTGATGCAAAGATTAAGAGAGCTATACAAAAGAAACTGAGGCACTGGATCAGCATGGAGAGAATGGCAGCAATTGACTTCATGCAACCATGAAATACAATTTATTTGTGCTGATACATCAAACCTAAGGATTGTGCATGAATACAGCAAGTTTCCCAACACCTCCAAAACAGATGCAAGAGGTTTGTTGCCACCTTAAAAACAAACAAATCTTAAGAGTACAGAAGGAACACTCTCTTTCTGAAAAAGATCATATTTTATGTAAGGTCCTAAGAGCTGAAAAAAAGATGCTGCAAAAATGTTGTATGCCTTTTAAACAGAAAGGTTCTTTTTACCTGACATCACACAAGCCTCTTGGTGAAAGCCAATTTGTACTGCAGAAATGTAAGAACCTCAGCTGTATCATACAAAGACAGCATTGAACTCCTCCACTCTACCAATATGTCACCAGACAGTTAGCAGGTGATTATTTTCTACCCACCTTGTTTTGCCTTAGGCGGGACTGGCATATTTGTAAACTCATTCATTAGGCGGACACTGAAGTAGAACAAAAGGAAATCGGTGTTAGCTACAGAGACAGCAAATGTTACTAGATACAACTAGCCACAAACATCTGATCAAGTCTAATACTGGGAAGGCTCACATAAGGTAAAATTATTAACTTGTTTGTTACAAGATAAAAATGGGTAATTTACCTCTCTTCAGATTACTACAATCTCATTTGAGTATCAACATACATTTATTTTACCGGTCCTCTTCCTCAGCTGATGCACTAAAAGCAACTATTTCAATATTTTTATCTCTAGCGCTGAGATGGACAAGTTTTTGTTCCATGTGGTAGGTGAACTAAGCATACACACTACTTGGAGTGGTGTTTCTCAACCTGGCACCATCCAGATGTTTTCCACCACAACTCCCATCTGGTGGTAGTTATAATCCAAAACGTCTGGAGGGAGAGCCACGATGGGGAAAGTTGACTCAAGTTAGCTGAAGGGAGATGGAGCCCCAATTCACAATGGCAATGTTGAACTGTTTCTGAATGCAATTCACTGGCTAGGTTCGGACAATCTTTCCCACAGTTTATGAAGCTGGGAATGCACATGGGGGCCACATGCTCCATCCTTGGCCCTTGCTTCCCTTCATGTGCTGGCTTTAGTTTAAACCAAAGCTCCCTGTTATACCTAATTGGAGAATTCTGGCTTAACTAGGATAGCGAACCAGGATCTGATTTATGAAATTAGGAAAGGTAGTCCAAACCCAGCCACTGAATGAGAGATTCACCAAAGCTCAGGGCTTTGGTTTAGAAATGGGCATGTATTTTAACTTTGATAAATTGAAATATTCCCAAATCCCAGAATGGGGAAGAGAGGGAGTTGTAACTATGGCAGCATAATTTGAAAATCAAACAATATGGCAATTAGATATTAATTTAGGTTTGCTCCAAATATTATCCTTGTACTGCTCTGTGAAGGGACAATTAAGCTACCAAATACCTAGTATCATTGAATGTTTCCAACCTTTAATTAGTATTATTTTTAAAAAGAAGATAAGAATGTCTACCAACTTACAATTCTAATTCAAACATTGTGATTGTCTTGCAATTTACTTACAAACTATCTATCATTGGTGTTGAAGTACACGGCCGTTGTGATTTCGAATACATTGGAATGGACTTCATTAGGTGATACATAGGAGGGCAAGCAACCAAAGCTTGCAGCGTCTATAGAACTGCATTAAGGAGTCAGTTAATAAAGACAGCATTTAACACACCCACGTCTTTGTGCGAAAAGAGACGAGCAGAACAAAAATGAACTTAAAATACTGTATGGCACAAGGAAGCCATTCAGCAGCCATAATGATACTGCTCACTTGAAATATACCCCATTCCCATTTTGAACCTTTAAATTTAAAGTCTGATAACAGGATCTATTTTGTTTTCAGTATGAGAAACACAAGCAGTTAATTAACTCAGGTAATATTTTTCCAATGCAAGGATACAGCGTTGATATAACACCAGTTTCCTTTATTGATCAGCCCTCGTGGTTGCAAAGATACTGGTTTATGTATTAGTTTTACATTTTCCAGTAATTCTGTTAAATGAAGAACACATCCAAAAATGTCAGCAGATCCATTTCCAAATGAACAAATATACTGCCTATTACACATGTAGTGGAGGAAAATCAAACAGTATTTTAGCATCCCCTTGTGGCCAATGAAATGAATTTACACACATTGTTTTCTTGTTGCAAGACATTTGGTTTGTCTTATCATGCTTACCAGTATTTATCCTCCCATAGATTTGCAGGCAAGGTGAGGCAAAGTACAGGTATAAAACTTCACCTGGAACTACTCCAACATGCATGTACCATCAGTTGTCCACTAATGACTTGTGTCACCTGTACAACAGTTCTGATTTCCCCGCTTAAGAGTTACTCTTATAGTTCCAATGCTTGCTTAGTTATACTCTGTATAAAGCTTCTTGCAACATCCATTTTTGAATTCTAATCTCATATACAATCAAGGGACGTGCAAAAACATCTCATTTGCTGTTACAGCAACAAGCATTAAGTACATTACAAGAGAAGACCAGGGTGTAAAATGAAGCAGTAGACAGTATTACTCTAAGCCTGTTCTGAAGTGCTTGACCTCATCTGCATTAGGAACTTAAGCAGGGCTGGGCTTACATGGCAGCATAAAGTTCTAAGAGCTAGATCCTGATTGACATGCAACCAACCCTGTTTATGTAATCAACACTAGCAACAGGAACTCTTAATAAAATGCTCTGCTACAGAAACAAGTTATTTCTTGCAAGATACTTTTTCTTTGCAGATACAAACACCAATGACTAAATAGAATGGAGCCACCCCAACAAGCTTATAATTTTTTTAATGCCACATATTACACTTTTATTGCCATTATATATAGATACCGTATTTTTCGCTCCATAGGACGCACTTTTTCCCCTCCAAAAATGAAGGGGAAATGTGTGTGCGTCCTACGGTGCGAATGCAGGCTTTCGCTGAAGCCTGGAGAGCGAGAGGCATCGGTGCGCACTGACCCCTCTCGCTCTCCAGGCTTCAGGAAGCTATCCACAAGCCTTGCAAGCCCGGCGGGAGTTCCCGCGAGCTCAGGAGGCTTGCGGGCAGCAGCCTGCAACCCCAGCGAGTGTCCACAAACCTTGCGCGCCCAGCGGGAGGTCCCGCCGAGCGCACGAGGCTTGGGGCAGCAGCCTCTTGCCCGAAGCACAGGGAGTCCTCCGGAGGGCTCCCCGTGCTTCGGGCGAGTGTCTGCAAGCCTTGCGCGCCCGGCAGGAGCTCCCGCCGGGCGTGCAAGGCTTGGGGCGGCAGCCTGTTGCCCGAAGCACAGGGAGCCCTCCGGAGGGCTCCCCGTACTTCGGACGATCGTCTGCAAGCCTTGCGCACCCGGCGGTGGGTCCCGCCAGGCGCGCGAGGCTTGGGGTGGCAGCCTGTTGCCCGAAGCACGCGGAGCCCTCCGGAGGGCTCCCCGTACTTCGGGCGCGTGTCTGCAAGCCTCGCGCGCCAGGCGGGAGGTCCCGCCAGGCGCGCGAGGCTTGGGGCGGCAGCCTGTTGCCCAAAGCACAGGGAGCCCTCCGGAGGGCTCCCCGTACTTGGGCGAGTGTCTGCAAGCCTTGCGCGCCCGGCGGGAGGTCCCGCCGGGCGCGCGAGGCTTGGGGCGGCAGAAGGGTCTCCTTCTGTTCCTTCTCCAGGTTCGCTGAAGGGCGATGCCCCTTCTCCCTCTCTGCGCAGCACCTCTCCTGTGAAGGAGGGGCGCTGGGCAGAGAGAGAAGGCGCAGTGCTCCTTCAGCGACGCGTCTGTCCTGGCTTCTGCTTTAGCCCTGCGCAGCCTCTTTGGGCAGGGGGAGCCTTCATCCCGCTGCCCTGAAGAGGCTTGGCGCGGTTACCCCAGAAGCCAGAACAGCCACACGGTATCCCAGAAGCCAGATCCCTCTTGCTGTTCTGGCTTCTGGGATTCAGAATAATTTTTTCTTGTTTTCCGCCTCCCAAAACTAGGTGTGCCCTATCGTCCAGTGCGCCCTATGGTGCGAAAAATACGGTAGGTCTTGTTCCCACCACCACCAAAGGTTCTAATAACCCAGGTAGAATAATGCTACTGATGAGGTTACTACTATTTAATGAGAAGTCAAATAAACACTAGTGATTTTTTTTTAAAAAAGTCAAACCAAATAAACACTGGTGATCTTTTAAAAATGAACATATTGCCAACTTGTATGAAGTAAATCATTATAAGCACACCATCCAACAATGCTGCATGCATTTACACTTTTGAATGTTTCTATTGAAATTTAGGTCAAAGAGATTAATAAACCTAGACTTGAAATCAAATGTGACAAGAACTACCACTCTGGGGGATTAGACATGCAGAAAATGGCTTGCTAGTAAAGAAAAAAATATATATTTAGAAATAAAGGAATATAAAGAAGTTATATCAAGACCAAGAAGTTATACAAGCCTTTCTATAGTCAAGAGTATTATTTTTCTGTATTATATATAAAAAAGTTCTGTCTGCAGCACAAGTTAACTCTTCATGCAATCTAGTTGCCTATGGGGATGCAACTCCGCCCCCTTCTGGGGTTGAAAACGGCACACATGTCAGTGGTCGTTTGTGCCTTGAATGCATGCAGATGATACAGTTATACGTTTCTGAAGAATCAGCAACTTTCAGCACCATTCTGTGCCCCGTTATCATGTTACAGGGTATTTGTCAGTTTTAAAGAATACTTTCACATTGTGTACAATGTGCAGAATGTTAAGCTACGTGTGCTTGCATATTCTGGCTATGTATCAGATATTACAAAGCAATGTGGTGCTCACAGCACAGATCACAGGCTAAGTCCTAGTGGCCACTGTTAAGACTGCTTATACATTCAAAGTCAGTGTTAGTCTGGTGGCTCAAAGGCTGCCATGGGCCAGTAAAATGTGTGTTTTTATTTGTGGTGAGACAGATAAATGTATGAGTGAAGGAGAGTAGTTGTATTCAAATATTCCCTAGCAATAAACGAGCAGTGTTCAGCCCTCCCAAAAGAGGTCCTGGGTGGAAGGAGTTATTAAAAAGAACAAAGACCCCCTAACATAGCAAGCTCTCAGTGCTGAGCTGGCAAAACTTTCCAAACTGAGTCACACGCATAGGCTCTCACAGCAGCAGCGAAAGGCTAGCTCTAGAAGAGAGAACAAAATTGCTCCAGCCTAAACAAACTCATCCTTTTGTGTGTGTGTGCACATCAAAGCAAGAGTTCACTTTTACTTGTACACTGAAAAGGAACTAAGCATCAATCCACAGTTGTGTGTTTAACCAGATACTACATTAACAAAAAGCTAGAAGCCATTACACTAAACAAGAGGCGTCACTCTAACACAGTTAATCTTTTTTTACTATTGTGCTACTAAAGCATTAGGACATTTAGGTTCACTCAAACTTCCCACTCCTTCAAACCTTCCTACACTCTTTGTAGCTCAAGCTTGAAGCACATTAATGATACCTGCAATCCTTATGGCTACAGGATCCTCAGAAACTGGAACAGGCCCCTCTTTGACTTCAACCTGTTTCTCAGGGACCACAGGAGATGTGGCAGGAGGGGTATACTTAGTCTCAACATAAGCCATAGGCATGGAAACAGAAGGTTTGGAATTGTGAAAGAGGCTTGCCCATGATTTTGCAGGCTGATTAACAGAAACGGCTCCTGAAACAGGGGTGGTTGCCTCAGTAGTAGGCAAAGCATCCTCAGGCTTAGTTTGGTCTGAGTCGGTGCTTTCCAC
This sequence comes from Podarcis cretensis, assembly GCF_951804945.1. Lineage (NCBI taxonomy): Eukaryota > Metazoa > Chordata > Lepidosauria > Squamata > Lacertidae > Podarcis > Podarcis cretensis. Next base: position 54,830,805 of record NC_137177.1, read on the forward strand.
AGGATGCAAGTCTACCCCATTGGCAGCTGTGCCCTCACTAGAGGATTCAAGTGTTTGTCCATTTGTAACACCAAGGTTTTCAGTAGTATCAGTACCAGCATATGGCTGTACAACAGCTGTCCTTAATGGGCTGTCCCTCCCAGTTTCGGAGGGGACACAAGACTGTTCCAAATTAGTAACACTGCATACTTCAGGCTGCCCTGCAGTCCTTGTAGCATCTAGAGCACTAGAAACCGAATCATCAGACACGGCTTCGCTAGTGAAGTCCACAGAATTTTCAGGGCTGTTACAAGTCCTTGGAGTGACCGATGGCGCATCGCCTGTAAGGTCTACATCCTCTGTGCTTATGCTATTAAGTCCTGATGAACTTGCATGCCCGTTTACCAAAGCCTCGGCAGGAACAATGCCATCACTAACATCTTCCAAGTAACTGTAATATCCAGGGGGTCTTTTTTTCTTCTTTTTGCGTTCCCTTTGCCCAAGGCTCCCAGGTAAACTATCATTTTCAGCATTAGAACTGCTATCCAAAGCGAGAGAAGAATCAGTGAACTGGCAGTCTATGGAGTTATAGTTGGCTTCGTTGAGTATATCACTGGGCGTCTTCTGGGAAGGTGCACAACCAAGAATGAATTCCGGTGCCTGAGGATTCAGAGTACTTGAAATACTGTAGTCATTGTTATTCAGCACAGATGAATCTGCCTCAATAACCTCATTAACACCAAACTCAATTCTCTGATACTCTTCCCCTAGGAGAGAAAAATAAACTTCTATTAAAGTGGTGCTTTTTTTCTTGGGAAGTGGGGGCAGATAGAAGATAGGTTTGCAATCACTTGTCTTCACCTCAAGTTATTCCTTTTCATCATAAATGTTAAAAACATTCCTAATCAAATATAAATTGTGCAGACTGAAAATATGAAAATAGCTTAATTTTTTTCCCAATACTATGTCAGCATAGATTGGAATGTCAAAAGATTTTCAACAACAGGATGTTCAAGGCTCTATATTTCACATGGCTGGCACTAAGAGTAGAATTTTGTGACTTTGACCAAAAAAAACCAAAAACACATTCTGTAAAACTATCATAGTCCCATCTCTAAGACAAGGAATTTCAAAGGTCACTGCAACTAAGCAACATAAACATCTGATACCAGCATCCAAAAAATGGCAATTTTTTTCTGAAATGAAGGGTGAAAATATTTTCAATAACTACTCTAAAGGTGGCTAACATACATAATACAGTGAAAACAATCAGTAATCAAATCAGCAGCAGTTGCTTTAAAAGAAGCTGAAGGCCAATGTTAAAAACTGCTGAAACCCTAGGAAAATATAATACTTTAATTTGGCCCCTAAAAGATGTCAAATTTGGGAAACAATGGGTACCAAGTTGAAGTACCATACCCCCAAAAAAACCCTTGGCAGGTGATGAAACCTAGGCCACTAATGATTATCTTAATAACTGGGCTGGTCTATATGGGACTAAAACATTTAGGGATTTGAGGCTTCCCTCTCATTTACACTCTTCTGGGAGTAACCCCTATTGATCCCAGTAGCACTTGCTTCCAAGTAAACATACATAAGACTAGCCTGTAAAGATTAAAACCAGTACGAAGTCTGAATTGTGCCCAAGAAGAAACTTCATCTAATGAAACTTTCTGTACAGGCAATATACATTCATGTCTCAACAGATCAGTGATCAGTCATGCTTACTTTTCCAGCCCTGTCTAAGTCATTCTCTTTCTTAACGAAAAACAGATTTCAATATTAAGAAGTGCTGAAGTTTTAACATTTACAAGTCCCTAATAATCAACAGGGACGCAGGTGGCGCTGTGGGTTAAAGCCTCAGCGCCTAGGGCTTGCCGATCGAAAGGTCGGCGGTTCGAATCCCTGCGGCGGGGTGCGCTCCCGCTGCTCGGTCCCAGCGCCTGCCAACCTAGCAGTTTGAAAGCACCTCCGGGTGCAAGTAGATAAATAGGGACCGCTTACCAGCGGGAAGGTAAACGGCGTTTCCGTGTGCGGCTCTGGCTCTGGCCAGAGCAGCGATGTCACGCTGGCCACGTGACCCGGAAGTGTCTCCGGACAGCGCTGGCCCCTGGCCTCTTAAGTGAGATGGGCGCACAACCCCAGAGTCTGTCAAGACTGGCCCGTACGGGCAGGGGTACCTTTACCTTTACCTTTAATAATCAACAACTAACAGCACTGATCCAACACGGCCTCAAAACCACTGGATTCTTTTAAAAGAACTTTTTCAAAGACATCAGTTGGGAGTGAGGGTTTACTGTTAGCTAAAGAAACCATAAAATATGGATTGCTATAAGTTTAACTGGGTTAGTACATTTAAGTAGCAAACTAACCCAAACCCCCAAAGCTGAACAGAAGAAACGAACCTGCAACACATTGGACTTCAAAAGGATTGGGGAAACAGTTGTGAAGAAGGAATGGCTTCTTACCATCATGGAGCTCTCCTGTGGACTTAAGGCCACATGAAATGGTTTCATTGTAGGGTGGAAGCTGTACAGAAAATAAAACAAATGGTTGCATTGGTAGTGGGGAAAGAAGATTGCACCAAAGATAACTTATGTCGGCACTGAATGGAACAATCTGAACCCACCACCAACCACCCTTCCTCTCTTGTACACATAATGATTAATATGCCCTTAATGATTATTTACATTTAAGTTGGCATGTTGTTGTTTAGTCATTTAGTGTGCCTTTAATTAACAGTTGCTTCTTTACAATTTGATATATACAACAGTCTTTTACCAGGCTGACTGATAAAATAAACACATTGGATTTATGGGGTGGGGTGGGGGTGGACTGATATGCTATTGACAACTGTAACAACATTCAAAATTTGAAGTGAAGCAAAACCGTGTGGCAGTATTATAGGGTACTCACTGATCTATACTAAACTAACTTTCTTCTATGCTTCCAACATACAATAGATTTCAACATTTCACACATACAGTGGTACCTCTGGTTGAGAACGGGATCCGTTCCGGAGCCCCATTCGCAACCAGAAAGGAACGCAACCCGCGTCTGCGTGGGTCGCAATTTGCCGCTTCTGCGCATATGGATGGCATCATTTTGGGCGTCTGCGCATGCGTGAGTGGTGAAACCCAGAAGGAACCCTTTCTGGTACCGCAGGTCGCAACATGAAAAAACGTATCATGAAGCAAACATAACAAGAGGTATGACTGTACAGGTAAATAAATTTAAAATAGTTCTTACCTCAACAGAGCAACGAGGAGTCACAAAGAACTGATTAAATTCATCGGGGCTGAATTCCCCAAAGATGTACTAAAAAGTAAAACATATTGTATTTAATTAGATTAACTGAAGTTGATCATGGCAACACAACTTGGCTGTTGTGCATATGTTCGCTGGAAATTTCAATGGCCTTTGTCAAAAAGAATCCTGAGAAATCTCTTCATTGGAAATTTGTGTGACCTCTAATTTATACAAGAAGCTGACAATTAGCCAACCACAACTTCTAAAACGAAGGCCCCAGCATTTAAATTTTGAAAGATTAAACCAATTATGCTTATGCTTTTGCTTAAACACCCATGTCTTGTGTACAGCTATTGCAAAGGTTACATATGTAATTAGTGTTAGAAACGCAAGATATATAAGCTAGGCACCAAATGGCTCCTTAAATGAAGGTTGCAGTTGCCAAAACGGAATGTCTAGTTGCCATTTTGGGGCAAGACAGCTCTAAAGTCTTATTTTTCAAATGATCCACAGTTAAACATGTGGATAGTTCAGATGACAACCTTGAGCTAGGTTAAGACCTTTGAGAACTAAAAAAAGAAAAGTCACTTGATCCATGGACAGACCATATAGATACTGGCCTATTTTCCACCTCTTTTTCTCAATGGTGACTGCTCCTGCACAGAAAAAGCATTTTGGTTTCTGAAATTCATTCTGATTTTGTAGATAAAATATAACTGACAGAATTATACAGGATGGGGTATTATCATGTGAAAAACAGTCCAAATCCAATAAACCCTAGGCATGCACCTCCAGATGGTAGAGATGTTAGGTGCCATCCTGGCATTCAAGCATCTTCACTTTTTCAATCAGGGAGAAAAACTGCAGTCTGGGGATTCCATTCAAGCAATTTTACAAATGGAGCTTCTAACAAGCAGATGGAGATATGCCACTAATGGTGTGAACATATATGAAGGGTCCTGGAAACACCAATGTATACTGTAGTAGGAGCTCTGTGCAGTATCCTGCGAAGTAGTTTAGTTACTACAAAGGACTTTTAGCTGAACAACGTAACTTATTATCATGCTTCCCCCCAAAAAAATCTATGTTGGGGATTCCTGCAACTCTCTGGAGCAGACGGCGGGGCATGGAGGGGAAGGGGACGTTTTGTTGTGCAAACAAAAATCTTTCTGCTATTGGAAATACGTCAAGGGATACTGCTCTTATGATTTTAAAAGCTCAAAAACGAAATGTGACAATTTTAATGGCAATGATGCTGCAGCCTCTAATACCAATTCTGCTTCGGCTATAGCCCTGAAGTGAAAACTGTTTTTGGAACATGGTTAAAGTTTTGTTAATCTGTTAAGGACCATCTAAGCAGCTGCTTGATATCAACTATGTAACACCTCAAAGGAAGCCACAACTGAAGTATACTGGAATCCTTTCTCATATTTCAGTGGATTTCTCAACACTAATCAAGGAGTAACACTCATTTCAATGAAACAATTCAACAGACACAATTTCACACCAAAGTAAAAATAGCTGCTTGCACAAAAACATACTGAATGATAACTTGTTAGAAACATTTTAGATGAAGTCATGCAAAGAATGAAATGCAGTCATGCAGCTTAAAATGCTGTTACACAAATAAAACTTGTTCCCACCACATTTTTCTCTCAGAGGCTTAAATCAATATGTGAAGTGCCTGATATACTACAACCACCAAGAAAGTGTGTCAAATGAAGTATTATTATCTCAGGTCTGTGACAAGTGTATCCATGAACTTCTCAAAAAGAGATTCAAAATAGAGATGCAATGCCAACTCAACAGACACTTGTGTTATGTACCCTCATCAGAGGATACCCAGGAGGCCTTCTTCTTACACCAGGCCCCAGGTCAGTCTGCACCTGGTAGCAAAAAGCCAGGACGCTGAGATGAAGCTGAGACTGAACAGTCTGAAGCCCAAGGGAAAGACAGTGCCTTAAATGCCAGGTGGAAGCCTAGTCCATCTGGAAAAGTGTCTGATTGCAGGCAAGGACTCCTCAGGAGTAAAAGCTCCTTAAGCATAAGATTTTCCTCTCAAGGAAACCTCTGGAGAGAAGGGACTAGATACATTCTATGTAGCAGTTCTGTGCCCTGTGTCAAACCAGACCTTGAAGTGCTCTGACCTTGTCTCTCATCTAAACCTTGTTGTGAACTCTGCTAGTCTGGACCCTAAACTTGGACTAGCCCTGGATATTGCTTTGGTTGTTGCCTCCTTGGTGCTGCTGCTGGCAAATCACTTGTTTATTCAGGACCAAAGCACTGTGACCACACCACAAACTAAAACACACTCATTCCAGTGAGTTAATTTTTTGCTGGATGCCCCAACAGTCAAGTGCTTCACCTCCTTCAGAGATGATAGTTGGTGCCATGAAAATATGCTGTGAGACAAAGGACATACCAACCAACCACAGCTAATCTAAAGTTAATGCAGCAATTTCATATTCTAGCCAAGCTTACCTTGTATATCATCACAACTTTCCCTTGGCACTGACAGTCCCAACTAAACACTACCCTTCTCATTTCGCCACCTTCAATAATGCCCTATTCTGAATGAGACCATTCAAGAGAATTAAGTGGTAGACTACTGAAGTAGAAAAATTGACTGAAACCCTTCAGAATGCAAGAGGGTACAAATTAGTAGTGACCCCTTATTTTTCTACAAGTAGCAAAATTAGCACCGCACTGGACTGGAGCCTTTTCTCCCAACATGCTAGTTTTCCATTTAGTATGAAGTTTCTTTTCTTTTCTCTTTTCATTTTTTTACATGAGGAAATATTTAGCAAAATTATTTTTCCACCTGCAGTCTAATTTACCACCTCTGAATTCAAGTACATATGCATACCCAGCCAATTTCTCTCTCCAGAAGCCCAGTCTTCTTGTTCAGAACCCAGAATGCCGAGACTAACATGAGAAGCTAGGCAGTAGCCAGACTAGCCCTTTCCACTCCGACATGCACCTATGAATTTTGGTCTAATTCTAGAGAAACTATGATAGCATGGACACCTGAAGACATTTTTAAACTATTTACATTTCAAATCCTAAAAGTTATTATGAAAAGTTTGATTTGAAACTTAAATCAGTCACATACAAACAGAGAGAGACACTCTGGGATTACCACCCCGACTACCACATCACCATCCGATCTAAGTTGTGAAAGTAGCTCTTCCAATCACAAACAGAATACATGTATAATGCAATAGTCTCAAAAGCTGTGTCTACTGTCTCAGTGTGACAATCAAATCAGGATGATTTGAGGGTGGAAAAAAAGGCAGGGAGTAGTCTACTTGTCCAATGAAACTTTACTCCATACCCAGATAGCATCTGCATTCCAAAACCTGCAAATCCTGCTAGGGAACTCTCAAGGTTGATGAGGAGGGTTTGTGGCAGCCACTACCAGAACAACAAGTCAAAAACACATTTTACCTATTTGACAATTATTGAGGGAAAGGGTTGAGAGATTAGTGGTTTCTGGAGCATAATAAAGGCTTTCTACCAAATAATTATGAGCTAAAAAAAGTGTCAAGCCAAATTAGCAAATTTAAAACAGCAGTGTGATGTAACAAAATGCTACAGTGTGAAGAGAAATCCCAGTGGGTTGTGTCCAAGACATTCCTGCACTTATTTTCAAAAACACACTCCTACATGTGGTACTGTATGACAAACTATCTAGTTATGGCATCTGAAGAACTCTCAATACTACTGGCCATGTTAACTTTTCCAATACAACACTCAACTCTTGTTCTATCCTGATCAAACACAGGCCACCTTCAACTTAATCAGATACTGAGTGACCTAATAAGCTTCTTATCGTCTCACCAGTGAACTAACAATTCCTGATGTGCATTTGCAAGGGCCTTTCTGACTTCACCTTGGCAAAAATGCCCCACAATTTAATATGTGCAATGTACAAAACAGATAGTAAGCCTATGACACACAGAGAAGTCACTTCAGAAAAATGTTTCTATATATTAGTCCCACCTTTCCCAAAGAGAGAACTGCAGTCACAAATAAGCCTTCCCTGGAAGCTTCCACAGAGCCAAAGCAATGTGCACATTTACTACTAGACACTGTACACTAAAGTTCACTACCACTACACAGTACACACTTTTCACAAGCTGCTTCTTTTGAAGAACGTGAATAATGCACAGGAAAAGCAGGAATTTCTAGTCTCAATTATAACCATGTTTTAGAATTGCTAGAAGCTCTCCTGCCATGAAGCACCATTGTTCCACACAAAGTTCCTTAATCCTGAGTGGTATGTTAAATGGTTATATATAAAGCATTTCAACTGAACAGGAAAAAAAACTGCAGCTCTAGCAATGCAGTTCTTTCAAACTCAATATCTACTTTGCTGAAGCAGCATTAAACTGACAAATGACTATAATCCAGTGGCTCAAGGCCAGCAAGTTCTACTACAAACAGACCTGTACAAAGCAGACAACAGCATGTAGAATGTTTATGGCAGTAAACTGAAACTGAACTGTGTAGGTTGCCTATATTATTAGGTTCATGTGGAAGAGTTCTTGCAATATGGCAATTTGCAGAAAGAAAGCACATTCTGTACATGCAAAAATGTTAAATGGGAATTCTAAAATATGGCTGACACAAAAATTCAGAGAAGAATTAGAATCAACTTAAGTTAGCAGGTACAGAGACATGAAGGCCCGGGAGGGTTCCCCCCCTCCCCATCTTTATTCTAAAGCAGGGACATCCAACTCCCAAGAGACTGCAATCTACTCCGAGGGGGGGGGGGACTGGCAGTGATCTAACCATTTTGGGGAGGGGAACCTGAAGTTGTTCAGCATTTTTATCAGGGGCAAGCGTAAGTTGTAGAGCTTTTTGGGAGGGGGGAAGCCAAAGTAGACCTATTTTTTCCTTGTCGCTAAGCCTCAAAGGACTGAAAGTACAGAACAACATAATTTTGTTGCCATCCAATTCATGCTGCTGCAAATACGTTGGACCCAAAATTCAAAGGAGAAATGCAAGTGACTTTGGAGACCATCTTGGGTCTGATGCATGCATATGTAACAGCAGCCAGTCAGTATCTAAGAAGATGAAGGAGGAGGCGGAGGAGGAGGAGACGACAGAAGGTGAATGAGACACAGCTGTGGGAAGCCTGAGGAAGTACCACCCTTGGTGTCTGCCCATAAAAAGCACGTCCTGCTATGGGACAGTAAAAATGCTAGAAGAGGAGAGGACAGAGGGTGAAGGAAGAGTTTTGAGTGAATGGGGCCCCTCTACCCATCCTTTGGACCCCCCTGGGAAACTCAATAAACCTGCTGTATCAGGAACTGGGTGCAGAGAGTGCAGCTGAATGGGACACAGCTGTGTGCAGCTTGAAGAGGTGCCATCCACCTTAAGCCTGCCCATAAAAAGCAAGTCCAGAAAGAAAGATTAGGGTCCGCTGTTTCCAAGATCTTTTCTCACTGTGAAACTTTTGTGGGTGAGCTGAGCTTGTTTGACCCTGGATGAATCGATGTATCATTTTATATGTAACTGTGTAATTTTGCAATATTTTGTTAAAGTTCTCTGTTGTTGTTTCAGTTTCCAGTACACTGCTTAAGAGATATTTTGAAATAATAATAATAATAATAATAATAATAATAATACATTTTAAAAATCCTGTGATGGTATCACTACTTCCACATTTGAATGGATTACAAAAAAAGCAGCACACTTAGGACCTGATGCTGGAAAGGTACTTTCAAATATTGCAAAGTACAAAACTTCTTCAGGTATTTGGCCAAGAAATGTAGTCTGGGATCCTGCCAAACATATCCCTCTTGCAACATGGTGGCAAAGCCTTTGCACAACAAAGCCTCCAGCTCTTGCTACTTACCTACTTCAGATTCCTCCATATTCTGAAGCACGTGAAAGAAACTGGTGTATGTTTGGAAATACTGTATACCAAATTAAGAAATAAACTGACATGGGAAAGGGTAGACATGTGTTTCCATCTGGGTAAACTTTCAATTCTTAGAAGTCCATGATAAATATGAAGAAAAAGCAACTGAATACATTTCATTTAGTGAGTTTTGTTTCCCCTACCCTTTTTCTTGACTCTTTTTATAAACAAATTAGTGCTTGACACTATGTAGGACTGGAGGAGACATAATAATTTTAAGAATGAATAATAGTTTGTTTAATTATTATGTTGATGGCTCATCTTTATTGGGGGTTTTCCTGCTCTTCATAAACTTGCAAAACCATAAGAGAAGATAGACTCTACAGTTCAGCAGCTTGTCTGAATAAACTATATTTTTAATATACCAGATAAATGCTAAACAAAGTTTAGCTTGAAAGCTTTCAAAATGATTTTTCTTCCATTATAAAAAAATCCCTTTCTCCCCAAATCCCTCAGGGTAAAAAAAAATTGTATCCTCCAGTGAGGATTCAAAATTCCCAGAAATTTTACACCTATAATGCTGAAGAGCACTAAAATTATTCTACCCAATTGATTTGCACAGAACAAAACAGGCAGAAATTATTTCTCTTATGTCATTCCAGTAATTTCACAACAGCTTTCATGGCTACCACAATTTGTACAATACTGCCCATCTAAACGTAATTCCAAGTAGAAAGCATGTTTTAAACAACAGCAACAAAAGATTGCTTATCCAATGTATTTTGCATATAATGAAACCACGCAATATCACAGTACAGAAGTTTTCTTGGTGTAAAGAAAGATCTTTGAAACCTTGGACAGCTATGTTACTATAATAAACCTAGAGCAATGACATGTTTGCCTTGATGAGGCAGAGATATTCAAACTCTGTTCTAGAATCAAGGCAGCAGAATCTGAGGGCTGGTCTGTATATGCAACAGAATATGGTGGTAGAATGGGCTGCACCCCTAAAGGCTGCAGATACAGAATCACATTACTGAAATCTTCCTTAACATTTAATTCCCAGAAAACAGGAAACCACTCCAGCAAGCAAAGAGGTTTGACTCTTCCCGCTAAAGTTCCAGTTTTCCATGTGCAGGATACTCATAGGGGAGTATTCCAAAACTGCATCTCCCCATATACTCTAAAGTGATCAAGTCCAGCCTGTTATTTCATTCTGCTGCAAGCCCACTACTCCAATGAAGTTAGCAATAGTATTTCAGCATCAAGTGATTTAGCCCCTGAAAGCTACTGCAACCAAAGTACTGCCAGAAGCAAGAAGATAAAGTCAAGCTGGGGTGGTTTTTGTTGTTGCCTAGCCATTTTCCATAACAAGACTTGATGTGCTAGTATGCAGAAGCCGAGGCTTCTGGACAGATGCTACAGGTAAAGGTATACTTGAGGGCATACTATGGCCTTTCAACTTTGGCTGCAATCCTAATACAACTATGTGGGAGTTAAGTTTCACTGAAACTAGAGGTACATATTTCCAAGTACACATTTACACTCAGAATGCACAAGCTTGAACACACATCTACACTGGGTAACAGCAAGGACATAAATTTTTGTCAACTGTAAGACTACATTTTATAAAATGATGGTTGTTTATTTGACTTACCAAAATGTTTTGAGCAGGTAGGTTATTTATTAAACATGTATCTTGCCTTTCCACCTTTGCTAACTTATTTGCTAGGTAGGTATATGTTATCCTAAATCCAAATGTTAGGATTTAACTGCTTTGCTTTTGCATATTGAACTCCGAAACAAATTTCTATGTAGATTTCTGACAGCCACTGCTCTCCTGTCATTTGTATGCTACTGCAAAAATGCTAGAGTGGCTGGAATTGTCTCCCCTCCCCCGCCAAAGTTTCTAAACACTCTAAAAGGGTGAGGGGCCCCATTTTCAGGAATACTGGTCTAAACTCCAAGAAAATCAGTAGCCTTCCTAGCAGTGTCTACTTGGTGCCCCCTAGCCTTAAAATATAGAAAAATTACTATATACAGAACAGCATACTCTAACAAATGGTGAGTGTTTTCATTTAGTTCCAGAAATGCTCATGTTAATATTTTGCTTTTTAAAATTAATTGTACTACTGTAACACCTTAAAAACCCACATATCTGTGCTATACAATGACTAGAATAATCACAATGGAACAAGAACCTTGAATATGCATAACAAGGGAATTAACAGACTTCAGGTTCAGGCATATTTGCCTAATAAGTATGAAGAATGAAAAATCCTGAATATCAGAGAGAAGCTATACTAAGATAAATGAGTGAATCCTGCAGACAAAGTTATTCAAGCAAGAAAAGTTAAGGTGTACACTTAGTAGCTTGAGAATGAGCCTGTTAAGGAAATTTTAAGCTGAAGAATCCGCATTGAAATCAAAGACTCTAAACTAACAAATTGAAGTCAGCCAAGCCTGAAGATCAAACAATTAAAAGAACATTTGCCACTTACTTCAGTGGGATCAATCTTACCTAATGCAGTATTTAAAGAGATGTTGCAAGTGAACAGCTGACAGGTTATAGGTGGAAATCAATTTACAGCAACTATCATTTTGTAATTTCAACATGGTTGCAGGACCTGCACCTGGACAACTTAAGAAATGTATAGCAAGCATAATCAATGTGATGCCATCTAGATGTTGCTATACAATGGCCATCCATCCCTGTATACTATCTATGTTGGCCAGTGCTGATCAGACACTCTCCAACATCAAGAAAGCACTGTGTTGGCTACACCCGCAGCCTATAACTTACATAAATATCATCTCTAATATAAATTTGCTAGGAAGTCTTTTGCAAACCACTAGCTCTCAAATTCAATTCCACCCCCATCTGATATACAGGGAATAGTAGTAATACTGGTCTAGTTTACAGAACCATTGTCAGAGACTGCAGACCTGACTTTTACCACTTGCCTGTTACTACACTACAGTCTATTGTGCCACTGCTATCATTGTCCTTAATTTCAACTCACTACTTATGAAAGGGTTGTCTTCTGGGCACCACACACATAAGTGAAATGTGCGTAAGTGGAGAGCCTGCTGCAATACTGCTTCCTGCCCAACAGCTGTTGACCAGGATAACATGGAAGCAGTGAGAGCTCATGAACACCATTTTGGAACCCTTGGACTCCTTTTCTTTTAATAGCTTATTAAAACTTTCTTTCTGGACTTTTGGCTTACTGGCATCCTCTTCAGGCTCTGGGGAGAGTCTCCTCATGAGCCACAAAAACTTTCCAGCTCTCTCCCACCATTTCAGGTTTGAACTGAATTATTTATTTGAAATTTTTATTTCCCAGTACCACATGTATACATTGTCGCACATGAGTTGATCGTGCATAAGTGGGGGGATTCCTGTATTAGACTGCTGCAGCTATTCATCCATGTACACAAACTAGAAGCTGCTTTATTTTACCAAGTACTGAGATAATAATTTTAAACTTCCAAAAACCAATATAAGTGATCACTATTACTAATTGGTCAGTCCTTGAAGTGGCAAAGAGCAGCGTGTTCATGAGTCAGTTGGGACACCATTATACCCACATGCAAACATGTCACCAGCTTCTCCTAATTGACTTCTTATAACAAGGAACAAATCTATGACAAACAGAAACATTACTGCACACAATGCCCAACAACCCTGAGAAGCAGATTAGGCTGAGAGATTGTATCTTGTCTAAGGCCATCTACTGATCTTTGCAGTTGTTCATTTATGTGAACTTTGGCTTCTTCTCATCAAATCTAACACTCTATTTATTAAAAGATTTCTATCCTACCTTTCAGGACAATCACTCTAGCCACTGCACTGCAGATACAAACTACAAAGAATCATGTCCATAAGGTTTCTCTGGCATTAAATAAGTCTAATTGCTTATTACTAAAATAATGTAAATAATGGCTTCAACTATAACACCTTCTATTGCAGAAGAAATTAAAGCCTTGTGGAAAGTTCTGAATTTTGAATCCAATGACCACATTTTAATCTAACTATTAAAAATGCTAGAAATGCAAACGCACACTTCCTTCCAGGTGTTCAGAACATCCTGTTTAGCAAAAACAAAAAACAAAACTTTAAATGAGACTACTTTAAGGCATGTTTCTCTCATTCTTTATGTATTTTGAAAGGTTTAATATCATCTCTATAAACTTTTCCCACTATCAATCAGTACAGGCAAAATGTTGCACAATCTCCAAATTATGCTGTCATAACACCAACCATAGCTAGCACCAAAACGAAAAGAAAAGGGCAAATTTATATGCAAGAGAGGCCACACATGCCTGCAAGAGCTCTGGGGCTCTTAACCATGATTAAAAGATCAAGCAACAGTCTATGGGACACACACAGCCAGATCTACACCAATACTAAGGGGAGGGTTGAAGGGTACTGCCTTTTAAAAACACAAACAAACAAACCAACAAACCGTTGACAGGGTAAATACTGGTATAGCCACACCAACCATGGCCCAAACTCTTTACTTTCACTTACCGTATTTTTTGCACCATAACACTCACTTTTTTCCTCCTAAAAAGTAAGGGGAAATGTCTGTGCATGTTATGGAGAGAATGCCTACAGGTGGCGTGCCTGCGGATTTTCCTCCTCTAAAAACTACGTGCGTGTTATGGTCGGGTGCATGTTATAGAGCGAAAAATACGGTAAATGTTACATGGACTCTATATGGACAGAGTGTATCTACACACTTCAGTGGTAGAGCAGCTGTTTTGAATGCAGAAGGTCCCAGGTTGAATCTGGCATCATTGGATAGCCTGAGAAGGATCCCCAATCAATAGGGCCACTGCCAGTCTGTGCAGGCAATATTGAGCTAGATGAATCAATCTGAATTTCTGCCCCAAAGCAGTGGTACTTAATGGAACACTGCAGCCAGAGCCCTGCCTTTCATGCCAGCCAGCCTGGAAGAAAAATGACTCTGTTACACCAGCTCTCGGACTGGTGCAGCAAGGAGGCCAGATCAGGCCATTTTGGTGTTTGCTCTAACTTCTGTCTGTCCATCTCTTGGGCGGGAGCACTTTAGTGTTACTCACTAGCTGAAGCTCATCCAAATCCCTCTACAGTGGTACCTCGGGTTACATACGCTTCAGGTTACAGACTCCGCTAACCCAGAAATAGTACCTCGGGTTAAAAACTTTGCTTCAGGATGAGAACAGAAATCGCGTGGCGGTGGCTTGGTGGCAGCGGGAAGCCCCCATTAGCTAAAGTGGTACCTCAGGTTAAGAACAGTTTCAGTTTAAGAACAGACCTCCAGAATGAATTAAGTTCTTAACCCGAGGTACCACTGTATAGCATGGCAGATATGCAGTTTGGACTGCTCTATAAAGCAACTTCCTACAGGAACATAGTAAGCTACTTTATACCAATGGAAACCACTGAGGTTGTTTCCAATATTAGTTCTACCCAATCAAGAGTAAAATATTTGAAATTAATGGACATGATTAACTTAGACCCATTAAATTCAATGGGTTTGCTCTGAGTATAACTAACCTTTGGTTCACCCATGGTCCATCTAGCGCATATTGTCAACAGTTGCTGACAGCAGCTTTCCAACATTTGAGAGAGAGTATTTTCCCTGGAAAGGCCAGGGTTTGATCTTAGGCCCTTCTGCACACAAAGCAGATGCTCTACCACTGAACTATGGCCCTTCACTGTAGAAGTTAAGCCATGCCCAAAAGACTAGCCAGAAAGAATGTATACAGACTATAGGTGTCATTTGTGTTTAGAGATGCCAATTAATAAGATCAACCATACAGGTAACACTGAAGAAACACAGTAATAGCTAGTGGATATAAAACTTATACTAAACCTGTATATATATCCCACGTCAGACAGGGACACTACCAAAAACAGCCTTCCCGAACTGAAGCCCTCCAAATGTTTTGGAGTCCAACTCCCATCTGCCTCAGCCAATATGGCCATGCTGGTTGGGGATGATGGAAGCTGTAATTCAAAACATATGGAAGGCAGCAAGTTGGAGATCTGGCTGAACTGAATCATTCTGGGTGTCAGTAGCTGAACAGTACAATGGGGAACAGCACTTTATTTCAGAAATCTTTGATGAAAACAAAAAGCTAGGGGAAAACCAAGTAGAACAGTAACATACAACCACAAAATGCCTACACTCATGTTTTGCTTGTCATTTACTATATTTCTCAAGGCACTGACCAAAGATCCTCTACAAATTTATTAAAGAGCCAAAGTCAAGCATTAGATCCAAACAGCAAAGTAGTAACAGTTCCAGATCGAAACAACCAGGCATCATACATAGCAGAATTCAGATTATGATGTAGAAGATACCACCATGTGTCTCAGTTTGAAGACTCATATCCAATCTCTTTTTCCCCCTGAAGTATCAAGTTATATTTTCTAACTAGCCAGACAAAGATTCATTGCAATTGTACCTCAAGTTCAATATTAATCTCCCCTCCAATTTTCTCTGTGAAAACAGCACTTAGTATTTGCCACTGCCTTACCCAAAACAAAGGTCTCCTAGAAAATATCTTGGGAATGGGAAGGGGTTTGTATTACTCCATCTACAAACCAAGACATCAGATGAATCCCAAATCTAGAAATTTGATACAAAACAAGTTATACTGGCATTTAAGTAACATTTCCTCTCTCTTGAAGAGATAACCTTGTTTCTTTGAAATCCCAGGGGTCAACATGATCCATCATATTAAGTTGGTATTTTTTTATATATAGGTCAGACTACTGGGTACTCTAGGGTGTGAGTCACCTTCATCCATAGTCCGTGACATAGCTGCTTTGTGCAAGTCATACAAATTCATTTTACTAAAACAATGTCCTTGTCCTTCAGTGTCCAGCATAGTGTGTCCAGATCCTCCACTTTACTTTAGTGAAGCTGATTGCAGATTGTTTTGCAGTCTTGTAATGTTTTCAGGAAGGCCTGAAGGTGGAAAATCCTGCCTCAACACACGTTTTTTTCAATTACATGACCTTAAGATGCAAGTTCTATGAGCAAAAGAAATCTTCCCAGTTATTTGTGTGTCCTATGTATACCCCATGTATTCACCTACTACCAGAGTGCAACAAACAAATATAAAACTACTGGCAATTAGCACCTGTCCAATACTTTTAACTCTCTTGCATGTCTGGCAGTCTGTGAGCAAGGACTAAAACTTCCAAGTTAAGCATGTGAGAACTAAAGAGTGAATGAATGGATGTAAGTCCGTTGGCACTTTTTTCCAATTCCCTCCCCTCCTCTACAAAAAGCAATGCCTACTTTCGGTGTTTCCCTACCTTCTGCACTTGTTGCCTCCATCACTGGCAAAATTTCATTTCTTACCTCCAAAGTTAATCTACCCACCCACTTTAAAAAGGTATGAAGACTGAGGTTACAACCCATGCACACTAATCTAGGACCAAAGTCCTATTATGGATGTAGTATAATTCACTTCCTAATAATAATAAGCCTGCTCAGGGATCAAGCTAGAATCAGCCCCAGCTAGCATGGCCAGTTATCAGGGAGATAGGAGTTATAGTCCAACAACATTAGCAGTAAAACTCTTCTATACCTGAAACCAGGGAAACTTACTCCTGAACAACAAAAGTAAAGGGTGCCTGGCTGAAAAGCTTCAACAATCCTATGCACTCTAAGAGGCTTACTCTTGAATAAACCTCTATTACTTTACCTATAGGTAAATCCCTATGGCTGAACCTAGGGAGACTTGCTCCCTCAAAGCACGCTGTTGGGTTTCCTACCAGCGCACTCTTACCCAGGAGCAAAGTCTCATGACTGAATATTGGCCAGTTTCCCTAACCTGCTCAGAGAATCAAGCTGCAAAGCTGCAACAGCACAACCCCTCCTCCCGCTTTAAACTGCGAGTTAAAACAAAACAAAATGGAAAGTCCTACCAATGGGTTTTATTCTCCGAATAAAGCAGCTCAAGCAAATTCATCCTTACTAATGTATCGATGAAACCCCCCTACCCATGTGTGCTTGAAACTCGGGAGGGGGTATAAAATCCCGCATGCACAATATTTTAGGCGTGCTCTTCCATTAAGGTCAATAGAGAGATCTCTCCCCCCCACACACCCGCAATTTCTTCTTTCCTGCTCAATTCCAAGTAAAGTGTGCAATGGGATGGCTGCCTTTAAACCCCTCGCCTGGCTGTGCTCCTCCGCGAGCACGCGCGCGCCCCACCACCACCACCAGCCCCTCCTTTTCATCATGCACAGAGAGAGAGAGGCGCCCCGTGGCTTAGCGGGGAGAAAGCCCTCCCGCCACAACCCGCTCGCTCGCCATGACACACACACATACGACGCGATGAGCCTGCAGAAATCGGCCGGGTAGGCCCAGCCCTTGCCAAGCCAGGCACACACGCAGCGTGCTCCTGCCCCGAGGAGGAGGAGGCGGCGAGGCCTGGCCGGGCCACAGCGCGGAGGGAAAACCCTTCAGTCAGGGAAAGGGAATAAAAGGTGGCGGCCTCCGGGCTCGGCTTGAGGCGTTTACCTGCGCGCCGTGGACGGCCATGGCGCCCCCGTCCCCGCTCGGCGGGGGAGGCGGCGGCAGCAGCGACCTCAGCGTCTCCCTCAACGCCTCACGCTGCTGGCCCCGCCGCCGCCATCTTCTCTCTTCGCGCACACACACCACACAGGAGAGGGCGGGCAGCGCGAGGCGGGGCGGGCAGCTGCGCCTGCGCAAAGGCGCGAGCGCACCTAGTCATCCTGGCTCACGCCGCGCGCTCCGGTGTCTGTCCCAGTCGCGCGCGTGCACGCGCGCCCTGACAAAAAAGGTCTCTTGTTGAGGATCTCGCGTTCCTTCCCTTCGCGCGCGTGCGTACTCGGGGATTGCCCGAGATTGACAGAAGGGAGGGAGGGAGGCGAGAGGCGGACACGTTTTTGCGCGCGCGCAGCTTCTTCGCCAAGCGACCGCGAGAGAACGAAGCGGGGGTTGGAAGAAAGAAAAAAAAGCAAGGCGGAGGCAAACGGGAGACTGGTGATACATTACGCATGCGCAGCTCTTCCCTACTATTGCGCTGGGATAAAGGCAAATCAATGCTGCTGAATGGGAGGGAAAAGGCGGGGCGGGGGTGAGGAGGGTTCTGCGCATGCGGCCCTCAAGGCGGGGAAGGGAAAGAATAAAAGTGCATTTTGCGCGTGCGTAGTTCGACCGCCAAGCTCGAGAGCGCGCATTGGGCTTGCTGTATCAAGAGATGAATGAAGATTCTGCGCGTGCGCAGCACTGTCAAGGGGCGGGATTGGGCGGTTCCGTTTGGTACGCATAAGCAAAGAAATGCTGAAACGCTTGTGCTGCGCAGGCGCTGTGTTAGGATTGTTTCAACATAGTGGGCGGAATGTGAATGAATGAGCAGGAAAGCAACACTGACAGTTGTGGATGGTGCTTTTTCTTGTTCTTATCTTGCAATTATATCTTCAGGTATAATAATATATATACACACAACCGAACAAAACTAATCCAACAGGTGCAGCAAGCGGCAGATTTATGGATCCTAGTTCTATAAATGGCCAGTGTTTGGAGGAAACTGGTTTGTCATGGGGCGCGGTGGTTACATATATTGCAATTCCTCAAAAAAAATGCTGTAAAAGCAACCATTGTTCTACTAATTCTGTGCTGCAGGCAGGCTACTGCTACAACCAGTGTGGGTGAAGGAAACCTGGGTTCAAATTCCCACTTGCCATGAAACATACTGGTTGATCTTGAGCCACCTCCCCTTTCAGAGGGTTGTTAAAATGAGAGGGAGAATCACACACTAGGCTTCTCAGAGGAAGAGTCGGATCAAATCTTATCAAATAAATCAGTATTTTAAAACTGTAAACCGCCTTGGGTGCCTGACAAAAAGTGAAATATAAATGCAACAAACACATTTACTTTATGCTTATTAGTTGTACTTTACATCGTTTGTATATATTGTGGCATTCATTTCTGTGTAATGTTTTTATAAAGGGGAATGACAAATATTTTAAAGGCATATACTTTTTTATCTGCCTTTCCCAAGGTCCAGGGAGGCTTGCAAACAATTAAAAGCAAATTATACATTGATTCATCCACTGGATGTAGTTGGCTCAGATGAGAGGATAGCAGCTTGATATTAGGCTCCATAACTCCCTGAACTCTTTCAGTTCAAGCTCCCCATTTTCAGAACAACTATGTAGCTTAAGAAAGAGGCCCCCAAGTTCCTTTGTCTTCCTTATAGTAGGGAAGATATGGCTGCATTTGGTATAAGATCAGTGCCTCCCAAGCCATTTCCCCCACAGACCATTTAAAATTGCTGAAGGTCTCAGCAGACCACATAATTATTTTTCTCCTGTTTGAGTAATTGCAATGTACTGTATGATTTTTAATTGTATTTTAACTGCTTCTTTTATTTCTTATATATTGCCCTTTATTGTATGGCAATTTGAATTCCATAAAATTCAAACTGTAATACAATAGAATACAACGTAAGTAATAAAAGCAATGGATATACAATCAAAAAGCAACATGAATCTTTTACTGCAATGGATGTGCCATCTCCCATCTTTGGCCTCAAACCCAGGTACCCAGCGGCACCGCAGACCACATGAATTGATGCTCACACACCACAATTTGGGAACCCCTGCACTAATAGGTAAAACCTCCCAAAAGTCTTCAAGGGAAGCACCACAGGGAGTATTTAACAGTAATCAAACCTGCAGTTTATAAAGCAGTATTTCAAGTTCTCAAGAAGGGTGAAACCTACACAAGAAACATTACTGGTTGAAAGCGCTCTTAACCACTGCGGCAGCCTGCCAAATGAAAACTCCCAGGCTACCTGTTCAGTTAGGAAAACTGAAACTTCATTGATCACAGGCAAATATCAAGGCAGTCCAGATGTCTGCATGTTTACATTATTATTACAGTTTTTTGTCTTTACTGCACCAAACTAACACAATGTCCCATTCCGAGGGGTCCTGGGGGGGCAGAGTTATTACCAGTCAAATCCTTGCATGGGCATAGCTGTCAAACCCCCCCCCCCCCCTTTTAAGGGAAATTCCTTTATTCCGAATAGGATTCCTTGCAAGAAAAGGGAAAAATTGACAGCTATGTGCATGGGTGGGAAGATAAGTTAGGGGAGGGAAACCCATTTATTTTAAGTTATATATCTTGTTCCAGGTGAAAAACATTAAATGCCTGTTAGAAAGCGGGTGTGGTACAGGATGCCTAAATTGACAGGTGATTTTCTTAACCATGTCATGTCATGTGCTCGAGCTACAAAGGATTCGGAAAGAAAACAGGGGCTAGGCCTACCCAGAATGGTGCAATTAGCAACAGAGACAGCCTGGCTGGCTTTATTAAAGGGAACTCCCCAAAAACAACTTTAGTGAGAAATGTATTAAAACCACTATAATTTGTGGGAGGGGCCAAGCTGCGTTGCAATGGATTGTTCGTCCCCTCGGTGGCTCACATCTGTGGATTCCTCCCTTTTTATTGAGGGCTAGGGGGAAGAGAAGAAAATGGGGGGCCCTCCCTAGGAAAGGCTCCTTCTCCATTAATAAAGGTGTGCAAACGGCAATCCGGAGGCGCCGCTTCCGCCCCTCGACGCCGCGGAGGCACTTCCGCCGAGGCCATGGCGCCCGTGTCCCGCTCGCGGAGCCCAGCGGAGACGCCGCCCTCGCGGCGAGAGCGGAGCGGCAGCTCGACCAGCCCGTCCCCGTCCAGGTCCAGCCGCTGCAAGAGTTCCCGCGCCCGGTCCCGGTCCCACGATCGCGGCAGCAGCGGCGGGTTTCGTCAGCGCCCCGGGCCCCCTCACCCCTTCGGGCCCCGGCCGGGCCCCGAGCACTACGGCAAAGAGCAGGAAGAGTCGCTGAGGCAGAGGCGACTAAACGAGAGAGAGAGAATAGGTGAGCTTGGTGCACCTGAAGTTTGGGGGGTCTCGCCCAAAGTTCCCGACCGGGACTCTGATGAGCACACCCCTGCAGAAGACGAGGGGGGCGCATCTAAAAAGAGCAGCTCCTCTGATTTCAGCTCAGAAGAGGAGCAGAGGAAGAAAAAGAAGAGGAAGAAGAGAAAGGCTGCTTCTCGTGAGGAGGGGGAAAAGAAAGCCAAGAAGAGGAAAAAGAAGCATAGGAAAAAGAAGTCCAAGAAAAGAAAGAGTAAGAAAAGCAGGGAGGTGAGCAGCAGCGAAGACTCGGATGGTGACCAACAGCAAGAGGAGGATCTCTGGACTGAGAGAGTAAGAAATGCAGATGGGGAGGGTTTCATAGGACCAGAAGCTCCCATTACCCATGCCTCTCAAGAAGATCGACCCTTGAACTATGGGCACGCTTTACTCCCCGGCGAAGGCGCTGCCATGGCTGAGTATGTAAAAGCTGGGAAACGCATCCCTAGGAGAGGTGAGATTGGCCTAACCAGCGAAGAGATTGCGTCATTTGAGAAGTCTGGCTACGTGATGAGCGGCAGCAGGCACCGGAGAATGGAAGCTGTGCGCCTGCGGAAGGAGAACCAGATCTACAGTGCAGATGAAAAGAGGGCCCTGGCGTCTTTCAACCAGGAGGAGAGGCGGAAGAGGGAGAACAAGATTCTGGCAAGCTTCCGAGAGATGGTCTACAGGAAAACCCAGGGCAAAGATGACAAATGAACTGGATGCTTCTTCTTGTGTATATTGACAAGCGACACCTGTTAACAGCGATCTGTAAACGGGTGTCCAACGTCACAGCCCGACTTGCAGGGCATACTCCAGGTTGAACTTCAGGAAATGGTTTGTGTGTATCAAATAAGAATATTGACAGGTGTATGTGGACAGCCCGGTTTCGCCAATTTGCTGCATGGTGTTGCCAGCAGCAGAAAGACAATGGTCTAAATGAAACAAGGCATGCTCTCTTGCAAACCTTCCCAAAATATTGCTAGGAATCCAATATATTGTGCCAGTTGGTGACTTCAACAAACACTTTGTAAAATCCTGAGCAGCAAACCAAGACTTATGCAACTGAAACTTGGCTTTGTTTAAAATCATTTGCTAAGAGAATGTTGGGTTTGAGCCGCAGAGAGTGTGGATCAAAGAGATCTTCCTCTCACCGCTACCTCCTGAAAATTCAAACACCTGCCCACCTAATTTCAGTTCCTAGGGAAAACACTAAATATACTTGTAATTTTTGGTAAAAGTTAGCCCAGCTCCAGCTTCTTTTTCACCAGTAGGTGCACCTTGTAAACATTCCCGTTTTTCTGTTATGCTCACAGAACATAAACCTTTGGTCTGATCTGGCAGGCCTCTTCTGATGCAGTGCTGACATGCGTGTCGTCTTCAAAGGGCAATGAATTCAAAATGTATGACTACATGGCATAACCACTTCTTCTTTGGAAATGGTTTGTGAAGTTGGTTCACAAACTTGTAGAATTAAAACATGCCCAAATGGAAAGCGGAGAAGAAATCGGAGTCAGCCCATGTTTAGTGTTTATACTAGAAAATGGTTTATAAATGTATTCAACTCCAGCTATATTAAACGCATTCTAGTACATGAATTAGTTATCAGATATTTCTCTCTCTCCTACAGATAACTTGGTATGTCTTTTAATGACAGAATTCCTTATTTTTTATTTTTAAAATGAAGCTTTTTCATGGGGTGAACACATCTTTAGAGAATCAGAAGCACTAAGTTATGCTTTGTATTTATTTTCAGTCGCTCCTTCCAAGTAGCCCTTCCAGGCCTGAGAAACAGGAATAACTCTCTTAACTCGGGAATGGAAACCTAGCAACCTCCAGATGTTCAGACTACAACTCCCTTCCTGACCACTGGCCACACTGATGGGATCCCATAGCATATGGAGCAAGGGGGGGAGGGGCAACTGGATCTGCCCAACAGGCCTGGTAGTTATCTGCTACACCCACCCTGCAGGCCAAATTTCACAGGTGGGTAGGGCTGCACACCTATAAATCACCTGGTGTCAGGCAATACTTTTTTGCCCCCATGGTTGAAAGCAAACTGTGCAGGCAAATGCATAGCCTGCAAGTGCCTTTTAAAGCACTCCATCAGACCTGATGGATCATCGGGGCTCATGGAGGACTTTGCACAGGGCTTTGCAGACATCCTCAATCAGGTGCCTGCAAACCTCTTTCAGCTGAGCCAGGTTGGTGTGGTTTGACTGAAATGGCCTTCCGAGCCCATTGCAGATGCCTTACAGCTCTAATTATGTCTGCAGGTCAGAGATAACTTACCCCTGATCTAAATGGTCTTGGTTCTTCATCCTTTCCTTAACAAGTAAATACTTCAGCCATTCAATTTATTGTTCAGCAGCCATGGAAAAACCCTACCCATATTGATTCCCAACCCGGGGTGAAGTACTCATGTTGATCTATATAGGTACGGGAGTCAGCTCTGTTAGCACATCACCCAAATTTGGCAGTGATTAAAACCATATCCTGTGCATGTCATGGACAGGTCTCTAAATCATGCCCCATGACCATCATACATTACTGGTGATGACAAAAAGATATCCCACAACTCTGGGGGCTGGTTGAGTTTGGCTGTAGAGTTAAGCAGTTCTGTGGTTGCAAAGTTCTCCTTAAAGGAGCGGGAAAATGACATCTGACAATGAAGGAAAAGCAAGCTTGGCTTCAGATTTGTTTCTTGCTACAACTCCCACAGAAGCTCCCTCTGATTGATTCCCCAAGGCTCCATCACTCCAATCACAGTTGTTTCCATGCCTCTCATTTCCATCAGCAGCTGGAATGCCAATCTTGGTTCCCAAATTGGATTAAAAAAACAACAACAACTAGGCAGTTGTAACTGAGTTATGTGTATAAACCATCAGGGATGGGGAGATCTACGGGGCTGAGATGTGACTAGCCCTATTAGCAAATTGAGTGACACATTTACATATGGCAGAGTCTATTGCAAAACGAGGCAAAATCGCAATACTTTAGGGCAGGGACATCCAACTCCCAATAGACTGCAATCTACTCACAGCATAAAAAAAACTGGCAGTGATCTACCCATTGTTGTAAAAATACTGGCAGTGATCTACCCAAAGTTGTGGAGCTTTTTTTAGTAAGCCAAAGTTGTTGGGTTTTTTTTGCTTTTTTGTAAGGAGATCGCTGAGGGGCCAGATCAACCAGGATCTACCAGGAACACCCCACAATCTACCAGTAGATCACGATCTACCTGTTGGACATGCCTGCTTTAGGGTATAGACATATTGACTCTGGATGGGCTCAAAAAAGTGTATGGAGAAAAGGTTTTCTCCCTCTGTCCTAACACTAGAACTCATAGGGATCCAATGTTGGGAGATTCAGGACAGATAAAAGGAAGTACATAGTTAAACTATGGAACTCACTGCCACAAGAGGCAGTGATGGCCACCAACCTATATAACTTTAGAAGTGGAATGAACAAATTTATGGAAGGCAAGGCTACTGAAGGCTGCTAGCCGTGATGGCTCTGCTCTGCCTCAATGGTTGTAGGCAATAATGTTTCTGAAATACCAGTTGCTGGAAGCTGCAGGAGGGGACAACGCTCTTGCACTCAGGTCCTGCTTGCACGTTTTCTACAGGCATCTGGTTGGCCACTATGAGAACAGGATGCTGGACTAGAAGGGATGTTGGCCTGATCCAGCAGACTCTGCATATGCTCTTATGTAATTAGGACTTGTGAAAGTACTGTTACTTAGAAAGGTATTTGATAGCGCATTCACTTTTTGGTTACGCTGGTCTTGTTTTAGAAGAATGGTAGCCACCTAACAATGCAAAAGTGTGTCCTTGCTTTTTCCAAGGCAAGATTTCACAGCAAAGTTATCCACACCGCCTGGGAAAGCTCCAGTGTGACACACTCCCAAACAGAAATGACAGGACTATAATTCTGCATCGGAAGCTTTAAGAGTAATTAACACACCAGGTGACAAGTTACAGGCTAGGTATTAGCAAAAACGTGTCTCATTTAAAAAATGATACAAAAGGTTTCAAAAACTCTTAGAAAACAAACTTTCATTGTCTGGAGTGGGAGGGGGAATCTTCCCCACCATGTCATTGAGACTCCATCCTAATGGCAGCATTTAAGTTCTTATAAAATGATACAGTAGTACATTTGTATAAAATAAACATACTGGCTGATGGACACAGATGGACCATTCAAGACAAGTGACAAGGGCCTCAATGCAGCAGGAGACAAAAGCAATGTTTCCTTGTTTCAGGTAACCGACCCAGTTGCTGGAATATACCAGTTACTTACTCCAGAACAATGTCCAATTCAAGCTTGGGAGACTTTAACAAATGCAGCTTTTAATACTCGGCACACCTGAATTTTTAAACACAAGTAACCCTCACTTCGCTCTCACTTCAATGCTTTCCTCACACTTCTGTCTGAATAGGGAACACACATATTGCCCACAATTAAAGGCATACCTCCCAACTTGTAGCTACACTGGATGAGTGAGAATTGAAGGACAACTCTTTGAATTACCGTTCCAGTTTCTTTTAGGACAACCTGCTTTTCTCTCAACTCCTGTCTCCTTCCTTTGATTTCTAAACAGATGTTCCCAACCACCATTTTCTACATACATTTTTCCATTTCTTCTAATGGATTTTGTTCAATAATGACATGACAGTCCCAAGAACAATATGGCATTAACATTCAACTGCCTTTCCTGGAGCCATGAAGATATTTCATCATCAGAAATCACCCAGTTCAACTGACAAGGGGGTGGGAGGAACCCTTTGTTGTAGTTTTATGGAAGTTTCCAAAGCCGTTTACAATGCTATATAAAATATGATTAGAGGTTTGGTACACATTCTTTCTCCATGGCTGAACTGCCCAAAAGTTTGTCATCTCCCTTGATTCTGATGCCGTTTCATTTTTGGCCTTTTCTTTTTATCTTCTGATCTTGGTTTTAATGCGCACACACAGGCAGAAACCCCAGCAATCGCTTTTGGAAGATCAGTTCCTTTTTGCCACTTGTTCTTCTCTTTGTTGTACACCTGGACGGTTCTGGAGAAGACAGTGTCCTCCCAGCTATAGCCACCAAGGATGTAGATCTTGCCTTCCCACATGGCCACTCCAGATTCACTGTTGGCTTGCAGCAAGGGTGCCACTCTGGTCCACTGATTGCACTGTGGGCTGTAAGACTCCACAGCCAAAATGTCAAAGCGGGTCATCGTTTCGAGGTAATCGTCACTGCCGCCAATGGAGTAAATGTCATCCTCCAAGGTGCACATGCTGTGCCAGCCGCGGGCGGTGATCATCGGCCTCTTCTCTTCCCACACATCGGTGCGATAATCGTAGCAGAGCAGATTTTTGCGATAGGGGCCAATTTGGTAATCATGGCCTCCTGATATATAAACCAAATCATTGTGGGCTGCGCCAGCATGGCCATAAGTAAACCTAAGACAGAAAGAAAGGGGAAGGGAGAAAGATATAATCAGTTGTGGGGTTCCCTTCAGGGTCCAGAAGGAAGCCCTTCCAAACAAGATGAATACTTTAGAAATCCTACTAAACTATATGTTTATCATAATACAGTGGTGCCTCGCAAGACGAAATTAATCCGTTCCGTTAGGCTCTTCGTATAGCGGTTTTTTCGTCTTGCGAAGCAAGCCCATTGACAGCTTAGCGGATTAGCGCTATTAGCGGTTTAGCGGCTTTTAGCGATCAGCTGTTAAGCGGCTTATCAGCAGAACAGCTGATAAGCGGCTTAGCGGCTTAGGAAAAGGGGGGGAAGGGGAAAAAACCCGCAGGAACTCGCAAGACGTTTTCGTCTTGCGAAGCAAGCCCATAGGGAAATTCGTTTTGCGAAGCGCCTCCAAAACAGAAAACCCTTTCGTCTAGCGGGTTTTCTGTCTTGCGAGGCGTTCGTCTTGCGGGGCACCACTGTAGTAATAGTGGTGGGAGAGGTAATAATAATAGCCTACAGGATACAACACTAATGGTGTTCTGGTCCTGAATAGGGGCCCACACAATGCAGAAAGGCAGGACATTTGCTTTCAGCACCAAGGAGAGCTCCTAGTGACCCACTTGCTCCTATGAAGGCTGGAGGTGAAGTGAAGTCTTTTTAACCTCAGGCTCCCATGCACCTCTCCTAGGCTCCTGGCTCTCAGCACCAAGTAGAGCTCCTAGTGAGCGACTTGCCCTTTAGAGGGGCTGGAGGTGACCTGAGGCTTTCTGAGCCTCTGCCTACTGTCCACAACCCCTATGCAATGCCCCCTTTGTTTGAGGAAATACAGACAAAAAAACTCTGCTTCCCCTGTGTGCCACGTGCCATGGACCTGATTAAGTGTCCCGGTCTCTGCTGGATTCCACTGTCATGACTCCTGGTTACTGCTGAGTTCTGCAAGCCAAGAGATCAAATTCCACTTTGCCCCTGGGCAGTCTGAGGATCCTTACAGCTTTTCCTTTGAATTGCCACCACAAAGAGTAAGAGGCAACAAGCAAACTACTTAATTTTGAAACTTTCCCCAGGAAACTCACATTGTTCTTTTTGCAACATAAAACAGCCTTCCCAAACCTGGTACCTTGTTGGACTCCCAACTTCCACCAGCCCCAGCCAACATGACCAGCGGCCAGTGAGGATGGCAGTTATACTCCAAAAACATACAGAGGGTGCTGGATTTAGTGAAAGCCAAAATAAAACAAGGGTGGGGGGTAATCTTCAGCCTGAGAACCCATTCCCTTCTGCAAAGCCTTCCAGGGCTCACCTGCCACTAGCGGCCATGGCAAGAGGTGAAACACACAGACATTATACACATACTTGACAACTGCAAAGCAGGGTCATGGCTTGGGGAGGATTGATAAAAGAGGCTTGGAAGGCCAGATCTGGCCCCCAGACCTGAGGTTCACATATACACCCCCATATGAATGACTGTCTCCAGATCCTGATCCAGGTTACCTTGGCAAGCCTGCTACATAGGTCCATGTATCTTTCTCCGGGCTGTAGATCTCAACAGATGAAAGTGCTCCATTTTCATTCCTTCCACCGACAGCCACTAGCATGCCCTTGATGGCAGCC
This sequence comes from Podarcis cretensis, assembly GCF_951804945.1. Lineage (NCBI taxonomy): Eukaryota > Metazoa > Chordata > Lepidosauria > Squamata > Lacertidae > Podarcis > Podarcis cretensis. The sequence continues at coordinate 54,858,890 of NC_137177.1, forward strand.
AGATAGAAGTCTACACGACGCTGCCTCATGGAAGCAAGCTGTGAAAGAAAAGGAAGCCCCACAACATACCTGAATAGTCATATATAGACAGACACACACACACACGTATGTATGTATGTATGTATGTATGTATCATTTTTTTATTTATGATTTTCAGTTATATTCATTTCAATCGTTTTACAGTCATTTTAACATTTCAATACTTGACTTCCTTCCTCCTCTTTCTGAGGTTCCTTAAATTTATTTTTATCATTTCCTGCATATTCTAAATTAACTTACAGCCAAATATATTTTTGATGGCCAGTCAATAGTCTAGAAAACAGATTGGCTCACAACAATGGAAGATAAAGGAGTTGGTCATGTCTAGATTAGGCTATTCTAACCATATCAGAAGAAAGATATCTTCAGGAAGCCTGATTAATTCAATAACAGATGTATCCATTTACAGAGAGGCACCCAAACCCTATCCTCACTCAAACATCTCTCTTGATGAGAACAGGAAATCAAGGAGTTAGTAAAATAGAAGTGACTTGCTACAGGGGAGAGACTGTTGGAACCATCGAAGAGGAAGAATTTGACACTTGTATTTAAATTTTTTTTAAAAGCTTTGCTGAATTTATTCAGAATATTGTACTGAAAAACTCTAGAAAGAATCTATTTTAATTTAATATACAATGTAAATTTTGCTTTATTTTGAAATATATATTTTTATTTTGTGGTTTAGTATTTTGAATTAACTAGGAAGGGGAACACAATCTTTTCAGTACTCAGGGCATCCCAAGCTCTTCGAGTTACTTACTTCCTATAATAAACTGCTTTGTTATTTTCTTACTCTACAAACATCTCTGTGCATGTGCTTGCAACAAGTAAAGTCTACCTCTATCCAAACTCACAAGCCTATCAAAGCTCCAACACCACCCCTCACCCCAATTTCTAACCTTTCTTAAAGAACAGTGCCTCATTTTCTCAATCTTCTACGCACCACCATGAACGCTAAGAAACTGCTCCCCCCGCCTCTAACTAGGCTGGAGGGGCATGATATATTGCAATATGGAAACCAGATTCCGCAATTCACAGCATAAGCATTGCTGCACAGATGGCTGCACTCCTTGGCTTTCATGTTTTAAGGACAGAAGTCTTTTACCTTCTGCTAAAAGCATAAAATTTTACAAGAACATATATGTGCCCATTGCAGCTGAAGCCTCACCTTTATCCAGTGGTTACACCGAGGGTCATACCTATATAGAAGATTGGAGGCGGCATCCCCGCCATTGTCACGTGAAAAGCTTCCTCCGGCAATGAAGATGAACCCTCCGAGCACTGCAACGCAATGGTGGCTCCGCGGGGCAGGGAGCGGTGTTTCCCTCACCCACTGCCCCGTTTTGGTGTCCAGGAAGCATGTGTCATCGCTCAGCTCCAAGCAATTTTCCGACACCTCCCCGCCAACGAAGAGGAGCTTTTCTTCACTCATGCGGAGAGCGGTCCGCTTGTTCTGAAGGACCGGCTGAGCCGCGACATTGTTGTGGTAGTGGACCGCCTCTTCGACGAAGGTCTCACAGTTGGTTTCTTTTGAGAGGAGGGAGCAGACGGCCGGCTTGACGCGGTGCAGCAGGTCGCTCTTTGGTATCAAGGGGAAATGGATGTTTTCCAAGATGGAGTAGGCCTCCCTCTCCCTCTCTGGGGACTGCGTCAGCCACTGCAACGCGGCCTGCAGCAAATCATGCTCACATTCCTGCTGGACGTCGTCACTGCCCAGGTACTGGCACAACTTCTGGATGGAAATGTTCTGCAGGAAGTGTGGCGTGAAAGACAGCGTGCCAAAGTTCCTCAAGATGAAGGAATCAATGTACACGTCCAGGCGCCTGAGGTTGTAGAGAGAGGCCAGCTCCTGCAGGTACAAGTAGTTCTCCTCGTTGACCTCGTTCTCCAGGTACTCGCAACAGAAGTCAACCACCTTCCAGATCTGCAGCAGGTGGGCAGTTTCCAAAATGTAATCAATGTTGCCACCATCGAGGGAGAGCTCGCTCCCATACAGGAAGTCCACAATTGCTTTGAGGCCAACATAGGATGCTCCAAAGAGCTCCACCTCTTTCTGGTAGGCTTCCCGCATCCCAATGGTGAACATGGAGTTGAAATAGTCACTGCAGACCGCTAAAATGTTCCGATGGGCGGGGACCCTCTGCTCGTCCGCAACCAGAACAACGTCACAGAAGAGACCCCGTTGCCTCTGTTCGTTCAAACTCTGAAGAACTAGGCTGGAGTGGTCAGCCCATTTGTATACCTGAAAGGAAGAGAATGGGTGTCAAATTGCTATTCAATTGAGGGGTAGTAAATCTATTCATTTATCTGGCAGAGGGCCACGCTCCCTCGGAGGTAATCTTTTGGGAGAAACATGGCAGCACAGGGAGTGGTTCCAGAGCCACCTCACACTCTCTCTGTTTATCTCTTAAGAAGACCACCACCCTTCCATCTCTTTCTTACGGGAGCATCAAGAGGGAGGGAGGAGAGAAAGCAAATACAGTATGGAGTTATCTTAGGAGAGAGAAAATGCTGGGTAGTGATGATCTTAACTGGCCGCCACCTTCCTGGAATTAGGCAGGGGGTCACACAAAGCCCTGCAGTCACAGGTTGGCCGTTTGCCCCTTTCCTGGGCAGTTCAGGAGAGCCACATCTCAGAGTGGTTGCTATGCATGCAGAAAGTCCCTGGATCAATACCCAGCTTCTCCAGGTAGAACTGGGAGAAAACTCTGTACACGGACCAATGGTTTGACCAATATGGCAGCTTCCTATGTCTCTTGGGAAGGGTCTTAGTTCATAAGGGGAGCACCTGCTTTCCAGGCAGAATGTCCCTGGCATCTCCAAGTTGGGCTGGGAGAGGGCCCTGTCTAAAACCCTGGAGAGCTGCTGACAGCCAGTAATAACTGCAGTAAGCCAGATGGATGAATGGTCTGAGTCAATATATAGCAGCTTCCTAAGAGACAGTGGTCTCCTCATTGGACAACAGAACTATGAACCAGGGTTAGACATTTTTGGAACAAAGCAACTTCTAAAAGCTACCATCAGCACATGTGGAAAACAGGAGAGGTTCTTTTCATATATTATTTGAAAATCACTACATTCCACATGTAAAATGGGCGTTAATTCTGGGGTAGTAAACAGAGAAATGCAAGTCTCCCATATCTGTGGGAGAAGTTCCAGTCTGCCAACGTAACAAGCAATACGTGCAAAAAGTCACAGACCTTTGAGGATTCGCTTATCTTGTGTGGGCGAGAAATCCTTGCTTGTCTTGTTCCTTCCATCATTGTGCAGCTTCTTGCAATCCTATGAGTGTGGAAAATATACAACAAATTAACAACCCAGTCACCTTTGAAAGAGAAAGCAATATGAACTCTAATTACAGGGGCCTAGAATACAGTCAATGAGTTCAGGTTTTAACTTTAGTCAATTGCTTAGATCAGGAATTGGGAAACCCTTTTTGGGGCTGAGGGCCACACGGAATTCCAATAGTGGGTGGGACCCAACTGAAAAGTGGGTGGGGAGGAAGCCCCACTGAGTTCAATGGGATGTGGGTATAGGATTGAAACCTCCATTGAATAAAGAAACACTTTTTAATCAGATAAAAATTTACCTCCAATGTTGTTTTTTAAACAGATAATATTGTTTAAAACTGCAGGCTGCAAATGCCATCTTAAAAAGGCATCCTCTTCAGTGCAATAAAGAAGTGAAAATGAAATTGTTTTGAAGGATATGAAAAGTTTTGCAAGCTTAGGACAACAGCTTAATGAGTTTATAGTGCAATGCCGTGGTCCTTTGCTATGCAGCAGGTAGTCTCCTACACATAGGATTGTACCAAAAGTCTCATAGGTTTCATTGACAGGTTAGGCATAATCAGGAGGCTCCCAAAAGGTTTCCCCATCATAAAGTTAGAAAGAACCACAAAGGTCAACTAGGCCATCCATTTGCTGATGCAAAAAATCTGCTGCTATAGCATCTGCAATAGGTAGCAATCCAGCCTCTGCTTAAAATCCTTTAACCAAGGACAGTCCACCACCTTCCAATGCAGCCATTATTTGGCAGGCAATTCATTTCCCCCCTTGCAGAATATTTCAACTGCCAGAGAGGAGGGTGCATTCAGCCTAAGGTAAGACATCATTCCTTGGAATCTTGGCACAGCCTTTCCACTAGCACAGAAAGAATTTTTTATGAGAGTAATACAATTTTAAGGAGAATAAATTTAGCAGGGGCCAGAGATCTAGACACACATACACACACAGAATTAGCTATAGATAAGACTGCAATCCAATACTGTTTATAGGAATAAACAGCATTGAACACAATGAGTCTTGTTTTTGCATAAGTCATGTAATAGGAGTTTAACCAAAATATCAGTTTGGGAGAAGAGGGCAATGAGTAAACTGGAACATACGAAGCTATATATATATATATATATATATATATATATATATGTTTTTTTCCACTTAAAAATTAAACCAATTTATACTATTTTTTTTAAAAAGAATTGCACTGAAGACTAATTTCCTCAAGAGAACTGTGCAGCCCAATCTGGGGCATGTTTATTCAAAGCCCAGCATCTAACAGCCCCTCAGCTAAATTTCACTGAGTGACTTCAATCAGTCTCTCTCTCTCATTCTAACCTATATCACAGGGTTGTTGTGAGGTTAAAAAAGAAAAGGGGAATAATGGGTCATGTTTCCTTACTTTAGATATATGTATGTGTTATTCTAAAGCAGCAATGCAGCAGCAAGCAAAGGCTATAGCAGCTCAGTCAGCTGCTTGTGGCTGGAAAGCCAAACAGGATGTTTGTGACTGTTGCCATGGGAACAAAGGGGCAGTCCATTCTGTACTGAGCACCGGATGTTAGCTCAGTGTGTGTGTGTCATATGACCCGTACTGGAAGTACATGGGTGGAGTTTATTCTTACTGCTGTTGAGTGCAGACATGTTTTCTCTGTACTGATGTAAAAGACAGGAATAAAAGATGTAAATAGATTTCTGTCTGCTTCTTTCCCCTCCCTGGGGACACCAAAGGGGAGAGAGAAGGAACGGTGTGTTTTTCTCACAGCCTGAGAAAAATCACCAAGACCTCGGCTGCTTATCAGCAGAGTGGAGCAGCGGGGAGGTCGACAAGGAATTTCTGCCGGTGCCTGGAAGACTGGCACATCCCTCTGACGCAGGCAGAATTCCAACAGTATGTATGTATGTATGTATGTATGTACCGGTATGTATGTGTGTGTGTGTGTATCTATATCATCTATCTATCTATCTATCTATCTATCTATCTATCTATCTATCTATCTATCTATCTAAAATAGTTGCAATCCTGTATCCAATTCTGTAGCCACTTAACATGGAGTAAATCAAACTTAATACTTACTTCTGAGTAAAGGTAAAGGGACCCCTGACCGTTAGGTCCAGTCGTGGACAACTCTGGGGTTGCGTTGCTCATCTCGCTTTATTGGCCGAGGGACACAGTGTACAGGCATGACTAAGCAGCTTCTAGTGAAACCAGAGCAGTGCACGAAAATGCCATTTACCTTCCCACCAGAGCGGTACCTATTTATCTCCTTGCACTTTTTGGCGTGCTTTCAAACTGCTAGGTTGGCAGGAACAGGGACCGAGCAACGGGAGCTCACCCCGTCACGGGGATTCAAACCGCCGACCTTCCATCGGCAAGTGCTAGGCTCAGTGGTTTAGACTACAGTGCCACCCGCGTCCCTCTACACATATACAGGACTGCACTATTAACAAGCAAGCCCAGTTCTATGTGGTTTCCTTCTAGGAAACTGCATATAGGACTGAAGCCTATTTTGGATTGCCCTTAGAGGCGTAAAAAGAAGATTTGAAACCAAAACATGTAAAAGAAAACAAATATTTCAGCATTCTAGGCAGTTAAGGATGACATTTTCACTTAACTAATGTGTTAGTTCCCCTTCATGGATCACTGCCTTGCCGTGGCGAAGGGGCTTGAAGAACTCAGAGAAGCTATGAACTATGCCGAGCAGGGCACCCAAGATGAACAGGTCATAGTGGAGAGTTTTGACCAAACGTGATCCACCTGGAGGAGGAACCGGCAAGCCACTCCAGTATCCCTGCCAAGAAAACTCCATGGACAAAGACAACAGACATATAAAAGTTATGACGCTGGAAGATGAGCCCCTCAGGTCGGAAGGCGTCCAACATGCTACTGGGGAAGAGCGGAGGGCAAGTACAAGTAGATCCAGAGCTGATGAAGCGGCTGGGCCAAAGCCGAAAGGACGCTCAGTTGCGGATATGCCTGGAAGCGAAAGGAAAGTCCAATGCTGTAAAGAAAAATATTGCATAGGAACCTGGAATGTAAGAACCATGAACATGGGTAAGTTGGAGGTGGTCAAAAATGAGATGGCAAGAATAAATATTGACATCCTGGGCATCAGTGAACTAAAATGGACGGGAATGGGTGAATTCAGTTCGGATGACCATCATATCTACTACTGTGGGCAAGAAACCCGTAAAAGAAATGGAGTGGCCCTCATAGTCAACAAAAGAGTGGCAAAAGCTGTACTGGGATGCAATCTCAAAAATGATAGAATGATCTCGATACGAATCCAAGGCAGACCTTTTAACATCACAGTAATCCAAGTTTATGCACCAACTACTGGTGCTGAAGAAACTGAAATTGACCAATTCTATGAAGACTTACAACACCTTATAGAAGTGACACCAAAGAAGGATGTTCTTCTCATTATAGGGGATTGGAATGCTAAAGTAGGGAGTCAAGAGATAAAAGGAACAACTGGCAAGTTTGGCCTTGGAGATCAAAACGAAGCAGGGCAAAGGCTAATAGAGTTCTGTCAAGAGAACAAGCTGGTCATCACAAACACGCTTTTCCAACAACACAAGAGACGACTCTACACATGGACATCACCAGATGGGCAGCATCGAAATCAGATTGATTATATTCTCTGCAGCCAAAGATGGAGAAGCTCTATACAGTCAGCAAAAACAAGACCTGGAGCTGACTGTGGCTCAGATCATCAGCTTCTTATAGCAAAATTCAAGCTTAAACTGAAGAAAGTAGGAAAAACCACTGGGCCGGTAAGATACAATCTAAGTCAAATCCCTTATGAATACACAGTGGAAGTGAGGAACAGGTTTAAGGATTTAGATTTGGTGGACAGAGTGCCTGAAGAACTATGGATGGAGGCTCGTAACATTATACAGGAGGCAGCAATGAAAACCATCCCAATGAAAAGGAAATGCAAGAAAGCAAAGTGGCTGTCCAATGAGGCCTTACAAATAGCGGGGGAGAGAAGGCAAGCAAAATGCAAGGGAGATCGTGAAACATACAGGAAATTGAATGCAGATTTCCAAAGAATAGCAAGGAGAGACAAGAAGACCTTCTTAAACAAGCAATGCAAAGAAATAGAGGAAAGCAATAGAATGGGAAGAACCAGAGATCTGTTCAAGAAAATTGGAGATATGAAAGGAACATTTCGTACAAAGATTTCCATAATAAAGGACAAAAGTGGAAAGGACCTAACAGAAGCAGAAGACATCAAGAAGAGGTGGCAAGAATACACAGAGGAATTATACCAGAAAGAAACGGATGTCTCATATACCCCAGGTAGTGTGGTTGCTGACCTTGAGCCAGACATCCTGGAGAGTGAAGTCAAATGGGCCTTAGAAAGCACTGCAAATAACAAGGCCAGTGGAAGTGATGGTATTCCAGCTGAACTATTTAAAATTTTAAAAGATGATGCTGTTAAGGTGCTACACTCAATATGCCAGCAAGTTTGGAAAACTCAGCAGTGGCCAGAAGATTGGAGAAGATCAGTCTACATCCCAATCCCAAAGAAGGGCAGTGCCAAAGAATGCTCCAACTATCGCACAATTGCACTAATTTCTCACGCTAGCAAGGTTATGCTTAAAATTCTACAAGGAAGGCTCAAGCAGTATGTGGACCGAGAACTCCCAGAAGTGCAAGCTGGATTTAGAAGAGGCAGAGGAACCAGAGACCAAATTGCAAACATGCGCTGGATTATGGAGAAAGCTAGAGAGTTCCAGAAAGACATTTACTTCTGCTTCATTGACTATGCAAAAGCCTTTGACTGTGTCGACCATGGCAAACTATGGCAAGTTCTTAAAGAAATGGGAGTGCCTGATCACCTCATCTGTCTCCTGAGAAATCTCTATGTGGGACAAGAAGCTACAGTTAGAACTGGATATGGAACAACTGACTGGTTCAAAATTGGGAAAGGAGTACGACAAGGCTGCATTTTGTCTCCCTGCTTATTTAACTTATATGCAGAATTCATCATGCGAAAGGCTGGGCTGGATGAATCCCTAGCCGGAATTAAGATTGCCGGAAGAAATATCAACAACCTCAGATATGCAGATGACACAACCTTGATGGCAGAAAGTGAGGAGGAATTAAAGAACCTTTTATTGAGGGTGAAAGAGGAGAGTGCAAAATATGGTCTGAAGCTCAACATCAAAAAAACGAAGATCATGGCTACTGGTCCCATCACCTCCTGGCAAATAGAAGGGGAAGAAATGGAGGCAGTGAGAGATTTTACTTTCTTGGGCTCCATGATCACTGCAGATGGTGACAGCAGCCACGAAATTAAAAGACGCCTGCTTCTTGGGAGAAGGGCAATGACAGGCCTAGACAGCATCTTGAGAAGTAGAGACATCACCTTGCCAACAAAGGTCCGTATAGTTAAAGCTATGGTTTTCCCAGTAGTGATGTATGGAAGTGAGAGCTGGACCATAAAGAAGGCTGATCGCCGAAGAATTGATGCTTTTGAATTATGGTGCTGGAGGAGACTCTTGAGAGTCCCATGGACTGCAAGAAGATCAAACCTCTCCATTCTGAAGGAAATCAGCCCTGAGTGCTCACTGGAAGGACAGATTGTGAAGCTGAGGCTCCAGTACTTTGGCCACCTCATGAGAAGAGAAGACTCCCTGGAGAAGACCCTGATGTTGGGAAAGATGGAGGGCACAAGGAGAAGGGGGCGACAGAGGACGAGATGGTTGGATAGTGTTTTCGAGGTTACCAGCATGAGTCTGACCAAGCTGCGGGGGGCAGTGGAGGACAGGAGTGCCTGGCGTTCTCTGGTCCATGGGGTCACGAAGAGTCGGACACGACTAAACGACTAAACAACAACAAATGTGTTAGTTTGCTTTTAGGTTATGAAATTAACAGTGCAGTCCCAGACCTGTTTACTTGGGACTAAGTCCCTCTGATATCAATAGGGGTTACTCTCATAATGTAAATGGGCACAGTTAACAAAGTTGATTAATCTGACCCTGTCAGAAAAGGGGGAGGGAATAGTGGGTTCTCCTAGCTTGTCCTAAACCTGAGCCTGTTCTGCAAAGCCAAAGAAAAATAGGGAAAGGAAGTTGGTGAAAGTGGCAGAAAGGGGAATTCAAATTCAGCAACTCCAATGCATAAAGAATTGGGGGGGGGGGGAGGGAATAACCCAGTAAACATGTGGGTGGGGAAAAACAAAACATCAATCTTAAAAGTGCCCAGGAAGGGATTGCAACACGCATATCCTGCCCAGAAAACAGCCAATGGGAATCGGCCTTCACACACACACATATATATATATATACACACACATTTTCCACCACGCTTCCAAAGCTCTGTCGTCACCCCAAATGTGGCCAACCACGCTGAGAGTCAATTAACATCACGGGGTAGGGGGAGGCAGCCGATGGTGAGGCGGGTTTGCTGCTGGGCTCAGGGGCTCGAGGCAGCGGGAGTTTCCCATCATGCTTCGCCCCGAGCATCACCCCAAGGAGGCGCCGAAGGCCCTGCTGTTGCTCTTACCGCAGGGCTCAGGAGCGCTGCTGCTCTCGTAGCCGCAGAAAAGGCTAAATTGCTCGCCTCTTCCTCTCGCAGCCATGTCTCCCTCTCTCTGTCTTTTAAATCATCCAGGAACTGTGGCCCAGATTGAAAGGGGAGCGCGCCAATGAGAGAGAGAGAGGGACGAGGAGGTTGGCAGATAGGGTGGGGCTAGCTCGGGCTTGCGCCTCTCCGCCAAATCCGGCGCGAGCAAAGCGCGGAGCGAAAGCAAAGCTGATCTCGCTGCTGCAGCAAAGAGGTCAGGTCTCCCTCGGGCATTGAAATTCCGCTCAGGCTGCAGCAGCAAGCGGAAGGCGCCTCTTTCCTTTGCCTGGGTAGAGGCAAGAGAGCGTCTGTTTGCAGCCAAAGAAGAGCTTTTGCACTGTTTTTTTTAACAACAACAACAACAACAACTAATAATAATAATAATAATAATAATAATAATAATAATAAAGCAGTCCTGTGGCATGCTCTTCCAAGATAGATTGGCAGGCGCCTTCTGTTTCCACCTTCAAATGCTTGCTGAAAACTTTCCCATGCCGCCAGGATTATTATTATATTAGAATCATAGAATTAGAGAGTTGGAAGTGACCAAGAGAGTCATCTAGTCCAACCCCCTTTTGGGGCAGGAATCTTTTTGCCCAACAGGCTCGAACCCACGACCCTGAGATTTGGAGTCTCATGCTCTGCTGACTGAGCTATCCTCAGTATATTATTATTGTTGTTGCTGCTGCTGTTGTTGTTGTTGTTTTATTAAATAAAACCATACCCCAATGTGATTTATGAAAAACAGTAAAAACAAACAAACCCAAGAACAATAAATACATTTAAAACAAGACTACCACAAGTGTCTACCTGTTCTGGTTTTAGTCTTGTTTTAAATGTGTTTATTGTTCTTGGGTTTGTTTGTTTTTACTGTTTTTCATAAATCACATTGGGATATGGTTTTATCACGCTGGGAAAGCCTATTGGACCAAAAACGTCTTCATTTGTTTCTGGAAAGTGCAGGTAGTGGGGGCCTCTCAAACCAGCTTTAGTACAACTAAAAAACTTAAGCCTTAGAAATGTGTGACTTTGAGACAGCCATTGCACATGTGCAGATGACTCCTTCATGAATAGAAGTTCCAGGGGCAGGGAAACCAAAAAAAAGGTAATGCGCATCAGGCGAAGACCTGTCCACCTCCTCTCTAATGTGCACAACACAACAAATATGGCTTTAAATGTAGAAGAGCAAAAATGACCTCCCAGCACTGTAAGCCATAAATGTGAACACACCATAAATGCAAATGTCTAGCAGTAATGCTAAGCACAGGTTGCAGGAGCTAAATCCCAGTGTGAGTTTAACAGCACCTAACTACTGATATAACGTGCTCAGGATTTTGCTACTGTGTGGCTGCATCCCAAGCACACCCAGGGTATTTTCCCAAGCTTAAGGCACAAGAAGCCACCACATAGCTGAAGCTAAGCAGGTGTGGATCTGGTCGGTACCTGCATAGGTGACTGTCTGGGATCTAAATGTGTGCCAATAAATAAATGAATAAAAATAAATAGGGAGACAGCTCCCTTGAACTTAATTGGTCTGCTTATAAGCAAACACGCTTTCAATTGTGATTTAAAGGTCCTTTCCAGGTGGTTTCAGGGGAGCCTTTTGAGATGCTCCATAAGATGGGGGACATTTAATAATAATAATAATAATAATAATAATAATAATAATAATAATAATAATTTTTTTCTACCCCACCCATCTGGCTGGGTTTCCCCAGCCACTCTGGGCAGCTTCCAACAACAAATTTAAAATACATTAAAACATTTATCCATTCCCTATCATCACTGTGGCTTATGTGCCCCCCAGTCTCCCAAGTTCTCTCAACCCAGGAGTATCAAAACTTCTGCAGAACAACAAGGCAGCAGTAATTTCAATGAGCCAGATAGGAGGGGAGGCCTGATTCCTAATCTCTGCTGCAACCTAGATGCCAACCGTCATGCTTAGATTATTATGCACCTGGGTTTCTGTTCCCCTAATGCCTCTCTACCTGCTCTTTGTACTGCCTTGGGATCATAGAGACTGGAAACATTCTAGACCAGCAGGGGGAGATAGCTGCATCTGAAACAAAGCGGGAGAATTATACTTCAAGGATATGTTTAAGTAAACTAGAAACACCACCCCCACTTGCCATTCCCCCCTCCACCTCTTCCCCCCTTTTCTTCCTAATGTAACCCTAATGTCTCAACAAATGAAACTGACCTATGGAAAACGTAACTTGAAAAAAGAGACATTGTGCATACCTTTGTAAACTGAGAAAACTTCATATTATTTTTTTTTAAAAAAACTCAGCCTTAGAAGGTAAGAACATAAGAGGAGCCTGCTGGGTCAGGTCAATGGCGCATCTAGTCCAGCATCCTGTTTTTACGGTGCGCAGCCAGAGGCCTGTGAGAAGCCTGCAAGCGGGACACAAGTACAATAAAGTTGTTTTAATTTAATACAGTATATGATGCAGGCACATCACAGGCTCAAACTGCCATTCAGGGTTATATAAATCTCACCTCCATTCCGAGTTTACTAAGAGCTGCAATGATTTTCTCCTGTCACAACAGTATAGTTATGAGATTGGACGTCTCATACTCGTATTCGTCTGAATGTCATATTTTGGTTCCCCCTCAGGACTGTAGCTTTATATCTATAAAGTGGGATTTTGTAGAATGGCACTTCCAGCTGACCTGTTTATTCATCCCCATTTGTTGGTAGGGAGATTAGATGATGTTTGTGAGAACATGTGTTAGCTGATGTTGTGTGTCACCCTAAATTTTCTAGTGCGTTTTCCCCATCACTTTCCATATCACAAAAAGTCCAGCCTTATGGGGGATGCAGGTTTGTAGGCAAGACCTCTCTGCAGACTGTAATTGCATGACCAGAGATTGCTGATATGTGATTGAGTCCCACCCTAAAATGTGACAGTCTGAAAGTGTGTTAAGAAGAGGCAGTGATCAGACTTTGGCTGGTTATACACATTAGCAGCTTCAAACTTCTTTTCTTCTTCAATTCAAAGCTGGCTTGGAGGTAGGAAACACATCCACATGAAGCATTTCATTAAACAATTCTAAAACAGGATACAGGATAGATGTGGATTGTGGTTAATGTCATGTGTACATCGCTCCCCAAATCAGCAGTGGGGGCACATTGGATGCAGAGCAAACATGAGCGTGTACACAGCCTTCGTTAAGTTAAAGGCAATAGCTGGGACTGATAAGTATCTCTTTGTAGGACTAAATAATACAGCAATTACTAACTGGAGATGCTAACAGAAGGCATGCCTCCTCTGCCCCTCCCCTGACTAGAGGTGATGTCATTATAAGAAAACAACAGACCAGGAGCTGGTTTTGTCTTGAACCTCGGCTGGCCTGAATCCAAAGCTATGGCTTTGAAGGATGCCGTAGAAATATTAAGAAAGTTGTGGCCCACAGGCCCAATTTTGCATCATGTTCTGGTAGACTTAGTATAAAAACAAATATAACATTTCAGGGGATAAGGTCTGATGTCAAGAGGTTTGGGGGAGGGCATCAAGAGCAAAAAAGTTTAGTAACAGGCCAAGGTCTCTCTCACACATACACAGCAGTCAAGTTTGCAGCAAGGAAGCGGTCAAGAAGCTGGAGTAAGGAAATTGTTCTAGCAACTTTCTTCTTCTTTCCTGTGAAAAAAGGCTTGTTGATCACAGTGGGACTTCCTTTGGGGGGAAACATGCATAGGGTTAGGCCAGCCTTTCCAGAACAAAGACCCACTACTTCAGATAACTTCTGCAGCTGCTGCGTGAGAATTATATTATAATAAATTCAACTCCTGATAAAGGGCACTGTTTATTTGCCTATTCTCTCTCCCCGTGAACTACCAGCCATTTATCATACCTTCAGCCTTTTGTTCTTTTGTTGTTGTCAGTATTCCAAACATTGTTAAGCCTTCTTGTCTCTTGACAATGTGCAAAGGTCGCATTCAGTGCTATTCATAGTAGACACACTGAAGTTAAGGGCTATGACTTTCAACGGGTCTTCCTTGAATGGATGCAGCCCTTGTGTGAACAGTACAGAAAACTGGTCTAGCGTTCAATTCATTATGAAAAAAAATTAGGGGGAGGGGATGTGTTTAAGGATTGGGCTTAACGGGCTCCCGTACAGTCAAGGGACACCCTTGCCCCAGCTTGCGCCAGAGCACATATCCTCTCCCCCCAACTCTTGTCACACTTTGTGCTCCAGCCAGAGATTGGTTAGTTGCCATAGCAACCTCTGCACGACATCCAAAGGACAGCTCTAAGAACCATCAGGGTCTACTTAGGCAAATTCCAAGTCAGTGGATATAATTTTATAGACCCACATAAACACATCAGGTCTACTTAGACAAGTCGGTGAATATTATACGCACGTACATTTTATATATATAATATATATATGCACGCGTTTCAAAGACTTCTTACGTCTTTTGCAACACAGACACACACACCCCAACCTATTGCATCACCGCACAGAAATCCTAGCAATGCTTTGCAGAACAGAAAAGACACAGTCGGCTGGAGTAGGCGGTAAGGAAAAGACCACTCGGTTTCAGAGAGAGGGAGGGGGTGTTTCGTAAAGGAGCAGAAGGTGGGAGGGAAAGGGCACCCACCCCCGCCTCCTCGTGACAAAGGGACCAATAGAGTCGCGCCAGACGTAGGCTGAGCTTTTCTTTTTCTTCCTTTCTTCTCCGCCAGGCAGCGAAGGGGTTAAAAGCAGGATCTGCTCTGACTGATCATTTTCAGCGAGGCTGTGCGAGCAGGACCGCATGAGCAACTGCAGCAGCAGCAGCAGCAGCAGCAACCGGCTACATCAGCAGCAAACATTTTCCTTTCTCTTTCCTTTGGACTTTTACCAATCGGCTCCTGGGAGCGGATCCGAGCAGCCGCTCTGAATGAGAGGGTCGTCTCCTTGGGGTTCTTTTCAAGTATCTTAAGCCTATATCGGTGAGGGGGAGCATTATCGGTATTACTATTAAATTTAAATATATATAAATATATTATTATTCGTCCGGATCCCATCTTTGCATTTGCCCACCATCCCTGGAATCGTGAGAGAGGAGCCTCCCCCCCCCACCCCGCGCCCCAATCTTCATAAAGAAGTTTTTCCTCAACAGAAATGGCAACGAAAATCGACAAAGAGGCGTGCAGAGAAGCGTACAATCTCGTGAGGGACGACGGCACGGATGTCAACTGGTAAGGCGCAGCGTTAGACTTGGGGTGAAAATAATAATGACGATTAAAGACCAGTGCAAATATAACAGAGAGACAAAAGAAAGGTATCTTGGGGGCGGGGGGGGGGCGAGCGATCTCTTAAGCTTAAAAACCCAGCAGTACCACACCCCTTGGCTTAAAGACTGAAGCAGACGCCCGTGGACTTCAGCCTTGCTCCATGTGCCCATATCCTTGACCGGTGGATATAATCACTGGCAAAAAGCAGGCAGTTATGATGAATGCCCCAGAGGTTAGCATTAGGCCGCTTATACACTGATGGGGAAGATTGGAAGTTGGGAATCACATTACTCATCCCCCCCCCCCCCCCGTGTCCAGTGTGTGGTCCATTGTGTGTGTGTGTCTGTGTGTGTGTGTAGGAATTTTTTTTCAGAGTCAAAGTGCAAATACCTCCCCCACATATTTAACGATGCTTTTTCCTCCTCCCACTTCTCCAAGGGTGACGTTTAAGTACGAAGGATCCACCATCGTCCCAGGGCACCATGGAGCCGATTATGAGGAGTTCATCAGGCAATGCACAGGTAACAAGAGGGGAGATGTACTGTACTTTCTTCCGAAGATGACCTCATAGGGTTGGGGGTGGGGAAAGGAATACAAAAGGCTGAATGAGAGGTGAGCTGTGGATTGCAAATGGTTTTTACATCCCCCAAATGTCTCATTCCTTCAAGATAGTTTGAATGTCTGGCTTTTTACATGATCTCACCCTGGATGTCTAAGCAGCCCAGTGGAATGATCTCATTCAGCTAATCCCTCTTTTGTTTCACCCTTGGCTTAAGTTGGGGAGGGGATTCCTCCTCCCCCCCTCCAAGAACAATTTCTTCCTTTCTTCAGGAAATGTTCTCCTTTTCATTGCTGGAGTGTAAATGGTGAATTCTCTTTACTAGGGGCATCTTTTTCTTGTAGGGGGAAACATCTTAAAAGATAATGCAATTAAAGTGTAAAGCAAATGGAGTTTTGTTTTAACCCCCCCCCCCAAAAAAACCCCTTCAAACTAATGATGGCAGCTTTTATTACTTTTTTCCATTGGTGACCCCCTCCTATCTCTCTTTTTGGTCTTTTTAAAGTTATAAACTTTCACCCAAGAACTAGCAATCTTTTGGGGATGAGAAGGCAATGAATGTAGAATCCAAAAATTGTTGTATTAATTAATTCAGCAATCCACCCATTTTATTTATTTATTTGATTTTTTTAAAAACCCTGATCACGCCCCCTCCCAGAGAGAGAGAGAGAGAGAGTGTCTCCCAGAATCTTATGAATCACAGTGATGCCTTTAGGCTTACAATCTAAGAAGACATGCCATAAAAGGAAAATGAGTTGGAAAGGAGAAGGAAATAAGCTTTGTTACAAGAGGCTGGAGGATGGTGGGCTTTTTTGTTTTGGGCTGTTGTTGTTTTTTTTACAGGAGGTTATACCTTCTTGCTTGCATCCCTTTTGTGCTTATGGAGCAGCTCCCTCTGTTGAAACACCACCAAAGTCCTAAGCACACATTCCCTCTCTTTTGTGCATCTGTGCATACATGGAGCTCTGTGTGAATATTTTGTGGCAGTGGTGGGTTCTGGAGCAAGAGAAAGCTCTGAAAATGAAATACACTGCAACTTTTTAAAATAAAAATAAATTCATACATTTATACCCCAACTTCCTGTTACCACGCCTCCATGTAAGCTTATAAAACCAGCATATTGCTGCAGTGCTAAGGAGCAGAGCCCACTAGGTGCAATGGAACTTCCTTCTGAGTAAACATGTATAGGGTTGAACTATTTATAAAATAAACAAGAAACTATTTATAAAAGAAATAAGGAACTGTTTATAAAAGAAATAAAATAGTTTATTTATAAAATATTTATAACATTTCTTTAATTATAAAAACCAAAAGCCCTAAAATCTATCCAGCTACACAATCCAGTAAAAGAAATGGCAGAAGCAATGGGATAGCAATTAGGGTAACACAATTATCTATAAGATGCTCAAGAAACCAGCGGATTGTCCACACTTCTGCTTGTCCTGTGCCTAGGACTTGAGGGGTTTTCTGCTTGTCCAACTGCTTTCCTCCAGGAAAACTGCTCTTTATTGTTGAATCTGAGCAAATGTCAATCCGCTGAAAACCCCATTGACATTTCCTCCAATCCAGCAGTAAAGAGCGGGTTTTCCTGGAGGAAAGCGCTGGGACAAGCGGAAGTGTGGACGAGCGCTTTGTCAGTTATGAGTTGGCATATAAAAGATAGATCGGTCAATGCTAAATGAATATTTCTGGGCAGTTATTGCATGACCAGGGCACCACATGGAAAAGGCCCTTTCCCTGCTCTTCAGCAGATGCACCTGTATTAATATTAGTGTTATTAATTTGGTTTATTTAATTACTGTAGGGTACTTAGAGTATATAGAAGAGAAGGCAGTCCTTCAGATACCATTTAGAGCTAGCTGGAATATTGGGCCCACAAGATCTTGTGGAAGTGATTCAGACAAGTTGCTTTGTATGCATTTCAGATTGAAAGACTTGTGTCTTAAAATACAGCTGGACGCAGTCTTAGAGAGCGAGTCAATTGCACTTCTATGAACTTTTGGGTCACCTGCTTCCAGGGGGCTTTTTATATATAAATTCAGCTGTGAAATGGAGGGCCTCACAGCCTTCTGGGCAACCTTCTAAGGGCCACATGCCAGGGGTGGGCGGGGCCAGAAGCAAATGTGAGCACATCAACCAATGAAAATTGTACAGTAGGCTGGTTTCTAGGCACATGCAACACACCCCTCTTTCTCCTCCATCCAGGTAAGCAAGAAACATCATCAGAGTTCAAGGACACATTCCACCATGCAGAAGCCATTGAGGGGCCATGAGGGGTGTGGCCTGGGGGCATTTCTGATGACCAGGGAAAGAGGCCTGGTGGGGCGCATTCAGCCCTGCATTATTGGCTAGATACCAAGACACATTGCACCAGGACCTCTAAAATGGAAAGAAAGAATAACGTCTTGCTTTTCAGAGGAAAGTGAAATTGGAACAGACAGTCCATAGGATTCCTTATCTAGATAGAGCCCTATGCGAGTGTTCATGTGTGGCTCAGAGTGCTGGGGAGAGAGCAGGTGTGTGCCTGCTAGCTCTGCTCCCCACCTGCTGTTCCAGTCATCCTACACAACTTGGAGGGCAGCGAGCTGAAAAAACAGGGAACAGCCTGTACTTGCGGAGGCTCCCCCTGCTCATTTTATAAGAACCGGGGTTCAAAAATGTACAGGGAGACACCATGAGTGACAGGAGGCTTCTCCACTGCAGCCACCCTCCAACTTGTGAAGGACAACGCGGGTGGAGCCAGAACATTTGCGAACACCAGAATAGGGATTTTGTATCAGTCACACATCAATCTGCAAGGAGGAGTGAGCTGTTTTGTTTGAGTCACACACACGTAAGGATCACTGAGTCACAGCATCTTTGATTTGGCTGGGAGAAAACTGATTTGGATTTGCAGGTTAGGCAACAGAGCTGGTGTGGTCTTGGGAGCCGCATGGCTCAACTGTGTGCTTCCTTCTACAGTATCATAATACCTACTCAGCCTACATGTTTGTAGGAAGATTGAGTTGTATATGATGCTTGTACTCAGAGCAGACCCACTGAAATTCATGGGCATGATACTTAATGTAGGGCACTTCCAGATTGTGACTTTTTCAGGTGGGATAGTCAATCACATAGGTGATTTGGGTGGCGTTGCACAAGAAGTGGTGTTGCTTCCTTTTTTGCACTGGAAAGTGTGGAATGCAACATTGTCTAACCTCCCTGCACACAAATCAGAATGCATATTCAATAAACAGGTTGTATGGAAGTGAACTGAGGTCCATCAGTTTCAGTGGGTCCACTCTGAGTTAAAACTTAGTTGGAATACAACCCAATATTGCAAAAGAGATGTTCACTCTCCAGTGTTCTCTCTTTTCCAAAGTCTGCACAGAACTTCATATTGCTTGCAGAAGGGGGGGGCGGGACACATGCACCATGAAGCAAACTTGCCCACAAAATTATCCCAACCTCCAAGTATTGCATCTTGAGCTTGAACAATTTCCTTATTAACTTCCTCTGTTTATTTGCAGAGCTGTACATTGTGTTTGGCTCTGTTTTTTTTTCCATCTGGGAGGCAGTCAGTGGTTCCTGCTTGTCTTTAGATTTAGAATAACAAAGCAGAAGCAGAATGGCTCAGCAGGAAAGCAGAAAAGATGTGTGTGGCTTGGTCAGAGAATGAATGACTTTGTATGAATCTTTTGAGGAATGGCTTCATGTGCATCTGTTTATTCAGGCAGGTGGTTGGGTTTCCCCCTCCTTTCCCCAGCCAATAACCTTTGGAGGGGGTGTCACCCCCTTCTTATGGGGCATCAGTTCACATGAAGAGAGACAAACAGCACAACCTTGCAAGGAGAATTTGCCTCCCAAATGCTGTGTGTTTGCTGTGAGGAAATTCTAGGTAAGCTGCCGTGGGCCACATGCTGGTGGTGGGTGGAGCAAGTGGCAAAGTGGGTAGAGCAGGGGTCAGCAAACTTTTTCAGCAGGGGGCCGGTTCACTGTCCCTCAGACCTTGTGGAAGGCCGGTCAATATTTTGAAGAAAAAAATGAACAAATTCCTATGCCCCACAAATAACCCAGAGATGCATTTTAAATAAAAGCACACATTCTATTCATGTAAAAACACCAGGCAGCCCCCACAAATAACCCAGAGATGCATTTTAAATAAAAGGACACATTCTACTCAAATAAAAACACACTGATTCCCAGACCACCCGCGGGCCGGATTGAGAGGGCAATTGGGCCGGATCTGGCCCCCAGGCCTTAGTTTGCCTACCCATGGGGTAGAGTACAGCTGAAGAATCCCTGACAGATGGTCATCCAATCTCTGTTTAAAAACCTCCGGTGAAGGAGTGTCCACCCTCTTCTGAGGTAGCCCAGTCCACTGTCAAACAGCTATTCCTGCCAGGTTTCTAATCTTTAGTTAGGATTTCCTTTCTTGTACTTTGAATCCATTGGTTCAGGTCCTACCCTCTGGAGCAGCAGAAAACAAGCTTGCGCCATGTGACAGCCCTTTAGATATTTGAAGATGGCTCTCACATTCTCCTTCTCAGAGCATGTTACATCCATGCCTCTCATATGCACAGCATCTGTCTTTCTGGTGGCTTTCAGATGGGTTCCCTCCCCCTCCTCCCCCGAAAAATAAAGGAAATGGCTAGAATGTGTTTGAAGCTAATGTGCAATCAACCCCATCCTGTTTCAAGAACTCCTCTTGCAGGGCCTGGATGGCTCTCTGTGGGCTCCTTGAGCCTTAACTAAGGATTTAATTCAAGGCTTTTGAGCCTGCTCCCTTTGGTCCATGAGGGATGGCATCCCTCCAGAGGCAGCATTAATAATGGGCATCTGTGAGCCATCAATCCACTTTGAAACTAGGGAAGGGTGCATTTCAGAAACGTCTGCGATAACCTTCAATGCCTTTCCATCATCCACTTTTTGTAAAAATAACACTTTAATGTACTTATAATTGAGGTTAAAAATGAGGTCACTAAGTGGGAAAAGATCTGATTTTATAGGGCACATTTTAAAAAAGAAAAAAGAAAGGACAGGGATTAGCCATCACTTGACATCTCCAGATTCAAGCTGTATTCTTATAGAAGGCATATTTTTGGGCCAACTTCATTGAGCTATAGCAGATTGTTATGGCTCTCTGTTGGACTGGGAGGTTGGCCTGGCTGCAAGGTTCATTTGATTAAAAGCTTTTCAAATGACTGGAGAAAAAAAAATCATTCATTTTTTTTTAAAAAATGTTATCCTGCCACACCTTCCCTCACCTACCTGGGAGTAAGACTCATTCCACTGGATCCAGATTAACTCAGTTGACCTTAAGTCAACTCATTGATTTCAGCAGGCACTAAGTCATGCATTACTTAATACTAGGACTTAGAGACGTTCAATGAAGCTGAATGTTGGAAGATTCAAGACAGACAAAAGAAAATACTTCTTCATACAGTGCATAGTTAAATTATGGCATTTGCTCCTATTGGATGTTGTGATGGCTACCGAATTGGATGGCTTTAAAAGGAGATTGGACAACCTCCTGGAGGATAAGGCTATCAATGGCTATTAGTCATGATTACTGTGTAGTGCCTGCACTATCAAAAGTATTATGTTCTGAATACCTGCTCTATACTGGGAAGCGTGGATAGGCACTTATGTCCTAGTCATAGGCTTCCCACGGGGCATCTGGTTGGTCACTGTGAGAACAGAGTGCTGAACGAGATGAGCTATTGGCCTGATCCAGCAGGGCTCTTCTTATGTTCCTAACTTGTCCCATTGAATTCAAAGGGAACTCAAGGTTTTAACTCGATGGGGCACTGGAAGAAGCTTCCCATACAGAAGTTTGCTTGTTAATTATTTCATTTCTGTACTGCTCTTCAAAAAAGAAAAAAGAAAAAAGAAAAGTGGAGTGGTTCACAAATAATAACATAAAATAGATAATTTGTTGTTGTTTAGTCATTTAGTCGTGTCCGACTCTTCATGACCCCATGAACCACAGCACGCCAGGCACTCCTGTCTTCAAATAGATAGATAATACACACAACTAAAACCAGCCTAGCTGAGAGTAATAATAATAATAATAATAATCAAAGAACACCGAGATAAATTGCGTTTTGTAGACCATTCCATCAGTTAGTGGTCTTCGTGACCTCCTTAGGTACTGGATAGCTCAGTTGGTTAGTGAGTGGTGCTGATAATGCCACAGTTGCAGGTTCGATCCCTGTATGGGACAGCTACAGATTCCTGCATTGTAGGGGGTTGGACTAGATGATCCTCAGGGTCCCTTCCAACTCTACTATTCTATGATTTCTGCCACACCAGCACAGTGACCCAAAGCCCTGAGTGAAGAGTTGCACCTCCAGCAATACATTGCCACAAAGAGGGTGCCACAACCAAAAAAAGCCTTCACTTGGGCCACCGCCCTTGGGCACTGCCCAGGGCTGTGACCACAAAGAGGGCTCCCTCCACAGAACTGAACTGGTGGACTGGCAAGTAGTGAGAGAGGTGCTGGTCTATCAGTTACTTGGGCCAAACCATTTAGGGGATATTCAGCTGCTTCCAGCCAAGTGGGCCAGTTCAGCAGAAGGTCAGGGATGTTGTTAGGGTGTGGCACGTGGGCCCTGGAACTCCTGGCACTTCTCCCTCCTTTTTCTTTTTCTTTTAAAAAAGCTTTGCTTACAGGGCGACTTCTGAAAGTCGATCTAAACTTGGTCTCTGTATGTATAAAAGAACCTGTGCAAATTGTATGCAAATTCGTGCCATGGTCCTGTGCCCTTGGGTCTTCTAAGGGCCTAGCGGTCGGCCCTTGATGCTCAAGAAGCCCAGCAGACCTCAATCATTCCAAAATGACTAGCTAAGATCTTTGACTGTGTGGCTTGATGAGGAACCTCTCCCACTCCTAAGGTCTGCAGCGGAAAGCTTTTGGCAGGAGGAAAATATGCAAGGGTTAATGGTTTACCCTTCGGTTTCTAATCTTCTCCCAACTTCTGCTTCTGCTGCCAGCCTCTCTTTTTCATGTTTACTTTAAAGGGTAAGCCTGTAAGAAAGAAAGAAGGAAGAAGAAGAAGAAGCAAGATGAACCCTCCTTATGGCAATGATTGTGGTTGCATTTCTCATTGACAGGCTGTTCCTGTCTGCCTGCAAATCATTTCCCACCTCCACCCCCTCCTTTTCTCTCTGCCTTTGCAAAATGCACCTCCCTAGGCTGTCAGGCAGATGCCATTTCACTTGTTCCTCTGCTTCCCCAGTGGCCATCTGGAATTGGGTTTTGATTCTTCGTCAAATGCAAAATCTCTACTTGCAAGGCCTTCTTCTCAGAGACATTGTTTCCGTGAACACGCAAATGTAAAGGCACGCACGCTTACGCTTTATTTTATTAAGATTTCTTAACTTGCCTTTCACTACAAGGTCCCAGGGCCGGCTGCAACAGTTTAATCTTATGCCTGTAAAAACAAGTACAGCCCTTCCAAGCAATAGTACAGGATGATACCATATCAGAGGTGGGCAGCTAATTTGTGTTTTTACTAGGACCCACCCTCCACCAACCAGAACCAGTGTAAATAGAGGCTGGTGTGGATGGGAGGTGCATACACTTACAATGAAGCATCAATATACTTCTGAACTACCTCTCAGTCCTTTCACACAAAAAGTCCACTCCTGGTTTTCCTCCAACCTTTCTTTTAGCAGTTTGATTTATTAGTACAGTATTAGTTATTGCCTTTGTTAACCTTTTAGAGTGAGAAATGCTTGCCTGATCTTCTGTAAATCACCAGGCTGGCAATCTTAGCTACTCTTACTTGGCAGTAAGCCCCATTTAACATAGTGGCACTTACTTCCAAGTAAACCACCTTAAGACAGCACTGTATTTTTTTTACCTGTCATTGCACTAGAACGGGGTAGCCCATCTGATGTCCTCCAGATGTTGGGCTCCAACTTGTACCAGGCAGCATAACCAGTGTTCAGGGATTATGGAAACTGTAGTCCAGAGGGTACCACATTGGCTACATCTGCACTAGAATATTTCAGGTTTATTGGAATAAATTGTGATTCTGGGTGGTTGAGAATTGACCTGCCCACTCAGGAAACCAGTTTGGTGGAGAAAAAAAAGCCACCCTCTGATAAGTGAGCAATGAACTTTGGAAGAACTGATTAAGTTGTGTGTCTTTTAGGTGTGAAATGCATGGTTACTCACTCATGTGCAAAGCAGCCCCAGAGTTTGCTTAGATGTCACTAGTCTGCAATCCTCAATACATCTGCCAGAGACTAAGTAAGCCTCACTGGACACAGTGGGACTTACTTCTGAGTAAAGACACATTGCGCTCTAAATCTCCTGGTCACATCACCACCATACATTTAAAGTGCATGGCTTCCTTGAAAGAATCCTGGGAACTATAGTTTGTTAAGTGAATTGTAGCTCTGTGAGGGGTGTGTGGATGTGAACAACGCCTGCTCATTAGTAGCAAAAGAGCTTTTTGTTGATGAGTCTTAGGGCTGTTCCACACACACCAAACATTTAAAGCACAACCAATGCCTTGCAGGTTTGTTGTGTGAGAATTTTTTTTTTTTTAAAAAAAACTTCTAAAAGGAATCTTGGGGGGGGGGAGTGTCTTCTATGGCTGCAGTCACACAGCAGGTCTCCCCCATTTTCACAATGTTTCCCTAATTCGAGCTCCCCCAAATTCCAGAAACACAGTAGCGTATCATGCTAGTTTAATGCTCATTTCTCTGTTGTTTGTTCCCAAATAAAATCTGTGTGCAAAGAACACATAAATGAGTGCTAAACTTGTGCTATAGTTCGCTATGTTGCTAGAAGTGCCCATTATGTTCTCTGGAAGCTCAAAAAGAATATGGAAATTCAGAGTTACCGGTAGGTAAACATCTTGAAAAGTGAATACTGTAAACTGCTGTGGGAAGGCAGCCTGTATTGGGTCCATTCATCCTGGCATTATCTGTGAGACTTCCCATTTTTTGTTTATTTTGGACCTCAGAAATGTATTTTCAGCTACCTGGCAAGGAAAGTGGCTTACCTCCCCTCACCCCGCCTGCTTTTTATTTTTTGCATGATGACAGTGGCATTTCCTCCTTCAAAGGGAAGTTGCTTTCTTACAAAAATACTTTGTTGCAAGCATTGCAGAAATGCCAGCCAACTGTGGAAGAGTGAATTAAACTCCTTTAAGGGCTGGTGGGGAGGAGGCTGGTACAGGGTGTTTGGGGCAGGTTGGAGGAGGGGGGGAAGGGAGAGAGGCTTCTATTAGGAATTTAGAGTGAGTTTAAGAAGAAGGTTGAAACTGCAGTCCTGCCCCATTGAAACCAATGGCACTTACTGCTAAGTAGACTTGCATAGGATGGCACTGAGAGGTGGTAGCAGGGGTTGCAGCATCCTTCAAATATGTGAAGTATGTCTGTGTATATTATGTTTCTGCAAGAGCCTGTCGCACAAACCTTTGGTTTCCTAACCTTCTGGGAAAGGGGTGGGAAATCTTTTTCACCCTGAGGGCCACATTCCCTTGTGGGAAGCTTTCCGGGGGGCGCATGTTGCTGGTGGGTGTGGTTAGAGGAAAAAGATGTGGCTCTTTGTAGGCTACACTGCACACAAGTACACAACTGCATCGTGCATTGAAAGCACATTCAATGCACGTTGCTCCCCCGACCCAAAGAATCCTGGGGACTCTTAATTTCCCTCTCAGAGCTACAGTTCCACTTGTGACACATCATGCAGGGCCATCTTTAGCATATGCGCCGCCGGGGTGCAAAGATCCACCCAGCGCCCCCAAATATACAGTAGTTTAGCTCCCACATTAACTTTTATTATGCTTATGTCCTGTGTAGTAGAGACCTAAGTACTGAGTAGTTAGTCAAAGAAAATGCTGACAATTAGCGAAAACAAACATTATATTTTTAAGATTTCTCTAAATGAATTTGAACTGTAAGTGATGAAATTAAAATGCGCCATTGTGAATGACAAGTGCCGCCACTGGGGCAGCGCCAGCGCATCTTTGGTCAATGAGCACACAAAGTCGAAAGTCCTTTAGTGAAACAGTAGGTATACATTTTGTTAATACCCAGGTTTATATGTGTTTTGTTTTTCTAGCTTGATCAAAATTATTTATTATTTCATAACAGTTAAGAGCTTAGGTGGCTTCAGTGGTGGCCATCTAGCACCCCCCAGAATTCGGTGCCCGGGTGCCTCGCACCCCCAGGCAAAGACGGCCCTGACACCATGTACTGTATTCAGATGGTGTCAGAGCCAGGAAATGGATCCTCCAAAGAGGAGGTTAGCACTTTGATAGATTCATAGAGCAATAGGCAATCCTTAAGGAAGGGTTGGGGAATCTGCGGCCTGTTGGACTCCAGCTCCCATCATCCCAGGCTGTTGGCCATGTTGGCTGGGGCTGATGGGAGTTGGAGTCTGACATCTGGTGGGCCACAGGTCCCCCCCCCCCCCCGGTCCCTGCCTTAAGGTATCCTAGGTCCAGGCTCATTGCATCTGCAAGCTGTTTGGTTACTCATTCTTCAGCTAGTCTTATTTTACTCCACCAGCTTTGTAACCTTTCTTTCGTTTTTTCTCCCCATCCAGATGACATTCGGTTGTTTGGCTTCGTCCGATTCACCACTGGCGATGCCATGAGCAAGAGAGTCAAGTTTGCCCTGATCACATGGATCGGTGAGAGTGTCAGTGGTTTGCAGAGAGCCAAAACCGGGACAGACAAGACTTTGGTTAAAGAAGTAGTACAGGCAAGTTTAACTATTACTAATATTAGTCATTGTATTGTTGTGTTTCTATACTGTAAACCACCCTGTGACCCTTGGATGAAGAGGGCGGTATATAAATTTAACAAATAATAAAAATAAAAATAGTAGTAATAGTAACCCTACTCATGTGCCTTTCACAACAGCCTGTATTTACTTATGTGTAAGGGGATACGTTTGCATGAACATCCCCATGCATGATCTACATATTAGCCTTGATGTTCCCCCTCCACTTAGTAATGGGCCCCCTGGATCTCCAGGTCCTGGAAGTGTATCCATTTCCCCTTTCTCCCGTCTCCATGCTTTGTGGGGAGCATTTGGCTTGACAGTGAAATTGAGGAGGCTAGAGCTATACTGGCAACACGGAGTATCTTGCCTTTGACAATGTTGAATTTTACATCTCCTTGGCATTCTCCTTTAGTCTCCAATATTTACCGTATTTTTCGCTCTATAGGACGCACCGGACCATAGGACGCACCTTGTTTTAGAGGAGGAGAACCAGAAAAAAAATTCTCCCCCTCTCTGCTCAGCGCCCCTTCAGCGAAGCAGCAGGAAAAACAGAGCCCCTTCCATTTCTCCTCCTGCTTGGCTGAAGGGGTGCTGTGCAGCTCTCCTGGCTTCAGCGAAAGGAACCTGAAGCCTGCCAAGCACAGCGGGAACTTACGCTGCACTCCGAAGACTTCAGGTGCCTATCCCTGAAGCCTGGAGAGCGAGAGGGGTCGGTGCGCACTGACCCCTCTCACTCTCCAGGCTTCAGCAAAAGCAATGCGAAGCCTCCAGAGCGTGGAGGGAGTGCTCCCTCTGCACTTCGGAGGCTTCACGTTGCTATCGCTGAAGCCAAGGAGCCTGCATTCACTCCATAGGACACACACACATTTCCCCTTAATTTTTGGAGGTGGAAAAGTGCGTCTTATAGAGCAAAAAATACGGTATTTAAGTTACTTTATCTGCTGCTTCTTATCATGGCTTGGTAATGTGCATAATGGCATACCATGGTTTAGCATTAAGTCACAGCCGTGCATACTTCCCTCCTTTCCCCCTTCTCTACCAGGTCCATGAGAAGGAGATCAAGTGCTGCTACTTCTGTTTTGGATTAACCACAGTTTAATGTGACGACCGGACCCTAAACTGTGGCTAATCTTAGCTACAGTTAGTGAAAACAATCCAGCCTCACAAACTGTGGTTGGCTTGCTTCCACTAACCACATTTAATACTTCTCCCAGTTCATATATCATGATAAGCTTGTGACCACACCAGAGGAGGAAGAAAGGTGCAGACCCGATGTAACACTTCTTACATTGCCAAACCATGGGTAGTGATGATGATAATAATAATAATAATAATAATAATAATAATAATAATAATAATTTATTATTTGTACCCTGCCCATTTGGCTGGGTTCCCCCAGCCACTCTGGGCAGCTTCCACAAGGACCAAAAATAAACTAAGATGTCACACATTAAAAACTTCCCTGAACGTTCCCTAATAGTGAATGTGGTGACGTCAAGATGTTGTGGACTAGTAACTCCCATCAGCCTCAGACAGAGATGATGGGATTTTTAGTCAATTACATCTGAAGGATAATTTGTTGGCTAAACAATGGCTTGGTGTTACAAGTGAACACAGCTTATGTTTTATTGTATTTTATTGTCTTATCTCATTTTATTGTGTTGTTGTTGTATGCATGTATGTATTTTTTGGATGCATTTTTTTCCAGGATGCAATTTTTAAAAGATAAATTCAGGTTTCAAAAGACAGATCTCCTTACTATATATTTAACATGACTGCACACAATTCCATCTTTCCTGGGTTGTTCTGGGCAAACCAGTGAGTATCACTTGGCCAATCTTGTGCTGTCATATGAACACAGGAAGCTGTCTTACACGGAGTCAAGCCATTGGTCTATCTAACTCAGTGTTGTCTACACTGACTGGCAGCAGCTCTCCCAGGTCTCAGGCAGGATCTTTCTCCCAGTCCTGTTGGGCTCCCAACTTCCATCAACCCCAGCCGGCATGCCCAGTGGTCAGGGATAATGGGAGCCATAGTCCTGAACATTTGGAGGGTGCCAGGTTGGCTGTGTCCCTGCAGCCAACCAAAGTTCCCATCTGATCTGAAGTTAAATCCGGTGCCTCTGAGCAAATTGCAAGGTAACCAGACTTCCCTCTTTCTTTACCACTGAGTCATGGCCCTTTGATTCCAGAAGACTGGAAACTCCCCAGATAATTTTATCTGACTGTGTGCAGGCTCCAGGGGCTGTACTTTCAGTCCAAACTAATTAACAAGTGAGCAGCTTTTAATAGTTAACTAGGATATAGGAACAGCCTCCTGTTTGACGTTGGACGGAAACAGGAAAACAGTAGTGTGTGTGCCTAATCCTTTCCTGACGGGAGTTCATCCTCCCACAGAATCAGCTGCAGTTGCGAATAAGCACAAGACAACTTGTCATTATTTCTTTTAAACACATCAGGAGCAACTTTCAGCCAAAGCTTCCAATATTTTGGAATTAACAGTATATGTTTGTAAACCACTCTTGTGATCCACGGATGAAGGGAGGTAAAGAAACTTGATATATATATATTTCCAAAAAACAACAGAGGCATTAAATACCTCAACCATTTAAAAGAAAGTAAAATCAAGTGTAACAATAAAGCAACAATATGACTAAAGTGAAACCAGCTGCATAACAGCAAACTGTAGCAATAAAACAAGAAACCACCAGTCAGTGTTGGCAGTACTGAACTAGATGAATGTCTCTGTATCAGGCAGATACTATGTTCCTATTCTTGAGATAGTGCTGAAAAGATCTAAAGAGTCAGTGCTGGTTGAGGACATTCTACAGCCAGGGCACCACCACTGACAAGGTCCTGTCTCTATTTGCCACTCAACTACTTATGGGACAAGCGGTAAAAACAGAATGCAATATCTTAAGGGCCCTTCAGCAACTTCAGTCAAAAAGCTGCAGAGTGCCCAAAAACTTGTATTTATTTATTTGGAATAGTCAAAGCATACCATCCTTATAGAAATCTGCCTAGAGAAGGAATGGAGGAACCTCTTTTAGCCCAAAGGGCAGCCTTCCAGGAGGTGCTTGTTAGTGGCGGATGAGGCCAGAAGAAAAGTAGGCGCAGTAATCATCTGGCCAGCAGATGATATTCCAGCCATACAAAAGCCACAGGTTTCTACACACTTGATGCCACCCACTTTTGCTACTGCTGATGCCACCAGAGTTTGTTTTACATAGCTGTTGTTTCAACGGAATGAAGGAGACAGAGGAAGTCCAGCGAAGCTGTGCTTCTATACACGGGACAAACCCTGTTCTAATTCAGAATGTGGCATTTGCACATGTTCTTAATAGCCCCCCCCCCAAAAAAAACCCCAAGACCTCCAGATTAAGGAACCGTGGCGTCCCTTAGCAATTCTGATTCATTGCAGCAGTCAGTGGATCAAATGAGAACTTCGGACGGAACATTTGCTGTCGGCTTCTCCACCTCATTACACAGACTTTGCCTGCTGCTGCTGCTGTCTTTGTGAAGCGATTCAGGTTGTTGCTGCGTCCCGGCCTCCTGGCCTAAAATAAATGGCCGTGCTTGTTTGTGGTGCCCATATGCTCTGGAACAAACACAAAGGCGGCAATTCATTCCTGGGGCAAGGCGAGGTCAGGATGGGAGGGCAGAGAGGTGGGGGCAGAGAGGCTCTTGTCCTCAGAATGCGTGTCTCATGCCTGGAATTTAAGAGGAGCTAGAAACAATGCCTACATCAAACAGAGGAGAAGGATTTCACGAGAAGCTGTGAGCGATGGTCCAGGGAAACTGACATGACCACCCTGCCTGGTGTCCTTGTAGCTTCTGATGCTCCAATGAACATGAGAATGGAGCCCTGCTGGATCCAATCAAGTGCCCCAACTAGTCCCACATGCTGCTTCCCATGGCAGCCAACCAGAAGTCTCTGGCAAGGCTTGTAGGCAAGAAACCACATGACATGCAGCAAGGTCAGCAAGAGACAAGGGCCATAGCTCAGTGGTGCAGCATCTGCTTTGCATGCAGAAGGTCCCAGGTTCAATCCCCAGCACCTCCGGGTAGGGCAGGGAGACATCCCTGTCTGAAACCCTGGAGAGTCATTGCTAGTCAGTGTAGACAAGTGTCCTAAGTCCTGTGAGGACATTGTGGTGGTTGGCGGTCCAGATGAGGAAGTGTGGGAGGAGATCAATGTTTTAACCAGGCACTGAAAAACAACATACCTGAAATATTGTACAACTGCTTAATTTTTTTTTTTTAAAAAAAAATATGAAGCAGTTTATTTATAATAAAATAAATAATAAATACTAGGATACAGATTTAACTGGCACCAGGAACTCATCGGGCCACATCGGCCAGGGAAGGGCATTTTTCAGCCATTGTGCCACTACAGAGAATGCTCCCAGTATCTGAGTTGCAGTCCAGCAACATCATAGGAAAATAGGAAGCTGCCTTATACCAGATCAGACCATTGATTCATGTGGCTTAGTATGGTCTACACTGACTGGCAGCAGCTCTCCAGGGTTTCAGGCAAGGGACACTCCTAGCTCTACCTGGAAATGGCAGGGACTGGACCTGGGACCTTTTGCTTGCAATGCACATTCCTTGCCACTGAGTTAAGGATAGGGGTGGGGACCCTTACCCTAATCTCAGGCACAGAACGATTCCTATCACTGAAACGCTTGCACCACCTCCCTTGATGAGCCTCATGCTTTGCTTTTGTCTCTTGCAGAATTTTGCCAAAGAGTTTGTCATCAGTGACCACAAGGAGCTGGATGAGGATTATATCAAGAGCGAGCTGAAGAAAGCTGGGGGTGCCAATTACGATGCACAGGCAGAGTAATTGGGGGGGGGGGAATGCACTGTGCCTCTCACAGCCACCTGCCTGCATCCAGAAGGGGAGGGAGGGGGGAAAAGCACAATGTATCTTCAAAATCAACACCGGGAGATGAACGGAGGCCAAGTGGGAGGACCAGCCTCCTTCGTCTTCTGCACCTTCAGAGTCCCTTCCTGCCTCCCAAAGTGGACATTGATTTTTCATTCCATCCAGTGAAACATCTCCTTCATACATGATCTCTCCTTTTTACATTATTGGGTGTTGTTTTTTTAAAAAAGGAAATTATTATTATTATTATTATTGCTTATCTTTTGCTTTTAACAAATGCTACATGGGTACTGGGCTCCATAACACATTGGCTCTGAGACTTTCTTGACAACAGAGCATGTTGACATGTTCCAGTCTCAATATTTTTGCAGATCTGTTGTTGCTCTGGGAAGCCTGCAGTTGCAGCATAGGGGGGAAATATGCATTTTTAGTGAATTCGCACTCGACCTTCCAACTCCCGGAATGAAGTGTTCCCAGGAGCAGTGCATGCAGTTAGTTAGGCACAGTCTGATCATATGCACACTTACTCAGAAGTAAATCTCATTGTGTTCAATGGGACTTGCAGTGCAATTCTATAATTGTCTGCTCAGGAGTAAGTCCCAATGTGTACAGTGGGGCTTACTCTTAGGAAAGTAGAATTGTAGAGTTGGAAGGAACCCTGAGGATCATCTAGTCCAATCCTCTGCAATGCAGGAATATGCAGCTGTCCCATACAGGGATTAAACTTGCAACCTTGCCATTATCAGCACAAAATCCTAAGCAGGAAAGTAGATATAGGCAGCAATTCTAAGCAAACTTTATGGGGAGTAAGCTCTAGTGAAATCAGCGAGACTTCGGTTCGGGTGAATACAATTGCAGCCTTTACTGTCCTATATGGAACATGTTCTACTGAGTTCAGTGGGTTTTACTCCCAAGCAAGTTTGCAAACGATTGCAACCTTACAGCACAAACCTAAACATGTTTATTCAAAAGTAACTTCCTCTGAATTCAAGATGACTTATTCCTAGGCCCGTGTGTATAGGACCTCAGCTTTAGGCAGCAATCCTATGCACACTTAATTTACCTGGAAGAAAGCCCCAAGACACAGCAGGACTTACTTTGGGATAAACAAGCATAGGCTTGTGCTATTAGCAAGTTAGGAGGTTGGTGTTTTTTTGTTTTTAAAGTACATTTTGTTCCCCAAGTCTGAGATCAACTCAAGCCAATGCCAGTCAAAATCACATGTTGAATCAAAATATCCAGAAGTGTTTTGTTCTAGTCACGAGAAGACATAAATCTATATTTCAGCTTTTAAAGGAACAAGAAGAAATATAATTTGCCTTAACAAAATTGCTTGGCTCTGTGCTATATATGGGTTCTCCCTCTCTTTTAAACAAAGTGCTTTGTTTTTATTGGATTTTTTTTAAAGGTTTGCTATAATAGCAGTAAACAAGGAAGAAGTAAAATATCTCCTCTTTTGATTGTACTGTTTTGTATCTCTGTGTGTGTGTTAATTATGCATTTGCGTTTTGGATACTGTTGCATATAAGACAAAATATGCAATGGCATTGGCAACATTTCTTTGAAGGTGCCACTCTAAGTGTTGCAAGCCACCCCAATCTCTGAGTGGTGCAAGATTCCAGGGGGTTCCAGGGTTTGTGTTTTCTTTGGAATGGGGGACAGCTCAGAGTGTGGTGTCTTTATGATATATGGTTTATTTACACATATACAACCTGGGAGTAAATACCAATGAATTCAATGGAAACATTTCCAAACCTATGATAGTCTCTTGCAGCAAAAACAACAAAGCACCTTGTGGCACCTGGAAGATGAAGAAACTTACATTTACGGTTTTTAGTCTTTTAGGTGCCACAAGTTTGGTTGAATTTGATCGGACTCACTTCCAAGTAGTCATGCATAGGATGATTTTTATCAGGAATAGGGAATCCCTTTCCACTTGAGAGCCACATTTCCTGCGAGGCAACTTTCTGAGGGATTCCTGCAGTGGTGAGTAGGACCAACAGCAAAAGTGGGTGGCAACACAAAGGTAAATTTTAACTTTGTGTAGTCAGCTGGTTTCTGCACACCCTCAACCCTGCCTTCCTTTTAGACAAGCAAGAGTTCAGGGTCTCATACAAGCCAGGCAGAGTTATCAAAGTTCAGGGTCTCATATAAGCCAGGCAGAAACACTTGGGGGCCAAGCAGAGCCAGTGCGGGGCAAGGGTGTGTGGCAATTTTCCCCTCCTTTGCCCTCCATCAGTAAGGTGTCCCCAGGGAGGTTGTGTCTCTCGGGAATTTCAGAGTTGTGGAAAAAGTCACACTGATCCAAAATGGTGGAAATTGTGTCCTCTGTGGCATAAAGCAATGAAAGCAGCAAAAACAAGGAAAAGGAGGAGAGAGACCCCTGCCCTTGAGAACCTTATAACAGTTGACAATGTGGGTTGGGGACTTGGGAAAGGGGGAACGATCAAGAAGTGGGGAGCACTGGAAGGACAATTGAAGTGATGACTTTACCCTCCCTTCGGTCACTATCTTTTTGCAAAGTTTCATCAGAACCCTATGTATGTTTAACTCCGAACAAAGTCTTCCAGGACTTCTCCACAAGTGCATTATTACTGCTGCCTTTACCTCATTCACACAACAGCCTTTCAGGGTTGGCCACTGATGTGTCCCTTTCAGAGTCAGCCAAACGACATCTACTCTCATCTATGGGCAGCCTTACCCCTGCAAGAGCTTTCTTGGGCACTTGGCTGCCATGTGTGCTCTAGGGCTTCTTTCTTCAAGGAATTAAATGCTGGAGGGAACCCTGCGTGCCTGGCTGCTGAGACGCTTCTCTTCCTGCATTCCTCTTGCTAAGCATCTATGTGCCAGTGCACCATGAACTCATCAGTGCAACTCCTCCGGTGTTCAGGGGTGCTGAGCAGATGCCTGGCCATCGGATGAACTGAGAAAAGGGCTTGGCTGTGTACACACTACTTTTAAAGCGCATCTTCACCCAACCTTCCAAAAGAAAAATAATAATCCTGAAAAGTTTAGTTTGTTGAGGGTGCTGGGAATTGCAGCTCTGTGAACGTAAACTACAGTTCTCAGGGGGAGATGTGATTTAACTATATGGCGTATTTGCAGCCTTTGTTTCTCATTAATGATTGCGAAAGGATTGGAGGAGAGGAGCCACATTCTCAACTTTTGCAATTGGCTGCCCTAGCAGAGGTGTTCCTAGATGCTTTAAAAAACAACAACATTTTATGATTCTGCATGAAATGTGCACACATTAATTCCATCTATTATTACATTTATATCCCTCCTTTTCCTTCAGGGAAGCTCAAAGTTGCATAGATTGTTCTCCCAACAACCCCATGGGGTAGGTTAGGCTGAGAGACAGTGACTGGCCCACAGTGACCCAGTGAGCTTCACAGCAGAGTGGGGGTTTGAATCCTGGTCTCCCAGGTCATTGTCCAATAGTCTAACCAATACACCACATTATGTATATGTAAGGAATCAAACTTGGGCCAGCTTTCAGAGCAAATAACAGGGTGAAGTCCTAACCTCATTTACTTGGGTGTAAACCCCAGTGGATTCACTAGAACTTCAGGTTTTTGCAACATGATATTGACACAATAACAGTGCATTAGCAGTGGATTTATTCTGTTTTAGTTTGTTCTGCCATGCTTTCCCACATTTCTGCTGCCCAGAGGGGCTGTAACGCAAGAAAAGTGAAATGAAAATAAACCAGAACATTTGTTGTCCCACAAATTTACAGGATTTCACCACAAAGTTGCAAGAATTGCACAGACTGGAAATGAAGCAGGGTGACCACCTGAAAACCTTTGCAGGCACAAGTAATATTTAAAGCGGGTGACTTCTGATAGCATCAAGGGCACTAATCCTCAGTCCTGGAGGTGGCCTAGCATAGGGAGCTGCCCTATACTGAATCAAACCATTGGCCCATCAAGCTGAGTATTGTCTACACTGACCGCCAGAGGCTGTCCAGGGTTTTAGACAGGGTGTCTTTCCTAACCCTACCTGGAGACGCTGGGGATTGAACCCGGGACCTTCTGCATGCAAAACGTGGCCTTTACCACTGAGCCTGTCCCCCTGCTTGTGACTAGACATGGTTAGGATGGTGCTGTAGCTTCTTTAAAAAAAGGAAAGAAATGCCAGGAATTAGGGGGCCTGTGCAAAAGGCTACCTGCTAACACTTTGCCCTATGATTCTCAGATTTCGACTGAAGACTCCTTGCAATCTATGGAATAACAGCCCCTGACCCACATACTGTACGGTTTTTTCGACACCCTGGAGACTGGGAACACATTAAGCTGGATTAATGGTTGGTGGCAAAGCAGGACATAACGCCCTGGAACCCCATGGAGATGCTCCTAATCTTTCCTCCTCTTAAGCCTCAAGGGTACTTAACATCCAAGTAGGTG
The DNA here is from genome assembly GCF_951804945.1 of Podarcis cretensis. Taxonomy (NCBI): domain Eukaryota; kingdom Metazoa; phylum Chordata; class Lepidosauria; order Squamata; family Lacertidae; genus Podarcis; species Podarcis cretensis. Next base: position 54,894,592 of record NC_137177.1, read on the forward strand.
GATGGCAATTCCTAGGTAATTATTCTATTTGCTCTGGCTGCTTTTCTGTGTGCTTTTCAAGGCTCCAGTTAATTCTACTGGAGCTTTTCCCCAGATCACCTGGAAAAGCAGTGTGTGCATGTGCAGTCATATACTGACAAATTCAAGAGTGTGGGGTCCCTTTGTGATACTCACAGTCATGCCCCTCCCACAGCCCCTTCCAAGGATATGCAACCCTCTAAGATCACACAATAATCTTATAATTGTGCAAGAATAACAATTAGGGGTGCATTGCAGCAATCATTTCAGATCTCCACATCTTGGCTTTCAGCTAGATCTATTTTCTCTGCACGTGCATGGGCAACTGATTTGGAGCACTTCAATTTCTTTCAGAGTGATTTAAATTTTATTTTATTTAGACATTTTAAAACCTGTGACTTAAAAAAACCCCACATCCCTGCTTTCAGTTTCCCCCATCTAGAGCTGTAGGTCCACCTAGTTTAGTGTCGATTATTGTCAGGGACAAAGAGGAGCGGTGGGAGGCACTGGCTGGGAAACCCCAAAGGGAAACCCCAGAGGAGGAAGGCTCAGACCCTGGGGATTTGTGGCGGGACACTGAGGAGAGGTGGGGGTGGGAGGAGCTAGATGCAGAAAGGGCAACAGGGTCTAGTGAGCAGGAAGAGCTGGTGGCAGGTAGCAGTTCAAACTCTGAGGCAGAAGCAGAAGAGGGGGGAGGTCAAGGGATTGCTGAAAACTCCAGGGAGTCTACCTCTCCTGCTGTGACAGGCTCCCTTCCCGCTTTGTCTCCAAGAACGTGCAGAATAATGAGGAGAGCAGAACAGAGGCCAGAGGTGCTCAGGTGCTGTTTGAGACTGCTTGGGAAACAACCAGGAGAGGAGAAACTAGAAAGGTTGGAAGGCAGCGACCTCCAGTCCTGGCAACTGCTCCATAAGGGCAAGACCTACTGGGAAGTGTTGCTGAGTTGTATGTCATCTCCTTGAATAAAGAGTTAACTTCACTGACAACAGAGCCCTGCGTCTTTCGTGCTGACCTGAGTCTGACTCCAGGCCTGACATTCATGCTGTACAAACAGGGAGCAGCCTGACCCGGAGATTGAATCTGGGGCTTTCTGCATGCAGAGCAGATGTTCTACCAATGAGCCAGGTCTCTTCCCATTGGTTGGGGAACTTGCAACACAAATGACCACTGGGGATGCTAGCCTTAGTCCTCCAGACATTGCTGCACAAAAATTCCCAGCATCCCTGACCACTGTCTCTGCTGGCTGGGGCTGATGGGAGTCAGCCAGAAGTGAGCCGCTCCAGCAATACTATATATAATAACAACAATAATAATAATAATAATAATAATAATAATAATAATTTATTATTTATACCCCGCCCATCTGGCTGGGCCTCCCCAGCCACTCTGGGCGGCTTCCATAGAAACCAAAAATACACTAAAATATCACACATTAAAAACTTCCCTGAACAGGGCTGCCTTAAGATGTCTTCTGAATGTCAGGTAGTTGTTTATCGCTTTGACATCTCGTGGGAGGGTGTTCCACAGGGTGGGTGCCACTACTGAGAAGGCCCTCTGCCTGGTTCCCTGTAGCTTTGCTTCTCGCAATGAGGGAACCGCCAGAAGGCCCTCGGCGCTGGACCTCAGCGTCCGGGCAGAACGGTGGGGGTGGAGACGCTCCTTCAGGTATACTGGACCGAGGCCGTTTAGGGCTTTAAAGGTCAGCACCAACACTTTGAATTGTGCTCGGAAACGTACTGGGAGCCAATGTAGGTCTTTCAAGACCAGTGTTATATGGTCTCGGCGGCCGCCCCCAGTCACCAGTCTAGCTGCCGCATTCTGGATTAGTTGTAGTTTCTGAGTCACCTTCAAAGGTAGCCCCACGTAGAGTGCATTGCAGTAGTCCAAGCGGGAGATAACCAGAGCATGCACCACTCTGGCGAGACAGTCTGCAGGCAGATAGGGTCTCAGCCTACGTACCAGATGGAGCTGGTAAACAGCTGCCCTGGACACAGATTTGACCTGTGCCTCCATGGACAGCTGTGAGTCCAAAATGACTCCCAGGCTGCGCACCTGGTCCTTCAGGGGCACAGTTACCCCATTCAGGACCAGGGAATCCTCCACACCTGCCCGCCTCCTGTCCCCCAAAAACAGTACTTCTGTCTTGTCAGGATTCAACCTCAATCTGTTAGCCGCCATCCATCCTCCAACTGCCTCCAGACACTCACACAGGTAAATGTTGAAAAGCATGGGGGAGAGGACAGAACCCTGAGGCACCCCACAAGTGAGAGCCCAGGGGTCTGAACACTCATCCCCCCCCACCACTTTCTGAACACAGCCCAGGAGGAAGGAGCGGAACCACTGTATGACAGTGCCCCCAGCTCCCAGCCCCTCAAGACGGTCCAGAAGGATGTTATGGTCGATGGTATCAAACGCAGATCCAGCAGAACTAGGAAACAGCTCTCACCTTTGTCCCTAGCCCGCCAGAGATCATCAACCAGTGCGACCAAGGCAGTTTCAGTCCCATGATGAGGCCTGAATCCCGACTGGAAGAATAAAGAAAGCTATAAAGAAAGCTGGAAATGGTTTTCTCTCTGACTGCAAGACGTTGCTAACATGTGGAGGCATGTCACGCACTTGGCTGGTTGTCCCATTCTCAAGTTCTGGCGTGTTCTGAAGGGCCTTTTCTCCTCCAGCATGTGCTCCTGGTGCCTTCTACGCAAAATGCTCGCCCCTTGCAGGAAAGCACAGCCACTGCAAAATTAATTCGAGCGCGACGGCTGAATGATTGAAGGAAGAAACTTTCCCGTGACCTTCTGGAATGGCACAGTTTACATCTGAGCTATAAATCCCTCAGGCCGTTAAAGGTTTACTGTCCTCATCTCTCTATGTTATTAAATGGCAAAGACAATGTAGGGCAGCTGACCGGTCTTGTGGCAGTAAATCAGTGGTGGGAAACCTCAAGCCCAGGGGCTGGATGTGGCCCTCCAGGTTTCTCTATCTGGCCCTTGGAACTCTTCCCAGACACCCCACCATCACCATCACCTCACCAGCACTCCTTTGTAACCTGCTTGAGTGTTTTTTGGCTGGTCTGGAATTTGCCCTTGAACTGATAATGTCTCTGAATTCCCTGGATGGAGGATGGAGAGGGATGTGTGTGTGCAGAAACTAGACTATTCTTGAAACATTCGCATTCACTGCTCCACTCACTTTTGCCACCAGCTCCACCCACTGCTGGCGTGTGGCCCTTGGAAGGTTGTCCAGTAGTTAATGTGGCCCTCCAGCTGAGAAAGCTTCTCTACTCCTGCTAGAAATCATTATACTTAGAAGAGACCTCCTCCCACAGAGATGATGGGGTGGGAGGAGAGCCTTGGAGTTAGCAGGATCCTAGCCCTCACTAGCTGTGTGGGTAACCCTCAAAGGCTCATCTAGTTGAGCATCCTGTTCTCACAGCGGCCAACTAGATGCCTATGGGAAGCCCACAGGTAGGAGATAAGTAAAACAACACTCTCCCAGCTTGTGATTCCCAACACTTGGTATTCAGAGTGGAGAGAGAATATAGCCATTGTGACTAGTAGTCACTGATAACCTGATTCTCCATGAATGTGTCTCATCTCCCTTTTAAAAGCCATTCAAATTGCTGGCCACCGGTATATCTTGTGGCGGTGAATTCCATAGGTCAACAACGTGGGCTGCATGGAGATGCACTCTCTCTGGCCTGTCTTGAACCTCCCACCTTTCAGCTTAATTGGATAACCCCTGGATCCAGTGTGGTGTAGTGCATAGAGCAGGGGTCACCAGTCTGGGGCCCTCTAGATGCTACTGTTGGACTCCCATCAGCCCCAGGCAGCATAGCGAATGGTCAGAGATCATAGAATTGTAGGATTTGAAGGGATCCCAAGGGTCATCTAGTCCCAACGCCCTGCAATGCAGGATCTAGGAGTTGTAGCCCAGCAACTTCTGGGGCCATCAGGCTCCTCATCTCTGGTCAAAGGCTTTATGGAAAAGGAAGGGTTTGGTGAAAGATTTGAAAGAAGAGATAGAGGTGTCATCATGTAAGCAGAGGTGTCATTACTGGGTGCCCCATCGCACAGTGTGCTGCAACAGTGATGTAGAGCAGAGTGCAAGAGGTGGTGGTGGAGGGGTGTTTTGCCAAATTTAGCATCACACATGGCACCACTGAAATCTGAGAGCCCAAAGTCCACAACTGCACATAGGTGTTCTGGATAGCAGTTCCAAGCATAATGGGAAGCCAGGGGTGCCAGCACAAAATGACTGCCACAAACCACAAAAAGAGGTGATTGTATTTCATATCAGTGATGAGTAACAAAAAATTTCTCTCATCATAAAAATGCAAACTTTCTGCAACGGTATGCAGCCATCCTTCAAAATTCAGTTCTCTGAATTTTCCAATGCAGTTCTCCAGCCAAGCAATGTGTACAAAAATTCATATGCTTGAGGGAAAATGTGCATAGAAATGCATATATTAGTGAAAAATAACATACAAAATGCATGGGAGCCAGCATGGTATAGTGGTTAGAGTGTTGACTAGGACCTGGGAGACCAGAGTTCAAATCCTCACTCAGCCACAAAGCTTCATGGGGTGATCATGGACCAGTCTTTCAGCCTAACCTACCTCACAGGTTTGTGGTGGAGAATAAAATGGGAAGGAAGGGAATCAGGTATACCATCTTGAGCTCCCTGGAGGAATGGTAGGCTATAAATGCTCTGCAAAAATGTGTAGATTGCATAGAAAAGGTGTACAGTATATTAGGAGCAATATGAACTAAAGTGCAGATGAATTTTCATTTTGGTTTTATCTTTGGTTTGATGATAAACTGTGATTGTTTTATTCTCCCATTTTCAGTGCATTGTATTATGTACTCTGCTTAGAAATGTGAATAATTAAACAGTATAGAAAAGTCTTAAATAAATAAACAAATGAGGACTTTTTTAAAAAAAAGAATAATTTGCAAACTGATGTGGAAATACGGAGACCTGACCTTAATATGGAGAAATGGAGAAACACAGAGAACGTGAAACAAATGGATGCATCCATTCCTAGATTGAAGGGAACCCTTCTATTTTTCAATGTTACAAAACCATCAATAATAAGACAGTTCAGTCTAGGACTTTTCTTCTCAGTAGTGTTTCTCATCTGCTTGAATTTAATCAAGTGAGAGATTTTCCATAACCACCAAGCACAACTGAGCAAGCTGCATTAGGGATTTAAAGTCTCCTTTGGGCGGTTAAGTATCTGTCCCCAGGCAGAGTTCAGCTCCTCGTGTTGTGAATCCCACGGCAATTTACTTGGAAATAGAAGCTCAGGTATCCTGGCCACACTCCAACTTGGGTAATTACATTCAACTGACCTAAATCCTGCCAGCTGTTTCCATTGGATGCTATTCTTGATCTGCTCTCTGAACTCAGTAGGCAGCGTTGCTGAGAGCTGTTAAGCTTTGCCCAAATCTCGCCCCCAGAATTTGGGATCTGCATCTTGGAAGCAGTTGAGTAACGCTCATCATTGCCATTATCTGGGTTACAGAGATATGCTGCGAAGTGGTTCGATGCTATATGCTTGAAGTCAATGGCACAAAGTAGGTGTTGAAATGTATATTGTGAAATGCTGTGCACTGCCTCTCAGGGAATGTTGCAATCATAGTGCAATGTGGTTGATGATGCTTTCTTTCTTTCAGCAATTAAAGCATAAAGGCTGCTTCCAGGTTTTTTGCTCTTTTGTGGGTGGGATTCAATGGCAAACCGGCAAATTCAGGTCATGCAATTAAAATAGATTAGGCACTCTTGTGAAACAATTCTGCTTCCAAAAACCCCAGCATCAAAGCACTGATTTTATGCAGACAGGGAAGTGCACCGGAAGATGAACAAGAAAGTGTGGGATAACAACATCATATAACTTCCTTGCAAATTGTTGGAAGTTTAGGTACAGATCAGCTGAGAGGGGTTGCAAGGGTTAAGGCAGAAAGAGTGGGGGACCTCCAGCTTCCCAGACTACCCTTGTAACTTTCTCTATGCTGACTTCCCTCTATTTCTTTGAAGTTTAGAGTGATACTCTTAGGTTGCATCCAGTTCCTGCCCCTCCTCGCATTCTTTCTCGGAACCTCCAGGCAAGAGGTCATCTGGAGCCATCTTCTGAGAATGAATTGGCAGGCATGTCTTTTTGTTTCTTCAACTAGATGGTTAGCTGGGAGTTATAGAACTCTTTCCTATCAAGAATGTACACCTCTCAATAAACACAAGCTTTCTTATTTTATACAAAATCTCAGTTGGAATTCCTTTCAACTAAAGGTGAGCTGCAAGCAAGGATTCAATTAACCTTTGCCGCTGTGTGTAAACTCTATATGCTAACACAAGCAAACCAGAGTGAATGATCAGTAGCCTGTGGGTGTTGTATAACTCACCAATAAACATTGTGCTTACAAAGCAGGATGAATGTTCAATAAACAGGTCACCTGGAAATGACCTCAGCGGACTTCCACCGGTGAACAGGTAGGTCAGGTAGCCCGAAAAGAGAGATCCAAATCAGACCACTGGGCCACCTCTTACTTCCTGACCTGGAGCTGAACCCTTGCAAAGCTTTCAGAAGGCCAAACTTCTTAAGGTCAAATTCCTGGATGATATGTTAAATGCATTTAATCTGCCTGTTTTTCCTTTAAAACGATGTGTTTGCTTGTGTTGAAGAAAATCCTCCCCCTCCTGAAGCTGCTATCAGTTCCACAGTTACTGGTAACCTGCAGGGGACATGACCTCTTGCAAGGATGTAGCAGCTGCTTTCTCATAACAGAAAATTCCTAACACTTCCCAATTAAACACAGAAATATTTACAATTCTCTTACCCACTACCCTACAACCAATTTATTGCAAGAGATCTTGACAACCATTGTCATGGCAACCTAACACTACCCCACGCAAGAGACCTATTTATGTATTTATATAATGGACTAGCCAAAAATCCCCATTAGGAAGCTGGTTTGTGTGAACTGTCCCCTGTACAGGCTGGAAGATGCAGCTCAGTCGGGGGATTGGTTCTAGTCATGATGTATGTTCTAGCAGCGTTTTCAGGGATAGGGCCATCAGTGGAGTCAACCTTGCCCAGAAAAGTCCAGATTTGTCCTGGATCCACCCACAATATCAGTGAAACAACCCACTGTTGCAGTTCCTAGCCACCAAACCTTAAACGCGGTCAAGTGGGATAGCTAAAGTCTTGATGAATGAATGGTTTGCCTCTTCTGTCAGAGGCAGCATGGACTGGAGGCCCCTTCCAACTCTACAATTCTATGAATGTCAGCTGCTGGGAAACACAAGTGGGAAGAGTGTTGCTCTTGTGCTCAGGTTCCGTTTGCTGGTTTGACCATAGGTATCTGGCTGGCCACGGTGAGAACAGGATGCAGGAGTAGATGGGCAAGGAACCTTGGAAACAACTGTTGTGTTTTTTAGGCTGAAAATATTGTTGGATGGGGGCTGCTTATGTGGGGGCTGGAAGGGTTTGCCATGGAGAATCAAGGAAGAGGAAATTCAGCCTCCCCTCCTCACCCTCGCATTCTCTGTCTGGGGACAACATGCAAGCTGGGTTTGCCCCACAGCATTCAACAGTGGCATCCTGATTTGCACTACTCAAGGCTGCTGTGCTGGGAATATCTGAAATGTGACCTCTCGGGTCGAAGCCTGCAGAAATGCTGAAGCAACCTATTGGTGTTTCCTGTAGCGTAACCCTTTCCAGCCACAGAGGAACCGGCAGTGCGGAGGGAGCACTTTTGTCGCTTGTCTCTGTTAATTCAGGAAAAACCAAGAGGGTCAGCTCGCGAAGAGGTCACTCTTTGTGGGAAATGCCTTTCCGACTTGGCTGAAGCTCTGTTGCCATTTGGGCTGATAGGGCTCTGCTGCGGGTGCGGAAGGAACGGGAGGATTCCCAGACGCTGTAGTAGCCGCTGGAAACTGAGATGGGAGATCAAGGAAAGCAGCAACAACAACAATAACAACAACCCGCAGTTCCTGGAGGTTGAAAGCAGGACAGGGAAGCATTCAGATTTGAAGAACATTGTGTTAGTTTTCTTTCCCATTTTCTAATTTTCTGTTTACACTGCAGTGCCTGTGGTGTCATGGAACTGCGGCACTTCCGACAGATATACTGGCATGCCGCACTGAATTTCATTCACAGCAGTGGGCGCGGTGTGACACAACAACAAGCATCACTGGACAGCATCGCTACTCTCTCACCGCCCCAAATTTTGTCACTTTACTCGCACAGTTTTCTGGGTTGAGGGGGCTGCAAGTAAAAAATTTTTTTCCTGGAATCAAATAAAACGGAGAGCTAAGCAGGCCCTAGGTAAAGGTACCCCTGCCCATACGGGCCAGTTGTGTCCGACTCTAAGGTTGTGCGCCCATCTCACTTAAGAGGCCGGGGGCCAGCGCTGTCCGGAGACACTTCCGGGTCACGTGGCCAGCGTGACGAAGCTGCTCTGGCGAGCCTGCACCATTGCAGCACACGGAATCGCCGTTTACCTTCCCGCTAGAAAGCGGTACCTATTTATCTACTTGCACTTAGGGGTGCTTTCGAACTGCTAGGTGGGCAGGAGCTGGGATCGAACGACGGGAGCTCACCCCGCCGCGGGGATTCGAACCACCGACCATACGATCGGCAAGTCCTAGGTGCTGAGGATTTACCCACAGCGCCACCCACGTCCCTGTAAGCAAGCCCTAAAGGTAAAGGTAAAGGTACCCTTGCCCGTACGGGCCAGTCTTGACAGACTCTGGGGTTGTGCGCCCATCTCACTTAAGAGGCCAGGGGCCAGTGCTGTCCGAAGACACTTCCGGGTCAGGTGGCCAGCGTGACATCGCTGCTCTGGCGAGCCAGAGCCGCACACGGAAACGCCGTTTACCTTCTCGCTGGTAAGCGGTCCCTATTTATCTACTTGCACCCGGAGGTGCTTTCGAACTGCTAGGTTGGCAGGCGCTGGGACCGAGCAGCGGGAGCGCACCCCGCCGCAGGGATTCGAACTGCCGACCTTTCGATCGGCAAGTCCTAGGCGCTGAGGCTTTAACCCACAGCGCCACCTGCGTCCCTCAAGCAAGCCCTAGATTCTAATAATTTTCCCGAAGTGGCTTCTAAATCATGTGAAAGCCCCAATTTCATGGGGAAACTAACAGGGAGGGAAATGGAATAAGCTGTCCTGTAGATGCAGCCTAAGAGTGCTGTGTGGGAAGCAGCAGGCAGGCAACCAGCCAATGGGGACTGCGGTGTGGGAGGTGGCAAGCGGGGATCTATGGTAGTGGGAGAAGGAACAGCCTGGTGACACAGAGGATGGGGCCGTTTTAGCTCAATGTTTTCAACCTTCCTTGTAATCCCAGGCTGTGTACACACCATGCATTCAAAGTGCATTCCCACCCACCACAGAAAGAACCGTGGGAACTGTAGTTGACCCCTCGCAGAGCTACAATTCCTAGCATGCCTCAAGGATTCTTTGGGGGAAGGCATTTGTTTTAAATGTACGTGGCTCTAGAATTTGGGAGTGAAATAGACTGGTTTCCAGGTCCTCACGAGACACACGGTAGAGGCCCACGGGGACAGCTTGCGTTGAGCTTGCTTCTGCTTATGTATAGATGCAGATTTAGGTTGACGTGCAGAGAGAAAGAAACGAAACTCTGGTTGTCCCTGTTAGGGCTTGTTCTGAGCTGTGGGGCACAAACAGGATTCCTGGGGATCAGTATGCTATGTGTGGATTGGGCCCTCCACAGTTGAAGATGGGAGATGCCCAGGGTCTCACTGGCACTTGAAGTGTGTTTATGTGATCCATAAGCTTTTTTTTTAAAAAAAAGTTTTAAAGTGGGGGGTGGGGGGTGGAAGGCCTAGGGCTCAGCCATTGCCTGACAACAACCCCGACTGGCAGTATGGAGAAATAAATAGGAGACCCAGTCTATTATTCCCATCATGTTGGGCTTCCCGGTTCTTTTTCCACATTTGGCAAGTTAAGGAAGTCTCCAGATATATTTTCCTTCAGACTGCAAAGCCCACTCTCCAGACTGTCTCCCATCTCACCCAAAAAGCAGGCAGCAGCATTGCCGTATAACACCTCACCCTGTGATGCTTCAAAGCTGCTAAGAAATCTAATCCATTTTTCATTTCCTCTTTGCCCTAGCATTTAAGAGACCTGTGAACTCTTTACAGATCTGGCTGCTCCTTTACGAGATTCTGCTTTTTCCTCTTTGTCTTAAAATGTCAAGCTTTTGTCCCTTTAGGTGTGAGGGGGCTCCAAGCAAAACAATTTAACGCTGAATTTGACCACTGAGAGAGTCTGAGGAAAACTGATCCATCTGCAGCTCTCTCCATTGTCCCTTTTTTCACCCCGGGGTTGAGAATGACTCCCTCTGCTTCTGAACGTCAAAGAGCAGCAGCTGATGACAGACTAAAAACCAAAGTCTGGAGATCTCGTGGGACACTGTCCTGCTTGACTCAGTCAAAAATCAATCACAACCGAGAGGAGATTAATTAGGCTCTATGGCAGTGTTTCCCCTCTAGTGTTGACAGGCAATGGTTTGGCATTTGCTCACATTATTTGTCAGCTACAGACAAATAGAGACGCACTGATTGGCAGCATGATTTAAGATAAGAACATAAGCAGAGCCTGCTGGATCAGGCCAGTGGCCCATCTAGTCCAGCATTCTGTCCTCTCAGTGGCTGGGAGTTGTTAGGAGACCCCCATTTCCCTTCCAGAGCTACAATTCACAGAGTGGTTTAACAATCAATCCCTCCCAGTGTGATGTAGTGGGTAAGAGTGGTAGACTCGTAATCTGGGGAACCGGGTTCGCATCTCCGCTCTTCCACATGCAGCTGCTGGGTGACCTCAGCCCCACTCACCTCACAGAGTGTTTGTGGGGGGAGGAAGGGAAAAGGAGATTGTTGGCCACTTTGAGACTCCTTTGGGTAGTGATAAAGCGGGATATCAAATCCAAACTCTTCTTCTTCTTCCCCCCAGCAACTCTTCTGGGTTCCTGGAGGCTTCTTATTAGCTACTGTGGGAAGCAAGATGCTAGGCTTGACTAAGTTCTTATGTTCTTGACTCTTCTTATGTTCATGAGAGCAGTTTCTGTGTGTGTATCTATTGCTCCCCAGGGAAGGGCCGTAGCTCAGCAGCAAAAAGGGATGGGGGAGAAACTTAATCCCATTCTTCCAACCTAATTCAAACTTTCCAAAACAGAACACAAACTGAAACACGGCCATCCTTCAAAAATCCACATTTCTCTGAATTTCGCAATGCAGTTCTCCAGCCAAGTCATGTGTACACAAATGAGTATCCCAGCATGCATAAAGAATGTATATATTAGTGGAAATAGCATAGGAAAGTACATTATATGATGGCTAATTGCTTTGCAAAAATGTGATATACAGTGGTACCTCTGGATGCGAACGGGATCCGTTTCGGAGTCTCGTTCGCATCCTGAGCAGAACCCAACCTGCGTCTGCGCTTCTGCACATGCACATGACATCATTTTGAGCATCTGTGCATGTGCGAGCGGTGAAACCCAGAAGCAACCTGTTCCGTTACTTCCGGGTCGCTGTGGAACACAACCTGAAAATGCTCAACCTGAAGCTACTTTAACCCGAGGTATGACTGTATTAGGCATAATTGCATTAACACGTCTATATTAGGAGAAATCCACATTACGTGTTGAGTGATTTTCATGAAGTTTTATTATTATTATTTAATTGCAAGCTGATGTGGATAATTGGATTTAAGACTGGGGGAAAATGAGAAACTAAGAGAAACCGAATCCCTACAGAATCCTAGTGGTAGAGCATCTTTTTCTGCATCCAGAAGGTCCAAGGTTCAGTCTCCAGCATCTTTAGGTAGGGCTTGGAATGTCTCTTGTTTGAAATCCTGGAGAACCGCTGCCTGTCAGTGCAGGCAGTACTGAGTGAGATGGATCCATGGTCTGACTCTGTACAAGGCAGCTCCCCATGTTGCCGCTCTTTGCCCACATGACAGGGAGAGATAATTAAAGGCAAGTTATAGCCTTGCAGCCGAAACACTAAGGTCAACCTGCATGTTATGTCCAGTGAAGCAGCAACAAGAGAGATCGGTTGCACTAAAACCGAAAATCAAAAGAACAGAGAGGAGAAAATACTAGTAAATCATCATGAGTTTATTTGGAAGGAAGCTTCCTCAGAACATGAGTTGGTTGGCAAAGGTTGCCTATAAATTAGTAATGCTCGAAAAAGGGAGTTTCCTTCAGCTGTGAAATTCCCAAACAACCCAGTCCTGAGAAATAGAGCAAACAGAGATCATTGCTTAGATAGAGAGACCTATGTTTCTTTTTTGAAATGGACCCAGGGAAAATATGATAGCTTCGTTTCTCCATGCAATAGCATAATGGCAAATTCAGGGTCGCTTCGTGATAGTAACAGCCATACTCTCTCCCAAGATTATATAATCTTGTAAAGTTATGCAATAATTTTATACAATAATAATAATTCTGGATGCAGTACAACAATCAATGCAGATCTCCACATGTTGCCTTCTAACTAAATATACTACAGTGGTACCTCGGGTTACATACGCTTCAGGTTACATGCGCTTCAGGTTACACACTCCGCTAACTCAGAAATAGTGCTTCAGGTTAAGAACTTTCCTTCAGGATAAGGACAGAAATCAGGCTCTGGCGGCGCAGCGGTAGCAGGAGGCTCCATTAGCTAAAGTGGTACTTCAGGTTAAGAACAGTTTCAGGTTAAGAACAGACCTCTGGAACGAATTAAGTACTTAACCTGAGGTACCACTGTATTTTCAGTGTACATACATTGACAAATGATTTGGAGTGCTCCAATATATTTTTTCCAAAGTGATTTAGGCCTTGAAGGGCCATTATCTTTATCAGAACTTGCACCCCATTCTCTTGAAACTAAAACATGTTCACTGTTCCTAAATGCATACAGAACGTTACCCTTTCTTGGTGTTCTTCCCACACATGTTCTCCAGGGTAAGCCCAGGAGCCAATCTTCAAGATGACTCACCTCTTTTCACTCTGAGAGGCTTCAATCAGCACAAAGGGTGAGAAGATTTGTCAGGGGCTGTAAAGTTTCCTTTTCATGCTGATAGGGCAGTCAGAGGCAGTAACCTTCTGAATGCCAGTTGCAAGAGACCACATAAAGGAAGAGAGTGATCTTGCCTTTGGGTCTAGCTTGCAGGTTTCCCACAGAAGCATCTGGTTGGACACTGTGAGAACAGGATGCTGGACAAGCTGGGCTGCTGGCCTGATCCAGCAGGGCTCTTTTTATGTTCTTAAAAATGGAAGCCTCTTTCACAGTGAGGGGGAAAAAACTTGTGTGAAATAGGATGACGGGTTTTGAAACAACACTTGGCTTGGCTGGGAAACAGAATATCCGAGCTTCCATTGCCACTGTGGTACACATTCTGGGTGCTATCTTTCTCCAAGTTTCAGTGCTGACCGACTCTCTAGAGACTGAGCTGGCTAAGATCTCGCTGTTCCTACACAAGTAGTCATAAAGAAACTGCAGTGTGGTCAATTCATTTACCCTGCAAAGTCCTGCTGCTGCTTCAGCTGCTGATACATCAAAACCATCATGTTTGAGTCATGACAAAAATAAGGAGAGACCTCCCCCCCCCCACCTAGTTATTTAAAGTAGCTGCCTCAGTTGTGGGTTTTTCTCTCCCTGCACTCAGCCTGCTATTGATTTGAAAGCCTTGTGGTTGGCTGTAAATCACTTACTTATAATAGGCAATTTAGTTGCTGCTATGAGACGCATTATGGCGTGATGGCGTTGTTACTGTTAAGGATTCAGCTGGGGGGCAAGAATCGCCTCTGAAATCCTCCTCCTCCTTCAAGCAAAGGGCCCTTGCATCATTCAACGATGAACCTGAGTTTTCTGTTGAAACACGCGCCCCTCCCCCATGCATTTAAAGGGCATTCAACACACATTTGAAGCACACAGCTTTCCCCGGAGAATTCTGGGAGCTGTGGTTAAGAGTTTAAGACAAGCCCTGCTGAAACAGGCCAATGGCCCATCTAGTGTAGCATTCTCTTCTCTCAGGGGCCAACCAGATGCCTGTGCAGAACCCACAAGCGGGACTCAAGCACAAGAGCACTCTTCCCTTATGTGGTCTCTTGCAACTGGTACACAAAAGCATTACTGCCTCTGGCCAGGGAAGCACAACATAGCCATCATTGGCTAGTAACCTTATGAGAGCCTTATCCTCTTTCAATTTGTCCAAGTTGGTGGCCATCTCCATCTCCTGTGGCAGTGAGCTCCATATCTTATCTATGCACCGAGTTAGGAAGTTCCAGTTGCCAGCACCCTGCACAAAATACAATTCCCAGGACTCTTTGCAGGAAAGTGTGTGTGCATTGGAAGTGCTTTAAATGTATGGGATGGATCTGCCCGAGAGTCTACTCAGCAAGGAGGTCAAACCAATCTTCTCCCCTCATCCATGCAACTGCATCCCTTTATTTCAGGGGTGGGGAATTGGATGTGGCCAGCAGACCAGATGGTGATCCTCTCTACATTTTCCACATCAAGTTTGACAGGTCACCATTTGGGACAGTTGGTGGAGCCAGAGTCAATGGAAGGCAAAGGCACACCCTGTCTGGTTGTAGCTAAGAAGGAAGGCAAGTGGGGACAGGCTGAGGTTGGTGGGAAAGTGCCCCAGTCCCCAGCCTCCACAGGATGGATGCAAGCTTTATCTTTTGTATAGAAGCCTACACTCCAGCTGCACAAAAAGCAGTGGTTTCTATACACCCACATACATATGCCTCCTGACAAGCAACAGCCTGCTATTTGCTTTTGAATGCTTGTACATTTCACACTGTGCTCTCCAGACTTTGTTAGCTGCATTGAATGCTTTGGACTGAAAAACAGGTTACAAAACCTTCCGTCTGCAAGCAGGATACAAATATACTAAAATCCAGCACTTAGGAAGGGCTGTGGCTCAGTGGCAAAGCCCATGCAACAGAAGGTCTCAGCTTCAATCCTCAGCATCCCAAAGCAGGACTGGGAACACCTCCTTGCCTAAGACAGACAGGGCAGCTGCTACCAGACAACGTGGACAATATTGAGCTAGATGGAAGGGTACAAATATATTGAAACTCATCCTTCTGCAGTCAGGCATTCTGCAAGAGAGGGTGGAAGTTAGAGACACCAGGGGCCGGCTAGAGAGGTTCCCCACCCTTGTTGTGGACAATACTGAGCCAAGTGGTCCAGTGGTCTGATTTGGTATATGTTTTCCTGCCATCTAGGCCAAGTCCTCAGCCACAGGCACAACCCTTCTTACACTGCAGAAAAAGCTGTGCAAGCAGGTGGAGTTTCCAGGTCAGGAGCATCCCATTCCTTGAGATTTCAGGGCCCAAACCAAGGGCAGCTTCCAGCGATGTCATGGGGGCAGGCCCTAGAGATGGAGGTTAATTGGGAGAAGGGCACATCTCATGCAAGATCTACTCTATAATTTGCAGTCAGCTGCTGCTGGACTGAATCTTGCAAGCTGCATGCACAGTATTTTTATTTTTTTTTATAATTCTTCATCATCATCATCATCATTATTACTACTATTAAAGGCACTTTTGCCCTCCTGGAGATTTAAGCTCTCCTCTAGCAATCTGGAAGGGGCCTGGAGATTTCAAGTCAGACTTGGATGCCTGGCAACTCTACAAGCAGCATCGCAACCACAGCACGACTTTTAATGCTTACACAGCAATGCCTATGTATGACTCGGGCATCTCCCCCACTCCGCCCTGCCCCACCCACACACTATAGCAGGAGAAGAAATAAGTATTTCCACTTCTGTGCTAATCTGCAGCAGGATCTGAAAGTCTATTGCAAAACCGAGAGACAGAGAAAGGGAGAGAAAGTGTGTGCTTGTGTGTGTGTCTGTGTGCTTCCTCTGTGAATAACACCCAAAAGACGCACTTCTGATTCAGAGGAAGTTTTTTCATTCTTTTCCCCCTTCTTTCTCTCTCACCATATATGGTCATATATGTTTTTTGCAATCGAATCAGGTAACCTATCAGCACAAAAGACAAACCAGGTCACTCTGAGCAGAAAGGAAAGCCACAGGATATGACTTGAGTGAAGCAAACCAGGCCAGCTGGGAGGAGGTTGGGGCGAGGCCTGCCTTTTATGGTAAAAAAACCCTTCGTTGAAGACCAAAGGTCAGATGCATCCGGCATTGCCCAATAGTCAAATACAAAAAGTGCAGCAATACACAGTTCCCATCGCAGGGCTTGCACAAGTGCTGCCACCCGATTCAATGCATCAGTCACGTGAGCTGTGCAACGCACCCCTGAACATGTTTCCTTAGAAGCAAACCCTATAGAGTTCAATGGGGCTTATGCATTTTGTGGACACATTAGAGCAACTTCTTTGCATGCAGAAGATATCCCTGCCTGAATCCCCTGGAGACCCTCTGCCTATGGTCTGACTCAGTACTGAGACACCTTCCGTGTTCCTATGACTGTAGCTTCCACTGGCTATGTCTGTTTGTGTATCTGAAGAATATATATATATATATATATATATATATATATATATGGCAGTCTGCAAACAGAACCTGAGTGCAGTGGCACTTTCCTCACTTGGGAACCCCAGCAACTGGAATCAAGGGGCACATTTTTCAAAAGAAAGTACTTCTTCACATAGCAGCACTGTGGGATTCACTCCTGCAAGATGTAGGCAAATTCATGGAGAAGTCTATCAGTGGCTACTGCTGCAGTGGTTGTGTTTTAATTCTGCTCAAAATGCTGTTGTGTTCAACTCCTGCCTGCAGGCTTCTCACAGCCATCTGGCTGGCCGCTGTGAGAACAGAGTGCTAAGCCAATATTGAGAGGCATACTGCCTGTGACATCAGAGCCAACACATCCTCTGTGAATTTTCCTGATCCTCTTTTAAAGTCATCCAAGTTAGCGACCATCACTACCTCCTGTAGGAGCAAATTTCAGCTGTATACTGTGTGGAGAAGTACTTTTCTTTGGTCTGCACTGAATCTTCCAACATTTAGGTCCACTAGATGGTTTGCTTAGGAATCGAGCCTTAAATTTGTGGTTTTTAGCGAGCAATTAGGTAGGATTCTGACATTATTTAGTGTGTGCGTGTATCTACTTGTTGCAACTGTCACAAAAAGGTAAAAGTAGCTGGGTTGGCTCAGAAGAATATAAGTTCCAAAAAGCCACATTAGGACGATGACTTTGCTAGGTTGACCAAGATGTCACAGAATAATATGCATCATCAACACCATCGTCCTATGCCTTATGTAAGCTTTTGAATGTACAGAATTCTACATCAGGCTAGATGGAGAGAAAGAACAGATGAAATATATTGGCTAGTGTTTAAGCAATGATGGATGGTTTGAGCACCAATAAATTTTCCCCTTCTTCTCTCTCCGACTCCTCACATTTTTGCCTTCCATTTGAAAAGAGGCCCATATCAGCCTGTAAGATACAGTACCACAATTTTGCAGGAAGGAATGCAGGGCAAAACAAAAACACACACAGATTGCTGTATTGTATTCAGCTTCCATAGATTTCCAGCTTTTATTAAAATAAAAGAAATGGCTAAGGGTCTAAATACTAAGTGACTAAATATATGCTGAAAGAGTCCAATTCCTGGACTAGGTTGTGCATTGATGGTAATAAATATCCCACTGCCACCTTGTGGACATTGGGATCATGTTGCGTCAGGGGATCTGTACACATCAAAGCAGCTGTGGTACTACCTAGACTAGATTACTGTGACAGGGTCTATGTGGGGCTGTCCGTGAAGACTGTTCAGAATGTGCAGCTGATGCCGGATGCTGCAGGCAAAGAGTTGATGGGAACCAGGTGAGAAGACACCTAATTTTGACACCTCCAATTTGTGGCCAGCCTCCATTCAAAATGCTGGTTTTAACTTCTGGCTTGCGGAAAGGCACCACAGCAAGATCCACACCATACATTTAACGCACACCCAATGCATATTTGAAGCACATGACCCCCCCCCCCAAGAGTTATGGGAACTGTAGTTTGTTAAGGACGCTGGGAACTGTAGCAGCGAGGGGGAAATCATGTGCTCGAAATGTGCCAGTTAATTACGCCTGTATGATTGACAGCATGCAATAGGTGCCTGTAACTCTTGCCCAACCTCACATGTCATATTGTGCTAACAGTGGCAATGTATGCATTAGTCAGGTTGAAGCCAGGTAAAAACGTCAAGAAATGCCACCCAGTTTCTTTTTTGGTGCTAGTATGACTATCCAAGCGCACCCGGGAATCGAACCCGTAATTCACCAGCGCCTTCATTTGTTCTCCCGCTACTCCACGAACGCTCCCATTGGCTACGACGACAAAAGAGGGCGGGACACCTAGAAGGAAGTTCCCGCGAGAGAGAACACATCCCGGCTTTCACCTCAACATAGAGAGTCGTCCACCCTTTCCGTTTTTTTATCAGAACTTCCGGCCTAGGGTCGAACCCTTTTCCGTTTTAACTCCCAGGACAATGCATAGCGGGGGAAGGGTCACCATAGTGAATGGTAGGAGGAGGAGCCCATGTAGCATCACTCTCGCGAGTACGTTCCACTCACTCTTCCCTTTTTCTATCTCTATGCCAAGTCTGTCGATTTGATGATGCAGTACAGAACGCGGACGGCGGCGATGATGCCGACCTTAGTAGCCGCCTCTGCGCAAAGTTCGGCGTCCCCTATTGGCTGAGCGTTTTGTCAGTCAAACGGCCAGCGGGGCGGTACTTCAAGGGAAGGCCTCCCCAGAGGCCAAGAGTGGCGGCGGTGCTGGCGCTGCCGCGGGAATGAGGAGACGCCGCTGAGGAACATCGGCCGTCCGGGGAGCGTCCACGCCTGAGGAACCGTCGCCGACAAGTGAGGATATTTTCGGGATGGGGTGCGGGTTTCAAATATGAATAGTAACGAGGGGGCGTGGCATATATTAATATTAATAAGGGGGCGTGGCACGTGTGACTATCAATGAGGACGTCACTGATTATGAATTGGTGAACCTGAGTATAATTGAGGGTGTGTGTGTGTTTTATCTATTATACATGCACACGCTATATTAGAGACTATTGTAGTTACATAGTATATATTTTGTTTAAATACTGTAAAGAATTATATATATATAATTATCTCTCTCTGTGTGTAGCTGTATATCACAGAGGCTGGGAACGAAGCATATTTATTTCATTATTAATAATGTTAATCATTAAAAATTTATTCATTGTAATTCAAAAGTAACTGAGTGGCTTTAATTATGAATTCATAAATCACCCATTGCAGACGATTGTAGTTCAGAAGTATAGAAATTGTTTAAATGGCTGAATGAATAATGTGAAGATACATCATGGCTTGCAACCTTCTTTTCCACCAAGTGGTGCTTAAAGTTAACAGTAAATTGCAACACTTAGCAGTTGCTGCAACAGTCAGCTTATGAGGTCAAAGGGGGGGGGGAGAATGTGTTTTGTTTCCTGCACTTGGATCTTGCTCCTTCCTTACTTGGTTAATTTTTTGTCCATGTACCAAGATTTGAACCCAGATCCCACCTCTGTATTTGCAGCATTCTGTTGAAAATAAGAGATGAGCAAAGAGAAGTCAATTGATGGCTACTAGGTGTTCAGTAGTGTGCTTCTCCCCACCTGATGTTGTATACAAGTCAGTCCTACTCAGAGTAGACCCACTGAAATTACTGGACATGGCTAACTTAGGTCTATTTATTTCAGTGGATATATTCTGAATTGGACAGAGCTGGTTACAGCTCTAAGCTGAAGCACTTCCTCGTCTGTCTCATTGTCCTGTCATATGGGAGTGCTGGCTTGATTGCCCTAAACAAGAACAGATTAATGTTCATCTTGTTTGATGACAAAACATATTTCTGTTGCTCCTGATAATGCATGTGTGTGTGTGTGTGTGTGTGTGTTTTTCTCTCTGACAGGTTTAGGTAGCTGCGCTTTGTGAATAATTCATACTTGTTGGGCTTTGATCGTTAATTTGTATTTCCGTCACTGCGGCTCGTTTAATGAAAAGCACTCATGTTTCACACTTGGTTTTAAAAAAGGCTTTCATTTATGCTCCTGACCTCAAGAGAGTGGGAGCTTGGGGCGTGTGTTTGATGCTGCTGGGAATATTTCTTTCATTATGTCCCAATGGGATTACTCAAAGGAATGAAGAGAGAGCGCTTGAAAGCTTGCAGCTGAAGACTGATTTCTGAAGACTGATTTCTGAAGATGGTTTGAAAACAGCCCCTTTGTCGACACAGTCAACTTATTTATTTAACAAAATGTATATCCCAATTGATTGTTTTATATTTTTGTTAACTGCTTAAAAATTCTCTTAAAATGTATCAAAATTATTGACAAAGAACATTCTGCTTCTGGGCCTTTTCTATGCAAACCAATGATGCTGATGCTCAGACTGTCATGAGGAGTTCCTACTTTCTAGGCACCTTTTGCAACATGCCGTTACAGGTTTTACATCACTTCCAAAGGAGTGTTTTATGCAATATCAGTGGATTCCTGCATATTCTTTGGGGTGGGTTCTTGTGGTCTTTTAGTATAGAATTGTAAGCCAATAGTCGGCAGTCTACAACCTTGTGGCTTCCAGTCTTCCAGGCCTTCTACTGTAACATTCGTCTTTGGGGCATTTGGGAAGGCGAGCAGATTCTTTTCTCAAGTTAGCAGGAGGCAGTGATGGTTACCAACTTGGATGGATTTGAAAGAGGATTAGACAAAATTCATGGAGAATAAGGCTATCAATGACAACTAGCCATTATAGCTATGCTTCCCCCATGGTCAAAGGCAGTAATGCTTCTGAATATCAGTCGCTGGAAACCACAGGCTTTGCACAGGCATTTGGTTGGCTGCTGTGAGAGCAGGATGCTGGACTAGATGAGCCATTAGCCTGATCCTGAAGGGATCTTCTTAGGCTCTTGTTGCTCTCTCTCTCATGTGTTCACACACACACACAGAGAGAGAGAGAGAGAGAGAGAGAGTTGGTCACATACTACATTCAGAATTACAATCGTGCCTTCAGCTTCCCTGAGCTGTTGGGTCATTTGACGCTTTATAATAGATTTCAATTTGCAGCCAGGCGTTATTAATTCTTCATGAGCCAAATTGATTGTTTAACCATATTGTTTTTTCCATTTTGATCAGGACCCTGAAGCCCTTGTGCTTTTGCAAAATGACTTTGAACCGTCTGCTTCTCCCCCCACTGCTGCAACTTGGCAGTGCCCCCATTTCGGTGGTTTTTCTGGTTGTTCCTGAAACACCGCTTGGGACTGGTACCTTCTGAGCCCTGCCGCCCTTTTCATGCTTGTCTCTTTCTTTTTCCCTTTCATCATCCTCGTAGGATTCCACCATCTGCTGGAAAAGATGGGGAACGTGGAAAGCAGCAGCCATTACCAGAAGCACCTCTCGAGGTTCCTTCCTGATGAACAAGCCGACATTGACGGCGTCTTCATTGCCTTATCCGGGTCAGGGGAGGCTGTCGGAGGAAAGGGGGGCAAACCATCCAAGAAGGGTGTGACTCTGACGATGCTCAAGGCAAGAAACAAAACTTGGTTGACAATTAGCATGCTTAGCCTTACCGGATAATTTTCTGTGTGTTCGCAGCACTTTGTGGATATGGTCCTATTGTAATATTTGCAGCAGCCTTGCATAGTGCAGATGACCTTAAATGAATTGCTTAAAGTCAGCTACCGAATTCACAGCAGTGGCAAGATTTGATTCCCTGAGCTTTGTCTTAGTCTCCTGGCCACTCTGCAGTGGAAGGGCTGCAGCTCTGTGGTAGAACATCTGCTTTGCATTCAGAAGGTCCCAGGTTCAATCCCCGGCATCACCAGGTAGGGCTGGGAAAGCCCCCCCACCCCTCCTGATACTTTGGAGAGCTGCTGCCAGTCAGTGCAGGCAATACTGAGCTAGATGCAGTTAAATGTTCTTGGTATAATGCAGGTTCCTATATTCCTAAGATTAGACAGGGCTTGTAGTGGTGATGTTTTACAGAGGATGCTCCTACACAGAGGTGGAGAACATGTAGCTTTTCAGATGTTGTTGGACTTCCAACTCCCATCAGCCCCAGCTAGCATGTCCAATAGTTGGTGATAATGGAATACACTGACTTCCCACCCCTGATATAATGCATTGGTCTCTCAGTAATGAGCTGCAGCATATTTGAGTGGGTTGCATGAGTGATACTGTACTGATTACTTTTAAAGAAATAAGAAATAGAAAAGTGACAGGTGCGTTAGGGAGAGGAAGAATAATGTAGCCGGAGTGGTGGCGTAGTTGTTAGAGTGTCAGTCTAGGACCTGGGAGACCAGGGTTCAAATCCCCACTTGGCCATGGAGCTCTCTGGGTGACCTTGGGCCAGTCACGGCCTCTCAGCCCAACCGACCTCACACGGTTGCTGTGGGGATTAAATGAGGAGGGAGAGAACCATGTTCAGCACCTTGAAGGTGGGATATAAATGCAATAAATAAAAAAACAAATAGCCTTCTTGCTTTCTTCAAGTTGAGCCACTGCAGCTTCTTCCCTGTCCTGCAAATCCTGGGAACTATTTTGCATTGACTGTTAATCCAGCATGCCTGCAGTGTATGTTGCTTTGTGGCTTGCTGTCCTTTGGGAAGAGAGTGGGATAGAAATTTAACATGCAAATAATTAAAAAGTGTAGTTGCTGCAGCCTGAGAATCATAGAATTGTAGAGTTGGAAGGGACTCGGAGGATCACCTAATCTGACCCCTTGTAATTCAGGAATATGCAGCTGTCCCATACGGGAATCAAACCTGCGACTTTGGAACACCATGCTCTAACCAACCGAGCTATCCAGAAAGGAGCCTGGGAAACTGCCTTATACCAGATCAAACTGTGGCTCAGAGTGGTGGGTGGGAAGCCTTTTCCCAAGCCAGTTAAGAGCCAATTTCCAGAGGTAGAAATCCGAAATGTGAAAGTATCCCTGGCATGCTGAATGTGTAACGAGCGGCTGGCTTGTTCCTTTTGCCTGTTGGCCCAAACAAAGAGACATACAGCGGGGGGAGCCAGAGGAGAGATGGCCCTTCCTTGGCATCAGGATGCATTGCCTTTGGTGCAGAGTGAGCTCCTGCCACTTTGTTCCTTCTGGATGGCTGAACTTCCCTGTTGCGTTTCCATCTATCTCTAGGCCCACGTCAAGGAGGCCCTCCCTGAATCAATGGTCGTCCGGCTGTACAATGGGATGAAGAGCATCCCTCTGCCCGAGAAGTCTCCTGGGTCCAACGGGCAGGTGGGGAAGGAGCAGTTTGTCATTTTCATGTCGGCAATCTTCAAAGGCAACGCCGAGGAAAAGAAAGGCATCGTCATGAAAATGATATTGAACACGGACAGCAACGTAAAGGGAAGTCAGATCATCGAGGTAAGAAGAGAAAAAACCCAATGCGTTCCATTTGCCTATAAGAGAGAGGAAGAGGGACCGGAGCAGAAATGGGGCAAGGTGATGGATCTGGGAACCAAGAGTGGGAAGCCAGGAATTGTTCACAAATTTAGCGAAAGGAAAGGAAGGCAGATGCTCAGCCACTGCTGTCTTTCTCCAGTGCCAGATACGGAAGCTATAGTTATTCGGATCATACGAGTCCCTGTTAGTATCCTTTTTTAAGTATTAATTTCTGCCCTCGTTAGGAGGTCTGTTCCTTTTTTGTGTGTGCATCTGCCATTTAAGCACTCCACATAGGAAAAAAAAATTAAACTCTTGAAAGTTTGCAGAGGATCTGGTTGGCTCTGTGGTTCACGTCCTGAGCTACAGGAAGATGCTGAAGGGCTGGAACTTGAAGAATGTGCAGAATTCAACCACTGGAATAAAAGCTTTGGCGTCTCAGTTAGTGTCGGAGTTGAAAGCGGCAGGTGAGTGGTGGAATGTCCATTTTCGCTTTGGTTTAGCCGTAGGCCCTGGCAGTGGTTGGTGGCCATTGTGAGCTCCGTAGGGTTTGTGGCTTGGGAGACAGAGAGGCTCAGAGAGCTGCATTTGGCTCTTGGGCATGAGGTTTCGTGCCTCTGGAATACAACATAGCTACTAATAGACCTTTCCTCCTCTGTCCATTAATCCTAATCCATTTAAAAGCCCTTGGATCCAGTGGTCAGGTTTGGCAGTAGCTCCTTTGGAGCCGACCAGCTTTCCTGGTGCTACTCACCTCTAACTTTTGTTTCTTGTTGTAGATGGGAAGAGGCTTGAGGGTGGTCAGGCGTTGGACGCTATCTGTGACGAAAGCAGCATTGAGGATTGGGTCTTCCGGGTTCCACAGGTCTCCGCTTTCCTCACTGTGGTCGTCCAGCAGGGGCTGCTCATCCTGCACTCCCTCCCGGACCAAGAGCAGGAGACCTTCCCTTTGCTTCCAGAGTGCCAGGGGATCAAAGGCAGCCGCTTCATCAGCCTCCTCAACATCCCGTCCGTCACCTACATCAACTCTCACCTGCCTTCCGAGCTCCAGCACAAATGGAGGCTCCTCTTTGCCTCCCAGGTTCATGGTGAGAGCTTTACGCAGCTGTGCGGGCACATTGTCAACCAGGGGCCCTGCGTGCTGGTTCTGAAGGACACTGATGGCTACGTCTTTGGTGGTTTTTCGTCGTGCTCCTGGGTGGTTAAACCACAGTTTCAAGGTAAGAATGCCTGTTGACCCAACGTCTTTCAGCTCACATTTCACAAAATCTCAACCCTGCTCCTTTGGCAGGTGCTATGGAGCAAGGCTCTGTGCACATCCTGTTTAAAAACTATTGTCTAAAAAATTCTGTATCTAGACAACCCAAATTCTTTGCCAACATAAGTGGGATCATTTGTATAATAATGAATTTATTTATTATTATTATAAATTTGGCAAAGTGTGCAATTTACCATATTTTCATAGCTCCTGGAAATCTCATTCTCCCACTATTCTTCAGAGATTTTAGCTGGCTTTCCCTATGCTGGGCAGGAGGGTTGGTGGTGGTTCCTGCCAGAAGGCTGCCTTCCCTGCTAAGGTTGCCTATCAGGGGCCGTGTTCCAGGGGCAAAAGTGGAACAATGCATAATAATAATAATAATAATAATAATAATAATAATAATAATAATAATTTATTTATTTATACCCCGCCCTTCCTGATTCAGAAAACCGGGCTCAGGGCAGCTAACAACAAATTTAGAACAATTGATGCAACAAAAACCAGCATAAAATACAGCATAAAACGTGAATAACAAATTCAGAATTCAAAAATCAATTTAGGGAGAAAATCCATCCAATAAACGTTCAATGATCACCAGGGCTAGCTGGCTAAATTAGTCCTATTTGGGCCAGCGACGAGACCAGGGGAGAATTAGCTGTAGGATCCCAGAGCAGGTAATCTTCATAAAAAGGGGAGGGGGAGGGAAGGAAGGAGAATAAAAGATCAGGCTAAGTTCAAATTGAAAGCCAGGTGGAATAGCTCTGTTTTACAGGCCCTGCGGAATGAAGTTAAATCCTGCAGGGCCCTGGTCTCATGGAACAGAACATTCCACCAGGTCGGAGCCATCACTGAGAAGGCCCTGGCCCTGGCGGAGGATAATCTGACTTCCTTAGGGCCCAGGACCTCTAAACTATGATTATTCATGTATTTATTTATTTATTTATTCATATGATTATTATGCATGTGGATTTTACTTTTGCATAGTAGGATGGTTCCTCCACAACCCTCTCTGTCCTTCATACAGGCAAGCAAGAAGCTTTGTTAGAGTTCAAGCACACGTTTTGCTTAGCAGGGCCAGTGAGGGGCCTGGCCCATGGAATGTGGGTGTGGCCTGTTGAGAATCCCAAGCTCCGGAGAGAGGGACCTGGAGGGCCACATGTTCTCCCTGTGCCTGATGCTCCTCTCCCCTGACTCTCACTCTTTCAAGCCCGTCTTCACTGACAAGAGTCACATGAACTTCTGGGGAAGATGAATTTTTGCACCCAACACCACATTTTGCCCAGGGTCTTCTCACTGACTCTCCCAATTTAAGTCCCTATTGGTTTTAGTGAGTTGGAGACCCAGGCAAGTGTGCACAGAATTGCAGACTTCACAGATTATAATTTTTTAATGTGCATGCTGTCAAAATGACTTGCTACTGTTTTCCCACTAGATGGCGACCCTGCCGTTGCTTTTGATTCTGCTGAGATTAGAACTAACTCTCTTTAAGGTGGAGAGTATTCTCAGGACAGATCAAAACGCCTAGGACATAGAGCAAGTGCGTTCTTCCGGGAAAGAGCTGTAGCTTTGCACGCAGTAGGTCAAGGGTTCATTTCCTGACATCTCCAGGCAGGACTGGGAGAGACCCCTGTCAGAAAAATGCAGGCCTCTGGATGCCAGCTGCTGGCAACCACAGATGGGGAGAGTGCTCTTGCTCAGATGTCCTCCCTGTGAGCTTCCCAGAGGCATCTGCTGACCGCTGTTAGGAGAAGATGCTGGACTAGATGGGCCTTTGGCCTGATCTTGCAGGCTCTCGTCAGGAAACCTTGGAGAGCCACCAGGGCTGTCTTAAGCATATGCGACGCCGGGGTGTAAAGATCCACCCGGTGCCCCCTTCCCCAGGTTGCCCAGTCCTAGGCGTGCAGGAGGGTGGAGCTGGCGGTCCACCTCAGTGTCTCGCTGGCTCGGTCACCCCCAAACTCGCGGCGCAGAGCCGCCTGCAGCAGAAGAGCCCACTGCAGCGCTCCAACCAATGGGCAGGCTCTTCCCTGAACTCAACTCTTGGGCCCCGGACTCTTGGCCTGGCGCCCTTGAGAGCCTGGCGCCTGGGTGCCCCGCACCCCTAGCACCTATGGATAAGACGGCCCTGAAAGCCAGTGCCTCTCAGTGCAGAGGATACTGTGCTAGCTGTGCTGATAGTTTGACTTGACGTAAGGCACGCTTTTTTGTTCCAGTGCATCTCTCCTGCCTCTGCCTCACCAGACCTCCATGTAAAGAGTGTTCTTTAATACTGGCTGCCCTACAGATGACAGGCGAAAATTAGCAATAGAAGTGGTGGGGTTACGAGGTGCCTCATCTAATGCTTCAAGTACTTTGGTTCCAGGCCAATCAGGGCTTTACGTGTCAGTTTAAGCACCATAATTTGGGCCAGGAAGACAACTGGCAATGAGGGCTGGCGTTTCAAAATTTCTTTGTGCATTTAAATAAAAGATCTCTGGTTCAATCCCCAGTATCTCCAGGCAGGACTGGGAGTATTCTCTGTCTGAAACTCTGGAGAGCCGCTGCTGCCAGTCAGTGTCAACAATACTGAGCTAGATGGACCAAGTGTCTGACTCGGTGTAAGGCAGGTTCCTCTGTTCTGTGTCCCTAGATTGCCTTCCTTTCTGTTCCTTGCTATTTGGTCTGTGCTCCTTCTTCCTTCCACTGTCATTTTACAGGCAACAACGGATGCTTTCTGTTCTCTGTTTCCCCCTCGCTTGAGGTCTTCACTTACACTGGCTACAATGACCACTACATGTACCTGAATCACGGGCAGCAGACAATGCCGAACGGCCTTGTAAGTACAAAATGGTTGCAGGACAGAGCCTTGTCTTGTAATACGGCACTTTCAGTCACCCTGGGGAATCTAGTCCTCTTGTGCAGTGCAACTGCGAGGGTCAGTTTTTGCTGGATCACACCACTTAAAGATTGTGGGTTGGGCAGATTGTGAGCTTGATCTGCTTGTCCAGGATTTTGTGTGTGTGGGTGTGGTTGGCCAGATGGCCTTTGCTGAGCATCTGACCAAAAGCCTATATTTATTTAGTTGAACTTTTATTTATTTTTTACAAGGCAAAAATACAGAGAACAAAGGAAGCCAGATGATTGCAGAATGACAAATTCTTAATATAAAAAACGATGAAATGTAGGCAACCATTAAAAAAGAAGAAGCAAGGGATGCATACATTGAAAGGATAGAAATACAAAAAAGGTTATTGCAAAAAATAAAAGTTCAGCAGAGGAGAGCCTGTTGGGAGTTTTCTCCCCAAATCCTATTGAATAGGAAGACGTGTTCTTCATTGCTTCTTCTTTGTCAGTATTTTCTTCTTAGGTATTCCCCTTCAGTGTGTAGTTTGACTTAAAAACAGTGTGGTGCTTGATGTAAGGGAAACTGATTTGTACTTGTATTCCGTCTTGCTATTTCTGTATTAAATAGCCTATGGATTAAAACAATAAAGAAAGATACTGTTTCGCAGGTGTGATGTTGGCTGTTAGCTTAGATCGTTTTGGAAGGGGGTTAGATAAATTCATGGAGGAAGTGAGGCCTGTAAAGACGACTAGTCATGGCTGCTATCCAGGACCTCCCTGTTCAGAGGTAATGTGCCACCAGTTCTTGAGGGCTAGTAGCATGGATGTGCCTTCGTGCCCTGCTTGTGGGATTCTCTGAGGCATCTAATGATTGAGCACTGCAAGAAGCAGGATGTGTGAGCTGCATAGTGCTTTGGTCTGACCCAGCAAGGCCCATTTTAGATGGGTCGGGTGTTGTTGGGGCTGGCATGCCTGCCTCTGGGTGGACTGCCATAGTGTGTCCTTCCAGCCCCACCCAACGCTGATAGGGTCATTCAATTAAGGGGCAGACTCTGCATGCTGCAGTGCGTCGGCCAAACCCCTTTGTTATTCTTTCCTAGGGCATGGGTGGACAACATGAATACTTCGGCCTGTGGATCGACAGCAACTATGGGAGGGGCCACAGCAAAGCCAAGCCCAGGTGCACAACGTACAACAGCCCTCAGCTGTCGGCCAAGGAGAACTTCACGTTGGACGCCATGGAGGTTTGGGCAGTGGGAGACCTCCCGGAAAGTGCCGCCGTAAGTGACCGCTGTGACTGTCTCTCTAGCTAAACAATAACCTTGAGGTAGCTGGGCAGTGGGTCAGTGGCCCCCTGAAACTCACGCATGAACTCTCTGAGTCAAAACAGCTTGCAAATTTCCATCCCTATCAACACTAAGGGATGTTGCATTGGAGGGTGGGAACCTTCAAGAAGCACCCACGATCCAGGCACGGCATTGTGCTCTGCAAATGGCACCCAACAGGCTATCTGTGCTAGTGTTCTGTTTGAGGAAAGGAGGTTGTGTGGACAGGCAGCTGTGATGTCCTCAGCCCCCCAACTCCTTTGAGTCACTCAGTCCACAGACGGGTGATCAGTATTGTGATGTGCCATGTCTTCTTGTTTGTGTCATGTCCTCTTGGATAACAAAAGCAGATTTATTGAGGCCACAGTGGGCTGCTGTGCATGGTTGTACCATTTCTTTTGGGCTGGTGGGCCACAAGATGTTTTTCCCCTTAAAGGAAGGGGGGGATGGCTTCTGGAGGCCAGCCCTTTTCTATGATAGCACCGTGCATGTAGGAAAAGGCTAAAGGCAAAAGAAAACTTACGTTCAGTGCTAACACCAGTGACAAGTCTAATTGCCAAACAGCAATCAAAACAGCAGCAAGAGCCATTGCAGAGACGGGTACACCCACTTCCAAAGCAAGACTAGAGTTAATCGTCCATTAAAAATTTCGGAGAGGAAAATGGTATTTTCATACTGCTTTCCTGGCACAGAAAAGCTGCTAAGTTTCTTGGCAACAATACCATGGTAGGTGTTTTTTGTGTTTCTTCCCTTCCTTCCCCCAGCGGTGCCCCAAGAGTTCCTCTTAGCGATCAGAGATCACGCTCTGACATGGGTCCCCTTCTGCAGTCATTTCAGGAAGCTCCGTGACCTTACCCAACCTGTTTGACTGGACCAACAAAGTAGGCTGGCAAGTGGGCGGGGGCCGCAGAACCTGTCCTGCTGTTTGCAGAGGGATGGCCGGGGGGGGGGGGGAGCTGCACAGGGAAGCAATAACAACTTCCTTCTAACGCAGATGTGACGTGAAAATGAAAGGGCCTCAGGATGGGTTGACCGTGACCTGTTCCCTTTCTCGAATTCTTATTTTGTTTGGTGTTCCAACCTGCCTTCTGGGTTTTGATTTAGGGCACGGGGCAGAAGAGCATCCTGGATGCAGACCCTGAGGCGCAGGCTTTGCTGGAGATGATCGGGAAGGGCCGGAAGAGCGATGGGTTGCGGGATCCAGCCGATGGCGACGGGGGCAACAACTGAGAACAAGGCCTGGAAGCTCTTGCCTGATGCTTTGTGCAGAGCAGTCTCTGATCTCTCTCCAACACCACATGTGAAAACTCGATAACACAAACCGCTCAAGTGTAATGTGTTTTCCTAGAGTTGCATGTTGTCTGGTTAGGAGACAAATCCTTTGCGTAGCGAGATGGTTTGTCTGTGGCGGGCAGATGGGGTGATTGCATGCTTTAGGTAGTTCTTAACAATCAAGGGTATTGCTGAATACAAATGAAGACAGGTCCATGTCCCTCTCCCTCCTTTGGATCAGTGTTAGCATCCACTATTTAGTCACACATTTCGTCTGTGAGCAGCTCAAGGGAGTTTTTGAGAATCCTGTTGGGAAACAGCTTCCTGAACAAATTGCAGCTTGTTTGCTCAAGAGGGCCTTTGCTAATCATGCTGAAGCAAGTTTTGTTGGGGACAGTTGGTTCAACCCAGGGTTGAACATTCACAGACCCTGCCTTAGGAAACCCACATTTTGAATGTTGTAAAGGCAGTAGCCAGAGAACTGAGTACTTGATTGATGCTGCTTTTAGTCTCAGACTTCTGTCCCAGACACCGTTCACATAAGTGTATAGAACCAAGTCAGATTTCCAGGGTGATGCAGGGTGGTGTTGGGAGTGCAAGCGAAAGACTGCCTCCCTGGTGAATTTCTGGGTGCGTATGGCATCACTACACCAGACCCTTTAAGATGCATGAGATTGGGCTGATCCTTGAGCTGCTGGTGGCAAGTTGCAGGTTAACCGGATCAGCACGAATCAATGCTAAATCATGCGGTGAAGCAGTGGATGCAGCCTGTCAGTTGGGGAACCACTCTGAAGGATGAAACGTTGGTTGCAGCCAAACTTAGCAATCTCTGAAACCCAAAGACCCAATTTTCTTTGCTAGGTATTGTCGAGAAATGATCTCAAGTCCTCAATTTAAGGCCTACTTCAGAATTCAGTCTAGGGAACTATAAAGGGGTGTGAAGACGGGGCTCTACCTTGGATTTTCATGCGACTGTCCGCTTTGCAAATCTGCACCTCTATGCAACACAAACCACACAGCAAATAAGATGATATCATCTGAAACATAAGCTGCAAACTTTAGAGCTACTCAGGACTTCTTATCATGCTCCGAAAAGTAAGTGTGTGTGTGCGAAAAAGTTGCTTGATGAGGCTTGGTATTCAAAACAGTGTCCTTAGCTCTCCCCTCCCCCCCCTTTTTTTAAGTTTTAAGGTAGTGAACTTTTGAGTAGAAAATTAAGTATGCAAAGCAAGGAATCTAAAACTGACATTCCCTTTGCAAGTGTGAAAAACAAGTATTAGCTTCCACTATAGTTCCACTTGAGCCTCGCAGATTACTGAAAGGTGGGGAATAACAATAAAATAAAAGTGGTCTATAGAGGTAAACAGTATGTTGGAAATTGAAGTGTCCTTTGGCTTGTTGACGTATTTGATCAAGTTGCAAAGGCATAATTTCCACAATAGCTGGATCTGTTCTGGTCTTCTGAGTGAACAGATCCAGCTTCTGACTGCATCTTTTATGTATACTATTCTGACTTGGTGACATCATGTTTAAGGTCTGTAACCTTAGAAGGAACTATTTTGTTCCACCAGCTTTGTTGCAATAAATCTACAAGATACATAGGGGTGTTTCTTGTTTGGCAGCTATACTTTGATAGCAAATCCTTCCATGTTGCCTTATAGCCATATAGCCTCAAATCTTGCAACACCCTTACTTGGGAGTCTTGTCTGATTGAATTCAGTGGGGCTTCTACCTAAAAATGCTTAGGGACAGGCCACAGGTCAGAAATTAAATCATGTTCACAGTCATGTTTCTTTCTGTAGAATAGTGTTTATGAGACAAGGCAATAGAAGCTTGAAATGGAAAATCTGCATGTTAATCTGAAAGAGCTACTTCTATCCTGATTGATGGTTTATCTGTGTAGACGGATGCTGTGTCTCACTGTTTATCCAACCTATGGTAGCTAGCTATTTATATCCTAGTCTCTTTTTCATAGGGGCAATAGGAAGCTCCCTTATAGAGAGTTAAGCTCTGTTCGTCCTTCCTCTCCCGGAGCTGCAATTCTCAGAGTCGATAACAATCAGTCTCTCTTCACAGGGAACTCTGCGAATTGTAGGCCTGTGAGGGGAATGGGGTGTGTGTCTCCTAAGCAACTCTTTGTTTAAGGTGGTATCGCAGGATTAAAAAATGCATGGTGTTTATGTGGCCCAGGTGCCTCTCCTGCTGCTGGAA
Organism: Podarcis cretensis; assembly: GCF_951804945.1. Taxonomy (NCBI): domain Eukaryota; kingdom Metazoa; phylum Chordata; class Lepidosauria; order Squamata; family Lacertidae; genus Podarcis; species Podarcis cretensis. The sequence goes on from NC_137177.1 coordinate 54,926,880, forward strand.
CCAGCCTCCCCTCAAAAGTAGAGAGGAGGAAGATCAGAAGAGAGGCCTGCCAGAGGATGATTTTCACTTGATCCCCTCCTCTGGGGGGTAGCTGAGGGGTAGAATATGTGTTTTGTAGGCAGAAAGGCTGAAGTGTGATCCTAGGCAGCTCCTAGGAGGGGTAGAATATGTGTTTTGTAGGCAGAAAGGCTGAAGTGTGATCCTAGGCAGCTCCAGCTAGCAGGATCATGTAGGTGCTGATAGAAAACACCTCTCCTCAAGAGAGACCTTTAAAGACCCTGCTCAGTCACAGCTGGCAGTGCCAGGCTAGATGGATCAATTTGTCTGACTCTGCACACAACAGCTTAATATGTAAGGTTTTTCTAGCAGATATTGATCAGTGTAAGGCACCAGAGACTAACCTGTGGCCTTCCAGATGTTGAGCTCCCATTAGCACCAGCCAGGATGGTCCAGCCGTCAGGGGGAATCACCAGTGCCAACTGGGAGGCCACAGGTTAGCCACCCCTGGGGTAAGGGAAGCAAGCGTGCTGAAGGAGGTCACCAAGCTGATCGCATTTCCTGGGGTGGGAACAAAAAGCCTGCTGAATCAGGCCAAGGGCCCATCTAGTTGAGCATCCTGTTCTCCCAAGCAGGGCAGGAGTGCAAGATTCTCTGTCCGCTGCAATTCGCAGCAGCTGGTATTCAGAGTCATAGACTGACAGCGAAGGTAGTTACGCCCTTGTCCCTGTGGACCAGGAAGCTGGATGGAGGAGAATCAAGCAAAGCACTGCTCAGCACAAGGGAACTGGACCATAGCAGATGTTTTATAACCCTTTGCAACTCCGTCAGGCATAGAAAGCCACGGACAAAGGTGGGTGTGGCCCTGGTTTTTCCTTTTGATCTTGTTCCAGCCAATTGGAAGAATTGTAGATTTTCCATCTTCTTTAGCTGGGATTTTTTTCTCCAGGGTGATGGCTGTGAGCTTGCTTTGAGCACATCCTTTGGTCTTTTAAAAATATAATGGCAGGTATATATTCACGGAGGGCAAAATTGTGGCGTAGATCAAGCAATAGATAGATGTGTTGCCCAGCTGCATTTCCTACATGTGCTAACACTTGGAATACAGCTTCAAGCAAAGGGAGATGTTCCATGCTGGAAGAAGAGAAACTATCCAGGCCAGAGACCAGCACAGAAGAGTTTGTCCTGTTCATGATGCTATTTCTTTCCCCTTTGTTTTCTTTTTAACACCTTTTGAGTGGTTTTATAATAATGCACGTCCAGTTGCATGTACCAAATTAACTGCAACAAATAAATTGTTCCAAGTCTTTTCTATAACTCTGCAGCTTCTTCGGGTAAGGTTTTTATTTGAGTCTATGTCAGCCACTGGGACTGAGGTTTGTCATCTTTGAATGTGGCCCTCAGAACCCTCTGTGGACCAACACCCCTCATTTACCTTGCCATGCCCCCTCTTTGAGTGCTTTTGCCTGTCTGGAATACGTCCTTGAGCTGCCATGATACCTCTTGCTTGCCTTGAGGGTGAGTGTGTGTCTGTAGAAACCACTGACTCCTGCATCACTGGAATGTCCAAAGGCAAGACTCAGCTAGCTTACTGTGCAAAGTGCTCCACCTACTTTTGCCTCTGACCCCGCCCACCCCGGCATATAGCCCTTGGATGGTTCCCCCACAAGAAGAATGGGCAGGATCCTTGGGAGGAAATGGTCTCACCCACCTATTTCTTGTTCTTAGCCGTTGCCTAGTACCAGGGACCGTTTTTAATGTAGGACAATGTTTGTTGTTTTTAAGCTTTATTGGGTTTCTTTTTCTAAAAGAAACGTTGTGGGGCGTTGGATCAGTCCCCTTTGTGAAAGAGCCACAGGGACATCTTGCTGCATTTTGGAATTGGGGTGGAAATAAATGGCTGAGCATGGTGGGTGTGTGGGTGTGTTGGGGACCATCCCTATCTGTCTTATCCTTCTTCCCCTTACAGATATCCACCTGCCAGTTGCCTCCCACAATGATCTACCCTAGCAAAAGGCGATTGTGTGGGGAGGAATCAGATGTGCCTTTGAAAGCATCAGATGCTTTCCAGCTATTTAGTTCTTCTGTCTAGGGCCGGTGACCACCTGGGCTGTTGGAATGAGAGAGGGGCCTCTGTCACAGGATAGCCATTCAACTCAACAGCTGAAACAGTACTAACAGTCCGTCTTCACTAGCGTGTCTGTAACATGAACCTGTGTGTGGCTGGCGTTGACATTTGGGTGGTGCTGTTGTTGTAACGAACAGCAAATGTCTTAATGCTAAGGGCTGTTTGGCCATGGAATATAGAGTGCCTAGGGATGGAGCAGACTTTCCTTTGATGGAGGTATTTAAGCAGAGGCTGGGTGTCTTGTCAGGGATGCTGCATTTGCGGGTGGCTAGACATCAGGTGGGGAGAACCTTTGGCTTTCCAGATGTTACTGAACTACAACTCCCGTCAGCTCCAACAGGCGTGGCCAGTGGCCAGGTAGGATAGGTGGTGTATTTCACCAACATCTGGTGGGCCAAAGAATCCCCACACTTGGGGTGCACTGAGATATGGGTAATATTGCATCAATTTCTCTGATTATTATGCTGTCACCTCTGCCCAATTTTCTTACGTTCTCTTAACCCCACACTCTGTTGTGTTATGAAACTGACTTTTTGACTGATACAGTGGCATGGCATGCTAAAATTCACACCAGTCAGCATGGTGTGGCAGAACAATGAATGTCCCTGGACAGTATTGCAAGTCCCGTATCCTTTAGCACATGCATGCTCCTCTTCCCCCATTATTCCTCCCATGAAGATAGCAGGAAAATGTTGCATGCTAGAATACTAACCCAAATTTAATCACTTCCAAGATTTTCTGGGTTTTCGCTTCCAAGATTTCTGGGGGTGTAAACAGTCCCCTCCCCCACCCAAGAATTAAATAACATGGAAATGAATGCTAAATATGTGCTATGTTCCATTAGTTTCCTGGAAGTGGCTTTTATATCATGCAAAAGTTCAGATATAATGCAGAAATTAACAGTTAGGGAATCATCAGGGAAATGGAATAAACTGCCATGTCAATGCAGCGTTGCACTACATAATCTCCCAAGGTATCTTCCAAACTGATTCCTGGGATAGATGTCTCATATGGAACCTTCTTCCCTAGCAGCGAGATTGGAGAAAAAACACACCCTGGTGTGAGTGAAGCCGTCCATCTTAGCAATATTTACCTGATTATTTCTTCTTATCTCCCTCTCCCTCCAAGGAGCTCAGGATTGCAAACACAGGTCCTCTATGCCCCCTCCTCATTTTATCCTCACAACAACCCTGTGAGGTAGGCTAGGCTGGACATGGTAATTGGGCCAAAGTTGCTTGGTGACCTCAATGAGAATTTGAACCTATGTCTCCCTGCACACACCCACACACCCACCCAGCTTTCAATCCTAGTCCAACGCTCTCAACGACTACGCCATATTAGCCCCTATAAGGCACATTTTATTAACAAAAGAAGTAATTGCAACTTAAATAAATAAAGATGGTGCTGTGGTTATTTCATTTGGTTCTCCTGCTCCATTCTCTGGCCCTGCAGAAGACACTCTTGTAAGCTGAGAGATAGCTGGGAGCAACACAAGCCGCCTTTCAAAACTATAACAATGGACTGGACGGTGTCAGGGAAGAAATCTGATCAGTGGGTGACAGGGCTGGGATGTAGAGATGGTTGGGAATTTTGAGAGGTGTATAAAAAGATCCACTTGTCCCCTGTGAATTGTCCTAGATCACAGTTCCATTCCAACAGCATTCCACAACAAGGGAAGTCCGAGTTATTTTGGTCACACAGCTTCTAGTTGGATGTTGCTGTCTGTCTTTGATGGGGCGCAGCAATATTTCTCACACACTTTGATCAGTTCAGAGAGGAAGAAAACCGAAGAAGCCAGGGCCGCGAGGAACAGCAAATCTACCAAGGATAGAAAGGGGAAGAAAAAAAGATTCAATCCGTTGCTGATACACAGGCAAGGACCACATTCACATTATACATTAAAACAGTCATAGCTTTCCCCCAAAGAATTCTGGGAGCTGTCATTTATTAAGGTGCTGAGGATTTTAAAGAGGCTCGTATTCCCTTCCCAGAGCTACAATTCCCAAAATTCCCTGGGAGAAGGGGTTGACTATAGCCAATGCAGAGTCCTTCAGCTGTTAATGGACTCCAACTCCCATCAGCCCCAGCATTGCCAATGGTCAGGAATGATGGGAGTTGCAGTCCGATAATATGGAGGGCATTGCAAGGCTGTTTGGAGTCGGGGGAGCGGGATCATAGTGCTCCCACTAATATCTTTTTTTGGTGGTGTGGGTGTAATCATGGATCAATTGGGCTTGTATTCAGAAGAAACTAGGTTGTTCTGGGAGTTTGGAGGGATGGGCATAATTTGGTTTCCCAAGCCTCAGAGGGGAGAATTCTGTTCATCATCATGCCATCAAATGAGGTCAGGTGTGAAACAGATGAAACCTTAGAGTCTGCTACTGATGGCTCCTTGGCAAGTACAGCTTCAGCTTGTTCCCCCTCAAACCGCCCCCTACAACTGCCCCCTAACAAGACCCATATATTCCCACTGCTATTGTGCCAACCTTCCAAGCTCCTGAAAAAGATGGGGTAATTGTCAGCCACAGCTACACACATAAATCTTTTGGAAGAAAAAAATCCAATCCTCTTTTAGAGCTTCAGCCATCAGACTTACCTAGTGCTCCTAAATTCTCCGTCTGGAAGATCTTCTGTAGTGGAGGGATGTAAATAACAGCCATTTGACCCAAAATAGACCCCAAGACAGAATACAGGAACATGCGGTTTCGGAAAAGACCAATTTCTAGTATCAGTTTTGTCTGGAGGAGGGGAAAAAATGATAATTGGGGTGGGGAAATAGATCCAACTTTACACATCTCTCCTCTATGAATCTAGCCTGTTATTCTCAAAGCAGCTTTTGGGCAAATTCGTATGATAGAATCAAAGAGTTTGGAAAAGATCTTGAGGGTCAGCTAGCCTAATCTTCTGTCCCAGAGAAGGATCTGCAAATTGGGATGTAACTACAATAACCCTGACAGGTGACCATCCAGTCTCTGCTTAAATACTTTCAGCGATGGAGAACATCCATTGCCCCAATTCAATCCAATGTGATAGGTAGATATTGATTACAGTAATTGTAATTTGCTGGTTTTACATTGCAGTTTTACATCCCTGTGAATTTTCTTTGTCTCAGTATGGCCACTTTGGGGCTAACTGTAGGCTGTCCATTGACAAAACAACAACAGTTGTATTGATAACACAGACATCCTGGTGTTTATAAGCCGATTCTGCTAGATAGATTAACCTTTGATGTATGGTAATTATACTTCATCAGTTGCATGAAAGATAAAGTGGATGTAGTCCATGCAAGCTATGCTATAACATTTGGAGGTTTCCCCATCCCAGCTGTAATAAATTGGTTAGTCATTAAGGTTCTACAAGCCTCTTTGTCATTGATATGAAATTAGTACCACCCACTTAAGATGTTGTCTGTGCCCCCACCCCCATAGGGAAGAATGGCAAACCAAGTTGATGGACTATGCTGAAATGGCAAAATTAACTGGAAAGCTCAGGAACCAAGAAGGCACGAACTTTAAAAAAGAATGGGGGAAATTTGTAATTTATTTAGGAGACCACTGTAAGCAGATGAAAACATTAGCAGGATTTTAATCTCACTTGTAAGGTAACAAAGACTATGGACAATTTAGATGGATAAAAAAATGTTGATAATGGACTGATATGCAGATGTAAATATTGGCATTAGGAGGATGGAGGGGAGTCATGAGAGTCAGAGTAATCTCATTATGTGGATATTTAATTGATTTTGTTATAAGTTTATATCCTTTAAAATCAAATAAAAATCATTTTTTAAGAAAGATGTTGTCTGTCCCTTGGGTTGAGAGGGGGAGTTCCCTTTATTAACACTTTAAGCATAAATAATAGGGCATCTTCTATTTGGGCTTAGCGACCAACACCTCTCTCACCTGGGAACGACATGTCAGGGCGTTGAAGAGGTCAAAGAACACAAAGCAAGTGAAAGTCATTGTTGTGGTCCGTGGCGTTATGCCACTTTCCGGGATCTGAAAAAAACGCAAGTGAGAAAACTCAGTCGTAAGAGAGACGAGGGAGGGAGTGTGGCTGTTTGGAGAATGTGCAAAGTCAGCCCTCCCATCTCACAATGAGCCCTTTGTTTGTAAAGTCACAGTCACCTTGAAAGCTGGCCTTTCTTTTTTAGAGGGAAGATTAGAAGGCCCTGCAGTGCCAAGCAGCCTTAAATCTATATGCGATGATTGATGGGCTACAGGGAAATAATTAGAAGCCAGGCGAAAAAAGAAGAGAAGGAGTGTTCTGTAGCCCAGTCTTACTGCAACCTTATGATTTTGATTTGCAGTGTGTGCTGTTTTCTTACAAGGGTGAAAGACATATGATTGGAAGAGATATCTATAACAGAAGAAAAACCCTGCTGGGTCAGACCCATCTAGTTTAGCATCCTATTCTCACAGTGGCCAGCCAGATAGCTAAGGAAAGCCCCAAAGCATGGCTTGAGCACAACTGCACTCCAGCCACCTGTGAATCCCAGCCACTGGTATTTGGAGGAATCACTGCCTCTGATACTGCAGGAACTGCAACCATCCTGACTAGTAACCCTTGACAGCCTTGTCTTATTCTCTTTTAAAGGTGGTGAAAACCTTTTCTACTAGTGTCAACTTTTAAAAATGCTTCTTTTGTTATAACCAAATTTATGCACCGCTTGTTTGTAATAAAGTGGCTTACACTAAAGTCACATGCTAAAATTATCAATTAAAAGCACTTTTTAAAAGAGGTATGTAACACTTTCAAAAGATGATTAAAATCAACAGTACTCTGCAAAGAGATTTATTCCCAGAGTGGGTTAAAAAGTCCCTCTAACAAAGGGAGCCCTGGGAGGGGAATAGGGAGCGTTCTAACAACTCTCAACACCTTAAACACTTTAAACAAATTCAGCTCCCAGAATTTGGGGGGGGGGATGGGGGAACTGTGACTGTTGAAAGTGTTACCATAGTGCTTTAAATGTATGGTGTGAATGTGCCCTTAGTTACTGCTTGTTTGGAGCACAGGTGCAAGTGCCACATCCTCTTTCTCACCTCTTTCCAAAAGACAAACATGGTTCCACTGATTATAACGGTGGCTGACAGGAAGATCTTCAGAATCAGAGACCTGCTGAGAATCGTATCGGTGATGCTCCTTGGAGGTTGCTTGATGGCATCTTTGTCCACCGGTTCAACACCCAAACTGTTTGCCAGGCCCAGAAAAGAAAAAACAAAAAAACCCCAAGCCATTGTTTTATTAGCACAGATTCATTAGTTATTTTATTTTTCTGGGAATAAATTTGCAACTTGCACAAGGAAACCACAATGTAAAGTATTCAGTAAACGACCTGTACTGACCATTCTGTTTCCTCTGGAATCTCAGAGTTCTGTGACTCAAGGACATCAGTTGGGCTACAGCACTGTCAGCCCAGACAGCAAGCTGATTCCCAAAAGCCAGTCCTTACCCACCAAGTCCAAATGTCCACCTCAGAACCCACTCACTGGTCCAAACGGTTTGTCTCTGGTCCAACAACATTGCCTGATCTCCAGCATCCTTTTCCTGATTGGAACCAAGCTACTTTCTAACACACACACACAAACCAAATTTTGGCCCTACCACTAGACCTCCAAGGTTTCTTGGTCCAGGGCAGCAGAGAAGCCAGTGTCATCAGAGACAGAGTCTCCAATGTTGGATCTCCTTCTCCTGATGTCAGAGCTGTCGGAGAGGTAAATCTGCAGTGAGGTGCTCTCCCAAGAACCTTAAGTATTTTAGAAGAGAATTGTGAAGGCTTCCAGTGTGAATCCTGCCCCCCCTGCCAATCTTCCTGTGTCCTCACCTTTGTGCTGGGGGCCCATCCATTATGATATTGATCCACAGGATTTGCATAGCGTTGAGCGGGTTTGGCAAATTGAAGACTGTTGACAGAGCGATCAAACTCAGTGCCGAGATACTCCTGCCGTGAACACAAAGAGTGAGTGAGTTAAGTCTTCATGGATATTCTGTGGCCCCGATGGTAGTTGATTCTTATGTGGTTTAAGCAGTGGCGGAGGAAGCCACTTGGGCACCCAGGGCGGCGTGTGGTGCCCATAGGGGCAGGACGCTCTGTGGGGCCTCCAAGGAGTCTGCCTGCCTCCTCCCACTCAGCCGCCCTACAGCTGAGGGGGAGGCGGCGGGCGGACCATTTGGGGCAGCATGGAGCCTGCGGGCTCCCAAGCCACCACATCACTCCAGGAGGGACGTGTGGCTCGGACATGCTACAGGCTCTGCAGTGAGTGCCACCTGGCATTTTGTCACCCTCCTCAGTGATGACACCTGGGGCAGTCCGCACCCACTGAATCCCCCTTCCTCCACCCCTGGGTTTAAGTTAAGAACGACTTACGTGCTGAGCTGAAACCGAACAAAATTTTTAATGTTGTAAAAGATGCCCTTCCCTTCCTCGATTGCACTCCTGTTGAGGAAAAAGGAATAGTGTGTAAACTGATATCCATTTATGGGACAACCAAGCTCTGGATTTTGGGGGAAGCAGGAACTGCCAGTGCTGCTGAAAGGGCTCATCCACACTTTGTTTCTAAGCACAGCCAGGTCCATGGTTTCAAGCTCTATGTCTCAGCAACTTTTTCTCTTTGCTGCTTTCCCCAGGAAAACCTGCTCTTTAACACTGAATTGGAAGAAACAGCAGTTTGGGGTTTCCATGGACTGCCATTTGTTCCGATTCAGAGGTAAAGAGAAAGTGCCAGAGGGTCGTGGTGGTAGTGCTTGGACAGGGAGCTTTAAAGTGTTGACATGTGCCTAGGGACACAAAAGGGAGTCTGGATTAGCCCTAAGTGCAGAACAACCAGTGAGGCAAAGATGAATTGGCACCACGTATTTCACAGCAGGGGCAATGACGTCATTTCCTGAAATGCTGGTGGGAAGATAACGAGGAGGGAGCCAAGCTAACCTCTCTTGAGAAAGAAACCCACAATATGGGAGCAGCCACAGAAAAGACTCTCACTCTTTGGACCACCAACCATGCTTTTGATATTGATGGTCATTCGAGGGGTCCTACCAGCATGTGCGCATAGCCCTCATCTTGCCACAACCCAGCCCCTCCATCCAGCCAAACGACAACAATAGCAGGTCCAGGACGGAGGCTGTTTGTGCTCTGTGCTGTATGTCATGTTTTATCATGCTGGTTCTGTTTTCAGGTTAGAATGCTGTTGCTTGTGGTTTTGTTGCTAATGGTTTGCGCTCTTCTTCCAGAGAACTTATTTTAGGAGGTGTCTCATAAATATAGTGAATGAATAAATCAGCTTCCCCTGCTAAAACGAATATAGAAGCCAGAGCAAGATGAGAGACGCCGGGATGTCCGATGTGCCCCTTAAGAGCCACCTACATGATGGTTGAGAAGTCGTCATCGACAAGGATCATGTTTGCCGCCTCCTTGCTGACATCTGTGCCTGCCTGCCCCATTGCAATCCCAATATCAGCAGATTTCAGAGCCACTGCGTCATTCACTCCATCTCCCGTCATCCCCACGATGGCGCCGGTCTGTTGCAAAGCCTGTGAGAGTGGCAAATGGATTCAAAATTCAGCACATATCTATGTGGTATGATCTTGGCCTCTCCAGAATATAAAATGTCAAACGCAGTATTTTTCTAATTTTCAATAAAGAAAAAAAAGTAAATTGAAAACAAAAACAAAATGCAATACACAGGAAGACAATCTGGAGAGATTAGCCATTTAGAATTTGGGCTTTCAGCAGCAGTGGGAATTAACAATTCTAGCTGAAAGGATAAATGGGGATTGGTTAAGAAACAAGCTTTTATTAGGTATTATTTTGCTCATGCAATCAGTTTTAATTTAAGGATGCATCTTCATGCAAATGTGATCAGCAGGATCAAACCCAACCAATAATATGAAGAAGTGTTGAATGTTGCCAGGAAAATATCCAGACCAGCCAATCAGGGCACACATATATTTTTTATGCTGCCTGTAATAGTCCCAGGCCAGCCAATCAGGGTACTTACAGAGGCTCACTTAAATGAAGACATGCCTACACCTGATTACCACTTTCATGATCTTTACAATACATGACCAAAGTGACAAATGAGCAAATCACCCAACCCTCGAAGATCACAGCAAGTGGGAAATGACTGTGCTTGCCTAGACAATTGTACCATTGTCAACCAACAGGAGCAGCAACCACCAAAACAGAGAGAAAGGCAGGGCTCATTTCTCCCCTTCATGAGACAAAGGGATGTGGAAGAGTAGGGGGAAATGCACAGATAGTTTCAGGAAACATTGAATGCATTTCCACTGGCTATTTTTTTTTTAAGCAACTAATAAGTTTAATAAATAATAATGATGTAATTCACTGCCTAGTGCAGCCTTTTCCCTGCCAGTTGTTCTTCAGGTGTTACTGGGCTACATCTCCCCTTAGCTCCAGCCAGTGTGGCCATTGTCAGGGATGATGGGGATTGTAGTCCAAAGCATCCAGAGGACGCTGGATTGGGGGAAGCCTGGCCTAAACCAATGGATCCAGAAACTGGACTTTTCCAGCTGTATTTTGTGGTGGTTATTGCTAGAAGATGTAGTTCTGAGCACTGAAAGGCAAGGAAGATACACCTTGATTTGCAATTGCTGCTTCAGTTCTCCTTTATAGAAATTGATTCCCCGACTCCCTTATCTACGGCAAAGAACCAGCAGAGAATGATTCCCAGAACGAGTTGCAGGAAAAGAGAAGCTATAGAAGGAAAATGGTAATTTGAACAGAAGTGGGCAAATCAGAAGCAAAGTAGTGACCACCATGGTGCAGAAATCAGAACTAGCTTCTCTGGTAAAGGGACAGACTTGTGGCTTGTTTGGGGTCAGCAGATACCTTTATGATTTTAAGTTTGTGTTTTGGACTTGTTCGGAAGAAGATGGAAACCTGGATGATGAGGAGAGAGAGAGAGAAAGCAGATCTATGTGAGACGGCTGGGGTTTTACGAATGAGCACACACCATGCGTTTTGGAACCCCTTCAAAGCGCCATTACATTTTTGACAGTTGATGATAGTGCTGATTCTGTGGTGTTCTCCACTTCCTCCCCAGACATAGCTTTCATTTTCCCATTGCAGAGGCCAATATTTCGTCCTATGAAGGAAAGGGAAAGGATATGACTGACCATCCCAACTGAGGCAGAGATGGCATTTGACAAGGGATTTCTGGTAACTCTGACAGAAACATTCCACCAAAGTCTATTTCTAGGTCACCAAGTTGTCACCTAGCCTTGCCCCTGGAGCATCTTGAACAGCCAAAGGCAAATCCAGCCTTGTGGGAGCAGAGGTAGATATCTGAGATACAAAAATAAGTGTACAGCAAGAAGGGAAATGGGCCGTAGAGATAATCAGCTGCGATGTTCAGCGCGATACAATGAATTGTGCTTCAGTGAAAGCAGAACATAAGAAAAGTCCTGCTGGGTCAATGGCCCATTGAGTCCAGCACCCTGTTCTCACAGTGGATGACAAGATGCCTTTTGAAGTCTGCAAACAGGACCTGAGTATAAAAGCATCCACACCACTTGAGCTCACCAGCAACTGGTATTTAGAAGCATATTGCCTCTGACAGTGGAGAAAGAACATAGCCATTGAGACTAGCTGGCACTGGTAGTGTTATCTTCCAGGAATTTGTCCAAATTCTCCTTTGAAGTCATCTCAGTTGGTGGCCACCACTACTTTCTGCAGGAGCAATTTCGATCATTTAACTACATGCTGTGTAGAGAAGGCCTTCCTTTTGCCTTCGGCTTCATTGAATGGGCCTGAGTTCTGGTATTATAAAGGTAAAGGGACCCCTGACCGTTAGGTCCAGTCGCGGACAACTCTGGGGTTGCTGCGCTCATCTCACTTTACTGGCCGAGGTAGCGGTGTACAGCTTCTGGGTCATGTGGCCAGCATGACTAAGCCACTTCTGGTGAACCAGAGCGGCGCACGGAAACGCTGTTTACCTTCCCGCCGGAGCGGTACCTATTTATCTACTTGCATTTTGACGTGCTTTCGAACTGCTAGGTTGGCAGCAGCAGGGACCGAGCAACAGGAGCTCATCCCGTTGCGGGGATTCAAACCGCCGACCTTCTGATCGGCAAGCCCAAGGCTCAGTGGTTTAGACCACAGCACCACCCGCATCCCTTCTGGTATTATAAGAGAGGGCAAAAGAAAACAACCAACTCCCCACTAGCTGCTTTCTCTCCTTTGTGCATAATTTTATATACCTCTTTCACTTCTCCCTGCTTTACTTGTCCTTTCTCTAAAGCCCAAAGCCCAAAATGTTGCATGAAGGTGGCACGGTTTATCTTGCTCACCAATGGCGAGGGCTGTTTCCAAGGCATCTCCAGTTATCATTTTCACCGAAACACCCGACTCAATGAGGACTCGAACAGCTTCCTTCACTCCATGCCTTGGCGGGTCGATGATTCCCACAAGACCTAAAAATGTCAGCCTGCCCAGTTCTGGACCGGAAGCCAGGGCAAGCACTAAGAAGGAGCAGAAAAGTGACAACAGACCAGGTTATTTCACGCTGCCGCTCAGAAAGGGAAAGAGGCATAGCTCAGTGTAGAGAATCTGCAGAAGGTCCAAGGTTCTCTCCCCAACATCCCCAGGTAGGGCTCAGAGTGACTCATGCCTGAAGCCCTGGACGGACAGTGCCAGTCTGTGTAGAAGATGATATTGAGCTAGATGGACCAATGGTACGACTCTGTATAAGAAAGCTCCAGATGTGGTTGGACTACAACATGCGTCAGCCTCAACCAAAATGGTCAATGGGCATGGATGATGAGCATGCAGGCCAACAATATCTGGAAGGCATCAGGTTGGTTACTCCTAAGCTAAAAGAACACAAGCATGAAAATATACCAAGTCAAGAAGTGCTTGGTTCTTATAAGCCCAGGTGAGAGGTGTGTGTGTGTTCCCCAGGTGTTTCTGGAATGGGCAGAAACTACACTGCAGCATAAGATAGGAAGGCAGAGTGTAGCGGTACAGGCTCCAGGTGGCAATGTGGTTGGGCTGTGGCTCAGGGGAAAATGGTCCAACCTCCAGAATCTCTGTGTGGGGCTGCAAATGTCCCATACGGCTTAGGTCCAGACTATCTGAAGGACCAAATTCTCCCATATAGACCTGCCTGGACTCTGCGATCTTAAGCAGAGGCCCTTCTCTCAGTCCTGCCACCCTCACAGGCATGTTTCATGGGAACATGGGAGAGGGCCTTCTCAGTGGCTGGTCTCAGGCTTGGAATTCCTTTCCTAAAGAAGCTTGGCCAGGTCCCTCCTTGTTGTCCTTCTGCTTTTGGGGAACTGACTGCTTTTAAGGAAATAGTTCCTAATAGTATGGTTCCACCCACATTGTTCAATTGCTTTTTAACCATGACCTATTACATGTTCTTAGCTATGTGTGTTTTATCTGTATTTAATTTTTGTGATCCTCCTTGAGACCCAGAAGAATGTAAGGATGATACTGATGGCTCTTGAAGACGCATGGCTGGTCAGTGTCAACTGTTCTGAGCCAGAGGGACCAAGGGTCTGACATGGCATACGACGGCTTCCTCTGCCCTTCAGCATTCAGGTTTCTGGTGTTTGTGTGTGTGGAATAACAAGCTGGAAGGGATGCAGTCCGGATGCCCAGCTTGTCAACCCACACAAGACTCAAGCAAGCATAGGGGTGGAATGAGGTACACCCATGAACTGACCCCTCAGGCCAAGTGATCCCATGGTCTTCTCTTCCTGAACATAGACGGACTTCTGCTGCGGTGTCATTGGGAGTGAGATGCCGCCACTGTTATACATGGTGCAATGCTGCATCACTTCTTCAAAGGCCCCCTTCATAAAGTAGACTTCTTCTTGCCCCTATGAAATGAGGAAAAGAACAACTGAGGAAGGGCCATAGCCTAGAGGTAGAGCATCTTCTTTGCATGCAGAAAGTCCTGAGTTCAGCCCTCAGCACCTTCAGGTTGGGGCAGAGAGAGAGAGAGAGAGAGAGAGAGAGAGAGAGAGAGAGATATCTTTCTGGAACTCATCACAACAAATCTCTCTGTGTTGTGTTTTGCCTAGTTCTACCATTGGGACGCAGGTGGCGCTGTGGGTTAAAGCCTCAGCGCCTAGGGCTTGCCGATCGAAAGGTTGGCGGTTCGAATCCCTGCGGCGGGGTGCGCTCCCGCTGCTCGGTCCCAGCGCCTGCCAACCTAGCAGTTCGAAAGCACCTCCGGGTGCAAGTAGATAAATAGGGACCGCTTACCAGCGGGAAGGTAAACGGCGTTTCCGTGTGCGGCTCTGGCTCTGGCTCTGGCTCTGGCCAGAGCAGCGATGTCACGCTGGCCACGTGACCCGGAAGTGTCTCCGGACAGCGCTGGCCCCTGGCCTCTTAAGTGAGATGGGCGCACAACCCCAGAGTCTGTCAAGACTGGCCCGTACGGGCAGGGGTACCTTTACCTTTACCTACCATTTTCTAGATCTACATCAGGGGTCAGCAAACTTTTTCAGCAGTGGGCCGGTCCACTGTCCCTCAAACCTTGTGGGGGGCCGGACTATATTTTGCAGGAAAAAAATGAACAAATTCCTATGTCCCGCAAATAACCTAGAGGTGCATTTTAAATAAAAGGACACATTCTACTCATGTAAAAACATGCCGATTCCCAGACCGTCTGTGGGCCGGATTTAGAAGGCAATTAGGCCAGATCCGGCCCCCGGGCCTTAGTTTGCCAACCCATGATCTACATATTCCCCTTTCAGAGCTACAATCTGCCGAGTGGTTTAACAATCAATCCCTCTTAACAAGGAACTCTGGCAATCTTAGCTCTGTAAGGGGTATTTTAACAGCTCTCAGCACCCTTAATGAGCTACAACTCCCAGAATTCTTTGTATCATAGTGCTTTAAATGCCTGGTGTGAATCTGGTCTATTGCACCTACTGCAAAAATGTTTATGGAGTTTTTCAGAGTGACATAACACACACACAAACAGACAGGTTGATGATTTCCAACCATCAACGCCACACCATGTGTGATTAGAATGCTGGACTTGGATGGAAGAGACACGCAGGTTCAAATCCACTCTCAGCCCTATGACGTTCATAGGGTAATTTTGGGACAGGTACTCCAATTTCTCTGAGTCTAAGCACCTTCACAGGCTTCTTGTGAGAGTAAAAATGGGGTGAGTGAGTGAGGGAGAGAGAGTGGGTTAAAAATGTAATGTGTACTGACTGATCACAACTTGATTCTAGTGGCGTATCATTATTCTTTTTCTTTTTCTAAAAATAATCACAGATAACGAATAACGAAAAACAAGTTGCTTGCTTTTTACCTGTTTTTTCAGAGCACATTTGACTGCCATCCATTTCTGCTCTGAGCTAAATGGGATCTCCTTCTTCCTTATATAGATGTCTTTTATATCACTCAGTTCCATCTAAAAAAAAAGGGGGGGGGGGACGTGGAGAGAGAGGACCAGGGCTTTAGCACTTAGTAATTCTATACATACATGAGCGGTAGAGCTCAAAAGGAATGACTACCATTCAATTTGAAATCTGACAGGTTTTCATATGCTGAACGTTAACAATGAAATGCTTGTTGAAACCCTGAAGAGCTGCTGCCAGTCAATGCAGACAATACTGAGCTAGATGGGTGCAATGGTTTTACTTGGTTTAAGGCAGCATCTTGGGCTTCCAAGTTCTGATGTTTTTGAAGTGTGACTCAGGCAATATTTAAATACAGTTGCATGCTTCCCATTTGCCACATGGTAAGAAGCGGGTGGCACTGTGAATTAAACCACAGAGCCTAGGACTTGCCGATCAGAAGGTCGGCGGTTCGAATCCCCACGACGGGGTGAGCACCCTCGGCCAGTAAAGCAAGATGAGTGCCGCAACCCCAGAGTCGGCTACAACTGGACCTAATGGTCAGGGGTCCCTTTACCTTTACCTTTACCTTTACGTTTAAGAAGTTCTCAGGACATCATGATCTGTTTTCCCCCTTTCCTTTCCAGAGAGGGGTCAGTGGAAGCTTTTGGTGACCTTGCAATATTTGCTTTATTACAAATGAACAGGGATGGCAAACATTTGGCCCTCAACAACGGCTGTGTTCTACTTCCGCTGTTGGAGGCATCAACCCCATGTTCTGGGAGTCATAAGTGGAGGAAGCTGCTGTTGCGCTCAGTCCCTGCTGCAGGCTTCCCATACAAATCTGGTTGGCCCAGACTGAGCCAAGGGGCAGACCTAGAGGCTTGAGGCAACCTTCCCCCATGGGACGGAGGTATCCTCCCCATCTGTTCCCTTCAAAACACTCTAGAGGGATCTCCAGCTTTCAAGAGACCATTTCCTAACGCATTGATTGAACCATCACTCAGAGGTGTAGCTAGGGGAGGCGGGGGGGGGCACTGGGTGCCACACCGTGGGGATGGCACCGTGGGGCCTGCAGGGTGCCTGAGTCATGTGTCTGTCCTGGGAGTGACACAGTGGCTTGGGTGCCTACAGGCTCTGCGCTGCCCGAAACAGCAGAGTGGGGTTTGCATCTGCCTGCCGCCTCCCCCTCAGCCCCCTACAGCTGAGGGGGAGGCGGAAGCAAGGCTCCATGCAGTACACCCTGCCCCAGCTTGCTCCGTCCCATGGGCGGTTCACCCCACTCCTGCGTGCAGGGCATGCGTGCCACCCCAGGTGCCTGAGCAGCTAGCTACACCACTGCCGCCACCCAACCATCCCAGGCTATCAGTCACTCTTCCACTTAACAAAGGCGTGTCTCTAAGGATACCAGCTTGCCCAATGCAACACCTATATCAAGGACATGAAGGGAAACCATTTTTACTGTGCGACATAGTCCAAGAAGGTGGGTAGAATACCGTATTTTTTGGTCTATAAGACGGCCCATGTATAAGACACCTCCTATTTTGGGGTACGCGGGTGGCACTGTGGTCTAAACCACAGAGCCTAGGGCTTGCCCATCGGAAGGTTGGCGGTTCGAATCCCCACGACGGGGTGAGCTCCCGTTGCTCGGTCCCTGCTCCTGCCAACCTAGCAGTTCGAAAGCACATCAAAGTGCAAGTAAATAGGTGCCGCTCCGGAAGGAAGGTAAACGGCGTTTCTGTGCACTGCTCTGGTTCACCAGAAGCAGCTTACTCATGCAGGCCACATGACCCTGAAAAACTGTCTGCAGACAAACGTTAGCTCCCTCAGCCAGTAAAGCAAGATGAGCGCTGCAACCCCAGAGTCATCGATGACTGGACGTAACTGTCAGAGGTCTCTTTACCTTTTATTTTGGGGGACTCAGATTGAAGAAAATGGGGAGAGATGGCTGAGAGTATAAGATGCCCCCTAATTTTTGACATTATTTTTTAGGGAAAAAACCCCTAGTCTTATACACGGAAAAATACAGTAAATATTTCCACTGGGCACATTTCCTTACACTTATTTAGTTTTGAGGATCACTGCCAAGATCACTAAGTCAGGTTGCTCTCTGGCTGCCTTGGGTTTATAATACTATAATTCTGCTGTTGATAAATGGGCAGATCAGCTGAATGCTAAATTCTCTCTCTCATTTTTGGCAACCATGGTAAGATACCTTACCGGATCAGCTGAAGACTAAATCCTACCTTCATTTTTTGGCAACCTTGCTAAGCCATTACAAATTAAACAGAGCCGATTAAATCTAAAACTTAATAAGCACCCGGGGCTTGCAACAGCCACTCTACCTTCATTGCCAGGGCTATCAGGGCCCCTTCAGTCGGCTGCCCCATCACAGTCGTCTTCCTGATTATTGCATTGTTGGCAACACAGCCAGCCTGAAAGAGATTTGCTTCTTTGTGATATTTGTTGGGGAAATGAATCAAATGACTGTTAAGCTTAAACCCTGGGCTCAGAGATTGCTCAGTTGCAAGTGTGATGAGTTTGGGGGGCTGGGTTGAGTAGGCTGCATGCAGAGACACTTCTAACCTCTGGCTCCAGCAAGTGTTGTAAGGCAGGCTGATAGCCTGCCTGGGTGATGGGCCATTAAGGGAACAAAGGAAGTGGATCTGTGTGAGATGGTAATGGGTGCCCCCCCTCCATTCGTGGGTAGTTAGAAAGACAAATACAGAGTTGAGAGCAGAGAGTTTGGAGTGATGTGAGCTAGAAGAAAAGCTGGAGAGAGGGAAAGAGAGATTCTGTTAGAATCTAAGACACTGGCTAAGGGAGGAAGCAAGGCCCTCTTGGGGTGTTAATGCTGTGAACCCTTCCAGCATGCACTCAGGTTGTATATATGTACAAATAAGCCACATTTAATAAAGACACCCCGGTTTTCACTATGCCTCATTCCAAAAGAAACACAAACCCTGGATAAGCAACTGGAACTCCCACAATCTCTCATCGCTCGGAGATTGGGGTGGCGTGCAACACAAGCAAGGATTGGTTTGAAGTCTGTGGTGCCATCTTTTGGGCCGGGGTAGGAAACCTTTGGACCCTTGGCTTAAATTCCAAAGTCCTCTGCAAGTGATCAGGTTAGACATCTGCCAAGAGTGATCTGCCTGTTCCGTATCAGCTCAGTGGGTAGGGAGAGAAAGGGGAGTCAGAAAGAGAGAGAGAGAGAGAGAGAGAGAGAGAGAGAGAGAGAGAGAAGGGGTGGTCCTACCTAGTTTGACTCCCACCTACCACTGGTTCAGCCCCACTGCTTGCCAATACGCACCCTCCACCCCAGTTATTGCTGAGGCATGATTGCCCTTAGCAGTCAAAAGGTTGCCCACCCCTGTTCCATCAACACCGTAAGTCTTATCACATTGGTTGTTTAGCCCATCATGTCTACTCTGCTCCTCCTACGAAATAATAATAATCCTGGCAAATAACTTACCTCCACTAATTTCCCCACAGAGATGTTTGAAAATTCTTTGATGATTTCTCTGGAAGGTAAGAGACACACATCTCCTTCTCTGTTGTACCCAACCCCGCTCACCTGGAAGAACAGAAGACACCTGCAGAGGAGACCCAACTCTATGGCCAGCTGACATTATTTAATGTCGGAAAGAGGAGGGTACATTTGGAGACACGGATATCTTAAGGAACGCGGGCAGAAATACTGGCATTTATGGATTGAAGTTAATTGGCAAAGTGAATCAGTAGCCCACTGGAAGTGAAATTATGGGTTTATGAGTGATAATAAGGGAGAGGGTTTTTTCTTCCAGTTTTGGGCTCCCCATCTATGGAATACTTTCCTTATCAAGGCTCGTCTGGTACTGACATTAACATCCTTTGGGTGCCATATTAAGGCATGATTGTTCCCTCAGGCATTTGAGAGTAGATTATTATGATGATGTTTATTGCTCTTTCTGTGTGCTTTATTATTAAGCTTGATGGTTGTTTTAAATTATGTATGTCAATTACTAGAGATGTTTTGAATTAGGCAACAAATAAATCAGATTAATATTCATTTTATTTATTTTATATTCTGCCTCTCTCCTGATGCAGGACCCAAGACATTTCACAGCATAAATCACAGGCAACTGAAAACACATGACAAATGAAAGTATTTTCTTTAAAAAAGCAACCAAAAACAAATAAGTAACCCTACTTAAAACAGCACTGAAACCGTTTAAAAGCACATCACTACCCTTGTCATCTTATAAAAAGACAAGCTCAGAGTCCTATCAACCAAGGAGGCTTATAGGTTCAGAGTTGTCTTGTATTACAACTGACAACTTTGTCCAAAGCGCACATTCGCTGACTGTACCTCTGCCTTGAATCCATCTGAGGTGACGAGCTGAGTGACAGTCATTTCATTGGCTGTCAAGGTCCCGGTCTTATCAGAGCAGATAACATTGCAACAGCCTGAGGAGAAGAGAGGATTTGTCAGAACAGAGGTTGCGCTCACAGGCATGTGTGTGTGTGCGTGCTGCTAAGCATTCACATGTGCTGGATAAGAACCTAAGAAGAGACCTGCTGGATTAGACCAAAAGCCAATCTACTCCAACAGCAGATGACCATGGGAAGCCTGCAAGGAGGATCCCAGTGCCACAACAGCCCCTGCACCCGTGATTCCCTGAAAACTGGAATCTAGAGCATATACTGTTTCCAACAGTGGAGGTAGAACCACCATGCTTAGTAGCCATTGGTAGCCTTATCCTCCATGAAATTATCTAATGCTCTTCCAAAGCCATTCAAACTGATGGCCACCACTGCCCTTTATGGGACTGAATTCCACAGTTTAACTATGTGCTGTGTGCAGAAGCATTTTCTTTTGTCTGTTCCGAATATTCCAACATTTAGCTGCATTAGAATACCCATCATTCTAGTATTATGAGAAAGTGAGGAAAATGCCTCCTTCACATTAAATGAACGGGTGGAAACGATGACAGTGGAATCAGCCACAGAGTTAGCAAATCCAGTTTTGCTAACACCCACCCCATGACCCGCCTTGATGCGCACGCTGCTCTTACCTAGAGTTTCTACAATTGGCAGCTTCTTCACAATGACTCGTTTCTTGGCCATCCTCAAGACGCCCAGGACTAAGGTCACCGTGACCACGATGGGGAGGCCCTCTGGGATTGCAGCCACCGCTAAGCTGCACACACAGAATCATTTACCACTGGGGTTACACACCACCATCCTCACTAACTCCTGTAAGGAAGTATATGCAAGCATCAACTTGCTCCAGGGCCCTGATGCTGAAACACATTAAGACCTGCCTTTTCATGGGCCCTGGATGCCTCTTTCAGCACTTGAGCTTCAGGCTCAATTGCAGGAAGGACAGTAAAGCATCTGCAGAAGGCTCCACGTCCAGTCCCTGGCATCCTCAAGTAAGGCTGGGAGAGGCCCCTGTCTGACACCCTGGAGAGCCACTGCCAGTTAGTGTGGACAGTACACTGAGCTCAATGGAGCAATCATCTGACTCCACGTGAAAGGCTGCTTCCTTTGTTCCTATGCCCAGTGGAGCTTTGCAGACGACCATCGGAGGCAGGGCTGGTGCCAGCTTTGCAAAATGCAGAATGCAAAGCCTCATTTGGGCTTAACCAACTGGTCCAATTTCTTTGTATGTTGACTCTGAAGTACTCTCTCTTTTTCTGTCCTAAATCTCTGGCCAATTCATTGTATTGTATGATTCTGAGCTTTTTTATATATAACAGAGGAAGGAAAGGTTTTCCACCATAGGGGTGGGGGACTTTCCCCCTGCCCCACCCAAGGGCCACATTCGTTTGGGAGAAAATAGTCAGAACTTTATATCAGTGGGACGTGCACAACCCATTCTCTCTCTCTCTCATCCTCTCTCTCTTTCTCTCACACTCACTCGGTACACTTTGCTTTGCCTGCTACGGCAATTGTAAACAGAGCAAGTGAGACATCAGTCAGTCAGTGCAGAGGGTCTGGATTCCAGGGTCTAGTGAGTCAGATTTGGCTCACAAGCTGGAGGTTCCCCATCCCTGGTCTAGTATGAAAATACTTTTCTGCCTGCCATCAAAACACAGAAGTGTAGGGGCCAGATGGTCTGTTGGTGGAGAGCTCTGCAGCCTGTGTGCCACCACTGACAAAGCCCTGATCTATGCTTCAGGCGCAAATATCACTGAACAAGAGAATACAGAGCAAGGCAACATTCATAGCCCTTAAGGGACACAGGGACTGTGCAGGAAAAGAAGACAACTCTGGCTGGTCCACTTTAGTGTTACTTTTATTCCACAGCATCTGCCCTCCATTGACACTTGCCTGCCTTTTTTCTGTACCTAGTCTAAACCTTTTCCCTTCCAAGTCCTCAACCATTTCTCTTTATCTGTAGCGACTTTGCCACACATTGCTTTTATCGTGCCGCTGGGCAGTAATACAAACATTACAATCCTCTGATGCCAAGGGATCCCTTTTCCAGATACGTGAACAGATGGCACATGTCATTTGACAAGAAGGCGGCCTGCCATGCAAACTATAAGGATGTACAATGCCAGCCTTTAAACAACAAGGGAGATATGGCCAGCAAGGTTAATATTTGTACAGAGAGAAGCAAATGTTTCGTGGCAGGTATATTGGTGGGGAAGGGTGGGGATGCTGTGTCCACCCATCCCGTCATCAGCACATGCCCAAGTGCTTATGAAGCTCACCAGCTACAGGTATTAAACTCTTGGGTTCTGGTGCTACCATTTGTCCTGCTTGAAGAGCTATCTCTCCACTGCAGCTGACAAAAATGGTTGCAGCAGATTCTGATAGTTCAATCACCCTGTTGGGGAGTTTCCAAAGCATTATGTGGAATGGATTTTATTTTTTTAGGGCAGTGGCAGTGGCGAAGCTGCATGCTCCGACACCAGGGGTGGAGAACAGGCAGGGGCGTGGCTGGCGCACATCCCAGGGGCGTGACACGTATCCCAGGGGTGTGGCGCACGTCCTGGGGGCATGGCACATTGCCCGTGGGGGCCTAGTGCCTGGTGCAGTGGGAGGGTGCGCAGCATGTGTCAGGGTGTGTGTGGCCATGATGGTACCCCCCTCCCCAATGGGGCTAGGGACAGTGCACTACCCTGCCCCCCCTTTCCTTGGGCAGTGGGGAGATTTGCTGTTCAGAGTTTGAGGCTTCCTCCATGCAGATCAGGGGTCTTCCTGCTGGCCTACAGCCCCTCAACACCCTTGTTCAGAGGCCGGAGCAGCTAGAAGATGGGCTCCTTGGGTTTCTAGACTGGCTGTCTTACGGGGCTGGCCTGTCCATGTGACAGATTGAAGCAGCCACCTCAGGTGGCAGAATTTAAGGGGTAGGGAATGGGGCAATGCCCCCTCCACAGTTTGAGTCCTCACATGTTCTCCTAAACACCTGGAGAGGGCTCTGATTACAAACTAATCTCTTTCCAGAATCCACCACTGTTTGTACAACCTAATCAAACGTAATCAAAAGTCATTTAAATAAAAAAGAAATATAGTGTGTGTGTCTGTCTGTCTGTCTATCTATCTATCACAGTGTTTGGGGACCTTTTTCAGCTGAAGGGCCAAATTCCATTCTGGGCAACTTTCCGTGGGCCATATGCAAGGGAGAAGCAGGGCCAGAAGGAAATGCAGGTGGATAAATGAATGTAATTTCTAGGGTAGTTTCTGCACTCATCCCTCTCTATCCTCCAGCCAGAGAGGCAAGAGGCCTACTTCAAGGGCACATTCCAGCCAGGCAAAAACTGGAGGGTGTGAGGCAGGGCCAAGGAGGGATCATTGAGCCAGATAGCGAAGCCTGCAGAGCCACAATTGGCCCCCAGATCCTAAAGTTTCCCACCCCTGTTCAATCTAGAGATAGGCAGGAAATATACACACAGAATGTTTTTGATCAGCATATTTGCATTCTACTCTGTTCTTCTACTGTGACAATAAAATGTCCTTCCAGCTCTTACCTCACTCCAATGGTGAACATGCCAAGAAGATGCTTCCCCTGCAGCCAGCCAATCAGCATAAGGAAACCTTGCAGGAGAGGGGAGAGGAAAGAACAGAAGCTATCTTGATGGCACCACAGGCATGTTCAGGTACATACGTGACTGTCAGAGCTGCCCAAGGTCCCAGCTCACAAAGGACCAACGCCAGTTCTTGCTATATACAAAAGTCTTTATTAAGGTTCAGTTTCAATTTCAAAGCCGCGGCGCGCAGCTCTACGTCTCAACCCTAGACCGCTGAAGTTCCGTCTGAATCTCCTCCCCCCACACACCAGTTCAAGACCCTAGCCTTGCTCCACCTCCTCCTTTGCTCCTTTCTCCTCTGGGTCCGTCTGCCCGCTGGGCTGTCACCCTTTCTGGACTCTTCTGATGCTGATTCCCTGGATTCTTCCCCCTGCTTCCGGCGTGCTTTAGGACCTGGCTCCCAATCCGAGCTCCCTGTACATTTGAACTTGGCGCACGCGCCCAGCCGGCAACCTTCCTCCTGACCGTTACACTGCTCCTGTCACTGCTTCCCCCTTTGGGGGGGCTAGCTGGGTCTGACTCCCCCCCGTTCCCTCACTCAGCGATAGGGGCGTGGTCAGCCCTGACTCATCTTCTCTCCCCACTGGAGGGGAAGCCGGCCCTGACACGTGGGACTCTTCCCCCCCGCTACGCTCTGGTGGGGAAGCTGGTCCCGATCTCCAGCTGCTGCTTTGGGAGTCGCCGCTGGCCCCTTGCTTCTGGTGCGTCCCTCCCGGGACCCCCCTTGCCCTGGCCATCGGTGCCCCCTTCTGGGAATCTTCCGAATCGCTGGAGAAGTTCATGGAATCTCTCGGCCCACTGTCATACTCTCCTACGCTGCCCTCGGATTGTTCCCCTTCGCTCTCCGCCTCCTCTCTCCCCTGTGCCTCTGCTCCCGAACCCCTGACAGTGAACATGAAAATACTCAAAGTATGCACAAGGAGAAGGGTACAAACTAAGTTCAATGTGGTGTAGTGGTTCGAGAAGGGTTTCCCAAACTTGGGTCTCCAGCTGTTTTAGGACTACAGGTCCCATCATCCCTGACTACTGGTCATGCTAGATGGGAGTTGTAGTCCAAAAACAGCTGGAGACCAAAGTTTGGAAAACCCTGGGTTAGTGTGTTGGGACCTCAGGTCAGTCACATTTGCTCAGCCTAACTCTAGGCTTCTACTATACAAATCTATACTCTAGGAATGGGTGAAACTGTCCATTTTGTTTTTTTCTCATTTTTTCAGCCTTAATTTTGGTTCTCCACATTTCTGCACCAGTTTGGGGCTTCTTTGTTTCTAAAGTCCTCAGCACTGTGGCGTAAATCTCTCTTCACATACACATTTTAAAATGCAATTTTGCCTAAGGTACGGTATGTATTTTTGCAAGCAATTTCACCCAAATAATAATTTAAAAACCATGTTATTTCACCATCATATGGATAATTTGCCCTCGAACCTGCATTTTTGTACACATGACTTGGCTAGAGAACTGCACTGCAAAATTCAGAGAGCTGTGAATTTTGGAGGACAGCTGTGTTTCAGTTCGCATGTTGCACAGATTAAGTAACTTTGCCTTGAAATCTGACCTGAGCCAAATTTCTTCCCTGTCCCTGCTACACACATAGCGAGTCTCTCCCAAAATGATGGTCCCTTCTGATAAGTAGGAGCTAGTTCTTAAAACAGGCAGTAGGTCATTAAGGGGGGGGGGGAATAAAGTATTTCACAAAACTCACCAATGATGCCAAATGAAATGAGAGTAAGCTGTTTCCCCAGTTTGTCCATGTTTTTCTGTAGTGGAGTCTTGGGGGTCTTGATGCATTAATTGACAGCAAAGGGAAGAAAGAAAAACCCTCTTGAAATAGAACCCTCTGGATGTTCCCCTACTAAGAACTTGGTCCACTTTCCCCCAGACCCCTTCTCACCTCTTCTTCTTGCATCATTTTGAATACCTCCCCAAACTGTGAGTTTTCACCTGTTCCAATGACAATGCCCTGAACAAGCAGAAGAATGCAAAGAATAAGTTGCCTTTTTTCTTAGATTTTGATGGTATTCCCCAGAGTTGAAAAACTTTCCCCTGAATGACAGCTGGAGCCACAACGACCTGGTTTGTACATAATGCCAAGCCATGATTTATGTTAACCACAGTCAATAAACCATAATTAAAGCTTGGTTTACTACACACACACACACACACACACACACACACACACACACCTCTTTCGCATTACAAGAGATGCAAAGTCAGGAAGATGATCTGTAGCTTTCGAGTGATGATAGCTCCTTAATAGTTAAAGAGGAAGTCTGGGTTAGGAAGTCCCTATTTCCCTCACAGAACTGCTATTTCCCAGAGTTCCTTGCGAAGAGGGCTTGTAGTTCTGTAGGGGTGGGGAATAGGGGATCTCTAAACAACTCTCAGCATCCTTAACAAACTGCAGCTCCTCTTTGTGTGAAGCCACGGTTGTTTAAAGTGGTATCATATTGCTTTAAATGTATGGTATGAATGTGGCCTTAAACAGCTCCACAAAGCTGATATTAGCCATATAGGCGAACAGCCAATCCCTAATGGGCTACTTTGATAGGTGGGCCAGTATTCTCATGTCACATGACTTCCTTTGTTGTGGGCATGACTTGAATTTGTTGTTTTTGTGTGTGCGCCTTTGCAAAGTGCCGGATTGTAACTGCATGGAAAAAAGCAGGAGCACACAGGTTTAGATTTGCTGCTGCCAGTACATACAACAAGCTTATGAATAATTGCCTAATGATGGGCTACTTACAGCTAGCGAAAGAAGGTTATTTACCACTCACTTTGCCTTTGCCGTATCGTACTAGAGTTCCCATGAATGCGACATTGGTGAGGGTCATCAGGTCTCCAGCTTCTGCTAAGATGCCATCATTCTTGCTGCAGGGCTCTGCTTCCCCCGTGAAACTGGATTCGTCCACTAAGAGATCTGTAACCTGACAAAACAGTGGATAAATGGAATCCCATTAATTCCATCCCTTTCCTGTTTTGGTGCTACACTCCCATTCCTCATTCATTAAGGTTTAACTTGGAGATTTGATACAGTTAATTCTGGAACTGGAGCATGTGCAGATTGGCACAGTTTTCAGTTATTTTTGCATATCCACCCCCCTGCAAGCATCAGTAGAATGCTGCCCCCCGAAAAGCAGTCACGTGATTCCATACTACAAAAACATGCCGCAAAAATTGTCTTGAAGTCATCAAACACACAATTACATCCTTTTCATCGAGTTTTCTCAACACACCTAATGAGCATCCTTAAGCGGGGGGGGGGGGGGGGGGGCTTTGCCTAGCACAGAGCAAGTACCAGGCGAGATTCTCTGGGGAGAGCATTCTGCAATCTGAGTCCCACCACCAAGAAGGCCCTGTCTCTGGTTGCCAGTTACCACACCTCAAATGACAGGGTCAAGCAGAGAAGGGCTATGGGAACTGCCAGAAGTGTATGGGCAAGTATGAGTGGAAATAGGTGGGTTTTGTGAGGGTCCATGCACTTATCCTCTGTCAAAGCTTCAGAAGCATAAAAACTGAATCAGGAGATGGCTTGTTGAATTTTACACTGAGTTTTGTAATGGGAGCACCCAGTTATGGAATGCACATGGTACTGTTCCATCATCCATCTCTTACCTCTACAAGTCTGATGTCTGCAGGAACCCTGTCTCCCATAGAAAGGCACACAATGTCTCCAGGAACAAGCTCTCGAGCAAGAAGATGCTGCAGTTTCCCCTCTCTCATGCTAGTATCCCCCCACAAAGAGATAAATAGAAAGAAATGGCACCGTATAAGCAAAGCAGAGCTGCCAAAAGGGTTGTGGGGAAGATGCATTGTGGTGGCCAGGGATGTCAGACCACTCCAATGGCAACAGAAGAGGAAGCAGAAATTGCTACCGTTTGTATGTTTGTCTGTAGTCAGGAACGGAAATCAGTCAAGTAAGTTGCTTTTAAGTTCACAAACAACATATAACTAATGATGTTTTTAAACATTGCTTTGGAGTTGACATTGAAATGAATATAAGTTACGTATGTAATGCAACAACTTACATAACTTATGTAACTTATGTTAAATAGTGGACAATGAGACAGATAACATAGTATATTGCATTGCTGTTTTTAGAAATTGCAAATATGTTTCTATTGTTTTTAGAGTTTGCTGAAATGATTTCATTGTGTTTAAAACTTGTCTTTTTGTGTTTTATTCTGTTTTTTATCTAGTAGGCCACTTTGATGGCTTTAGGCTATGAAGTGGGTCTACAAATTTATTTAACATCATCATCAGCATATTATTATTATTATTATTATTAAGGTAAAGGTAAAGGTACCCCTGCCCGAAGGCCAGTCGTAACCGACTCTAGGGTTGTGCGCTCATCTCACTTAAGAGGCCGGGAGCTGGCGCCGTCCGAAGACACTTCCGGGTCACGTGGCCAGCGTGACGAAGCTGCACTGGTGAGCCAGCACCAGTGCTGCACACGGAAACGCTGTTTACGTTCCCGCTATAAAGCGGTCCCTATTTATCTACTTGCACTTAGGGGTGCTTTCGAACTGCTAGGTGGGCAGGAGCTGGGACCGAACGACGGGAGCTCACCCCGCCGCGGGGATTCGAACCGCCGACCTTACGATCGGCAAGTCCTAGGCACTGAGGTTTTACCCACAGTGCCACCATTTAAAAACAATTGCACATACAAAAACAGTTAAAAATAGTTCCAATACATTTGGTGACTTGGAGCGCAACATCATACCAAAAGCACTTACCTTTCTTTCTACAAGGTGCCCCTGGGTGTGGAAGGAACAAGGGGAAGTGGGGGAAATGATCAAAGTGTTCTCTGACCTTGAAAGACAAATAGGCCACCTCTCTGGACATAATAATTAAAATCATAAAAGGTATTACATATTTGCTTTGGCAAGGCTGGAACAGGTATTTGTCCTTCTGGTGGAGAAGGAAATGAACATCAGTCCCAGAACTGAACATTTCAACACACACAGTTCAGGTTGGTAAAATAAAGCATAAGTGACCAGTAGGCAAATAAAGGATATTTTAATCATTTGTAAATACACGGGTTTACCCTGAGCAAGCGTGTGCACGCACACGGACACACACACACACACACACACACACACACACAGTCCTCTTAAGCCCTGATATGCTGTTCTATAGTAAAAGGTAAAGGGACCCCTGACCATTAGGTCCAGTCGTGACCGACTCTGGGGTTATGGCGCTCATCTCGCTTTATTAGCCGAGGGAGCCGGCGTACAGCTTCTGGGTCATGTGGCCAGCATGACTAAGCTGCTTCTGGAGAACCAAAGCAGCGCACGGAAACACCGTTTACCTTCCTGCTGAAGCGGTACCTATTAATCTACTTGCACTTTGACGTGCTTTCGAACTGTTAGGTTGGCAGGAGGCTGTTCTATAGTAGGGAGGCTAAACTGCACAGTTGTGAATGGGAAGTGTGAGTATCAGCTCCAGGTTTGTGGGGGGCAGGGAACTAGGGCAGAGGTAGGGGTTCTCCTGCCACCCTTCCAATTGTAACCATCGCCCCTCAAACGCACACAAGCATTTTGTGCCTCCATACATGCACGAAGAAGGCATCTGGCAGGCACTACACCAAAGGTTTAAAGTGTGTGGATGCTTTACAAGGCTTACCAGTTACACTCTGGTGGGACTAACTTGTTGAGTTCCTCCAGAGATTTCTCAGAGCGGTGCTCCTGCGAGAAAAGAAGCACATCGCTGTCAGGGCATGTTTTTTGTCTGAATGGGTGAGAACCCACAATGGTCAGTTACCAGAAAAGGTTGTACCTGGATGAAGGCCACAGTCACCACGATGATGACAGCCTAAAAATAAAATAAAAATGGGGATGGATCAACAAAGAATAACGTCACATGCCAATGGAGAATGGATATTTATTTCAGGCTTACATGGAAACTAGACAAATGGAAAACAAATAAATAAAAATGTGAAACTTGAGCAGAATTACTAAGATTTTAAGGGAAATAACTCTCTGTGTGCTTGAGAGAAAGAGACTGTGTTTATTAAGGGTGTAAGTTTGGAGGGGGATTGCAGCCCCCACAGTCTTCCACTGGGACCCTTCACCCCCAAAAGGTACCCCACCCCTCACCTAGAGAAATCAGTTGATGAGTGGTTCTCTTCACCCCCTAGAAGCCTGACCCCCCTTTCTTATCCCCATTCAGTACAGTTGAAAATAGTCCCTTAGTTCTGATGTCTCCAAGAATGAGGACTCCAAAGAAAACAGATCACGTACCATTGCAATACTCACGGCATCTTCGTATTCTTTAGTGACCACACTTACTAAAGCAGAGGCCAGCAGCAAAAGGATCAGGGGGTTCTTAAACTAAAAGGAAAGAAGAAGGAAAAATTCCCTTGACTGAAGTAGGGTTTGTTTGTTTTTTGCCATTCACAGTGGGAGTAAAGTTGTCACACAATTCATGCCCAGAACTAATAATCTCTGCTTGATCCACGCAGTTTCACTTTATGCTTGAGTAAGGAACCTCAAGCCTGGGGTGAAATAGGGCTCTCCAATTCTCTCTATCTGGCCCTCAGAACTCTCCACAGGCCACACCCCTCACTGCACTGGCTTTGCACCCTCCTGGAATGCTTTTGACTGACTAGAATGACCCCATTGAACTCAGATAATGCTTCTTCCTTGTCTGTATGAAGAACAGAGGGGGATACATACCTGTGAATAGAATCTAGCCTATTGTACAAAGGTAAACATTTCAATTTTTTTGCTCCACCCACTTGTGCCACTGGCCCCGCCTACCACTGCTCTGCAGATCCTGGAAGAGAATGCAGACCTCAGGCTGAAAAGGCTTTGTTGTCCCTGCCCTAGAGACACTTTCTGATCACTGGCATGTCCCCAGAGCATCAAAGGTGAAGGGCACTGACTTGTGGGTCAGGGAACGGTGCCTGGATGCACGAAACAGGAGCTGGCGGGTGGCTAGGGTAGAGCTCAGTGAATGGGGAGTGTAGCTAAGCTCCATCACTCTCCTGGGCTGGGAGGCCAGCAGGGGGGGCGCCAGAGCCAAAGACAGGCAGAGCCAACTAATTCCAGCTTTGTCCCTATCTCCTCCCTGTTAAGTTCTTTTATGGCAATACTGAGACTAAAGAGAAGGAGTCCAATAGGCAGCAACTCGGGCTGGCTGTAAGTCAGGAGGCAGGCAAGTGGAGGCTGGCTGAAGGCAAGCCAAGGCTGGTGGGGCGGTGTCCAGAGTGCCTTAATGGACCAGCCTCCGCTGAACTGCATGCTACATTAATCATGGAAGGTCTTGAAGAAAGTGTCAATCAAACGTCTGGGCTGGTTAGATTAGCATCTTGCACTATTTGAAGGGAACTTGAGCAGGGAAATGTCCTAGTAATTGTGTATGTGTATACACACACATTCCTACGCCAGATGTACATATTTGTTTTAAATTGAACGTTCTTACTCAACATAACCCTGGAGAAAGAGACAGGGTACATACACCCCGCTATCCAATGATCCACAAAACCCTTTGCCACTAGCATTCCTGTTCTTTACCTGGTCTAGATATTTCTTCCACACTGGCTGCGTATTATCTATTACAAATTCATTCCAGCCATGCTTGATCCTTCGGTGCAGCACTGACACTTCAGACAGTCCCTTCTGTATATCAACCTGAAGAGACAACAGTGTATTTTTTAAAAAAAACAGCATAAAGCAGGGGGTGGGAAATCTTTTTAAAGTTCCCTCAGGTAATGTGTTGGGGAGTGCATGATGGCAGTGGGTGGGGCACCCTCTTTCTCCCTTCTTCCTCTGCCAACCACTTTCTGTCCCTTTCTTTCCAAGGTTTCACACACAAACACACATCCCTCAGCACTCTTTAGGTTCCCTCAGAAACACATCTGCTCCATAACTAGGAAGCCCCTTACCTCTGGGAGTTGATGGGTTCATAATACCAGCATAATCTACCCATTTAGGGACTTGATTGTGTGGCTGGTAGGGAAGGAGAGAGCTAACAAATGTCACCTTGAACTCCTTGAAGGACAGGTGAGATATAAATGTAATACTCTACTATATATTTTGGAAAGTGGTTTGTCTGACCATCCGTCTGTCTGCCTGCTCTGTAGGTTTGTTCGCCTCTCAAAGATGTTGTCGCCAGTTTCAATACAAGGGTTCCTGACATGGAGGCAGCAGTCATTGTTAAGGTTTGGCTGCTGGCCGCCATTTTGAATCAAGATGGCAGACCGCAACAGGACTTTGCCCATTTTTGGAGTGATGGGTCCAAGCTCACAACTGACACTATATTTGCTGGTTTCTACATATTCCCGGATAGCACTGGGTGCTCCCCACTAGTAAATAACAACAACAACTCCCTTGACTTTTCCTAGTTAATTCATGCCAATTGTAAAAATAAATAAATGGGGCCAATGACTCCCATGCAACCCCCCTCCTGCAGAAACAGTCACCTGTCTGGATGCTCTGATGCAGTTGAAACAGCAAAGGCTTGTCAGAGGTCTTTTGCTGACACAGTTACCCTGAGCAGCTAAGTATGTTTGCCGACACTCTCTAACCTCATCACAGCTTTTCCAATGGCAGGCAGCATTGTGAAAATATTGTGAATATTAGATCATTTCAGGAACACATGTCAAGACAAGAGACAAGAAGATGACTCTAACCTGCACCTCTTTCTTCTGAAGTGTTTCTCAAAAGTCTCTGTTGTGGTTTTATGGCTCTTACCTGTAACATTTTTGCCAGCTCGTCTGCATGGCGTTTGCAAGCCTCTTTGGGAGAGAGGGCCGTAACCTCTTTCTCTTCTTCCACTGACTTCAGTTCAGATTCTTCTTCAGACTACATAATGCAAATAAAATGTTGGGTGGTGAAGAAAGAGGAAGAGATGAGACTGTCTACAACCATTTTAAGCAGAAATTTAAGTGGAGGGATGGTGGAAAATGGGCTCAGGCCTGGTTCACACATATGTGCCTTATTGACTGGAACATCAAGTGATCCCTGGCATGTCTAAGGCTCTTCCTTCCATGCTGCTTGCTGGAAGTGCAACAGCAGGGATCATCCAGTTTGTAACTTAATAGTTAATTCTGTTAGTGTTAAAGGCCACTAGCTAAGAGGCAGGTTGGTGGAAGTATTGCTTAGCAACTTGACAGAGTGCCATGATGTTTGCTGAGGTAGCATGTGCCCCGATTGGCTCCGAAGGGAGTTTTTCCTCTGTGTATTTGGTGGAATGTCTCCCTGCTATGTATGAGGCTTGAACTAAGAAAGGCAAAACCTCCATTCATTTCACCTTAAATTACACACTGTTTTTGCTCAGTAATGTGTTATCAGGACTTTTGTCTCTGTTTTCTGCTCATCTTGTTTAAGTGACCATGCTAACAGTGGTGGCTCATTGGGACTGGTAAGGCAGAGAGCCCCAAAGTGGGTATAGTCAGAGCCAATGATGGGCATAGCAGACTAATTCTGGTTTTGTCGCCATCGTCTGCTTCCCTGCTCAGCTGTACAAGGACAAAACTGAGACTAAGGAGGAGGAAGCTGACAGGCAGTGCCAATCCCTGGGCAGGCAAGTAAGGTAAGAGGGGCAGTGCCCCATTTGCTCTAATGAACCAGTTCACAGAGGAACTTATTAAGGGGGAAGAATAGGGCAAAAGGCCTATTCAGAGTTCTAATATGGGAGAGGGTTTGTTGCCACTGTAATAGAACTCATAGCACCAGGAGTAGGAAACCAGTGGCCCTCTGGATGTTGTTGGACAACAACTCCCATCATCCACCACCAATATTAAGGGACGATGGGAATTGTAGTCCAGCAAGATTCGGAGGGTCATAGGTTCCCCACCCCTCTACTGTACTGTGAAGATACTGTTAAAGGAAAATGTTAAAAGGAAACAAGGCTTAGCAAAGAAGAAAGAAAAACATTTCAAAACCAAGGGGAAGAGGAAGAAAAGAGAAAGTAAGAGGATAGGAACCCTAAAACATGATTTTCCACATCGCTTTGAGTGCCACAGTAAAAACTCTATATAGAAAGGTCTAAAGCAAATAAGCAAAGAAGTTTCCTACTTCTGAATTCCAATGGTTTTTATAGCTGGAAGGGGCGCGCACGCGCGCACGCGCACACACACACGGATTGTAAAGCCAGTCTCTTTTCATTGGCTTCCCAATGAAATTTCTGAAATCTTTTGAGATTTCACAGCACAACCTTATCAACAGGAAATAAAAGACATCCCTGTGGAGGACATAAATTGATTGCTGGGGGTGGGGAGGAAAGCAGCTTTAATCTTGGAAAGCCAGCCAAGTCTCTGCTCCAAGGAGGCTTCTCAGTATCTGTATTTAGTATTTCTGGACTGAAATGGTTTGCTGCCTACCGGGCAATTTTGATTAATATATATATATCATTATTAAAAACATATGAGGAGCTTGCTGGATCAGACCAATGGCCCATCTAGTCCAGCTTCCTATTGTCTCAGTGGCCACTGAGGGGCCTGTGGGAAACCATCAAGCAGGATTTGAGTGCAAGAAAACTCTCCCCTCCCGTAGTTTCCAGCAACTGGTATTTAAAAGCATTGCTGCCTCTGACCGTTGAGGCAGAGCACAGCCATCATTGCTAGTAGCCGCTTCTAGCATCCTCCCCCTCCATGAATTTGTCTAAACCTCTTTTAAAGCCATCCAAATTGGTGACTATCACTGCCTCTTGTGGCAGTGAGTTCCACATTTCATGCACTTATGTGAAAAGTTACTTTTAAAAAGTCTGTCCCAAATCTTCCAACATTAGATGTCTAGCGTTATGAGATTCTATGCCAAGGAGCAGAAAGTGGTTATAGAGCAATTGGTTCTTGTTCCATTGCCACCCATCCTAGGGAAATTGAGGGGTAGTTTTTCATGAGCATTAATTTACTAATTGCCCTCTGCACAATGGTCTCAAGATGATGTACAATAAAAACAGCACAACAACGGCAGCCTAGTTAAAAACCACAGAAAACTTAACATCTATCTGTTAACGGCCGCAAAATTGTCATTGGCTCAAAATTGGAAAGCTACATTATTCCTGTCTTGGAAAGAATGGCTTAATGAAATTTGGGTCTTGGCCATAACGCCATGAAGAAAATACTTCTTCACACAGCACATAGTTAAACAATGGAACTCACTGCCACAGGAGGCAATGATGGCCCCCAAACTTTAAAAGAGGATTGGATAAATTCATGGTAGACAAGGCTATCAAAAGCTACTAGCTACGATGGCTAATAATAATAATAATAATAATATACAGTGGTACCTCTGGTTGTGAACGGCATCCATTCTGGAGCCCCGTTCGCATCATGAGCAGAATGCAACCCGCGTCTGCACGTGCGCGGGTCATGATTCGCCACTTCTGCGCATGCGTGTGACATCATTTTGAGCATCTGCGCATGCACGAGTGGCGAAACCCGTTCCGTTACTTCCGGGTCGCCGTGGGATGCAACCTGAAAAGATGTAACCTGAACCGAACGTAACAAGAGGTCTGACTGTACTGTCTTATACCTGCAGGTCTCAGGGCAGCTAAAACATAAAATCACAGTATGTTCTTCCTTCACTGTGCCTCTCAGTACCCGTTGCTGGGAACTGTACTAGGGCAGAGTGCTGTTGTGCTCATGTCCAGCTTGCTGGTTTCCCATAGGCATCTGGTTGGCCACTGTGAGAACAGGATGCTGGACCAGATGGGCCACTGGCCTGATCCTGCAGGCTCTGGAGAGCCACAGGTTACCCATCCCTGCTCTAATCTTCTGAGAAGGAAACAGGATTACTGCCCTGCAATTTGGCAATTCAAGGCAGGCATTGCCCTTAAACCTCTTCTGAAGTGGTTCCAGGATAAGTGGCTTAGTTATTGTTGATGGCAAAGCAAGCCAAGCAGACAGAAGAGCAACCTAATAACACCAGGAAACAGAGGCAGGGAAGCTGGCAAGTTTGCATTCAAATCCTGGGTCCTGATGCCCTTTTCCAGACTTTGCCCTTTTTTTTGTTTGTTTGTAAGAAAGACAAGTTAAACATAATAAAAAGAAAACAACCATGACGCTTAGCACAGGTACGCCTGGAGGAAATAAAATAATTAGTTTACCCTAGCAAAGTTGGCAGGCATGGTAGGCACTGACTGTTTCTTACGAAACAAGATGTTTGAAAATGAAGTCAGGAGAACAGCTGTGTTTATTCTAGCCTGCTATGAGCCTGCCATGCAAGCAGAAAAATTGGGCGCAGTGTGCAGGAATCAGGATTCCGGAGGATCTCAGGAACTTTGGCTTGTTTGTCTTGAAAAGCAAGTCTCTAGTCCTCATAGTTTGGATATTTATGGGCGTTTCCTTGAGGGATTCTCAGGACCAATGGAGATGCTTACAACTTTGATTCATCTCTGGGTGGGAAACAGTGATTTCCATTGCTCCTCTCCCTTCCCCTTGCTATAGTAGGTAGCCCTGAACATATTTGCTTGCTTTCTTTCATTGCAGACTGTTATCAAAAAGAAAAAGAGGGAATATCATTTTTTCTCCCTCTCAAAACTCTTGAGGGGAGGGTGATAGACAGCTTTTGTTCTGAGCTCTCCCCCTGACCCAGAGGGCTCCACCTCCAGAGCTCCATGCCAAAATATCTGATTTAAGCGACTGGGAAGCCTAGGAAAAAGCAGAACAACATATTCCAAATATGCACCTTTGCTTAATTTCTATCCAGCTTATGTAAAACAAAATGAAAGAACACAGAGAACTGGGGTTTACAAACAATCATACAAGAATAACATCCAGGAAAAAGTCCTCCTAAAATTTGACGGCTACAACATGGTATATGGCCATTGCTGTCCCAAACCTATACCTGAAGTATTATAGAGAAAGAGGATTTTAGAAAATGGCATGGACTAGTAACTTTGTGAGAGTGCATACCAAAAGCAAGGAAATGAACGCAACATGCCCGTCCACATACTTTTGGAGATTATGCATCATTAATTCAGCACATATGTGGTACATTGTTTGCCCAAGCTCTGCTGTTTTTCAGCACAGACTCTCAGCCTTTTTCTCACAGTGACCAACCACGGAAGGCCCGCAAACAGGATCTAAGCGCCACAGCAACTCTCCCCCACCTGCAATTCTAAGCAGTTGGCGCCCAGAGACATACTGCCACCAGCCATGGAGGTAGAAAAAAAGCCATTGTGGCTAGTAGCCATTGACTGCTTTATCCTTTTGACTGAGTGAGCACACAGGCTGGTCTCATCCTAATAATTTATGAAGAATGCGAACACTTCTTTACCATCTTCACTTTGATTCCACAGCCTGCGAGTTAGGTCCCTATTCCCATTTTACAGGTGGCAAAACTGAGGCTGTGTGTGTGTGTGTGTGTGTGTGTGTGTGTGTGTGTGTGTTTTAGAGAGAAACTCTCCTGAGACTGCATCATGCGGGCTTGCAAATACAAGCCTCCCAAGTTCTCTTCCAGCAGTTAGTGGTCACTGCCTGGACTTTGCATCTCATCAATGGGGGCCAGGTGACGAGCCTGGACATTCCCAAGGCAGATGAGAAACCTAGAAGGATCCTGGGAGCTTGACATAAGGGTCAAATTTGATGTGACATGAAATGCATCTTTTCATCTAGTGCGCAGATCTTTTTTAAAAAAATGCAAACCGCACATTCTCTGTGTAGGTGATCATTAACAAGATCAGGGCAGGCATGGAATGGGGATTTGACCATTTCCTCCTGTGCTGTGCTTCAGGTGGGGTGGGGTGGGGTGGATATATCATCTGAATCTGTTGTTTGTTTTGGGAGGGAATCTTCCACTGAACTGCAGAGGGGAAAAGATTTAAATTCCGCATTCCAGCTCCAAACCAGTCAGTGGTTCCCCCAGCTGATGCAATTTGCATTCAAAGAACCCCTGCATGATAGATGCACAGATACATTTAACATCCCATGCAGCTCCAAGAGAAGGTTATCAAAACCCCCCAAAACAAACCATGGTTTGGCAAGGGGAAGCTTTTAATTTCTGGTACCTGTCTCAGGTGACACACTGTCCGTATTTTGTTGTCAGCACAATTGCACAAGCCTTGGGTGAGCGGTTCCCAAACTGGTGTCCCAAAGACCATTTGAAAATTTCTGAGGTGGACCTGCTTAATTATTTTTCTGCCCGTTGTAACAAATCTAATGGGCTGTACTGGATGCTGCAGGATTCTTAATTGCCTTTTTATTGCTCCTTTTACTTCTTGGATTGCATTTTATCGCATTACGATTTGCATTCCATGGAATTTAAATTGTGGCGCAATGAAATACAGCCTAAGAAATTAAAAGAGCAATAAGAAGACAAAAATCAATAGGGATATCTAATGCCATGATGGACCACTGGGCAGCTGGGGGCTGCTGCTTGTGCATTGTTTTGTTGTGTTTTCTTGGTGGCTCTGCTTGCTTTGCACTTCTTGTCAATAGTCGCTTTGAGGCTTTAAACAGGCATCCCCAAACTTGGCCCTCCAAATGTTTTGGGACTACAATTCCCATCATCCATGACCACTGGTCTTGTTAGCTAGGGATGATGGGAGTTGTAGTCCCAAAACATCTGGAGGGCTGAGTTTGGGGATGTCTGCCTTTAAGTGACCCCAGCTATGAGATATTAGGTAAAGGTAAAGGACCCCTGGATGGCTAAGTCCAGTCAAAGGCGACTATGGGGTTGCAGCGCTCATCTTGCTTTCAGGCTGAGGGAGCCGGCGTTTGTCCACAGACAGCTTTCTGGGTCATGTGGCCAGCATAACTAAACCGCAACTGGTGCACAGAGGACCGTGACGCCTGCCAGAGTGCACGGAAACGCCATTTACCTTCCTGTCGCAGCGGTACCTATTTATCTAATTACACTTTTGGCCTGTTTTCAAATTGCTAGGTTGGCAGGAGCTGGGACAGAGCAACGGGAGCTCACACTGTCAAGGGGATTCGAACAACTGATCTTCTGATCAGCAAGCCCAAGAGGCTCAGTGGTTTAGACCACAGCGCCACCCGTGTCCCTGATGAGATATTAAAATTATTCTGTTTGGTGCTTGGTGGGGGAGAAAGCTCTCTGCAGTGGCTCCTTCTCTGGCGTGTGTGTGTGTGTGTATGTGTATACAAGAGAGTATGTGGCAGTGAGTTTCCTGCAATCGGCTGGAGTTGGAATAGATGACCCTTGAGGTGCTTTTCAATGCTACAGCACTGCAATTCTATGAGATGTTGTTTTGGTACTTGCAAACCATTGTAAGCCCCATAGAAGATCTTTAGAATGGCAAGTATAGTGTAAATCAGGGATGGGGACACATTTGCAACCTGAGGTTCACATTCCCTTCTGGCCATGTGCAGGTAGTGGGTGTGGCCAAATACAAAAGTGGCTGGAGCCACAGATGTAAATGTTGCCTTGGTAACAGTAGGCTATGTTCTATGCACCCTCTCATGCCCCTCCTTGTCTTCCATCCAGGCAAGCAAGAGGCATTCTCAGAGTTCAAGGACACTTTCCAGCCAGGCAAAAACATTCAAGGATGGCACAAAGCAAGGCCGGTGGGGGATGTTGCCTGGTGGAAGAGGGTGTGGCTCTTGCACTGGGAAAGAATGCTGCCTCTAACTGGGGGATTCTTGGGCATTCTGAAATACAGCTTGCCTCTTTAGCAAACTCAGAGGGTTGCCTCTTCAGCAGGATGTTAAACTTCTGGCACAGCCTTGTTGCAATTCTAAAAATGCTACAGGGATTTTAGGAAGAGCTCGGAGGACTAGCTAGAGAGGCATTTGGCCTGAAGTTTAATATGGGGGCCTGAAGTTCCCCATACTTTGTATATATCTTCCAAAGAAATGGATTCCCCACCACCAGTTAAATAATAAGGGGAATAGTAGATCCCTTCACTTTTCAGCACCCTTCTTCTCCCAGGTTCCTAGATTTTAAATAACTGAGCCGAGGGAGGGAAAGTTCCAATGCTAGCACAACATTCCTGTTCCAAGTGTCCCTTCAACTGCCTGCTGCGATAGAGAATATGGGTGAAGGTATTTGTTCTGTAAAAGCTGTTCTGTCAGATCCACTGGGAGATTAAGCATTCTTAAGAAGCATAAACTGTTACTACTAGCACACCCTCCTGCACGATCCAGGCCGGGTCAGGGAAAGGAATACAATGAACTGCAGCTGGGAGAGGGGAGGCTGAGATCAGGGATTAACCCTTCATTGGAGAATTGAGTAGAAGTGCAGAATCTTCAAGTGCCCTTTGCTCTTATCTGTAAAGTGTCTGGTGGGAGGCAGATTGATGAGGCTGAACATACATTTAAAGCACACCACTTCGCCCAAAGAATCTTGGGAACTGTAGTATACGCCTCACAGGGGAACAGTTCCCAGCACTCTTAGTAAATCACAGTTCCCAGAGTTCTTTTTGGGGGGGAGATCATATGCTTTAAAGGAATGGTGTGTATGTGGCCAAATACATGTTGTAATGTAGCAGGTAAGAGACTGAGTTGAGAATTGGGAAGCGTCCAGTTTGAATCTCACCTCGGCCATGAACTCCGAAGGAGGCCTTAAGGCAAATCTCTCTCCCCTGCCCCACCCTTTCCACTTTCTCACTCCCAGTCCCCCCACCTGCAATATAGGTGGAGATAATAAATACTGATTTACATTGCAGCACACTTTGCCGATCAAGTCCCATTGATTCCAGTTAGCAAGTGCTGTCTTGCAGGGTTGGCGTATGGAGGGCATCTAGGCCATGTGTGTGAAGCACCTTAAACACTTGAAAGTGCTATGCAAGAGTTAAATAAATAAGTGCTTGTTTAAAAAAATGTGACTGACGTTTTGCACAATGCAAGAACGCAGGAAAGGAAGGCAGGAATAGCTACCCCTTGAGCTATGTCTGCAAGGAAACTTGGAAAGTCCACAGAAGCATTTTTAAAGGTGGATAAAGGTCTCTGAGCACAAATCCTATGGCACAGGTGTGCATATGATCATGGCCATTAATGTCAGTGGGTCTACTCTGAAGATAATACAACCCTTGAAAGTGGATACAACCTTTTCTCCCCCCACCCCAGCCTCTGTGTTTTTATCCTCTTTTTAAGCCACCTGGAAACTGATTTTTGTATTAGGCAACCATTATCACTCTAAATAAGAAGCATGCATAGACACCTCTGGCTATGTGAAAAATGGGAAAGAGCCATAGCTCAGTGGTAGAGCATCTGCTTTGCATGCAGAAGGTCCCGGGTTCAATCCCTGACATCTTCACATAGGGCTTGGAGAGATCCCTGCCTAAAATCCTGGAGAGCTGCTGCAAGTCAGTGTTGACAGCACTGAGCTAGATGAACCCATGGGTCTGGCTCTGTACAGAGCAGCTTGCTCTGTAAGATGGAGAGCAGTGTCCTCAGTGACCAGCAAAGTGCAACCAGCAAAGTACAGTGGTACCTTGGGTTAAGTACTTAATTCGTTCCGGAGGTCTGTTCTTAACCTAAAACTGTTCTTAACCTGAAGCACTACTTTAGTTAATGGGGCCTCCTGCTGCTGCCATGCCACTGGAGCACAATTTCTGTTCTCATCCTGAAGCAAAGTTCTTAACCTGAAGCACAATTTCTGGGTTAGCGGAGTGTGTAACTTGAAGCGTATGTAACCTGAAGCGTATGTAACCCGAGGTACCACTGTAAAAAAGGAAAGGAAAGGAAAGGAAAAGGGATAAAAGGTTTTTAAGCTTTTTAAAAAAGAGAGAAAAGGGGCAAGGGATTCCAAAAGTTAGGACCACCGCTTAACAACACTTGATTAGCATTTCGTATCTGGAGATGACCCAAGGCAGCTGCCAGAGTGACAGCCCACCCTCCGCAAGTGGAGCTAGAGGGCTTGTTCGGGAGAGACATTGTTCCAAGGCAGTGACATTCCCGAGCAACAACACACATCCCCCACCACTGCTTTACCTCTTCTTCTGGTTCTTTGCTGCCCACCGGCTGGTATTTCCGGCTCATGTGTAGGGGGGAGACACCTTTCCGGAAGATCGAGGAGAACAAGTGCTTTGCCCCCATCTTAGCTGGGGCAGGTGGCGAAGGAAGGCGGCAGCTAGAAAAGCACCTGCTGCTGTGACTGGCGCTTTGCTGTGTGTTTCCTGGCCGAGCCTCACATTCCCTCACAAGCCAAGGATGGAGCCAGGGAAAGCTGATCGGTGGGTGTTACCTGATGCCGACAAGGTGACGCCCCGCCCGCTTGCTCAGAACAGGTGCCTGGGAGAGGCTAAATTCCTGACTTAAGGCCTACTCATAGCAGTCATAGACCTGCTGTTGTTAGGTGCTGTAGCCTTCGCCTGTGTCCAGGAAAACACAGCTGGTTTAAAAAAATAAATGTTTGCATTTAGGAACACAGGAAGCTGTGTTTGGTCTATCTAACTCAGTATTGTCCACTCTGACTGGAAGCAGCTCTCCAGGGAACATTCCTAACCTTACCTGAAGATGCCAGGGATTGAATCTGGGAACTTCTGTATGCAAAGCAGATGCTCTATCATTGAGCTACTGATAACCCAAAAGCTGCTGACAGCCCAAAAGCTGTTCCTCTCTGTTTCTCATTTTTCCAACCTCGAATTCAGTTCTCCAGATTTCCACATCAGTTTGCAGTCTTTTTTTTTTGGGGGGGGGGGGAGTCTTTGTTATGTAGTGAAGTTTCACCCTGGGCCAGCAGGGGGATACTGTATATAGTTTTCACTCAGGTCTGTAGATAGTTTTCACTCAGGTCCACGTCAGTTATTTTAGGTGGGAAACGCTGGGCTGTTGTTGCTACAATGTTGACAGCCGGCTGCCTATAAAAGCAGGCCGGCTGAGCTGTTTGCAGTCAGTTCTATTCCAGCTTACAAAATAAAGAGCTACTTGGAGAAATCGCTGTGTCGTCTGCTATGTCAACCCACAACTTAACAGTCTTCATGAAAATTCATGTGTATTTGGGTGCAAATTTCTCCCAATATACACACATTTGTGTGCAATTTTGACAAATATGCACAAATTTGCCTAATATTTACATTTTCCCCAATCTAATGCATTTTGGTATGTTAGTTTCACTAACACCCATGTTTTAAATGTACACTTTTCTTAGCAGATGCATTTTTGTACACATCACTTGGCTGGGAACTGCCCTGCAAAATTCAGAGAAGTGCAGACTCCGATCAGCAGCCCTGGTTTGGTTCACACATTGTTTAGGGAAATGCGAGTTAGACAAGCTCATATTTTAATGCGAAATGAATCTAACTTCAACCCCCATCCCCTGCAGGTGATGTAAAAGACCTGCAGCTGTGCCTGTAGAGATCCACTGCCAGTTAGTGTAGGCAGTTGAGAGCCAGAGTAGGATAGTGGTTACAGCTTCAGACTAGGATGTGGGAGACCAGGGTTCGAATTCTGACTCAGCCATGAGGCTCACTGGGTGACCTTGAGCCAGTCACCACCTCTCAGCCTAACCTACCTCTCAGAGTTATTGTGAGGATTAAATGAGGAGGAGAACTATGTCACCTTGAGCTCCTTGGAGGAAAATGTAGAATATAAAGGCAGTTAATGAATAAGACAGTTTCCTGTTTTGCTTGATGGACGTGCAGGCACCATCACCTACGTTTTCTTAGGTCTGTTGTTGCGCAAGCGGAATGAATATCTGAAGGGATGTCATGCAGTTGATGGAACAGATATGATCACTATTGTTCTGAAGGGCAGGACTAGAACCAGTAAATCACTGCCAGCCACGATGGCTATGTTCTGCCTCCACAGTCAAAAGCAATAAAGCTTCTTAATTCTCATTGCTGGGAACTGCAGGGGAAATCTGTTCTTGTGCTCAGGGTTTCCTACCAGCATCTGGCTGGCTGCTGTGAGAACAGGATGCTGGACTAGGTGGGCCATTGGCCTCATCCAGCAGTATCTTTTTGTGCTCTTATGTCAAAG
This sequence comes from Podarcis cretensis, assembly GCF_951804945.1. Classification (NCBI taxonomy): domain Eukaryota; kingdom Metazoa; phylum Chordata; class Lepidosauria; order Squamata; family Lacertidae; genus Podarcis; species Podarcis cretensis. The sequence continues at coordinate 54,970,180 of NC_137177.1, forward strand.
TGATGGGTAGAAATTCCAGGGAAGCAGATTTTGGCCGCACAAAGAGGCTCCTCTAGGCTTAGAGCTGTTCAGCAAGGTGACAGACGTCCTAGGGAAAAGGCGCCAGTAGAGGCAGTGAGGGGGATGGTGGAGAAACTTCCACAATAAGGAAGGCTTGGGGAAAAGCCAAAATGTGTGCTTAATTGTAATGCATTTTTTACTTTGGTTCATGCTCTTAAATGTGCTGAGAGTCACTTAAGAGACCTTTTTGCGTTACGAGCGACTAACAATTTTAAAAAGCAATTTTAATGATTTTTAGTCAAATTGATCGACGCAGCAAGGTTGCATTCCTAGCTAGAAATCCTAGCAAGTTGCCCCAAGAAGTTGTCAGGTTTTCTGAGCTGCACTGGGGGGGGGGGGAGTCACTACCCCTCACTTTCCTTTATGTCTTCCCTCTGGGCAGGGAAGAGATAGTATCTGTGGTGAGAGAGTCATTCCATAGAATGATGCGACAGCATAGCTGGCATGCAGCAGAACAGACTATGGCATATCCTGCCAAAAGGTTTCAGTGGAAAACGTTATCTAGCTTTGATCCAGCCTCTCTCTTTCCTCAGAATAACAGGAAACTGCCTTCATACCGAGTCAGGTGCATTGTCTACACTGACAGGCTGCAGCCCTTCAGGACTTCAAGCAGGGAGTGTCTCCAGGCCCAGCCTGTACATGCCGGGGATTGAACTGGGGACCTTCTGCATGGAAGGCAGACGCTCTACCACTGAGCTGCAGCCCTTCCTTGGGCAAACAATCTGCTGAGTTGATTGCTTTTCTCAAACAGGAAGTGATGGTGACCCTGGTCAGGGTGTCCTCTTCTGCACTGCGCAGGAAATTCATCACCAGGACAAATGAGGACAGAGACTTCTATGGCATCTGCAGCTGCCAATTCATATGTATAGATGCAAATGTAGAATTGATTGCTGTTATTTAAATATAGTGCTGCTCCCCACAATGGGACAGAGAGTGACCAGGAGACTTGTGTGACTGCTCAGTCTGACATTAGGCAAATGGAGGCTCCAGGGAGGTTTATAACCAGGGTGATGGTGGGTGAATTCAGTCATGGGGGATATTACACTCGTTTTCCTGATTAGAATTCTAGCACTTCTGTCCTGATTTCTATCATTCTTTTCACACTGCAGTATCTGTTGCATAGTAGAACTGTGGCTTTCGGGCAAATATACCTTCAAGTGTGCTAAATTTCATTCACACAACAATATACATCAACAACATACACCTGCATGCTTCTCTTCCCCCATGAAAACAGCAGGAAAGAACTGTATGCCAGGATACCACCCCAAATTTCATCACCTTATTATGATGATCTCCTGGGTTAATGGAGTTGCGAACAAATTTCTTAATGGAAGCAACTAACACAGAACTGAGCATTTAGCTTCCACTACATCCTGCAAGATTTCTGGCTTTGATGCTGTGTGAATGCTCAGATATAAGCATTCACAGGTAGTGAAATGGTGGGGAAACACAATAAACTGCCATGCGAATGGAGTCCTAGTGTATCAACAGAATTACTGTGCAGGTGAACCTAGAAGCTACATTTTAACCAACCTTATTTTGATCTTTTAACCATTTTCCAAGTCTTCTTCTAATCTAATATCCTTTAGTAGCAGTCAACAATGCCATCTTGTGGCTGATTAGGTGTTTAAAGAAATGCTTCCATTTGTCTTATTCGGGGGCTTTACTAAATCCTTAAAAGGCATAGCCTTGCTGGATGAGACCAAACACCCATCTAGTCCAGCATCCTCACAGCGGCCACTCAGGTGCCTATGGGAACCCCACAAGGATGATAGCACCCTCTCCACTTGTGAGCTATAGCAGTTTGTATTCAGATATATTAATGCCTTCAGTGATAGGCCCAATTGTCTTTTAAGGCAGTCCAAGTTGTTGGCCATCTTGTGGGAGTGAGTTCCATAGTCTGGATGGCCCTGAATTTCAGTGGATGGCCCTGAGTTAAAGTACTACGAGAAATGGAGGGGGAAAAAATTCTCTCACATACATTAAATACATACAATAACACTGGAATCTGCCCCAAAGCAGCACATTTGCACATTTGCACATGCTAATCAATGTTACATCCCCCTCTGAGTTCTGTTGCTGAGCAAGCAGGGGTTAGGAATCTCTGAGGAATGTAAAAAAACAAAAACCCCACCATGGTCCCCTCCCCCTCCCACCCTTTCTTCCTAATGTAACACTAATGTCTCAACAAATGAAACTGACCTGTAGAAAATGTAACTTGAAAAAAAGAGACATTGCACATACTTTTGTAAACCAAGAAATCTTTAATAAAAAGTACATTGAAAAAAACCCCCGAAGCTTTCCTTTCAGGAATTGCAGGGACAGAACTATCCAAATTGTACAGAAACTTATTCATGTATGCTACTACAGTGGCAAAAATGTTACTTGCCCAAAAATGGAAACACAGCAGAAGAAGAATGGATACAAAAACTTACGGAATATGCAGAAATGGCAAAACTTACTGGAAAAATAAGAAATCAAGATAACAAAACTTTTATAAAAGAATGGAAATGGTTTATTGAATATTTACAGATAAACTGTGAACAGATAAGAACACTGGCAGGATTATTGTAATAACCTGCAGTTTCATAAGAGTATATATTTAAAGTAGAAGAATAAATGAACAAATTAAGTTAATATGGATATTCAGAAAATATTAAAAATAAATTCAAGGAACCACAGAAAGAGGGCAAAGGAAGTCAAGTTTTGAAGTATTAAAATGACTGTAAAATGATTGACATGTATAAACCTGAAAATTATAAATAAAATAAAAGGAATCTCTGAGAAACACTTGCCTGAGAGCAGAATCCACATGCAAAGTCAGACAGTCCAGAGGTCAGGGAACCCAGGCGATCGCAGATCCAACAGTCCAGATGGAGAGCAGGAAGCAGCAAGGTGGGACCAGGAACCACAGGCATTGTTTCCTGTCTCTGTGTGCTGCTGGAAGCTCTGCTGAAGAAGGCTGAAGCCAGCTGGTTCTCATCAGTGCCTTCTCCTCCTGTCCCTGAAGGGCTGAGCAGCTGCAGGTGGAGTAATGCTGCTTTCTCCCCCTTCAGGCTGCTGTTCAGTAGGTGAAGCAGACTCCTGGCCCATGACCATCGATTTGTAAAGATGGAAATTTTGGCTGGATTTCAGAAGAAAATTTCAGAAGAAAATCTCTTGGTGGTGCTCTGGGGTGGCTCAGGTTGAAGTGATGAAAAATTAAACAAACGAATAATATTTTGAGGGTTGTCTGCAGTACGCAGGTAGTTTAGGAGATGGTGTTACAGGGTGGTGTTTACAGCAATGAAGAGTTATTAACCCAGGAACCACCTATTAACAAATACTATATTTTCAAAAACTTTTCCAAATCTTATCGTTGTGCTTTGCCACATTTTAAACCAATGCCTTTGTCATGCCCTACAACACCCTCTTTAATCTCCACGTGGGAGGTGGGGTGCCTCTTGTTTCTAGTGCAAGAGGCAATGGTGGGTGTGAAACATTGAGAATCTAATCCGGATTTCATTAGCTTAAATTTCTAGCCTAGTTCTTGGCTAACAGAACCTCCAACGTCAGAGGCAGTCTATCCCTGAACACTGAGTGTAAAATGGAGATGAAGGCCTTTGGCTTTGTTCCTGCTGCTTTCTATTTCCCTCACTGAGCAGCAACTGCAGTCACAAGACATTGTTTTGCATTCCACAGTCCAAGTTACTGTTGGATTCCCACGGGAAATGGGAGACTGGATGTGACGTACACTGGTTTCCTGTTTTTCAGTGTTCTCTCGGTTTCTTTGTTAGAGAGATGGTTGCTTCTCTGCTCTCACAGAGGCAAGATGCATGTTTGTATTCTCTCAGCATAGAGTGGAAATAAAGTTAAGAATGTGGCACATACTGCTTATCCTTCTGCTGTGTGGACTACTCTGCTTGGGCTCAAGATAAGATGAGCCTGTATCAGCTTCAGATGGGCCGAAGCTGGTCAAAATCTCACATTTTTCTGCTTGTGGGCTTCACAAAGGCATCTAGCTCTCCACTCTTGGAAACCAGATGCTGGATTAGAGAAGAATCTTTCATCTGGTCCAACAAGCTGCCTTACACCGAACTATTGGCTCAGTATTGTCCACGCACCCACCAAGGATGTCATGGTTTTGTTTTTAGGCTGTGTCGAGGAACACCACCAGAGAGATTTGCCTAATGAAAGACAACACACTCACAAACAGCCCTTGGCCACCTTGATAGTAAAGTAGGAGCAACGAAACCAATTTACAATTTCAAGGAAACAAGACTCTAGGAAGCTGTCCAACCGTTGGTCCATTTAGCTCAGAATTGTCCACACCAACAGGCCGGAGTTCTCCAGGGTTTCAACAGGGATCTCTCTCAGCCCTGCCTGAAGATGCCACTGGGATTGAAACTGAGACCTTCTGCATGCAAGGAAGATGATTTACCACTGAGCGACAGCCCTTTCCAATGTTCTCTTCCTTTTGATAATTTTCTGATGGAATTTCTTATCTCATGAACTAAGCTACGTCTCCTAAGTTCAACTGGTCCAGGCATTTTGTTTTTGCTTCTCGGCAGACCAGTCTCTGCTCCCAGTTCCTTTCATTCAAAGAACATCTGGTGTCCTTGCCAGTTTGGTAGCACCTGGATAACAGGTAAACTAGAAAGAAAATAACCTGGAGGGATTGGGCACTGTGCCTAATTGTCATGTATTACCGTAATGTCAACATTACTGCTGCTCCACTGGGCTGTCCCTCTGGGCCGAGATCATGCAGTTAACACTCACAGAAACATCCACAAAAACACCACGTTCTGTTTCATCACAGTACGCAGTGTAAATGATGTTGACAAACTATAGCTGATTGCCATTATGTTGATGAGCCAAAGCTTCCCTTTTCTCCTATGCAAACAATGCCTCTAGAAGATGTCTGTCTGTACACTTCAAGCTTATCTGTAGGTCCCTGCAGTCCTCTGAAGATTCTGTCACAACTTTAATCGTTTCTGGGCTTCTCCCAGGAACACTGAAGCTGAATGTGAAATGTCAGCACATGACTATGGCCAGGGCTGGTTTTAGGTTTCATGAAGCCCTAAGCTACTGAAGGTAATGGGGCCCTTTATATGTCCAGCTGTCCTTTGTCACTGTTTTTTGTGTTGAATATATGCCATGCAACCAGTCCATGCAGAATGTAGGCACCCTATATATAGAAATGAGGAAAGCAGTGATATTTTAGGGAGCAGGCTAGCAGGCGGGGCCCATTATTTACATCATAGGAGTCTACACAACACAAAATACTGTTGCTGTATGTAGGTTTTATTTTATTTGTTTTTTATCTTATATTTTGGAAATGGACATCCAGGTTTTTTCCCCTTTAATTTTTGTGGGGGCCTCCAAGAGACTGGGGCCCTAAGCTATAGCTTTTTTAGCTTATATGTAAATCCGGCACTGACTATGGCATACACACACACACGCGCACACACACACACACACACACACACACACACACCGTGTTTATGGAAGACAATCTTACTTGACTACGAGTGATTGCCAAAGAAGAAGATATATATATATATATTGCAACTTTACTTAGACACACACACACACACACACACATTCAGACACCTTGAAAGTTAACATTAAAGAGGAAGCAAATTTCTTTCTGGTGTTATACAGCCATAATAACTGATCCATAGATCCCTTCAGCCAGGCTCCATAGATCCCTTTCTTTTGACCTTGATTGCAAGTGCTAAAGGTTGGTGGAAGGTCTGTTACCTGCTTTCTGGTCTGCCTGAAATGCCCTTGGATTATGTGTCCTAATTTGCAAAAAAGAAAAAAAAAAGTCAAACATGTTTTCAAATCTATTGCTTTTGACTTTATGAAACAAAAATTGCCACTAGGTGGCAATCTGTGGCTGTCCTATTGGCAGAAGGTAAAACATTACGTTTTTAGCTGCAGCAATTTCTGACATACAGTATTGAATAGGGAATAGGAATCTGAAAAATGGCTAAAAATATGACCGCAGGATACGGTGCTGAAAAATAACAAAAAATGTAGCCCAGCAGCTAGGATCCCAAAAATCAGCTCAGTAAGTGACCCGCAAGTCAGGATTCTGAAAAATGACCAGAAACACGAGTCAGGATTTTGTTCATTTAAAAAGTCCAGAAACTGTAAAACTAATCAGCAGATCTGTACAAAAATGTTGTTAGGAATAGACAATCAATATCTTTGTTTTAAAGGTGAGGAATATTGAGACTGAACGACAAAAAATAGCACATGACTAAGGCAGACATTTTTTAAAAAAACACTTTCAACTTTTCTTGTTATCATGTGTATATATCTTCAGAAATCTTGAAAGGTAACCTTAAAAAGGAAGTTTCTTTCTGTTGGTGTACAGCCCTAATAACTGATCCATAAAATGAATGGCACCCCAGTTGAGCCAGGCTCCATAGATCCCTTTCCCTTTGAACCCAATTACAAGTGCTAAAGGGCAGCAGAAGGTCTGTCACCTGCTTTTCTGGTCTGCCTGAAATGCCCTTTGATTATGTGTCCATTGCAAAGAAATGTCAAAGGTGCTTTCAAATATATTGCTTTTGAGTCCAGGAAATAAAGGTGCCACTAGGTGGCATTCTGTGGCCGCCCTATTGGCAGAGGGTAAAACATATGTTTTCAGTTGCAGCAATTTCTGACATATGGGGGGGGGGCGGGAATCTCATCTGAAATGTAAGAAAAGCCTCACTAGATCAGGCCATCTGTCCACCTAGCCTACGTTCAGGAAGGACACAGGGCCATCCTAAAAAATATAACCCAAATAACTGAGTCTAGGATTCTCTGCATTTGGGGCATTCTTACTTTTGACACGCACTAAGACTAACTCCCTTGCTTTTCTTCCAGGTTTGGGGTGGGGGTACTTATGCATCACCTGGTAACCTTCAGATATCAGAAGTTTGTGAAGCATAGGAGATGCTTACCATAATCACCCACCTAACTATTGCCTTAATTCAATACCGGACGACCTCCAGAAAAATGATATAAAATGATTTCTTTATGTTATTTAAGCTATAGGAAATAAATACAGTGTTCTGTTAGACTAATTCCTTTTTTGGGGGGTCAATTTTTAATGGTCTTATAGCCAATTAAAAATTAACAGCACAATTATATGCATATCCACTCAGAAGTCTCGATGAGATTTACTCCCAGGAAAGCGTGCAAGGAATTGCCCTAAAAATATTGTAAAATTTCGCCCTGTGTAAAGTAAAATGGAGGATCCTAGACTAATTGGCTCAACTTGTAGAATTTCCCCCACTTGCTCCCGCATTACAGTATGATCAACTACAAGCTTGGTAAATCAGAGAAAGCAGCCCTTGTAAACAACCTTTGATCAGCCGCTTCTATAATATAATTACCGACTTTTATTTATAGCTGTGATTGTACTGTGTGATGGGTCGTCGCCAGTCTGGGAACCAATTTGAAACTATGTTCCAAGTGAAAATTAATTTGTTTGCCTGGAAATAAATTGCCGACATAATTCTGGAGATGATCAGACGTAATGCAACTTTTAAAATCTTCTGTTTAAAGTTTGTGTTCACTTGCATAGGGAGCCAGGTTTTCACGCAAAAGTCACAAGCCTGCTTTCATCTCCTTATTAGTTCCCCAGTGTAGTGACATATTAAACAGGTTTGTAAGTACTTGATAATTTTTTTGGGGGGGAGTGCATTAAAAAACCACATTCAGCTGATCAAAGCACCAAATATTGAAATGTAAAAATGATGGACTCAGGATAAATAGGCAAGGGGTGGGGTGGGGGACAACAGCAAAACCATGTTTATTTGGAACACCATTTCTAGATACTAAAAGAAAATGTCTAGGTCAATGTAGTCATTCCCAAATCAATATAGGACTCATTCAGAGCAGTGTGGGGTTTGGGGGCTGCAACCTTTCATTTATACAGTAATCGTGCAAAACTAGTGATTTATACAAGGCCATCCGCATTTCATTTCATTCCACTCTATTAGCTGTCCTGCATTTCTCTCCCAATGCTGCCAGGCAGGGTGCTCTTGTACTACAAAAAAGCAACACTCCTAGAATATTTGAGGCATACAAAGTTAGAGGATTTCAGCAGGACGTTATGGGGTATGCATGGTCAGAAACGAAGCAGTTTGTCCACCCTGATACTTCTTTTCCAACTGCAAGCAGTTTTCAAAACAAGAGCATATACAGTGGTACCTCGGGTTACAGACGCTTCAGGTTACATACGCTTCAGGTTACAGACTCCGCTAACCCAGAAATAGTACCTCGGGTTAAGAACTTTGCTTCAGGATGAGAACAGAAATCATGCTCCGGCGGCGTAGCGGCAGCGGGAGGCCCCATTAGCTAAAGTGGTGCTTCAGGTTAAGAACAGTTTCAGGTTAAGAACGGACCTCCGGAACGAATTCAGTATTTAACCCAAGGTACCACTGTACAATGATCATGCATGCAGAATAAAAAGGATGACTGGAGGGCCCCAGAGTTTAGAGCTCCTTGCACTCTGACCTCTTCATCAGCCTAGACGCTGAGAGCCAGCTCCAAGGGCCTTCTGGTGGTTCCCTCACTCCCATCATCCCTGACCATCATGGACCATGCTAACTGTGGCTGAGGCAAGCTGTCAGTCCAACAACACCCCAAAGCCCACAGGGTCCCTACCCCTCTAGTAGGTCATAGCTCCTCCATGAAGTATGCTATGCTGAGTGTGTGCATCTTCTAAAAACAGGGGCAGCCAATGCTGTAGTAGCCTCCAGATTTTGCTGGACTCCCACTCCCATCAGCACCAGTCAGTATGGCCTGTGTTTGGGGCAGTGCAACATTGGCTACCACAATGCAGTTTTTCTCCACAGCCACTGAAGTGTCCGAAGCTTGTTCAACTCAGAGCAGTCTCATTGACATGAATGGACATGACGAACTTAGGTTCATTCATTCCAGTGGGTCTTTTCTGAGTGGTATTTGGTTGAATAGAATCCATAATTTTTCACAGGTTAATCTATGCTCAGTTTATCTGTTAAAACCCAACTGCTTCATTGACAAATATCTATTTAATCAGCTGACAGTCCTATTAAGAACAGCATGATGATGCAGAAGGACTACAGCTACTGCCTTGTAAACACACACAAACACACACACACACACACACACACACACACACACCCACCCACACACACACACCCACCAAGGGACTGGTCTGAACTTTTTATAGGGCCTTTAATATTCATTTCCCCCCTTGGCAGACATCCTATTGCTAATCAGAATGGGCAAAAAAGGTTATATCGCCTAAGGCAGTCGGTGTTATGCAGAAGCACTGCATAAAGATTTGATGAACAAGCAGAAGAATTTCCTTCAAGGAAACAAAATTGGTACAACACAAGGGGCACAGATGCTAAGCTATTGTGAAGATCCCATTCCTTCGAAGTGGGTTGAAGACAGATAAGAAAAATAACTTCTGGGGAGAAGCTTACACTCAATGTTCTTAGGAGGGTTTCAGTATGTTTAAAAGGTGTTTTGGCCAATTAATCACCTGTGTTTTAGTTCTCAATTAAATTTGGTGATTTAAGGGTACAAATAGCTATCTGCCTGAAGAATTCCTTTGTTCTTAGGTAAACAAAAAGATCAAAACACCTTCTTGGACCACTTAGCTTCAACCTACAGGCTGTACGTTCCACATATCTGTCATTCATAGACAAACATGGGCACAAGCCCATGAGATGCCCCATGCTGTTTTTTCTTTCTTTTCAGGAGTGGATACAGGGAGTTTACCAATCTTTCTCCCAAACATCAGGAGAGCCTTGTTTGCTGTGAAAATTTGACTCTAGCTATGGGTTGGTTCAGATGTTGCACCAAATCGGTGTGCATTAACCATGGTTTAGCCTCCAAACTAGGTCTGTGTTCCACATGTACCAACTATAATGCATGTTGCTTCCCTCTTTCCTGGCCTTCTTTGAGAAACCCTGGATGTTATCTTAAACAATAGTCTGAGGGTAGAGAAAGATCCCAAGCTATGGGACCAGATGTAACACAAAATCACAGTTTACCCAAATTGTGGCTTGCAGACCACCATCAACCCATGGTTTCAGGTATTGGTTGAGGCAGCCAATTGCACACCATAGAATCATAGAGCTGAAAGGGACCCTGGGAATCATATAGTCCAACCTCCTGTAATGCAGGAATCTCAGCTAAAGCATCAATGACAAATAGCCATCCAACCTCTGCTTAACAGCTTCTGCACACATTCCAGTTTGCCTATATCCTTCTTAAATTGTGGTGCCCAGAATGGGACACGGTATTCAAGGTGGTGTCTGACCGAGGCAGAGTAGAGCAGTACCTTGATCTGGACACTATACTTTTGTTGACACAGCCTAGAACAGGCTTCCTCAAGCTTGGCCCTCCAGATGTTTTGAGACTACAATTCCCATCATCCCTGACCACTGGTCCTGCTAGCTAGGGATCATGGGAGTTGTAGGCCAAAAACACCTGGAGGGCCAAGGTTGAGGAAGCCTGGCCTGGAATATCATTAGCTTTTTTGCTGCTGCATCACACCATCGACTCACGTTAAGCTTGTGGTCTACCAAGACCCCTAGATCTTTCCTCATATACTACTGGCAAGCCAGGTGTCCCATCTTGTTCTTCTTTGTGCAGCTGGTTCTTCTTGCCTAGGTGTCAAATATTACATTTGTCTCTATTGAATTTCATTCAGTTAGTTTGGTCCCAGTTCTCCAATCTGCTAAAGTTATCTTGAATCCTGATTCTATCTTCTGAGGCATTGGCTACGCCTTCCAGTTTGGTGTCATCTGTAAATTGGATTAGCATCCCTTCAATAACTTCATCCAAGTTGTTTATAAAGATGTTGAATAACAACGGGCCCAGGACAGAACCCTGCGGTACCCCACTTGTCACTTTTTTCTCAGGATGGTGAGGAACCATTAGTGAGCACTCTTTGTCAACCAGCTACACATCCACTTAACATCCAGTCCATGTTTTACTGGCTTCTCCGCAAGAATATCATGGGAGACTTTGTCAAAAGCCTAAGTAAAATCTGGATACGCTACATCCATAGTTTGTTGGATTGTGTTGGTTCGGCCATTAGGACAAACCATGAGTTGGTGTTGCAAACCATGCCTTGAAGTTGAGTCTGAATTGTTTCTCTGGCTCCCACCCTCTCAAGAAGATAGTGCTCATAAACTTTTGAACTCTCGTGCATAATTTTTCCTCTTTTTTTGTTTTCTTCTAGAAATCACAGTGACCAGCCAGCCTGTAGATAACTCAGGTTTCATGTGCTTAAAATAACAACAACAGAAGCAAGAGTCTTTGATTTCCTAGGAAAGCTAAGATTCTGGCTCAGCATCTTTTCAGCCCCGTTAACTTTTGAATGGATTCTTTTCATAACTCAGGATCTCCAAAAGTAGGTTTTTAAATGGCAGCTAAAAATTGCATGTGGCGTTCCCCGATGCAATCGAGCTTGACAGCCGTGCCATCAAAACTAAAAATAAATGACTTCACATCCAAATAATAAGTAATAACAATGTTAGCCTGCATAGGAATTGCAGGAGCAGATTCAAATACAATATTAATTTTAGGGATATGAGTGACTAGGGAGAGACAGAAGGAAAGAAACAACCCCTTCATATAGTCAGATTCTCATCTTATCCCCCAGGCAACGGGCTGCCTTTCACCTCCGCGGTGCAGCAATTATGTGGCATAATGACTGCACTGCAAATAAGCAGGGAGATTTTATTAAACCAAATGAGCAAATCATCTGCGTCTTATTGCGGTTTGATTGACAGTGACAAGTGTCGAGCAGACACGGATGTGAATATGATAAAGCAGCTCGCCGGAAAGCTCTTGATAATGTTACTCTTGATAAAGTTGCTTCGGCAAACCTTGCTGAGTAAATAAAAGGGAAAGAAATAGGATGCATATTAATTCTCGTCATTTGCCACGCGAAGCAGGACGGGGAGGGAGGGGACGGGCGGCGGTGGATCTTGCGGAAGGTTCGGCACTTTGGCATTTCATCTGAATTCCAAAATTGCATTCATGAGTCACACAGACTTTACAATAATATATTAATATTAAAAGTAAAGGTCATTCCACATAACAGTTAAGCTGCCTGAGCCCCAACTGCTCCATCAGTAACAGGCTCGTGGGGGAAGGTGGAGATGAAAACAAGGGGGAATGATCAGAATAAGGAATGTGGGAAGGGCAGGGAGGGGTGCGACTCTGGAGGAGCCAGGGATAGCTCTGCCATTAGGCAGAGTAAGATGGTGGCCTGGGGAGGTGGAGTGGGCAGGCAGTAACTGCAAGGTGTTGGAGCTTGGAGGACCGCCTGCCCTGGGCCCCCTAAGATCTCAGGAAAACACTGGCACATCACCAGTGTCAAAATAAGATTCAGCCGCCAGCCAAATCGGCTCCCATATGGGAAACTGGGGGTGCTTTCAAGCAGCAAAATGTCTTGGGCCAGCTCTGGAACATGGTATGAAGTTGGAGTGCCAGGTCTAAACACTCCAGCTAGAAGATGAAAGTTTGTGTTCTCAGTGTGTGGTATGGGATGGATGGAGGTTGGGTTTTTCCATTCCGAGCCCAGCTTTAAGAGGAATTAAATTAACAAGCAGAAAAGCAAACTGGCAACATGTTGTGATATCAACAGGTGTGAGGAACCAAGTGGAATCAATTTGGTAGGTATTCAGAGTGGATCCCAACAAACCCATCCTACACAGAACCCCTTTAGGTAAACTAGTTCCACCAGGCTATCTCCCAACAAACGGGGATCGAAAACAAATAACGTTAATGGTGGAAATATGTGGTTGAATCCAGTCTAAAACTGCCTACATCTTTTGTACCAGTAACGGGGATCAACATCTGGAGTCCTTTGGGCTGCTGCCTAATTTCGGGATGAGCTCCTGCACAAACTCTTTCTGAAACCATGACCTTGTTCAGAGGGATGCTGCTCCCCCTTGGCATGTCAGGTAGAAGGACCATGTGGCTGTACAGAAGTGGGCAGCCAGACTTTGCCATTCCTACATATGTGTGCCCTCAGGATCATTGAAATTCACCACTGAAAAACCAGAAGGGGCCAGGCTTTGGCATTGTGTTTTTTCAACCAAAGTAGTGTGAGAACTTAGCACTGGACCACCTGCGAAATAGCCTCTCCATTCTCACTCGGAAGTAGTAAACAGAATCCTATGTCCTACTGGGTCCATGTTCGGCTGGTGCGTGCATGTACAGCAGTGTAAGGATGGATGAATCAGTCAACGTTGATTTCGTTCAGTTTCTCATTTCCCCAGTTCTGCTCATTTCCACATCAGTTTGCATATCGTTTTTGTTTTTTTAAGTCCTCATGAAAAGCCATTCACATATTTGAGCAAACATCTCCCAACACGTACATTTTCACATACATATATTTTTACATACATTTGGCCTAATATAAAGCATTTTTATGTTATGTTCCCTAATATATGCATTACATTACCTTACTATATGCCTCCTTCCAGAAATTACTGGGCTGAGTAACTGCATTGCAAAGGAATGTTAAATGGTGCCACATTTTTGTTTGCGTATTTCATCAGTGGAACAAATATACAAATAAGACTCTAACTCAACACTATATTGGACACAACCTATTGCTACTACAATTGCTTCTACTAATTTTTTTACTGCTACATAATAATGATTATTATTGCCAGTGAGTGTGTGCGAAAGAGGCGTTTGTGGGATTTTCCTGCTATGTGGGATTTTCCCTGCACCGATTTTCGTGTGCCAAAAGAAACTGGATGGTCAGGTACCATCATGGATCTTGACTTGGATGAATTTTAAAGATGGACCATTTGCTGCCTTGTCTCAAGAAGAAAATGTCTCGGGCCAGTGCCAGTACATTAGGTCCCTGATTTCCCCCACCCTGCAATGGTTGCCCAGGCCTGTCTTTGCCTGGTATGGCTTCTGACATTAGACATTCCCTTGCTCGTTCTCTCCTGTTATACTTTTGCTATCGTTTACCTCTTCAGCAATAATGCTAAGCTGAGCTGTCTTAAAAAGAAGAAGAAAGAAAGCTTTAGGCTTCTGTCAAGAGATATTCCCCCTCCCCCCCTCCACCAAGCCAGAATGGCTGATTCTAGCCCTTTAGAAAAATCAGCTTACTTATGAGATATTAGCAGTATTATTGCCTCCTTTAATATTCGTGACGGTCTCCGGGAAATGTATCACAACTTGGCATTTATTAGTGCTAGGCACCAGTAAGGGGCATGTTATTTGATTTGAATAACAGCTCGGAGCTACAGTTTGAGTCGCAAAATATATTAGTCAGAAACAATCTCATTTAATAACACTGAAACTAATAAAAGGGGGGGAAAGTATCCAACTTATTCAAAATTGAATTTATGAATATTGCTTAGCAGGATTAATGATCAAAAACCCCAAACCTGTTTGTCATGTTATTACCGTATTTTTTTCCCATTTAAATGCAAAACCAGGAAGTCAATGAGTGTCTTGGATTGCATATTGTGTTGAAGGACACATATAAGCTCAGAAATGGTGATAAACTTTAATTACGAGGTCAGGTAATCAAATTATAATCAAATGGCCTTGCATAAAATCTGTGTTTGAAATTAATCGGATACAATTCTACAGTTCTCTCCTACTGCACTTCTAAAACGTATGGAGATGTATTTCATTTTCATTTTAAAGTCACCTTAAGTACTTTTGTGTTCTACGTAGCTTTCTTTGAGTTGGAAAGTTTTGCATCTGCAATAATTTCTGCCTATCATCTAGAAGTTGTGTTTTTTTATTGATCATTGGATATTTTTAAATGCCAGCGTTTCATATCAAACAAAAATAATATTTTTTAAATGAGGCACAGTGAACGCATGGACAAGGTATTCATGATGCAATTATCCTTGTCGCAGAGCTGAACAAGCTTGTGATCCTAAGCTGGTTTACAGCTTGTTAAGACTCATGCAGAACAAAATAGGATGCTGTTGTCAATGTATTGTTGCATTGCAATATGTAAATAATTATACTATATAAACCATCCTGGATACATGGCCGAAGGACAATATATATCTTCTTTAATTTATTAAGCATAACAATATAGTTCACAATAAACAACTCTCCACAAGCAGAACTTTTCCTCCTTGATATACTAGCTTTTTATTAGCAGGGTGTAATTTATGAAGGGCAAGCGTGGCTAATTCTCATTTGGGAGTTCTCAACTCCCCCAAGCAAATTTCTCAAGACACCCCTCAGACCCTACCAATTTTTTTGATAGCAGAAAAATAAAATAAAAATAAAGCAGGAAATGCCACTGGGACAGGTTGAGCTCAGTGCCTTGATAAGTTGCTCCCTATGTGGCCATCAGATCAAGAATTTGGTGAATGGAGAAACACAACTTCTCAGCTGACTTGCATGAATTGGTTGAGGGGGCGGGTCTCTCTCTCTGTGCGTGAGAGAGTGAGGGCTGGCCACACCTACTTTTGTTTATCCCTCTAGTGGGATGCAGCCCCCAGACGGATCATTCATAAACTGTCACACCAACTCACCAGGACTGAACATCCAGAACTGGCTCATCAAATTTTGTGATTTGGCGATGATGGAGAAGAAAACCAAAGGCAAATTCTCAACAATTGGTGGTGCATTCAGAGGACTATTGTGTTACTTCTCCTTGGGATGTATGGGGTGTTAGGGGAGGGGTAGTATCTCTGGTGGGGGACACATTGTGCTCCTTCTGGGGCAGTTTGTCACCTTTGGTACCCATTTTGCACTCAGCTTTCACCTGTGGATTCTAGAGGCTGTCAGCATGCGGCCGCAGCCACACCCCGGGAATGGCTTTGACTGGCTGGCTAAACCAGGTGAGGTCAGCTGATGGGTCTCAAACCCTCATTGAGTTAGGGACTTTGACTGCATATGAAGCCAGGCTCCAGTGGATTGAGCAGATGAGACCAATAGTGGAACCAACAGTCAAGAAGGCAGTTTCTGCTTGTTTTGTGCTGTAGAGGGAAGTGAAAAGTTTGTTATGACTTAAATTCCTGTTCATCTGACAGACTGACATCCTTTAATGAAAGGATGGAAACACACAGAGCTTTCAGAGAAGCATGTCCCATTGAGTGCAATGGGACTTACTCTCAAGTAAACATATATAGGATTGCAGCCGAAATATACAAAGGCAGTTTTGTACTTCACATTTCCAAGAAAGTATCTATGCAGTTAAATCGCTTTATTTTATCTTGGCTGTAGATGGAGCCATAACACCATCTTTATGGCAGCGAGGTAGTACTTTGTGACAGAAATATCTGAACAAGGCATTCGACATTCAAGAACGCTTACCTGGACATAAATTTACCCACATATTCATTGTTTTATCTCTCTTCTTCTTCTTCTTCGGGGGGGGGGGGCATGCTTAATTACTATCCATGCTTACTCACACATTTATGCAGTAATAAGTCCCATTGATTTCAATGTGTCTTCTTGCCAGGGAATTGGATACAAGATGGCAACCTCAGGACAGAGGTCGATTTAGAGCAGTGTTGAGCTGAGGGGGATGCCCCAAGGTATTACAACTATGACATAGTGCATGCACAGAATGAAAGGCAAGAGGCAGAGGGTGCCAAATTCTGGCCTTGCACAGGGCGCTGCTGAAATTGGAAATACCGAAGTCCGCCCCTCAGGAAAAGTTATATTCTCAACCAAAGTACAGGTTAGAAGCAAAGGAGAAAAGGAAATATTATCAGCTATTATTATGTCCAGCAATGACCTCCCATGGCGCAGACAAAGGCAGAAGGCCAGCATTCTGTTATGTATGGCAGGGTCACAAAATCCAGTGGCTTCACACAGCCTGCCTATTCCAGAGGTGAATGAGGCATAGCTGTACAGACACACCACACATTAAAAGCACATGGCTTCACCCAATGCTTTTTATCTGGGGGTATGCATACCCCTAAACATTTTGTGAATCTTTATACTTTTGTCCATTTACTGTATTTATTTTTCCCAATTTGAACTATAAAATGGTGATATTCTTGAGTCAAAATGAGAGTAGTCCTAAACATTTTTTTAAAAGAAAAAAAGCACTGGCTTCACCCAAAGAATCATGGGAATGGTATTATTATTATTATTATTATTATTATTATTATTATTAATTGAATTTATATACTGCCCTATACCCAGAGGTCTCAGGGTGGTTCACATAATAAAATAAAAATATAAAACCACAAAATACATCATCGAAATAAAAGCAACAACCCAATAACCCCTCCCCGCTCCAAACACACACACACACACACACACACACCCCACATTTTAAAAGGGCATACATAGGATGTCAATCAAATCAACCAAAGTTTTGGTTAAAAACGAACGCTTTTGCCTGGTGTATAATGAAGGTGCCAGGTGAACTTCCCTGGGGAGAGCATTGCAGAGACAGGGAGCCACTGCAGAGAGGCCCGTTCTTGTGTTGCCACCCTCCGGACCTCTTGAAGAAGGGCCTCAGAAGTTGATCTCAAGATCTGAGTAGGTTTGTATGGAAAAAGACGGTTCTTGAGGTATTGCAGTCCTGAGTCATTTAAGGCTTTATAGGTCAAAACCAGCACTTTGAATTGGGCCCGGAAACTAACTGGTAGCCAGTGCAGTCGAACCAGGATCGGTGTAATATGCTCAAACCATCTTGCTCCGGTGAGCAACCTGACCACTGAATTCTGCACTAGGTGAAGTATCCGAACCATCTTCAGAGACAGCCCTACATTTAACACATTGCAGTAATCTAACCTTGGTAGTTTACCCCTCAATTCCCAGCACCCACTACAAACTACCATTCCCAGCAGGGGAAGCCCATCACGTCTCACCGCCTGAGGTGATACAAGAAGTTGCCTCCCCAGCTGTCCCACCAAAGCCTTGCATACAGAACCACACAGCTTTGAGTGGTCCACGAGACCTCGCCAGAACCCAGAAGCCACCACCTCTTCTCCTCACTGCTCCAGGCACCGGGGAGCACCGGGCATGCTGCCCCTTGGATTCTGCTGCCAGAGGCGGCTGCCTCAGTCCGCCTCATGAAGAGGCCAGCCCTGATTCCCAGGCTTCTTTGGGGAAAGCCATTTGCTTTAAATGTACAGGGTGTGTGCAAATCAAACCTTTTGCCCCACTCTTTCCCTACAATAATTTCTCTGCTCAAGATCCCATCCTGGTGCAACAGTCCAAAATACATTATATGAGGAGAACTTGCTTGCAGAAATGTGTGCATTAGTCAAAACTGCTTAGATATGTCTGTTAATTAGGAGAAATTCGCACTAAAATGCAGAAGAGTTTTCAAGAGGATTTAATTTTAATTTTTGCAATTGCTGCAGAATTGTGGGTTTTGGATTGGAAGGGGGAGAAATGGAAATAACTGAACTTGACAGACCTTCCCATTGCTCCCGGTGCCCCTTGCCCAACCTACATCAATTGGGCCCCCAAAAAGTTGTGTCCTGTGGGTGAATCAAAGGAAGGCAGGGGCACAAAGGATGCAGCACCTTCTCAGTCCCCCAACATGCCCCCAAATCAGACCTGTAAAAACAACAACATACTTTTGTCCCCACTTCCACTCTGCTGGTGCAACCTAGCAGGGAATTGGATGAAGAGATATACAGTAGTACCTCGGGTTACATACGTTTCAGATTACATACGCTTCAGGTTACAGACTCTGCTAACCCAGAAATAGTACCTCGGGGTAAGAACTTTGCTTCAGGATGAGGACAGAAATCATGCTCCGGCGGCGCAGCGGCAGCAGGAGGCCCCATTAGCTAAAGTGGTGCTTCAGGTTAAGAACAGTTTCAGGTTAAGAACGGACCTCCGGAACAAATTCAGTACTTAACCCGAGATACCACTGTAACCAGCTTCTCCCTTCTAGGATTGCATCCCTGGGAGTAGGGATGGAGGGGCAATTTGTTTGGGTGCATTTTAATAAGAAACTCCCTAATCCACACTTCTCAGACCAGTATGTGAACTGAAACATGGCTGTCCTTTGCAATTAACACTTTAAAAGAAAAGGCAATATAGTTTATGAAGTGATATGTGTGCCTGTTAGGGGAACCTTCCCCTTAGAAAGAGAGAGGGCAGGTAATGGTAGCTGTTGCTTGCTGCGCAGCAGAGCATAGGTAAGTAAGTGGGTCATCCTGGGATGCTGGACTTTGGCAGCTGCCCAAGGATGCCAGCTTTTGACACCTAACCCTGGCCATAAACCCAATTCACCCATGCAGACCTGGTCAGACTCTCTGCCAATAATTAAGACAAAGAGGGAAGCACAAATCCAGCCAGGATTGAACCTAGGACCTTCTACGTGGAAGGCAGATGCTCCACCACTGAGCTATGTCTGCTCCCCAAAATACTGTCCATGCACTGAGCCCCCTGTTGGGGAGAACTCAATATTGCAGTGGAGTCTGCTAGTTTATTGATTTATGGCAAAACAGGCTAATTTGAGACACATTTTTTGGAGTGGTGGGAATGATTTGTTGAAAGTGCAGAACCTTCTGGATGTTATTAAAGGCTGATTATAATATAGACACTAACTGTAAGGAAGGCAAAATGTATTGAGGCAAGCATCCAAATCCCACTGAAGGAGTGCTGGGAAATTTTCAGCAGAGCTTCTGTTCTCCCATGCTCTGATGGGAGTTGTCTTGGAAAGAAGCGACTAACCTTCCGCCCTCCTGGATGCACTGCATGAGCTGAAAGAGATGCAAATCCCGCAAAAAAATTTCTTGTGGACAGGGCCAACCTGACACATTTTGCTATTTGAGGCGAAAAAGAAGACGACACCCTCACATTTTACATCTGGAATCGGACTGGACAAGTTGAATCTTACTTCATAACTGCTCATGGGACAATATCATCCACTGTACCTGAAGGCAGGGCCACATCCAAACCTTACATTAAAAGCAGCATTATCCCATTTTAAGTCATGGCTTCCTGCAAAGAATCCTGGGTGCCATGAACTGGCAGAACAACGGGAGGAGGAAGAGGGACACACCGAGGCAAGATGGGGATGGGAAGGAAGTACTCACAGGGTGACAGAGGACAGTGAGGGGATGGGGGTCAGTGCACAGGAACCAGAGCAGCAGGACCCATCAACAGAGCCAGAGGGGCCCCTGTCTCCATGAACATGAGGCTTCGGGAGCAGCGGGTGGGGTGCTCCAGGAGGCCAAGGCATGCAAGGGCCCACAGCCCAGTTCCCTAGCTGGCTAGGTGGGTCTTGCTAGCTTTGGGAAGTGGTGTGTGATGCCTCAGCTGGAGTAGGCTCGGAACAGGTGAGGCTCACATGCCTCATCAAGCCCAGATCCTGCAGTCAGCAGGCAAAGTATAAAAGGGAAGCAGAGCTGAGGTGCTGTGTCTGTTCAACTGCCCATGTTGATGGGCCTTAACTTGGATGTTCCTGGATGTCCAGGGGATTGTGTTTCGGCTTTGACTCTGGACTGTACCCTGACTGCTGGACTTTGGACTTGGCTAGCTGGATCAACCCTGAACCTTCTTTCCTGACCTTTGGATTTCGCTTGTGTGGATCAACCCTTGGATTTTGAACTTGGCATACTCACTTCGTTTGTCAGATTCATCTGTTCCAGTGGGTCTATTTTGAGTAGGATAACATTGGAGGCAGAATAAGCTATTTGTTTCCCCACCCCTGCCCCTCTCTGGCACTCCTCTGTCTACATAGGACAACCCCCCCCTCCACTGTACATATATATGCTATCCTTTCTCTCTTCATTTTTGGTTCCCTCCCTTTCTCTTGTTCCAGACCTCTCACTCTATCAATCATCATCAGCAAAAAGACAATGGAGAGGGAGGCTGTTTTATTGGAGGAATAATTAGAGCTCATCTCGCAACCCAGTTTTGGTCCCAATCCTCTAGTAGTTGAAAACACCAAACTAGTAGTTAGAGAGTGTCCCCACCCTGGTAGCCCTATTGGAATTTAACCAAAGTGTGGTAAAACATTGGCCGAGTGGCCCACATTCTCTCACTTGATACTATCACATTAAGCAGAAAGAGTCCATGAGTAGAAACCCCCTCACAAAGCATAATGCCAAGATCTGAATGGAACATCTATTCCTACCTTAAGAAAAAGATCAATGTCTATTTATAGTGACTGGTTATGATTATAATGTAGGGACGCAGGTGGCGCTGTGGGTTAAAGCCTCAGCGCCTAGGACTTGCCGATCGAAAGGTCGGCGGTTTGAATCCCTGCGGCGGGGTGCGCTCCCGCTGTTCGGTCCCAGCGCCTGCCAACCTAGCAGTTCGAAAGCACCTCCGGGTGCAAGTAGATAAATAGGGACCGCTTACCAGCGGGAAGGTAAACGGCGTTTCCGTGTGCGGCTCTGGCTCGCCAGAGCAGCGATGTCACGCTGGCCACGTGACCCGGAAGTGTCTCCGGAAAGCGCTGGCCCCTGGCCTCTTGAGTGAGATGGGCGCACAACCCCAGAGTCTGTCAAGACTGGCCCGTACGGGCAGGGGTACCTTTGCCTTTACCTTTATGATTATAATACATGCTCTCTTGGTTACAAAAATATCAGGACGGTATGGTTTTGCTTAATCTATGCTTAGTGTAAGCTAATAAAGCTGTCTGATAATGCTTATGGTTAATTAAACAAACACTTGTGGGTATTTTGAAAGAACAAATGCCATCTCATTTAGGGGCATAATCACAGCCAAACCCATTATAAATCGCTTCCAAATGATGGTGGATTCTGTGCTCAAATAAACAGTGGAGGCATATCACAGTGCAATATTTGTAAAATGCAAACTATAAGGTAACAATAAAATACAACTATTGCAAACATTCCCCCCCTGTTGTCTGTATGATTTAATTAATTAATTAATTAATTAATTAATTAATTTTATTTTTATCCTGCCTTTCTCCCAGTGCACGATCCAAGGCGGCTCACAGCATAAATTAAAACTGGTAACAACTAAAACACACACAATAAATATATATTTTTTAAAAAAGCAATAAAATAAGCAACCCTATAAAAAAAGCACTGAAAACCTTTAAAAAGCACACAGAAAAGCGCAACACCAAACCTCAGATGATTCTGCCATAGCAGCCAATTAGTGGCCAAAGGCCTGGGGGGGCGGGTTTGTGAGGAATGTAATTGTCGGCTGGCAAAAGGAAAGCAGCGAGGGGGCCAGCCTAGAGGGGCCAGCCTAGCCTCCACAATCTGGGAGCAGCAACTGAGAAGGCCCTTCCTCATGTCCTCATCAAAACTTCCTGTGAGGTTGGCAGGACCTATGGAAAGGCCTCCCCAGAACACCTCAGAGCTGTATTACTGCACATCCTTACTTTCGAATAAGGCCTATTGAGATCAGCATGATTTACTTCCTAATATACATGCAAATGTAGCATTGTTAGGGCCTTGTTTTGAGATATACAGTGGCATTCTTGGATTTCCTTAGGAAAACAGATTACTTGTAATCAATCACATACCACATTTCTCTCAGTCGCAGTGGCCAATGACCCTGCAGGAATGGCTCTGTTATCGTATAGAAAAATGATCACTCTGCCTATTATTGATTGGCCCTGACTATTCAGAATCCAGAGGCTTCCCTTTGTTGGCTTCAGAACGAAATTTTGCTTTCCGGGGGGGGGGGGGGACTATTTTCTTTTCTCTCTCTACATAAGGAAATAATTCTACGTTCTATCACAGTGCCAGTTTGACTGAATACATTAAGGGGAGAAAACCCTGTATTTTGCTAAATCCACAGAAATCCTGGGCGGATTGTTATTCAAACATGTGTAAGTGATGTTTTGTGTTTGAAACCACTGATGTTGGACTGTAAACAATAGTGTCATTTCTCAGAAGAAGAGTTATATGCGTTGGTAAGAAGAGTTACCTTTTTCTTCACATACATGGGGCTGTGTGGATTGTCCACACTTTGACCACGTCCGGACGATAATAGCTCAGCTCACGAAACTGGGATCTTCACAAGCTTTTGGCTTTCACCTCTCCCTTTGTGGAAGCTACAATTCAAGTAGGAAGTTTCCAGTTTACCAGATTCCTATGTCATGTGAACCAGAAAGCAAAGACTATTAGCACTGGTGGCTCATCAGCGGAGGCAGAAGCAGCCGTGGCCTCCTGGGATGGGTGAAGTGGCAGTGATGAGGTCAGGACAGCTCTGAGTTGGTGACAGCAGCTTCTGCAAGCCAGAGGCCCCCCAACCTTGCTTCACCCTATTCCTGTCAAGCATGCCACCACCATAAAGTTACTGCTGCCTCTGTGACCCTGCACAAGCCGCTGCTGATTATCAGCTTCAGTACATGTCAAGGGCTTGAAACTCCAAACAATAGTTTAATTCACTGGTTTGTTTCAAAGCTGGTAACCATAGTTTCCTGATAAAAAAAGGAGATGGGAAACTCTAGTTAATCAGAGACTTTGGGGTTGAATTGCCTGTGCCATGAAATGAGGAGCAAAGGCAGGGTGTATATGCAAGACCTAATCACCCCTGCTCTGAAAAACAACCACCACCTCCTCCCTTGCATTCTCCTTTCACCCTTCACTGGATGGACAATGGCACAAGACCCTTGAAATCTTGTAGCTCTGAGTCCATATCAGCAGCTCCTAAAGCAGTGCAAGATAGGAACTGTGGCTGGGGGGGGGGGGGGAAATGCACACTAAAAGTCTGGCAATCTACCTTTTGGCCAGGGAATAACCTCCTCTTGCATAAACACAGAGTTTATTTATTTATTTATTTATTTATTCATTCAGACACACACACACTTCCATCAATCAATCAATCAACCTCCTTTATTGGCATAGAAAGTTAAACACAGCAAGCACACTACAAACCAGCACTATTCAAGTTTAAACTGCGAAGTCTAGGTCTAGTTAAGCTTTGATAGTAATCACTGAATTTAATTCCATTCATCTGGGCTCTCCAGGTTCCTTTATTAAGTTGATATAAGGAAAGCAATAGCAAAGCGTTGTAAATTGGAAGATGCAACACTGCAAACGATCTGAAGAAAAATAATCTGAATAAACCACATTTGGAAACCATAATAGCTGTCAGGGTCTCTCTGTTTACATGTTGGTGGCTGGGAATTATTATTCATAACAAAGAACAAAGTTCTGTAATTAACACAAATGTTTTTCACATCCCTACTGCAAGTGGGCTTCTGTCCATAGCTCCCTTTGCTGAGCGTAGGGGAGCATTTAGAGCGTAGGGCAGCTTGGTGATAAACATGCTTGGCATGCAGAAGGCTCCAGGTTCAATCTCTGGCACTCTAGGTAGGACTAGGAATGGCCTCACCCAGTCTGAAATTCCAGAGAGCTGCTGCCAGGAAGAGTAGATGAAGGATATGGAAGTCATCTGAAGAAATACTGGACCTAGATTAAAGGTAAAGGTAAAGGGACCCCTGACCATTAGGTCCAGTCGTGACCGACTCTGGGGTTGTGGCACTCATCTCACTTTATTGGCTGAAAGAAGCCGGCGTACAGCTTCCAGGTCATGTGGCCAGCATGACTAAGCCGCTTCTGGCGAACCAGAGCAGTGCACGGAAATGCCGTTTGCCTTTTCACCAGAGCGGTACCTATTTATCTACTTGCACTTTGACGTGCTTTCGAACTGCTAGGTTGGCAGGAGCAGGGACCGAACAATGGGAGCTCACCCTGTCACGGGGATTCGAAACGCCAACCTTCTGACTGGCAAGTCCTAGGCTCTGTGGTTTAACCCACAGCGCCACCCATGTCCCATGGACCTAGATTAGGAAGTGGTGAATTTGCAGCCCTGCAGGTGTTGTTGGGACTCCCAATTCCCATCAGCCCCAGCCAGCACAGCCAAAGGTCAGAGATGGGGGAAAGTTGTAGACCAACATCTGGTGGGCACCAGGTTGGGGTAGACAGTGCAGGACAAGATGGAGCATTGGCTCACCTACCTCAGCTTTTGTGTGCAGTACCCTTCAACCATCTTTAAGTAAAACATGCATTTGGGAATCCATTTCTTCTTACCATATACTTTTATAGTGCTGCTGCTGCTGCTGCTGCTGCCGCAAACTGCCTTAGGGCCAAGCTATGATCCAGCTAGGAACTCCAACCCACTTGTCAAAGACCAGTGGTCTATCGTAGGAAAGAGGAGCTTGCTGCTCTCCAGATGTTGTTGGAGTCCATTGGTTCCATCTCATACAGCAAATTATCGGGGTTGACGGAGGTTGTAGTCAAACATAACCACATTTCCTATTCCTGAAATGACTAGCAAAGGTTCTTCCAAGGATTCCAAAAGGGGTCTTTCCCAGCCCTATCAGGAGATGATAGAGACACAGCCTGCAATACTCTGCACACAAAACATGTATTCTACTACTGAACTATGGTCCTCCCTGCAAATACAGTGGTACCTCAGGTTCAGTACTTAATTCGTTCCGGAGGTCCGTTCTTAACCTGAAACTGTTCTTAACCTGAAGCACCACTTTAGCTAATGGGGCCTCCTGCTACTGCCACGCCACTGAAGCACGATTTCTGTTCTCATCCTGAAGCAAAGTTCTTAACCCGAGGTACTATTTCTGGGTTAGTGGAGTCTGTAACCTGAAGCGTATGTAA
This sequence comes from Podarcis cretensis, assembly GCF_951804945.1. Lineage (NCBI taxonomy): Eukaryota > Metazoa > Chordata > Lepidosauria > Squamata > Lacertidae > Podarcis > Podarcis cretensis. The sequence continues at coordinate 54,995,763 of NC_137177.1, forward strand.
CCCGAGGTACCACTGTATGAGGCAACCAGTGAAGTTGTGCATTCACAGCAGTGCTGGTAGCAGTGGCAGAGAGAGGAAATGTCATGGTGCATCTGCAGCAGCACAACCATATGCCTTCATCTGCCACAGCTGCAACAAAATATGTCTCCCCTGTATCAGTCACTACAGCCACAGCAAGCACTGTGACCTTCCAACAGTTTGACTTCACCACTCAAAGGTGTACTCCTGCATTGTCTCCTGAGACAGGCAGATGCATGCCAACCAACCAACCAACCACTCAGCCACAATGCCCTGCAATATTTTTGCTCCAGGTGAATTTATGACTTTTACACTTCCACCTTCAGTTGGCAAAGGCTAAATGCCAAGTCTTAAATTGTACACAGCTCCTGCTTGAGGATTTCCCAGAGGTATCTGGATGGACACTGGAACAAGATGCTGGACTAGGTGGGCAAGTGGCCTGATGCAGCAGGCTCTTCTGATATTAGGTTAAAACTGCAGATGCCTAAGCAAAATGAGAATTAACAACTTCCCAATTTTACAATCTAGTACAGCCTAAAAGGTTTATTTCAGAAAATAGTGTCCAACTAAGTTCTACTCACAGTAGACTCATAGAAATCAATGAACCTAAGTTAATCATGTTTATCAATTTCAACGAGTCTAGGACTAACATTGGACACAACCCATTCCTGTTAATCGGTGTGTGGAAAGCAGTTTTTTACGGCATAGGTTGCTATCCTACCCCCCACTCCATCTTGTTTGGAAATAAACCCCTTTGAATTCAATGGGATTTACTTCAAGATTAGGATTGCAGCTTTAGTTACCAGATGGCACAGGATCCAGAAGTCTCCTATTTCTGTTGTTTTTGTATTTGAGGACAATAAAGTCCTTGTCTGGATTACTGACTGGTGTGTCCTTTAAATTTTCCATGAAACTCAGTTACACTAAAGAACCTCAACAAATGGTGTTGTGTGTGTGTGTGTGTGAGGCTTCATGTTCACTTCTTTATAAGGAAGTGATTTTGTTTTGGGTTGCAAAATATTAGGTGAATAATGCAAACCTCCTGCTTAAATGCCACAACTCCAATTCTGAAAAGCCACTTTATTAATCTTGGTGTTGAATCTAGCTGTTTTAAATTACTGTAAAGTATAACAAGAAGTCTTAATGACAATATAGTTGTGGGGGGCCAAAGAACACTGGGAAATATGGGCCAAGAAATGAACTAAGAAGCAGCGCAAGTGAGAACACAAACATGTGCCTGTTGACTGGGAATGGAAGGGGGCTAAGGAATGTCACCATCTGTGGTTTCTAGAACATTCCATAGGATTAAATTGTTGTGAGAACTTGCCAAATGTATTCCTTGGAGATGGTCCTCCCCTAAAATTTGGAAATGAGGAGGACGGGAATTTAATGGCAGAATTCTGAGATTTCTGTGGTCAAAAATTTATATATTCTGATGGCTTCTTGATGTACATCAACGAATTAATATTGTATGGCTGCCATTTCAAAGCCTCCTCAAGGTGAAGAGGCGTATCTCAAGCCATTAGAGCACAGATGGTTCAAACTATATGCAGATATTCATAGTTGTGCTTTTTCTTTTTGCATTTTGTCTGGCTTTTTTTGTGCTGTTGAACTGTAATGAATTGTCTCATAATCTATTCCATCTTCTTGCCATTAGCAGGCTCTGAATGTTCACAAATAGGAGCAAAGAACTCATTTTCCAGAGCTTTAATCACACAAAGAGGGAATGCCTAATTCTGTAAATGAAATGGCCTGTGATCACTGAAGCAGAGATTTAATATATCACGGCAAATTAGGTAGATTTTAATAAATTACTTATCTTTCTGAATACTTTACATATGCTTACGAAATAAATATAGCCTGTTTTTTTGTAAACGGCAAAGGGCCCCCTTTACCTATAAAATCCCGTTTAAAATACACTAAAAAGATATTCAGAAATAGAAAAAGCATAAGCTATTCCAAATGAATCTTATCTAGAAACTTCTATCTTTTTTGAGGGGCTGATCCACGGCTCAATTAAAAAAAAAATCAATTAAATCCTTCATCAGCATTGGTTGAAAGCTGGAAAATTGAGTTTCCAGGCTGTTTTCAATCATTGTTTATCAGGATACAACTATTTGTTATTCATGTTTTATATAAGTTTTAAGTGTGGTGGTGGGGGGGGGGGGGTGAGGGTGAGAAGGGAACCAAAGGCCCAGCCTGGAGCGTAAGATAATCTGATCGATTCTTTTATGGTTTCATCTTGCACTTTGATAGCTATTAGTTGAAATATGTAAATCTCTTTTTCCTGAAGATGAAAAACAAAACAAAACAAAAAAGGGAGGTTTACACAATCCTCTCCCTTCAAAAAACTTGATAATCACAAACAACTGATTATAATGTTAGCAGAAGGGCAAAAGTTGTGTGTTTCTTTTTATAAAAGCTTGCAGTAATTTAATAAGTCTTGGGACCAGTCTCCTTCTTTATATTTAATTGATAGAAACGGCATGCATCAAAGAAAACGCATACTGAGATTTAATGTGCATAAAATGGATATTAGCATTTTAAAGAGGCAGATTAACACATTAATCCAAGTAATTTTCATATATTGCTTCTAATAAAAGCTTCACAGTATAAAATCCTTAATGAGGCTAATCGCAGGCATTCCATTTAGTGGGGTGATTAGGGATAACATAAAAGTATTTTTAATCAGTTTTCTAAGGCTTAAGGTTTTTTTATTTTATTAAAAATTAAAAATTTGACTTGCATTTTTATTACTGTTTTATGTTAAGGCAAACATCATGTTGAAAATGCAAATAAAGCACATCATTCAATCATGTAGGTATTAATTATTTACAAGCTGGTGTCCATTGTGGGGTAGGGGCTGTAGCCTTAAGGGTGTGTGTTGGGGAGGGAAATGTATAAAAAGGAAAATCCAAACAGACAGGAAAATATACAAAGTTTACAGCTGCAAATTGTGCATCCTTCACATATAAATTATACATTAAATATTCTGTAGCATCTCTCTCTCTCTCTTCCTAGATCTAGCCTGTGCGTTGGTTATGCGGGGAGAAAGCACATCTGTCGACACAGGCTCTCATTTTCAGACCTCCTCATAGACTGAGCGTAGAGCATGGAGGGCTTCTACTGTTACTTTGAGCTTCCCAATTACCGCTCCACCATCTGGTGAATCAAAAACTGGAAAAGAAGCAGAGAGGGAAAGCAATGTCAATAGCAAGTTCACAGACCCTCACATTCCACACCTTTGAAGAGCTTCAACTTCGGTTGCGGAAATGCAAAGGCCCTTCATTCACACGCACAAAGAGATTGGGTGTGTGTGTGTTGTAGTAACAGAACGCTTGGCCATTTCAAGTAAGTGCATCTGAGAAAATGCTCTTTTGAGACCATGAGCTAACCACATCTCCAGATGTGGAGCATACGTTTAACACAGGCAGAACGAGATAAGAGTTGTGGAAAGTCCTGGGTTCTCGCCAACTACAAACACATAGATGAAGGATCACTGCCATCACCTTCTTATTGTGGAGGAAGATGAAACCCGCTCTCCTGCACAAGAGTGGGCTCTTCCTAGGTAGATTACACTACATTAACTGACCTGTTGCAAAGATATGGACAAAATCTAGGATAAACAACCAAAACAAAAATCTAGTTGTGACCTAAGATTACCAGTTCAAGAACAAATGCTTGATGTCTGGTTCAGAAGAATGTACCTAAGTTGTAAGGAAGATGCTGGGTTCTGTCTTGTTTTAGGAATTGTAGTAAACTCCTCCCAAATACCACCAGCTGCTAATACACCTTTTATAACCATATTTCACTTATGAGGTCTGGAATAGCACTCCAAGAACTGCCACAATCCAAAATCCACTTTTATAAAAATATTTATCTGGGCCAGCTCTATCATTAGGTAGAGTGGCTGCCTCAGTCAGCAGGTGATGAGGGGTGATGAGAGTTGTGTGTGTCACATGGCCTCTGCTCAGGTGTGGTGGGGAACACTCTGCAGTGGCTGTGTTTTGCACATGGAATGGAGAAGGGGGGAAGTGCTATTTTGTCCTTTGTTTCAGACAACAAAATGACTTGGGTTTTCTTTGCTATCTCTCTTTCTATAGGACTACCTGATAAAAATTCCCCCTCTCCAAGCAGGAGGTGGGTGGAAGCCCAAACAAACCTGGGAAAGATTTGGGAACTGAGGGTTATAGCCAGTGCTACTCAGAGTAGACTCACAGAAGTACATGAACCTGAATAACTTAGGTTCATTAATGTCTGTGGGTCTCCTCTAAGTAGAACTAGCATTGGATACAATCCTCAGAGCTGTGAGAAAGCAAAACTAAAGAGAAGATGCCCTGAAACTCACTGTTGATGTCTTGGTCAATGACGTCTTGCCCTTTCCGAAATATCTCCATTAGACTGACGTATGCAAAGCCAATATCTTCACACTCAAGATCTTGCTCATCCTCTGGAGGGTCACTTACTACTGTAAATCGTATGCTGAGAAGGAAAAAAAAAAAGGGGGGGGAGGAGTAATGAACTTAAATATTTATTTTTTGTATTTCAGTTTTAACTTCCATTGGAGAATCACAGGGTCATTTACAAATTATTCACACTTTTAAGAACTGGGTGCTTTAATTTTAAAGAGAAAGCAGCCACAGGGCCCCAATCCACCAGTTTCCTGCCAGAAATTGCTGCCTGTGGCTATTTCCTACTCAGAGTGCCATTTGCAGTAAATAGCACATTTGGGGGCAATTGTCAGCTCAAGGTGTGTATGGCATTTTCAGAAGGAAACTAGGCTGCAGTCTCATTTTGAAATCATTGTGCATGGCTTTAGACCAGCTTCCTATATCCTTCCTCTGTTCCTCCTGTTCTATAAGGGCTACAACACTGTTGAGAGGTTCCCAACACACTCAGTGAGGGACCAGGATGCAAAGAGCATAGGAATATAGGAATCTGCCTAATATAGAGTCCGACCATTGGGCCCGTCTAGTTCAATATGGTCTACAGTGGCTGGAAATGGTTCTCCAGGGTTTCAGGCTAGGATGTTTTCAAGCCTTACCTGGAGATGCTGGGGACTGAACCTGGGACCTTCTGTATGCAAAGTAAATGCTATAACCATTGAGCAACAGTCCCTAAGCATATGCTTATGTATATGCTCAAGGCAGCTTTGGGATTTGTGTTTCTAAAGCACCTGCCACCCCACTCCTCTGCTGAATGACAAACCATCACTCAAGGGAGTTTTTCAAAAGCAGCTGATGATGCAACATTGTGCTGGTGTGGGTGAAATGGATATAGAGGCAAAAAATCCCACTTGGCTCCCTAAAGGCCTTGGACAAACTTCCAAGTAGCTCTTGTCCTGGGGCTCCAGTTCCCAGTACTGTCCAATGGATTCAGAGGTCTGCAGCCGATGGTGAGGATGCCAGGAACTGCAGATTTGGATTTGAAGGTCAAGAAGAGCAGTTCGACATGCTGCGTGGCAAATGTTTTCTTTCTTTTTTTAAGAAACCCTGAGTGTCAAGCCCCTTTTGTGACAGGCCACATAGTTCTGCTGTTCAAAGAGCAAAAATCAGGGACACGGTCAGTGCCTGTGGTGGCCACAGTGCCCTTCTTTCACCAGAAACTTCACAGGAAATAACAACAACAACAAATATGTGGCCTTCCAAGAACATGCAACAAGGTTAAGCTGCAGAAAATATGACATTGTGAGTCCTGGCTTTAAATGTATTTTTTTTAAATATGTACACAAGAAGACAACTTTCCCTCTGTATCTGTATTGTTCTCTCTGTCTTTCTCTCTCAAAAAAACCACACCACAAAAACCTTTTGTCAGCAAGAGAAGATCCCACGATCCCATTAAACAGAGCTTTCAAACACATACGTAAAATATATGAGAATGTCCTCTAGCTGTATGCATTCCTCATAGCATAAAGTATCTTAGTCACAATGCTAAGTTCTGCCAATAAAATTATCCACTTAAGTACAAAGAATTGGAACGAACTGTCCTTTGGAATGCGACACTCGCTTGAGTCAGAATACAGAATAAAACTAAGATACTATTTGGGGCAAATTTAAAAGTACATTATCCTTTAAGGAGCAGACAAATATCCTACTTCCCACTACTTCCCCCTGCTATGTTCGCCTGCGTTTGTTTACTTGAAAACACGGAATAGTACAAACCATAGAGACACATGTAACTCATTAACTTTCCCTGGCACCTTCATCCATGCCACAATCGGGAGGTCTAGCCAGACCACAGAATGTTGGCTTTGTAGACAGTCAAAGTATGCTGTGTATGTCAAGAAATGACATCTATGAAAACATCAACGTCAGTGAGAATTAATCCCACTGTTGATATTGTAGATACTGCTTCAGAAAACACATTCGCTTCTAAAAGATCAAAATGGGAATGGTAAGGGGAAGCACCTTCCTACATAAGATAGGTCTGAAGCCAAATCTTGCTTTCATTTCATGAAATGTTAGTGGGTTGAAGTGGGGTTATACTATTGATCGAACCCTATTCTGTGAGATTTGTTGTGAGTGTGCTTGTTATCTGTGTTAGCTGCTCCAACAAAACCAGCATCTCCTTCCCGTCCCCTTCATTTCACCCTTCTAGGTGTTAGGCTTAAAGAAACTCTTGCTGCCTTAAAGGCCCCCAGATGTTAAACTGGTTAAATTAATTTATTAATTTTTTAAGGATACAATCTTATATGTCAGGTGAAAGTTCCCTGTACTCAGTGGGGCTTACTTCACAGCAGAGAGGTACAGGGATGCAGTGTAACTTGATTAATCCGTGGGAAGAGCCTTTAAACGAGGGATAGCAAACCACCTCTAGATGCTGTTCGCCTAAAACTCCCATAATTCCTATTGGCTGGGGCTGATGAGAGCTGTAGTTGAATAACATCTGAATTGCCACAGGTTAGCCATCCCAGATTTAAATCAAAGGGTTTGAAAGATAAAATCTGGGTGGGTGGTTTGGTTCTGATGTGCACTTCTTATCATCTTACTAAAACTCTGCATTTATAGGACACATTTCAAGAGTTCCAAACTTTCCGCACTCCTTTCAAACAGGTAATAGACCAATATTATTATAGTCCCCCTTGCCCCTACTGCTGAGAGACTGAGTATGGGTTCAGTGTTCAAGTTACGCAATTTTAGTCCTAATTTCCGTTATCACTGATTTATCCTATTGCTATAGCTAGACCATGTGCAGCCAATTTGGAATGATATTTTTATCCTGGGTCCTTTGGTTTCCTAAACTTTAAAGTTTAGTTCCTGTTTCAAATGGGGAAAAAAAGTTCTGGTATTATTATTATTATTATATAAGGCATTGTGATAGGAAACATGTGCCGAGGGAGCAATACGCCAACTTCAAAATGTGCTGCGTCTGTGCATTCGAGGGCTGCATCTCCCTTCCTGATGGCCCAACTTCTAAAAGGTGGAACGAGAGTGAGGAGGCTTTATGGATGAGCCTGCCCAGACGGCAAGGCTTGCTTCAGATGTTCTGGAGGTGGGATGGTAACTTCTGAAAAACGCTTCCATGTGGCGGAAGCCTTTTGCGGATACCGTAGCAGATGCAGATGGCTTTTTGTGTGGACGTGTTCAGCCACGTGCTGAGCTGCCATACTAATAGCCCACAGAGGGAGATGTCCTGGCTTGGCACGCAAGTGATCCACATGGAAAGCTGGTTGCGCCAGTCATGGCATTATGGTAATTATGATGCCACAGCAGGGCATGAATTGCTATTTTACTGCCGTTGCTCCACACTTTTGAAATGCACGCGGAACAGTACCTTTAACCGCAAGGGTCAAAAACCAGATTTCTAGGGAAGAGGTAGGGATTTCAAAATGAATGACTAAATGCAACTGAACAAGAAAGTGAGCATCTTGTTTGCAACGAGGGCAAGGTACAGATTTATATGGTTTGGGGCAGAATCTACTCATGAGATCTCATTTGAAGTACGGTGTCCATTTCTGGCCACCGCAAGGCAAGAGCTGATAAGCACAACCTATGGTGACTCAGACTACTCAGCTACCCAGCCTAGTACCGTGTATTCTGATTGGCAGGAGCTTGCCATGGTCTTGCTCAGAGAAGGTACATGATATCCTTTTAACTGGAGAGGCCAGAGATTGAACATGAATATGCATGCAAAGCATATGCTCTGCTACTAATTCAAGAAGGACAATCACAAGAGAGTAATGAAGAATCTCCAACAAGACAAATTGGATCAAGAAAGATGCATCTAGTTCCTTCAACCTAATTCTAGATGGTAAAAAGCAACGTTTGAAGCATGGCAATGGAATATGTACACCAATTCCACATAATTAAGATGTCAGCAGTAAGGGAAACATGTTTCTAGTGAGCCTGCTATAAAGCAGGAGTGGATCTGAATGACAAGTTAGCACACTGTATTTTGAAATTATATATAATCTGATTTTACTTTTTTTAAAAAATATATATATTAAGAGATTATACCTTGCCCTTCAAAATGTAACGCAGGACAGAGTATAATTGTGGGCATGTGTAGAAATTAAACCAACACATGCACACAATTATGTGCATTGGATTCCTACTGAAATAAATGAGACTTGAGCATTACTAACTGCTGGTTGTGACATAAGGTGAATGGTTGAGCAATGGTATTTGCCTCCTGAGGAATCTGTGGACTTTCCCTGGAGTCTTTGAAGGTGAGGGAAGAGGAGAATCATTTCAGAACACAAGGAAAAGGTTATCTATCTCGCGCTCATGCATGGGCTTTCGAAAGATTTCAGTGGGAAAGGATTTAATCTTCTACCCTTGGAATGACATGGACTTAACCTTGCACAATGATTGTACAGAGGCAGCATGCCAATGTTTGTGGAATTTCAGCATTTGAGCAAAAGATCCTGCTTAGTCACTGGACTCAAATTAGTCCTGTGAAACAACGATCGGGACACAGAATATGGCACTATTGGGAAATCTGTAACTTTATTTGGAGTTCTGCTCGCACCAGCATGTTATCCATCTTACTAATGTATGCAGTAAATCTGGAAGTCCTTTCCTTGTTTGCAGAAATGAAAAAAAGAAAAGAAAAATCTTTCTGAACTTCAAAGTGCTTTAGATGTGATACATGCCTGCTCTTAAGGGATCACTTTATGGCACTTCCTGTCGGATTCCATTAAAAAATTGTGCACCAGCCAACATATGAAGCTCAATTTTAAAGTAAAATGGAGAAAACAAAGACTACCGTCTTATTGCCAAGTACTACCCTCAGGTCTGCACTGCTTATCTGTCTATATATGGATAACTTAAGTGTGCGAAAGGCTGACTGGGAGTCCTTATACTTCTACCTGAACCAGCAGCTATTCTGAACCACAATCAAAACAGCATGGATCAATTACTCCTCTACAAGGAGAATGACTGTCCCGTTGAAGGGGAAAAAATGGTACACATTGTGCTTGTTGTTCTTTTCTGTTTTTTTTTTTTTTGGGGGGGTGAAAATTATAAATAATAAATAAAATTCAGGTGCTACTATGTGACAACATCATGTACCTTTGAAAGAAACATGTAGCATTTATCACATGGAAATACAAAATTGTGAAGTTGAAGGGCATCTGACCCATTCTGCTGCAAAATTTACCTTCCGGGGCTGGGCTCTGATCCTTGAAGCATGGCCTTGAGGAAATCACGCTTCACTTTATTGTTTGCCTGGTCCACATGTATCACTGAAAAATGCAACAGGAAATGGCAATGGCTGCGATTACTTGCAATGAACGAAATGAACACAATTTGCTTTGCTGGTTAGTTTTCAAAGTAACTTCCTTTCGTTTTAAGTCATCGAAATGAGTATTATCCCACAAAGCCCAGCTGCAGAGATGAATGGCATGGTAAGGCGAATAATGCCTATAGACTTTATAGTAAAGTTATTTTCTTTTTGATTAACAGGGGTCCATTGGATAAGGCAGGTATCCAATCACTATGAAATTTCGTGGTATAAATTCTCTCTACATGGGAACACACCTGTATTCAAATATTCCTTCAGCCAATGTCCATGATGAACAGTTCCTGTTTATGGCTTAGATGACTGTACATTACGATGCGGCATGATTCTATTTTATTTTTCTTTCATTCTGGGCTACTCTGAAGGATCACAGCTGAGTTGGGGAGCACAAGCCCCCCAGGTTCATTGGGCTGGGAAAGCCCCCTTAACCTAGTCTTCCCCAACCTTGAGTCCTCATATGTTTTTGGACTATTACTCCCATCATCTTTGCCTGTTGGTCATGCTGGCTGGGAATGATGTTGGGTTGTAGTCCAACATCTGGAGGCCCAAGACTGGGGAAGGTTGCCTTAACCCAAGGTTTTAAGTAAGAGAGCTCATTTCAGCTGGAGTAGATTGTACCAAATGTTTAAATGTACCAAAGGTCTGCTTCTGTATAAGATGTTACCATATGCATCCTTTAATGAGGGTAAGTAAATCCTTTTACTGTACTCAATTTCTCCCCCTCACACTGAAGGGAAGGATTGTGGGATAGTTCTTAATGCCCTGCTTTGAGGAACAGAATTAAAAACCAGAATCCACTAAACTGCAAATTTTATAAATAAGAAAGTGTAGTGTAGATGAATAGAAAGTAGACATAATGCTACATAATCCAGAGAAGTATCTACTTTTAGAAAAGGAAAGCAAAATGTAGAAATACCTGTGGGATTAGAATCCTTATGTCTGAGGGCCCTTATAATGATTTTGTTGAGTCTTAAATACATTTAACTGCTCAGCTGTGCATATCACAGAGTTGGTTGAAATGTGGTAAAGAGGGGGATTCCCCCCCATCTAATAAATATTTAATGCTTGTAGCCATAGGCTACTGCAAATACAGTAAAATCCCTATCAGCATGGACATAAAACATGGATAAATATACTCTCTGTTCAAAATGTAATCAAAATTAAAATAAACTTAAAACTTTCTAGGATTACTCATAGATTTAACTGGCTCAGATTTTCAAGCCACCTTCCACAAAGCACTGGTGTTTGGTTCAAGATTTGCAGCTGGATTTTCTTTGCAGCAATTGGAAACAGTGCAACTTGAAAGGATATATACTCGCATTCATCAGAAAATAAGTCAGTTACTATTACCTGTATTGCTTACCCATCTCCACACACACTGTGACACAAGATAACCATATATTTTTTTCTGCGACAGGTATACGGTAGGCAGTGCAATAAATAATGTACAGTGGTACCTCGGGTTAAGTACTTAATTCGTTCCGGAGGTCCGTTCTTAAACTGAAACTGTTCTTAACCTGAAGCACCACTTCAGGTTAAGCTAATGGAGCCTGCCGCTGCTGCCACGCCACCAGAGCACGATTTCTGTTCTCATCCTGAAGCAAAGTTCTTAACCCGAGGTACTATTTCTGGGTTAGCGGAGTCTGTAACCTGAAGCATATGTAACCTGAAGCGTATGTAACCCGAGGTACCACTGTACTATATCAACCATTTCCATTTGTTTATTATCTGTTTCCTGAAGCACTCTTGATGCAAGGCACTGAGTGTAAGACACTGGCTCCCACATTTGAGCTGGCTTGTCTTTGAAGACATTCTCCAATGGTCCTGTTCTGAGTGGCCCACCTTTTGAAGCAGGGCAGGTGGGTTCCACTGTTGCTCCCCAGCAAGTGGTTTTAGGAGAAACACCATCCTTGAACTATGGGAAGCACATTGATCTAAATGTAAGGAAGCACTTCCTAACTGTAAATATAGAACGTGGAACAGAGAGCACAGGAAGGCAGTGGAAATGCCCCCCCTTTTTGCATAGGGGGCACCTCTTTTGGGGCACAAACATAAGAGACTGGTTCAACTAATGGGTCCAACTAGCAGAAGCCCACACAATGACTTTTGCTAGTGCAATGGGTTTTCCCACCTCATCTGCTCCAATTGGCTCAGTGGTGGCATGAGAGAAATTCTAGAATAGCACCTGGAGGGGAGATCCTTCCATCAGGCAGGCAGAAATGCTTGCACTGAGAGGGCAATCTTATTAATGCTATGTTAAATTCCTCCCAAACACTTACAAGACATCTGCTAGCTATTGGACTCGCAGCTGTCCAAGGCGGCGCAGGTCAATACTATGTCCAGGGCAGCTGTCTACCAGCTCCACCTGGTACGCAGGTTGAGACCCTACCTGCCTGCAGAATGTCTCGCCAGAGTGGTGCATGCTCTAGTTATCTCCTGCTTGGACTACTGCAATGCGATCTCTGTGGGGCTACCTTTGAAGGTGACTTGGAACTACAACTAATCCAGAATGCGGCAGCTAGACTGGTGACTGGGAGTGGCCGCCGGGACCATATAACACCAGTCCTAAAGGATCTTCCTTGGCTCCAAGTACATTTCCAAGCACAAATCAAAGTGTTGGTGTTAACCTTTAAAGCCCTAAACGGCCTCAGCCCAGTATACCTGAAGGAGTGTCTCCACCCCCATCGCACAGCCTGGAAACTGAGGTCCAGAGCCGATGGCCTTCTGGTGGTTCCCTCACTGCGAAAAGCAAAGTTACAGGGCCTTCTCGGTAGTGGCGCCCACCCTGTGGAATGCCCTCCCATCAGATATCAAAGAAATAAACAACTATCTGAAATTTAGAAGTTTTTAATAACTGATGTTTTAATGTATTTTTAACCTTCTGTTGGAAGCTGCCCAGAGTGGCTGGGGAGACCCAGCCGGATGGGTGGGGTAGAAATAAATAAATAAATAAATAAATAAATAAATAAATAAATAATAATAACAACAACAACAATAATAATAAATGTGATGGCTTATGGAATAGGGCTGGCTTAGCTTAAAAGGATCCATGCAGATTCTACCCCACTATTCCAATCCAGAACCATGCATGCATGCAGATACACAGATCAAATTCTTGTGTGTGCTAGCTTATTTCTTAATTGCAATTCAGCTGCATGTAATGACGCACTCCCTCTCAAAATGAATGGGAAAGCTTTTTGGGGTAAAAGCAGGAGGGGACATTCTGTGCGTTCAACTGGAGTACTCAGATCTGCAACAGACTGCTGGATGGAGCACATCTCTTTTATTTATTTAAAACATTTATCGCCCACCTTTCCTAAAAATTCAATGCAGTTAAAAAATAAATATACAAATACAGTAAGAGCAATAAACCAAATGGTGTGGTACAAAATAGAAATACTGGGAGAATTAATCTGAGGCATTCCCTTAATTGCCTACATATCCAGTTAACTCTTTGTTTAAATTTGCCTTGTAAAAGGAATGCAAAAATAAATAAATAGCTTTTAAAATACCAGCTTCTGAAATTAGCTGTGAGAACAGAAGACATGTGAAAAGTTAACCTATGGTACGTTATGGGAACTTGTGTAACACTATTTTTAAAAGGGATAATTTGAGGAGTGGGGGAAGAGAACCTGGTGGGGGAAGAACTAACTGCCTCTTTCCATGCTTCCTAAGGAAAATCAACAATGAAAGCCGGAATGGAAGTCGGAACAGTCATGTGATCCAATTGTCATATTGCTGGCAGGTTTATGCTCACACTGTCAGAAGAGATACAGGCAGCATCTAAGAATGCCACACAGTTGTCATTTCCTGTTAATGGCCCTGGCAGTCACGACTGTGAAAGCCAGTGGCTTTTATTGCTTCGCAATGGAGGGGATTTACGGTGGTTTCTTTCTTTCGCCCAGTGAAAGTCAGTGATAGCGATAATGTATGGCAGAGCGCTTGTCCTTTCTGACAGCCCCAGTAATTTAATCCCCCTCTCCTGCCAGAACAGGCAATAAGAAAGACTTCTAGACCAGCAGAGTGGGGAAAGCTACAGCCTGACATTCATCTCTTTATATCCCAAATAAAATAATAAAAAAACAAAAACCCTTCAGTCAGGTTACGAATGTGGACACCAGTTTGGAGCATCTTCCAATATCACAGGCACATACGTGAAGTCACAAATTTAAGCATTAAGACAAATTTTTATGAGCTGGATTTTACAGATACTACGGGGAAATTAATTGATAAGAATGCAGTGGGCATGTCCAGTGATATTTCCCTTTTGGTCTGAAGCTACTGTCCACATTAATTTTGTATTGGATAAATCCTTGTTATCTGCAGATGCTCATGTACTTTTAAATTATATTCATCTTGTACGGGACTTTCAGCAGGACACTAAGAGGGGGTTGTGAGAGTCCTTATGGTTGCCAAGAGATTTAAACTTCGAGGCTGGAAGGACGAAACATCCAACATATATTATGCAATGGCCCGAGGACCTTACTGCCCTTGCAACGTTTAAGCCTATTTCTTATAAATGTCAATTTTGTTTGGATATCTATCAGGACACATATCAACTTACATGTTTAAAACTGAGGTGGATGTACTGATGGCCACTGTATTATTAATATGAGCTCTTGTTGGCTTGAGGACCAGAGATGCCAACCAAATTTTATCTTGGCCCCAGACTCCTGACCAAAAGTTGTTGGAGATAATTGAGGTGGATAGGGAGATAGGACAGGATCTTTTCTGTGGTATAATCTTTACTAATGGAATCCATTCTCTAGAGAGATTAAACTGGCTTCACCTTTGTTAGTTTTAACTGGGCCATTTAAATCTTTTTGTGCTTTCAGATGAATTTAAATATAAAGGTGTTTCTCGTTCTTAATCTATAGTTTGAGCTCATGTTTTCTTTCTGTAATGGAATAATATTATTATATTAATGATATATTATATTTTATAGTTTATCAAATCCTTAAATTAGTATTAATTAGCATATTATATTATCATCATTAACGTGAGCTCATGTTTTCTCTCTCTTTTCTTTTTGTTAAACTTGTTAAATAAAGCATTGTGGATACAGGATTTTGGGGGCACCAGCTATGGGTAAATGAGGGCAGACTGGGGCACAAATGAGGACGTCTCTAGTTCAAACTTTGGCTCTGTAATGAAACCATTAACTGGCCTTAGGTAAACAACTCTCTATTGGCCTCAGTTCTGTGGGGTATAATACTGCAGAGTTACCCTACAAGACCAAATGTTGAGTACTGTATTGCTACGACTACCCAGGCTGTTAATGGTCTTTAAGTGGTTGATTAATCTTGGGTTTTGTAGTCTTTTTAATCTGTGGGGGGTTTCTTGGTATTATGCTGATGTTTGCTTTCATGACATATTGCTACTTTTTGCTCTGTGTTTTTATGACATATTTTACTTGTTTTTACGATGTATTGTTACATGCTGTTCTGTGTTAGTTTGTTTTTTTAATGTTGTAAGCTTCCTCAAGAACTATGGTTTGTACGCTGGATATAAATATTTTAAGGAGAGAAAATATTTGTGCCTGCTCCCAACAACTGTTCTCATCCAAATTCCCATAATGCTGCCACCCACTAACTTGGAATAGGGATAATATTGAGGAATCACACTGTACTGCTTAACAAAAGTCAGATGAAGAAAATTCCTTTCTTCCCCGCACATTGCACACTAAATCTTATATGCTATACTTCTAATCTCTTCTGTGAAGTTTTACAGGCTCCTGCTTCTTTGAAAAGCAAAATGCAACAATTCTCATTTCACCAGTTTTAAAGCTTCCCGAAACACGAATGTCTAGATTAAGCACCAAAGCAAGAAGGCACAAACATGGAAAATTATAATTAAAAAAAAATCTACAGGAAGCTTGGGGTTTTTTGGGGGGGCGGGACGGGGTGGGGAGCATGGAGCCTTATATCGGGGAGGGATCTTCTCTAAGCCCTGAAAGGGTTTAATATGTAAGGGCCAATGGATATTGGAGGGCATACTGAGCAAAAGATCCAGTGTTGGAATTAACAAGTCTCCGAATACCAGTTGCTGGGAATCACAAGTGGGAGGGAGAATCGAACGCCTTGGTACTCAGACGTTTTGGCTCCCGAATGCAGAAAACCTGGAAGTAAGTGTTCCAGTTTTCAAACGTTTTTCAGAAGCCGAACGTCCGACGCAACTTCCGATTGAGTGCAGGAACAAAGTTCCACTGTACTTGGGTCCTGCTTCTGGGCTTCTCATAGGCCACAATGAGAACGGGATGCTGATCTATGATGGGCCATTGGCCTTTTCTGGCAGGCTCTTATGTTCTTATGAGCGAGGGTGGCAAGATAACTACCACCCTTGCCCATTGTTCTCTTAGTATGTAGGAAACCAACAGATGAATGGGAAACAAGAATCATGTAAGTGTGTAGGTGGAATGCTCTATCCAAGGCTCCCCCATCAAACCCCTGGAGTCTCCCTACTACTTACCCAAGTGAACCTACTTATGCCAGGTCTCTCTATTTCTTATTGTCACACTCTCCATATTCAGGGAAACATATCTCAGGCTTAGTAAGATAGGTATGTGCCTTTCACCCGCACAAGCACACCGCTTTGTGGCATAAAGCAACCAACCAAAGAGTAAGTGTTAAATTAAACCTAGTTTCTCATTTCTTTCAAAGCAAGCAACTATGGCTACCAGCTTCAGAACAAACAATATATTAAACCATGGTCTGAAATTAGTTTAATAGCCTGGCTAGTTCTGAAGCTGGTAACCATAATTTTCCACTTCAGATAAAAGAGGAAACTACAGTTAGAGTTTCCTGGTTTAACTGCAGCTCACAAAGGGTGTGTGTGTCAAGGAAATAGGTGGCATCTTAAGCTGGAATAAAATATTCTGAATGCAGCCAATGCATTTCAAACTATCCTATAAACTAGGATAATTTGGGCAATCAAGCAGTATTTGATTGGAAGGGATGCTGGAAAATTGTGACGGTGTGACTGATTTTACTGGTGCCCTTATTTCTGGATCTTTCAGCATTTTGCTTTCTATAGCCATGAAGGTTAGAAAGACACTTCTCCCCAAACCTGAATGCTGACATGGTCTCAGAATAGTACAGATGTGCCAAAATCTGTTCACTGGGGATGTGCTTCTTGTTGTGAAACAGGTCCCAAACTTGTGTGTGTGAGAGAGAGGGGGGGGACTTTAAAAGAATTTTCCGTGTTGTGAACATGGAAAGTTCTTTTCCTCTATCATCCTGTTCAGAATCCAAAGTGCATCTAGATATCAATTCTCTCTTACCACCCCCCTTTTCTCTCGCCTTGCCTCAGGTAACTACAATTTGTCCAAATAATCAACTACTCACTCCACAGAGCCAAAGGCTTCTGATCTATATAGGTCTCATAAAAAAAACTTTGGAAGATTTCATTAATCTTGCCCCTTTCTATTGTCAATTCCCAAGCAGGTTTATATACAGCCAAGATAACATTCTTTAGGCCCTTGATCATTAATCTTATTTCCAGGCCCCTTTCTTGCCTTCTCAGCATTCTCATGGCAATATTCTCTCAGCCCTATGAAATATAAATGCTATTTCCTTGTTATCAGTGTCTATCAACTGAACTTAATCTTTGTTATTTCAATTATGGTGGCCTTGTCTGGGGGAAAAAAATCATTTTGTCAAGGTGAAATTAAGAGTCGACCCCAACGGTGTAACTATCTATTTTGAGTTAGAGGAAAGTATAAGGTCAGTTTGCTTGCATCTACAATATTTCCCCCTTAAAGTTAGAATCATCACTCGGTTGAGTTTGAAAACATGACCATGACACTCGCCTGCTTACTACTGCTTTCCTATTTTCACCTCTAGCAGATCAAGTTATTTTAAAACTGACCCACACAGAGGCCCTATCCTGGGGCAGCCAACCTGGTGTTATTCAGATGTTGTTGGACAAGAGCTCCCATCAGCCCCAGTGGCCAATGGTCAGGGATGATTAAAACTGTAGCTCATCAGCATTCGGAGAGCACCAAGCTGGCTATCTCTGCCCTACCCCAAGGATCTTATATTGAAACCAACACACGCCAACATGGTGCCCATCACACCTGGCTATAGGCCATGCTGGCTGGAGGTAACAGCAGCCGTACTCCTATGAAATTGTGAAGGATGTTTGGAGGAACCTAGCAGGGTATAGCTGGAGATGGCCACATACCAGAAAGAGCAGAAGAGAGGGACTAGTGGCAGTGGTATCTCAACTTGAGCTTGGGGCGACAAAGATACAGGGCTGGTTTGGGGACATGTCTAAGACCTAGATCAGGAGAAATACATAGGTAAGGGGGTTAAACTCAGGGTGTGGGTGTGTATATAGTGTATGGTTATGAAGTGTTCAAATTTATTTTCCCTTCCTCTGTATGATGTAACTGTCATACATCTGACATACAACTGTCATAAGGACTTAACTGTCCTTATACATCAACCTTCCCCAGTCTGATGAATTCCAGATGTTTTTGATTAGCACTCTCATCATCCCCAGGTAGCACATCTGTGCTGCCGGGGGCAGATATGAGTTGTAGTTCGAAACTTCTGGAGGGAACCAAGGTGGGGAAGGACTGTTTGGATATGGAACAGGCAGATTTACATCACTTTCAGCAGGGCGTTTAACTATGAAGGAGAATGGATGTTAGATATGTCTGACATCCCGATAGTTGAACGCTTTCCATCTTTTCCTAAATACACTTAACACAGAGTTATATATAGTTCTTTACATGGATAGATTGATCCACATAAGAAGAACCAAAACACCATTTGGCTCCATAATAGTATAACATTAAGATTTAATTTATTGATTAAAAGACTACCTTGCTTCTACCTATAGTTTTTTTAAAATAAACACAGGCTAGAAGAATTGAGAGCACTAAATAAATCATTACATTAAGTGTTGCTTATAATACCAGAATTCCAAAAGATCTCTTTGTCTCAGCTAAGATGTAAAGTAGTTTTTTTTTAAAGCCAGTCACAGTGCTAAGATATAAGTATAATGAGAACTCAATAAAACAAATGTATTATTTACCAAGAAATAATGATTTCTCAAATTATATCTGGATTTATCGTGATTTTTTTCCATGCAAAATCTAGGGGACTGCTAGTTTCCCTCTAAGCTCAAAGTACACTTCCTTCGCCAATCATGTAAATCTCAGTTTTATTAAAGAAAATATTCAATTAACCCCTAATATTCTACATACCCAAATCTAATTAGGCATGAATAAGAAATGGAGTAAAGCTATAGTAAACACACACATTCTGACTTCATTACTATTAGATTATTGGCTTTCTCACTGACATTATCAAACAGCAAATTCATTAGGGCGCTTCCTTGATATGCAGTTCCCTTACCAGAAAAGCTGGCACTAAGGAGAAATTAGATGGCCAGTTATTTAAGCAATTCTCTAGGAAGAACAAAGCAACCATGTTGGAAATTAGTAGCGAGTTATAACTTTGTGGCAATTACAGCAAAAAATGTTTCCCAAGAGGAAGAGTTGGATCATGTACTCCTAGCTATATGCCTGAATGTGCAGCAAGCTGAACCCTCAGGCTGCCTCACAGACAGGGTTCAGCATAAAAAGAATATGGCACAACCAAATAAGTTTAAAATGGGTTGGGGGAACCTCTGGCCCTCCAGTTCCCACTGGTTGGGGCTGATAGGAGTTGGAGTCTAGCAGCTCTGGGCAGAGAGGAGGTACAGATTTCCCATCAATGGCTTCAGAACTCTGTTCCCATTTCTAATGCACAGTCCTGCCCCCTAGGCATGTGACGTAAGGGTGGAGTTTGCTTCTCTGTGCTAGAGTAACAATCTGACGAGTGGATGCTGACTGATATGTACAGGCAGAGGACAACCTAGACCACTCAGTAACAGGTGGAGATGTCACACCTGTAGCAGTAAGCTTGGAACAGGGGAATAGTGCAAAGAAGTTGACTTGCTTTAAAGCTAGAATGTGAGTCCTGGTTTTGCCATGGAAGCGATATGAACTGTCTTTTCCTTTTTAAAACATAGTATGTTAAAAAGAACCGTCTGACATCAGTTCAAATAAGATGTTCAAATTGCTAGAATTAAAATGTGGGATGTTTCTTTTTGGAATTACAAGTTTTAATAAAGCTGAGTGGGTGCATTCCAGCTTTCAAGTCTGAATTGCTGCGCAATAAATTTCGAAGCCCAGGATTGGGGGGGGGGGGGGAATGAAGTCACAAAGAGCACTTTTTATATGGAAAATGAATGCCATAATAATAAACCAAGTTGGCTGCTAACATAATTTCACTCCCAACTTCAGCCTTCTGACACAGAAAACACACAGACTAGATAAGATCACACTCAAATAACATCAGTTACTGACACCAACAGCTGGATGAGTTCCTGATTAGCTACATCACTTAGAACAGTATGCTCTGTACCAAGGATAAGTGCAAGTTTTAACTTTAAGCTTTCTAATGGGAAATGTCTGAATGCTGGATTTTGTGAAATCCTGGGGATTAACGAATCCACAGATGTTTTCTGTATTTTATTGCATGACAATGTGCCATCAAAATTTATTACAGCTTGGCATAACAAACAGCATTCATCTGCTTATATACGACACTCTAGTGTTATGTATAAAAATGACTGGGGGTAGAATCTGCCAAGCGCTGATTCCTGACAAGCACCACTGAACTGAAGCAGGGTTGAGCATTTGATGCTCCTCCATTTGCTTGCCTTGCCAGTGTTATTTTTTAAATCCTGGGTGATATTCAATCACAATTAAAGTCCGAAGTAATGCAAGTTGGATGTAATTCTTGTGAACATCGTGAAACTTCATCCATTCACTGACGGACCAATTCTGCTTATTTCTTATAGAATATTTCTTATATAATTCACATTGGAAAATATGAGGAAAGCCTCTTCTCAAAATTGTGAAAATTACGTATTAGTGAGGGTTTTTTTTTCTTTGCCTAGTTTTCAATTTAATCCATTTTTGCTATCCTATTTTATAAAACTATCCCTGGAACAATTGTTAGAAATTTCCCCCTTTAAACAAGCTTAATGAAAACTGGGATTCTTGCTGCAATACACTTCTGTACCTTGGATGAGAGAATATAGAACAGGGGTGGTTAACTAGAGATGTTATTGAACTACAGCCCATTATTCCTGGCAATGCTAGCTGGAGCTGAGGGAAGACACAGTCCAGTTATATCTGGAGAGCACCCTGTTAACCACTTTTGAAGTGGACAATAGGTTATGTTTTGCCTATCCTTGCTTTAATCAACCAAGTATAAGGTGTCAGGGGTCTTGGAGAGTCTTAGTCCCTGCAACACCATGGCAGCTTGCAAGCTGAGAAAACAGTTGGCCTGATCTTTGCTATGCTACAGTGAAAGGGTGATATGGTGATATGGAAGAAGCCAACTGGATCTCATTGGATCCTCGCTGCTGATTCTGGATTGGCTCATCCGCACTAGACCTCTCACCAAGTCACTTCTGTGACAGGCACTTGCAAGCTTCCTGATGGCAACTCTTTGGCCACTCCAGGAAGGAGGATCCTAGAGAAAGATGGAAGCTTGGCCTGATGGGCCTTTCTTACGCAAGTTGAAGCATAACTTACCAAATGCCTACCTGCTAATATTCAAACTGGAATCACTTTAAAAGAAGCCACACCACTGGTGACTTGGAAACGTAACAGAATAATATTTAATAGCACATACCATGGCTATAATTGTAGTAGACCCGTTGTCCCCTTCTCGGTTTTGGAAGCGACACTGGTGTTTCATCTGCTGGGAAGTTGGAGAACTTGCACTCTACAAACAGGCGTTTTATTGTGTCATCCATTGCAACCTGGGATTCCGTGAGACCGAGGGATACTATTTCAATCCGGATTTTTTCACCAGACTATTACAAAAAGAAAGAAAGAAAAAGCAGCACAGTATATACTTCTTGTCATGCTAAAATGTCACAGCAAACTTGCACATCACACCAGATGTTTTGGATGATCAAACATGACTGATAGTTTACGACAGAGCGACAATGAGGTCCTGATGCACTGGGATTTGTAGTGAACACTGTCATTGCAACAGACCTATAGATTTATATTTTATGCTGGAAAAACCTCTTTGCCAGCCCTGCTGCTGGTTATGGTTGAGGATTGAACCTGGAACCTTTAACATGCATTGATGCAAGTGGTTGCTTCACATCTCAAAGACACCTTTCTGGGCCACATGTATTGTTCTCAACTCACCAGTATTGCTTAATCTTAACCGGGAACTGCCATTAGTTTTAACTATGATTTATTTGAACAAGTCAGGATCAGAAAGTAGAGTTTGATCTTGGCTTGTTTGGACAAACCACAGTCTAAAGCAAAAACATCCTGATAAAGATAAAATTATAATCTGCGGTTAGTTGCAAGTGGGAGCTTCTGATCTTGCTGCTGTGCTGAACTAGGAGAGGGGGGCACACGGGCCCAAGGTTTGTCCATGCAGCAGAAACTAAGCCCTGGTTTGTATGTAATGCTAAACTATGGTTTTCCATTACGCACACAAGCCTCTGAGAGTTGCAGCAAAGCCTTGGAATTAAGTGCTCCCCCTCCCACAAGGCTGGGAGGAGGAATAAGCCATGATTCAATTTCATTTCCCTCAATTCCTGTACAAATTCATGGTTTTAAAATACTGAGTGGCAAAACAAGCCAACTTCAAACAGTGGATTACTGAATAGTTATTTGTAGCTGTAGTTTATTGATAATGTTAATGTGTATTGTGTATTTTGCTTAGAGGCTTTTATGATTAGGCAGTCTGCACATTCTGTGAAATAAAATGTATAAATAAATTTATTCCTCCTCCTGGTTGTGTGGGAGGAGGTGAGGCGAGTGATGGAGCCCAATAGTTTGTTCAGGTTCACAAAGGCTAAACACTAAACAATGGTTGAATGTTACTTGCAAATCCTAAACTGTGTTTTGTATATATATATATATAAAGGTAAAGGACCCCGGAAAATCACCGTATTTTTCACTCCATAAGATGTACCTGACCATAAGACGCACCTAGTTTTTAGAGGAGGAAAACAAGAAAAAAAATATTCTGAATGAAACAGTGGATGTATGATTTTTTAGTGAAGGCTGTAGCTATGTGATCTGATGGTGAATTTGGGGTGACCCAATACAAAAATCCTGAGGATCCATGTGGATCCGTGCTTTGTAACCACGTTTTTGCGCCATTGTGGTCCCAGGCAATAGTGAGTACATGATTTTTGGGGTTTAGGCTGTACCCATGGACATGCAATGTGATCTGATGGTTAATTTTGGGTGACCCAATGCAAAAATCCTGAGGATCCATGTGGATCCGTGCTTTGTAACCACGTTTAAAGTGGGGAGGGAAGGAAAAACACTGAAGGGACAAGGAGCACATGTGGGGTGTGTGGAGAAGGAGGCGGCTAACAATGAAGGAGAGGGGTTTAAGGGGAGGGAGGAAAGGAAGGCAAAAGTCGTCCCCCCCGCCCAAGCCAGCCCCCCCTCTCCCCCACCTGCATGTTTTCCGGCTGCCTGCAGGTCCCTAGCATGCTTCCCTGGACGCAGCAGCAGCACCACCAGGGCATGGAGAGGAGGAGGCGACAGCGGCAACTGTCGGTTGCGCTCCTTGCCGTCGGAAGCTGACCGAGGTGGGCTGGAGCCTGCGCGCAGTGTGACTGGGAAGGAATTAGCAGGAAGGACACGATCCTTTCCCCTCTGCTTGCCACGAGGGCAGGGGATTTCCCTGCTCTTTGTTGCATTTGTCTGCCACCAGTCTCCTTGCTTAGCGTGTCTGTTTGCTGCCAGGTGACGCTGCTGCAGCCAGCGCTGAGCAACGGAAAGGGGAACACAGCAAACCCAGCAACCAAAAACACAAGAGGGTGGGGAGTAAGACTCTGAGGCAGAGAGAAGGAAAGGAATTCACTGCAGCTGTGCGCTCCCTGCCAGAAAGGGATAAGAACAAAAGGAGGGGATCAGCGGCTGACTTTAACCGCCCAGTTAAAACCGTACGTGGCGGGGAGCGCAAAACAAAATAGGAGTCGCAACTGAATCCTTAGGAAGGCGCTACAATAATTAGGCAAGGGGAACAGGGCTGATGAACAGACGGTAGCCTTGGGATGCATTACAGATTGAGAGGCTCCACACACAAGGACGCTCAAACGCCCCCTTTAACCACGCGCTCTCCCGTGCAGCAACACGACTCACACGCCTCCACACACACACACCAAAATATGCCCGACACAGGAACCCCAGCAGCCTCCTCTCTGCAGCCTTCTCTCCTCCGTGACACATGATCTGATTTTCACCCCTGCACTCTGACCAGTCGGCTCCAAGGACCACACATTCGCTCAATAAGACGCACAGACATTTTTCCCTTACTTTTTAGGAGGGAAAAAGTGTGTCTTATGTAGCGAAAAATACGGTAAGTCCAGTTGCAAACGACTCTGGGGTTGCGGCACTCATCTCACATTACTGGCCAAGGGACCCGACATTTGTCTGCAGTTTTTCCAGGCGATGTGGCCAGCATGACTAAGCCGCTTCTGGAGAAACCAGAGCAGTGCATGGAAACACCATTTACGTTCCCGCCGGGGCGGTACCAATTTATCTACTTGCACTTTGATGTGCTTTCAAACTGTTTTGTGTATATCACAATGTTCTTTTGTTGCTATGGCTGATGGCTGATGCAAATAAAGTTTCATTCATTCATTTAAACCCTTTTGATGTGCCAAAAGTATGCCACAAGGCAATTTTCCTTTAGAATTTTCATGGGGTGAAAATGCATCCATGCACACATTAAGTATGCTGGGAAGGCCTGCAAATTCAAGCATGCATTCACCATGTATTTGGTGTGTCAGTCACAAGCCCAAACTTTTGGAGGCATGGATCTCTTCTTCACAGTAACAGATTTTCTTGCCACAAATACCATGTCCCTTTAGTGCAGCATGAAGTGTGATGGGACCACAAGGATCACAGCAATGTTAGCTCTACTCAGAGTAAGCCCAATGGGTCAATGTATCCAGAACTTAAGCTAAATACAAACAAACCCAAGGTTTTTCCATGATGAAGTAAAATGTCCATTTTACCATAAGGGCAAGCATTTACAAAATGATTTCACCATGCAAAGATGAAAGGGGAAAGTAACTTCATGGTGATTTCCTTACAAGTCAAAACTGCCAAAGGAAAGTATCTATGGTCATGACCACACCTTGCTTTTTAACACACAAATAAACGCACATGGCTTTTCCAAAATAGTTATGAGATTTGTTAAGGGTGCTGGGAATTGCAGTGTTGTGAGCTCCTAAGATTCTTTGGGTGATGCCAGGCACTTTAAATGTAGGATGTGACTGTGACCTATGAGTATACAAGTGTGTTTAAGGTTTGAAAGGCACTGCACCCTTATTTGGGAAGGGTTTTCATGTCAAATGCTAATAGGGCAGCACACAAACATTTTCCTGAATAAGTCAATGGTTTCAAAGAATGCATAACCACTGTGATTTCAAAATTAGACTACACAGAAGAACATTCAAAGCATGAGATTCTGCTCTTCAAAGAGCAAACCTAGCACCTTGCAGATCTCAGCTGTCAAGTTCTGCTTAACTTTTCTCTTTATGGCTCCCTCTCTACATTAAAGACTATTTCTCCTGTGTGTGGAATTTGAAGGCTTTTGGTTGTAAATTCAAATCACTAACCTTGCAGTAATAATTACAGAATTAGAATAACAAGAAAGGGAGATCAGCTTTCTAGAGGGTTGGCGTTCAAATTGCAAATCAATACAATATTCAAGCTCAACAAGGCAATTGTCGATGCGTTTTTCAGAAAATATATTCTATAATTAATCAATTGAATAGCTTGAGTACCCCACTGTAAATAAAAAATAAATAAATAAGAGTCCTTAATAAAGAACAATATTCATTCCTGTCAACCTCTTTCAATATTTGATGAAGTAACTTTACCCCCACCTTTTTTTTCAAAAGACATTTTCTTTTATTATGTATCCTAAGACACTTTAACTAAAAACCCAAATCTGAATATTTCAATAAGGTTGTTTTATTATTCAGTAGATTCATGGAAATTTTACTAGGATGACAGAGAAAATTCCACACCATTCTGTCTCCGCTAATACAGGTACATGGCTTCAGCTGGCAATATTACTAGGATTAGCATAGTATGATGAAATATTTAAAGGAATTTTTTTCCTAAAAACCTAATAAATCAAATGACTGCCAAATGTCATTAAAGTGATGGTCTTTGACTTGAATATGCTTTTCATATTCAAATTTGAAAAGAAAGAGATGAAAGCCTGGAAAGGTTACTCAGTTTCAACTAATAACCTCAAGCACTCTACATTCACATGCATAAAAAATGAAATTGCCTCTATTGTCTAATTTTACTTCGGAAACAACTCCTTTCGCCTTCTATTGTACAGATATATCAGGAGTATTTTTAAGTGAAATTCAGAGTCATTCCCCTTCCAAATATTTAACTTGACTGTCAAAACCAGCTCATGCTGAGACGGCCGTCAACAAATGAAGTCCAAATGTTGGAGTTATGGATGTAAAGGAGACCCTTTATAATGTTTGATGGAGAAAATAATCAGTACACTTGTTTTATATTAAGGAAAGAAAAGGCCTGCAACAGGAATGGCCAAGGCATATAAATAAGCAGGCTTCACAGGGCTGGATGGTATGGCCCAACAAAGGATAAATATGATAAATGATAAATATTGAGCATGAGCCTCAGCGTCTTTTCGGAGACATCTGAAAAAGAGGCCTGCACTTCCAGAATGCTGAAGGATGGTCCTTGAAGATGGGGAGTGAGCAACCTGTGACCTTGCATATGTTGCTGGACTTCTAGCACTCATCAGCCCCAGCCAGCGCTGCAACAGTTATGGATGATGGGAACTGTAGTACAACAACTTCTGCAGGACCACAGATTGCCCACCCCGAGTTAAAGGGAGTACTGAGGTGAGGGCTACTGTTGCAAGGGAGAGACGGTAGCTTAGTGGCAGAGTGCATGCCTTCCCTGCAAAAGGTGTCAGGTTCAATCCCCAAGGAAGGCTGGGAAAGAAACCCCAACCTGCAAACCTGGAGAGGTACTTCCAGTCAATGCAGGCAATAACGAGCCGGTATCAGATTCCCTGCTGTGCAAACAAAGGACAACATACAGAACCTCTGGGTGGGCCCAAACGTCAATGGGCTGTAGCCAATGTTAGTTCTACTTAAAGGAGGCCCACTGGAATGGGTGGGAATGACTAACTTAGAATTTCAGTGGGTCTACCATGAACAGAACTTGGTTGGGTGCAACTCAATATTGTTACAGTGGTACCTCGGTTTTCGAACATAATGCGTTCCGGAAGACCGAGTTCTGAAACGTTTGAAAACCGAGGCGCAGACAGTCACAAAAACAAATTGGTTGTAAACTGGATCTTGTACTCAGCAGAATCCACATGGCATGTTTGACTTCCAAGGCGTGTTTGAAAACCGAAGCATTTATGGCGTTTGAAAACTGAAATGTTTGTGAATGAAGACGTTCAAAAACCGAGGTACCACTGCCTTTTCAGAATTTGGACTAGTTTAGAAATCACGCTAAACCAAATTAACATTACAAGAAAGTCCGCTGGTGAGACGGTTTCCTCTAGGTCCCTTCTCCTCCATAGCTCATGAGGTAAGGAGAAATGGCATTGTAGGCCCTGCCACCAATAAAGCATGGCGGCTCTTGGCTCTGCCCACCATGCATTAGAGTCGATGCCTGAGGCAGGGAAGTCTTCGCACCAATACAGAGGTATTGGTAGCCTTTTCTTGGCTCCTGAGTGATCTGGGAAAGGCTATGCATATAGCAGATCTACACACCAAGGGCTCCCCATGGGTGCCCATGCTAACGTGCGGGTGGGTAGTGGAAAACTGTGCATCACCAGGAATGGAGCCAGAGAGACAGCCCTTTCCCATATGCTTCACCCCTTCCTGAACTCAGGAAAATGTGGCTTGTTCTAGCTGGATCTGAAAGGATGGTCTGATCTTGCTTTCTTTGATTTAACCACAATTAGAGTAAGCCACCATTTCCCTGAGTTTTGGCTTTAATGGCTAACTGCAGTTTACTTACAACTAGAAATAGAAGCATTCAATTTTCTCACACTCAGAGGAGAAGGGAGTGTGTGAACCCAAAGGCTTGTCATGGCTCATTCTAATAACGCTAAACCATGGTTGAGCATCATATCTGAATGCAGTCCCTGTAAGCCATTTTCAGCTGAACAGCTTTCAAAGAGGCATACAAAAAACACTGATTTATCATAATTAGAGGGGAATTAAAGTTAAAGCGTTTCAACTTTATACATTTACATACAAACCAAGAAATCATGCTTTCTTGCGGTTCCTGAGCGTATTTTTTAATTTTTTCCAATCTGAAGCTCATGATCATTTTGTCCAACTATAGCCCTGGTGGACTGGGTAGTTATAAAGTCTAAAAATACATATATTAGAAAACCCCAAAAACAAAAGCTAGCTTTTTTTCTTTTCTTTTCCAGGACCCCCAATTTGACTTAGTGTCTTCTTTGTTTTTTTTACAACATATGGTGCTCTGCAGAAACACAGCCACCTGGAAAGGCTGCCTTGTGCTCTTTAAAGAATGCCGAATGTCCAAATTAATTAAGAACCCTAAGATCTTAATTTAAGGAAAGTGATTATGACAGTTTTCACTAAACTGCTATTAGTGCAAGAAAAGCACACAAAGACTATCTATAATGAAGGAGAAAAGATGTAAACACACCTAGAGGAAAATGAGACCACCACGGAATAAATTGGTTTTGCTAAGATTTGCCTTGTGGGCACATTTGAAGATAACTTGAGAGCTGACAGCAGTAAAATTTTATTGTGATAATTGAAAGCTATATTATTACTCAAAATGATCAAGTGCAGAGGTGGAGATGAGAGCAAGCAATTGTTAATTTTATTTTATTTCTTTTTTAGACTTCGCCAAAGAAAATGCAAATTTCCAGTTCTGATGTCTATTTCGAGGGCCTGTAACAAGGCTTTTAATCAATGTATTATACATCAAATTGATAATGTTAACTTCTGATTATTCAAATGTATGAAATATTCATAAAGAACCATCCAAAGTTTTACATTTCCCTGATTTTTTCCCTCCCCCTTCCATTAATTATCATGCCTGGAAGCTTTTTTTAGCAAAAGCACCAGTCATCATCTTGACTCAACCTGACAAGCTAGCAAGGCCCAATTACGTTGGCACTCTGTGGCACTTTGATGTAGTGGAAACGAAAAGAGATAGGGGCAAATTGTATAGCACATTATGTTAATGACATGATTTAATCCAGCCACTAAACTTTATGTAGCCTGTTAAAAAAGATGCTAACACTAATTACGCCACTTTGGAAAGGAAAAAGAAGGGGACAAGCATTTCCTACCGACAAAGCGAAGCTCATAAATGTTGTAAATGCAATGAAACAAAATGAAGTAATCTATGATTAATTATACATAACAGACAAGAAAAAGAAGGAGAAAAAGCAAGTGGTATAGTTAAATCCTGGGTGGAAAAAGATATCTGTTAAGATTCCTTTTATGATCAACATAACTAAGAAATAACCATGGACTGTTTGATTTGCAACCTGCAAAAGGGGAACAGCATAATCTTAAGTGGCTGAAACAATGTGGCTTGCTATTTGGATTTACAGGATAATTAGTAAGGCAATCTCTAAATAAAATCGGAAGTTGTGTTTACAGTGTTGGAACAGCCTTGGGGATATTTATCTCACTGATAAAAATAAGAAGCTGGATCTTGAACAAAGGTTTTAGTTAGGTTTTCCCCCCTCCTACAACCAACTAGGCATTTCTGGTGTAATGGCTTTCTTCCATCTAGAGATTTTGATCGTAGCTGTAACTGATATTGCAAACACTTCGGCAAATGGCTATAGCAGAAGCAATTTCAAGGGGAGAACCATAGCCCAGTGGCACAGCACATTTCAGCTATGATATCTCTGCTTTAAATGACACACAAGAAAGGCCTCAAGTAGCAGGCCAGGAACCTCAAAGATCTGCTGCTAGTTGAAGTAGACGGTAGAGAGATGCACGCACCAGCACTCAGATTAGTGAATTAGTGGCGGTTCTTAATATACCCTTTAAATCAAGGTTGGATAACATATGACCCTCCAGATGTTGCACAGCCCAACAAGCCCCATCAGCACTGCCACTTATCATGGTTGATGGGAGTTGTATTCCAGCAACATCCACAGGGCTATGGGTCTCTAACACCTGCCCTGAACATCAGATAATAATTGTATCCTGAGTATAAGAGTTCCCATTTGTAGAAAGAACTGCTGGATGGGGGCTATTAGGTAGGAGAAAGTCCCCTCGCCCCTTTTAAGAGTCATCTTCAGCTCAGTGGGATTTCCTTCCAAATTCAGTATACATCAAGCATGCCTAAGTCCCACTGAAGTCAAAGGGAGAGGTGAAGCACATATTTAATATTGACTTATTGAAACAAATGAGACTTTGAAGTGGCTGGGTTATCCCCATTAATCTGAAGCAAATCTCTTGAGTTCAAGTGGGACTTAACTTTCACTTAACAGTCCTAGTCCATCAGATGCCTAAATGTACAGGAGCTCCAGAGCATGCGAGGACTTCTCTGTTCACAGCAAAGGGAACTGAGCACAAAAGTTTCCCTTAAAACAGGTGGCAGGTCATGCCCAAAGAATTGTCACTAGTTTAGTTTAACAGATGTGGCAGCAATACTCTGTAATGATATCTTGGAATCCCAGTTTGCCCCTGGCACTGAAGTGAGCAGGGCAGCCGCTGCTCATGAATCTTATTCACTTATGGAGAACTGGACTGTGCCCTTGATAATTAAGATTTTTCTCTCCATCTTGGACCAGTTGCTACATTTCGTCTTGGGCAGATGAGTGGAGAAAGATAGGAATAAAAGACCCACGCACCAAGCTCTTTAGAGGCTGCAAGATATTTTAAGTCCTCCTAAATCATTCTGGTTATAATAGAGTGCAACAATACTAGAGATTTGTAGACCCAGCTGCATTCTTGCAGGGCTCATTGGCAATGAGTAATTTTCCTATTTGGCTCACATTGTTACAGCTTAAAAGAATTTGATGGCATGGAATATGCAGTTAATCATAATACAGTTCCAGCTATTAAAATAATTTCTCTCTCTCTGTCTGGTTTAGATAGGTGGCAGAATTTCAAAATCCCTGTGAGGGATGATGAATAGACAAGAAGCCAATCAAGCACGAAACATTGTTTAATGTGCCTGGTTACGGGCTAAGATGTTGCACATGCGTTCTTTTCTAAGCTAGTGCCTAAACATTATAATCAGGCTGATATCAATCATTGTAGGCACAACACTAAAAATTCAAGGCCAGATTTTGAAGAAAGACTTTAAGAAGCCTGAAATAAGTTAGAAAATTCCCACACTCTTTGTCACATATATGTATACAGACACATACACCCTCCATCAAACATCACCAGTGCCCCTCCCCGTGCCACAAATGGGTATTCTGTTCTCTAATAGTATTCACAAAGGACTAATTAGAAGTTGAACAACCTTTTTGATATTTTAAGTCCAATATCAATGGGTGGGGTGGGGGGTTAAAAAGCCTTTGATAAGGTATAGACGGAAGAATTTAATTACACACACAGAGAGACTAACCTGCTTAAGGCTTGTGGACACTGAACTTGGGACAATACAGTCATCACTATCTGTCACTGATTCAACAGCATCAGTTGCCTGTCTATCATCTTGGTCTGTTGTGAAAACAATCAGAACAGAAACAAACAAACAAACAAACACATAGCCAGTATTAAGTTCATTTGAGATGGTCAAAGAAAACTGTTAAAACACATGGTATAAAAGCGAATGGAAATAGTTCCACAGAGTGGTGTACGATTTCTCTTCCTTGCAGACACAACGTGACACTGGCCAATCAATTATCATTAAATGGTCTGCAGAATCACCCGATTCCTCTTCAGGCCTCGTTTCACTTTGATTTGGCACTTGGAGAGATTCAGTGTTACCAATTCATTCATAGTATGAGATTATTTAAAAGAAAAGAAAAGGCCCTGAATATTTTGCATGGCCTCCAAGCCTATTCTGAACAATTCATATCAAGTTTGCTGAGACTTTGCATGCATTCATATGGCTTTAGTTCAGGGGACAATGCTGCTCCCCATCAGTTCCCAAGGTTAACTGAGATCAAGTTGTCATCCCATATGCCAGGCTTCCCTGTGGTGTGCAGGTTCCAGTTTATTTACCCATAACTTATTTACATATTCATATAATCTGCTGGGGACAGCTTCTATCACATCTATGGGTCTCTTTTGCCAAAGGAATGATGATTTATTACTTAATCACCAAAGGAGTTAACAAAGGTGACACTCCAGGGAGGTGTTCACACTGGGGCTATTGCAACCCTGTGAATAGCTTATTGGATGATTATACAAATTAGTGTTTACTATCATGTGCCAATCCAGGAGCACAAATATAATTTATTACACAAAAACCACTACCCAACTTGAAGAAATTGTTCACAAATAATGCATTTCACAGCAGTTACACTGACCATGCAGCCCCTGAGGACT
Organism: Podarcis cretensis; assembly: GCF_951804945.1. NCBI lineage: Eukaryota > Metazoa > Chordata > Lepidosauria > Squamata > Lacertidae > Podarcis > Podarcis cretensis. Next base: position 55,028,106 of record NC_137177.1, read on the forward strand.
AGTCATTTTTTGTAGGAATGGGATGTTGATCATTATCACCCATAAACAACTCATGAGTTGTCCACATAATGCAGTTGTATGTGGAAATTTGGGGATACAAGGAAATGGGGCTATTTCACACAGATGTGTTTACTGCTTGATTCCCACCCACCCCGCAACAATATTACTGTAAACATCACAATTGACAGCAGAAGTTGTGAACCAACTCCTTTGAACTAATTGTCCCTAGATTGATATGAAAGTTTGTGGTGCTACAACCAAAATGGCCCATTCACACATACAAAGTGACCCCCCTCCCACACTAATACTTCAAGTGATGGACGTGCATGGAATAGCTAGACCATGCTCTCCTTCTATGGTCACTGGTTCAACTGATCATCTATGCAGGCCTCTACTGAACACTGAATCCTGGTCTGAATAGGTCCCATAATGCAAAACAGCTTTGTGGCACATGACAATTTATGCTTCTGGTTGTTACTGGAATTCAGAAACTGCTGTTCTCCCTGCAACGCCATTCGTTTCAATGGCACTTGAATGGAATCTGGGCCTGCAACAGAAGGTCTCTCGGTTCACTTCCTATACAGTGAACATATAATAATAATAGTAATGACCATGACCTGGGATGTTTGCATACTTTGCATTAAGATGCCTCTAGCTCCTTTCATCCAGAGATATGTGATAGGTCATATACTAGCCTCTTATTGTCTGAGACTCCCTCTCTTTGACATTATGAGTGGTTGCTATCTGCAGACAAAAGGACCACACACTTCAAAATAGTCTTCAGAACAGCACCTCTTCTGAAAGAGGAATGTCTCTTCTGAAGAGAGAATATAAAGATATTTTAAAACAGAAGCCAGCGTCCTTTAATATTTCATGAAACTTGGTTGGAAACTCCCTCCCACCTTCTTTCTCAATTATTACAAAGCTGGAAGTTATTCTTTTAGTCTAACAAGCCAACTATTCCAACTTTGCTACAGATGTGAGGGAGAAGAACAATGGTCTCTGCTGAAGTTACTTCAGCAGTCAACTTAGGATGGGGAGAAATTATTTCTGTTTGCATTTTAACTGGAACTACCAAATTCACATTTCCCAACCTAATACGCAAACGATAACCCAGGGGTTGTCAACCTTGTCCCTACCGCCCACTAGTGGGCGTTTCAGGATTCTAGGTGGGCAGTAGGGGGTTTTATGGCACAAGCTGAATCTTCCTTCCATCGAGCACTGTTGGGCAGTAAGGAAATTTTACCATCAAGAAAGATGCATTAGTGGGCTATAGGTATAAAAAGGTTGACTACCCCTGCTATAACCCCATTGTCCTATCAAATTTGCAGTTCCTTGAATTCTGTGATATAGTTCACAAACAAAAATGCGTAATTGTGGGAAAGTAGATACATGGATGCCTGTATTAGTGAAATAGCAAACAAAAATGAAGACCGGGGTAAATAGCTGGCAAAAATGTACATGGCAGGCAAAACTGTGCACCGACCTGTGTATATTAGGTGAAATGTGCACAAAATGCATATGAATTTTTATGCAAACTTTTTTTTAAAAAAGTTGCAAACTGAGGGAGAAATGGGATGAACTGAATATTGGAAAAGTGAGAGAAGTGAGAGAAACCAACATTGACAGATCTGGCTACCTCTACTGTCAACATCGTATGTCTAATAGGGAGCGAAGCAGAGGTATGTTGTATAAGCAGAAAATTACCTTCTGGTTCCAGTTCCTCAGTAATTTCGGTTTCATCTCCTGAAGTAGCTGAGCTCTGGTCAGCAAACTGACCTTCAGAGAGCTGAGAAAGATCCTCCTGTTCCCGCTGAAATGTGGCTGTGGGTTTTCCTATTCTTCTGTCCGCTTGTGCTTCTGGCATGAGCTGGAGTAAGGATTACAGAAGCCTTCATACACGCTACCTTTAAAGCTATTGTTAGCATTTAATTTTACACAAACACGGTTTTTAAACTTAAAATCTGTTTCTTTAAGGTCTGATTTCCAACCTGCTAAATTTGACAGCTGAGATTTATGCATCTTCTATAAAAGAGGTTTGAAATCTGGGCAGGGTTGGGGGTGGGGAGAGTTCCACTTGCTTGTTGAGTTCTTGATATATTCAAATGCATCCAGCATAAGCAGCAGGTCAGATGCATGAGAATTTCCCACCCTACACTCTCACGTTAGGAATGTTTTGTGCTGTGAATGCAACTTCCAACTTGGACAGCGGCCCACAGCGGAAGCGCTATGGAGACTGACTCCATGAACTCTAATCCATCTTGGCACTGCACTCTTGGTTCTTTAATATATAACATGACATGTCTTGTAAACCTGTATAAAGCCATTCACTAAAGCATTCAATTTGCAATGCCTAGCTTTCTCTTTTCCCTGCAGAATTTTTGCCATTCATTTCAGAGCAGCTTGTCAAATGACCAATCCAGGGATAGGGAGTAGGAGATAGAATTACTTTCCTGTAACTAAGAACAACCAGTCTAAATTCTTAACCTTCCTTTGAAATGGACAGTCTGTTATCTAAGTGGAATGCATGGAGTTACTATAGTTACAGCATCCTTGCCTACCCCAGGCTGATAGATCTGCTGAGATCCCACAATCACCTTGCCACAAAGGTGATTTACCTAAAGGGTTTATCTATGCTATTAAAGATTGCGGACAACCTCACACTGGAAAGGCAGCCAGCATATATTCCCTGTATGCAGAGACTTAAAAGGTTTTCCAACCATCCTGTTAGGACTACAACTGCCATCATCTTTCACCACTGGCCAAACTGACTGGGGCTCATGGGAATCGGAGTCCAACAGGATCTGAAGAGTTCCCCATCCATGGTATAGTTCTAAGACTAAATTAAAGCCATAATTTCAAATCCAAAATTAAATGTATTGATTGAACAATCAATTAACGCTTTCAGCACCACATAAAATTAGAAATAAAATCTTGAATTAGTGGGTTTTAAATTTCTTGTACCTGTGGAATGTTTGAAACATCGGGCCTTTCATCTTTAGTTTTCTGCTCAGTCTCTTGATCTTCTTTTTCAGGAATGGGACTCTAAAGTTATTAGGAGCCAAATATAGACAGCATTTCTTAAAACCCAATAGTCACTTTTTTAACAGGTAAAATTGGTAGCCACCACAGAGAAGGCCTTTTTGGTAGTGGCACTCCGCTATAGAACAACCTTTCCAGAGAGATTCACCTAGTGCCTTCCTTGTAATCTTTTTAGTACCAGGAAGAGAATTTTATGTTCACTCAGTGTTTTAAAAATAATTAATGCAATCTGGTTCTCACAGTCTTTAAATCTGTGCTTTAGCTTTGGGAGTTGTGGAGAATTTTGTTTTCTTGCTGTATTTATGGTTTTTGTGTATAAATTTCATTTTGTATATAAGTTGTTTTCATACTTATTTTTTTGTATGCCACCCAGATAATTTTTTGTTATAGGGCAGCATACAAATATTGTTAAAGCTTTAAAAATGAATAAAAATATTCAGCAAATTTCTACTCAGTTTTTAATATTTATATTCAAAGCAGCTAACCATTTCAGTTAAACAGACAAACACAGTAAGACATCACTTAGAGCAGGCATCCTCAAACTCGGCCCTCCAGGTGTTTTGGGACTACAATTCCCATCATCCCTGGCCACAGGTTCTGTTAGCTAGGGATGATGTGAGTTGTAGTCCCAAAACATCTGGAGAGTTACTACTTGATCCTAATAAAACAGACCAACTGTTTATTAGGCAGTCAGTGTCATGGGACATCAACAAACTGTACCTAAAGACAACACAAGTGTAATCCTACATGAGAAAAAGCTACTGCTGAGAGAGGGAGAGGGGAGAGAGGGAACCAACCTTTTTGGTGATGGCACCGCATTTCTGGAATTCTATCCCTAAAACCCCAAAATCATCACCCTTTCATCAATAGACAAATAAACATTTATTTTTCCAAGCATTTTAATGTAGTTTACTATTCTGGCTGTGTGCATGATGCTATTTATAACATTTTTTAAAAAACTTAATATTTTCTTTTTAAAAAAATACCCTAGAAATTTTGCTATCATTAAAATACTTGGCAAAAGGACTTGAGGAAGCTACGGTAGTTTGTTTCTGTCTTGATTATACAGCCCCACTTTTTCCATCCCCTAGTTTTTGGAGATCTCATAGACCTTAAGATCTTATAGTCACTCAGTAGAAAAGGCAGAGCTATTTGAAGAGCCTATTTTAGGTTGCCTGGAGAAATGGGCTCTATACACGGAGAGAGAAAAAGTTCAGACTCACTGGATTTGGAAGCGTGTGCACCTCCACAAAAGATACTTTCTTGTCTGCTGCAGCTGGGCGCTGTCTTGGCTTAGGCTGTGGCCTCTAAGGAACAAAGAGACTTGAGTCAAAAACTAGCAGTACCAACAAAGTTCCTGATAACACAGTTTGGGTTCAGATGCACTGTCTTCCAGCCCACCCCCCTGAATTCAGAAGAGTTAAGAAGCCTGGAATATGCAGGTCTGCTTTCTGGTCCAAACTACTGAGCTGAGAAGCACTGCAAACTTCATTCCCCAGGAATCCTAGTTGCTTCGTTCTCAATCTTCCCCACTCAGTGGATTGGGCCAGTAGTTCTTCAAACGCTGGGAAGCTTCACAACAATCATTCCCCAAGAGGGCTGTGTCTCAGTGGCAGAACAATTGCTTTGCATGCAGAAGGCCCCCAAATTCAACCCCTAGCCTCTTCTGACAGGGCTGGAAAAGTTTCCTCGACTGACACCCTGGAGAGCTGCTACTGTAGCAAGATGGACCAGTGAGCTAACTCAGTACAAGACAGATTCCTGTATCTCTAATGTTGGGGAGGGGATGTCTTTGGGGATCTTGAGTCCCAATTCCATCACACTAGGAGTGTGACAGTGCCCTCAATTGGAATGGTCTGAGCTTAAAAGAATTAATGCATGCCAAATTGGAACTGAGCCTGTGCCAGAGCAACTGAAATGAGTCCATACTTTGGTAAGCTGGGAGAAGCTTGCTCATCAAAATGTGTTTCAGTAGTGGACGTTTATCTAGGTTTATTCATTTTTTAAAAAAGACATGGGGCTCCAGTGATGGAAAATTGGGCTGGGTGGGTATCCAACCACCATTTCATTTCATTTGGAGACACATATATACTCTTTCCTAAAAAAAAAAAAGGAAGACTTAAACATCATACCATTGGTGCTGACGAGAAAGACGGAGCCAGGATGGGACCTTCCCCTTGGCCCTTCACTGGTTTCTCATTCTGGATGTAATCTGCTAGGTCTGCAGCAACAATCAAACCAGCTGGCTGGAGGTAGGCAAACTTCCATTTTAGTTCAACGCTAATTGTACCAGTGGAGTGGCCTTTATAGTCCGTTAGCTCAAAGGTACCTGAAATTAAGTACAAGAACAAATATAAGAGCTAGTATTCTGAATATTTTGTATGTTGACTAAGCACCATCTTGCGGGGCTGGCCCTGGCCACTGCACCTGCGAACAATGTTTATGCTGCCTTGGGTTCCATGAAGGAAGAATATAAGTGCAAAATAAATACGTAAATTACTGGATAAAAAGGCACAGTCTAACAGAATTATACCAGCAGTAATTGTACAGTAGGGCCTTTGCTATCATAACAGCAATGTACTACACTGGTAAATCAGTTAGCATGGAGGAGAGGAACCAATTTTCACCAAGATCCCACCCATACACGTATGCACTTGGAAGTAAGCCCCATCTTTTTTTTCAGTGGAAATTACTTTCAAGTTAAGTATGACAGAGGCCTTAGGGAACCACACATTTAGAAGTTCTCCTGCATGACCTACATGGGAATGAATGGGACCTGTGTGGGGGCTCTTGAACAACTGTCGTTCGTTTCAGAAGAGGTTGGGCAGAGAGAAAGTCAGAGTGATTTTTTGAAAGTTATTTAAAAGATTCAAAAGATTTAAAAGGTACAACAGCTGCAATGTGGACATGATGCTGGTATTAACAGCTAGCAGGGAAGCAATGACCAAGCTGAGCTTGGTATTTCAACAAAATATAACAATTTAAATTTAAATATACCAGCTAGTTTTATAGTTTGGCAAAAGGTTCTTACCAGAGATATATCTGTCGTGTGCTAATGAAATTAAAGGCACATTTGCCTTTCCTAGATAAACCCCATCTTCTGTTTCATTGTCATCAAAAACATACAGACTCAAGGATTCAGATTTTAGGTAGCTATTGAGGTCTGCATTCATTGGCACTGGGAAGCACATATGATCGGCAAACTCCGGGTGGTTGCTGCTAGGAATGATGGCGGTATCGTGATCCGCAAAATCAAAGAACTTGTAGACAACATAAGGATTTGGCTGGAGGTTTCTCTTTCGGCACTGTAGGTTGCTACAACATTTTATTGTAATGTGAAGCTCATTTAAGTTTCCATCTGCTGAAGTGTTGACTTGGGCAGGACTGAGCACTGGCTGTTTTAACAGGAGGGGGAAAAAGCTAATTAGGTGAAGAGAGACTTATAGACATACTGGCAAGCTGAAATGCACACAAAGATCGAACTGGCATTAACTCTGATGTACTGGGCTAGGACTGGGGAGAGGCATGTTCCAAGATCCCTAATCAGCCATGAAGGTTGTGGGCAGATCCAGCCACTCGGAGCCTAACCTACCTCACATGATTGTTGTTAGGTTAAAAAGGGGAAGCCATGTACACTGCCTGGAGCTCCTTGGAAGGAGGGCAAAATAAAAATGGCACAAACAAATTTGAGATGGTATATTCTAAGAATTAATGAGTGTTGGTCACAGCTTCTACTATGGCACCTTCATTATCTGATGTGCAGAACAATGTATTCCTCCCAGTCACTTTCTCAAGCTGGAAGCAGGAATATTCCTGCTGGGATTGTTGATGTCATGAAAGCAGCTTATTCAAGAATAAACTAGTCCTGCAAACTCCAGAAGTTGGCAGTCCTTGTTTTAAATGAAGGACATCTATAAAAAGAATCTTGTGCTTGTTCCTTAATGGTTCTGAAGTCCCTTTCTCCTCCTTCTTAATCCTGCTACTTCTACTAGGAAAACTGGTTACCCACCATAAACTTTGTTATTTTTTGTTGTAAGAACCTAAGAAGATCCTTGCTGGATCGGGCCAAGGGCCCACCTTATCCTAGTACTCAGCTCTCACAGTGGCCAGCCAGATGCCTGTGGGAAGTCCACTAGAAGAACCTGAACACAATAGCATTCTTCCCACTTGTGATTCCCAGCAACTGAAATTCAAAGACATATTGCCTCCGATAATGGAGGCAGAACACGGCCATCATGGCTAGTAGTCATTGATAGCATTATCCTCCATCAATGTGTCTAAACACTGTTATACTTTCTTCCCACACTCTCATCTCAGTGTCCATGATTTGGGGTCTGCTAGCATAGGATGGAGCTATGCTACTGAATCCTCCTATAACCAATGGATGCATGGATTATTGGCTAGGGTGATAAATCTGGAGGAACACCTGGGACATGTGTGAGCAGATCTACGAGTTCACATCTTGGCAAAGCATTTAAGGCAAAACCAGAAATTCAATAGGAACACACCCATATGGAGCAAAGACATATAAACAAAATGCTACAACATGAAGTGAAACAGAATTATGGCCACAACGATAAGGTTAATAAAACAAATCTAGATTCTTGAGCTTGCCTGGTCTTTTAGATTTGTTGTTATGTATCCGAGGGCTTTTGCCCGCTCTTTATACAGCCTGATTGCCTGGTCCATGGGAACTCTTAACTGGACCCAGTATTCCACAGTGCCATAGTTTCGGACACTTTGTCCAACTCCTAAACATAAAACATGTGGTGCATCATACAAAGTTAGAGAGTCAAGTGTTCCACCTATCAGGTTTATGAAGATCTCCTAATTCCAGACCTCTCTTATCCAAATCTGATTCTGTCAACAAATGCAAACATGCCCCAACCCACCCTTCATTTTGTGCATAAAACGATCCAGAGATCAAGAGAACAATTTATCCAGTATTAATAAAACATCTCTAAAGCACAGAAAATAAACAATAAACTTTGAAAAACTGAGGTGGAGTGTCAAGTAATCTTTGCAGAGGGAGATGTGGCACTGCATTATTTTATTGAATAAGATGTTCAATAAAAGTAGAGAAAGTTAGAATGGACACCAGAACTCCAAACACACTGTCTCAAAATGATCACCATTCTGGCACAGAATAATAAAAACAATGATCTTTTTGATTCGGAACGTGCAGTCAACGAACTCGCTCAATATGGTATGCGATCCTAATTTTATTGAAAGCTTGATGCTGTTACAATCTGTTGTTCAATATACAAAGGCAGTTTTTGGATCACCCCTTATCCTTTTGCTCCAGCACTGGAAGCAGGACGTATGTCTTGCTTAACCATGTTTTAGAGCACAATGGGGAATCTGTGGCACTTCTGATGTTGCTGGTCTATAACTCCCATCAGCCCTGACCATTGACCACGCTGGCTATAGTGGATAGGAATACAACAACCTGAGAGCCACAGCTCCAACAACCCCAGTTAGAAATTAGTAATGCTGTATCTGCAAAGGTTATCAGTGTAATAATGGGAGCACACTGTTTTATGTTCGACAGAGAGATTCATGGATGTCCAAGAGACGACATCTCTTCTGGTGCCGAGGTTATGGAAATCCTTATTTGGGAAAGCTGGGTAGGCCCTTTCCTAATGGTGTTTAGACATGAAATGAAAACTGCTCCCCACCACACCTTCTGGGGTGCTATAAGCAAGACCGATTTCTGATTTCTTACTCCTCTGGTCAAAGCAATTGTTTGCAAAGAGCTGCAGCTAAGATTATGAGTTTAAGCCTGCATAGTTCCCTTTAAATCAATATACCAGTAGCAGGCGGAACTCATTTTCGATAGTGAAGGTAAAAGTCCAATCCTGATTTACTGGTAATGGGAGTCATGCTTTCGATTAGATAATATTTTTAATGCTTTTTTTTTTTTTTAGTGCAGCTTTAGTTGGAAGAAAATCTATCATGACCCATCAATAGCCAATAAATACGTAGACCACAATGGGAATTTGATATTTTTATGGTAATTATTGAAACAAAACTATGCCTGCACCTTTAATGTTCTGACATAAATACTGATCAATCCATAATTAACAAGCAGAAACATCTGTTTATCTTTTTTAGATGTCTCAATTATACTGCATTTTGCGGTGACCTCAGATCTACCAATATGCATGATAACTGGTTCTTGATCTACTAACAAAGGAATTTATTTATAAGGTCCAAAGGTATGGTCTGAAGGCACCTAAAGCCACCACCTTACTAAGCAGGTCTGGGTCTGATCAGTACTTGGATGAGTAATGGTCTAGGAACCACAAGTACATCACCTTGGACTCCACAGCAGAGGTAAGAGCAGATACAAATGTAAGAAACCATAAAAATACGTACATTTAGCTATCTGATTCAGGCCACCTATAAACTTATATACGTTGTTGGTGGCTTGAACTGGAATTTCCAGGGCTTACATCAAAATACACAATCCTCACTATGTGTATCCAAGCAGGCATTTGTTTCCACATAATATGTGAAGTGACACTAATTCATGAACTAGTTTTATTGAAATTCACAGAAATGTAACTACACAAGTTTGCAGTTACTGAGTCTTTCCTTTCTGATGTGAAAAAACAGTCAGATCACAGAATTGAAAAGTGGATGTTGTCCAGAGATGGGGAACTTAACTCCAATTCTCCATCAGCCACAGACAGCATGACCAATGGTCAGAGATTAAAGGTAAAGGGACCCCTGACCATTAGGTCTAGTCGTGGCTGACTCTGGGTTTGCGGCGCTCATCTCGCTTTATTGGCCGAGGGAGCCGGAGTACAGCTTCCGGGTCACGTGGCCAGCATGACTAAGCCACTTCTGGTGAACCATAGCAGCACACGGAAACGCCGTTTACCTTCTTGCTGGAGCGCTACCTGTTTATCTACTTGCACTTTGACGTGCTTTCGAACTGCTAGGTTGGCAGGAGCTGGGATCGAGCAACAGGAGCTCACTCCGTTGTGGGGATTCGAACTGCCGACCTTCTGATCAGCAAGTCCTAGGCTCTGTGGTTTAACCCACAGTGCCACCCGCGTCCCTATGGGTGCTCAAATCTAGCAACAACTGGAGGGCCACAGGTTCCCCATTCCTGATTCAGAAAATCGTATTTCCGACCACACTCTACTTTCTGAGTGTGCGTATTTCTTTCTAATGCATCGTACCTAAAATTGCAAACAAATACACAACTGCAGCTGGTGCAGGTTGGGTCATAAGGATGTATGAGGCACTGCACCACCAGCTGCAGTCTGACCTCAGTCAGCACCCATCTGCTTGCTTTTTTATTTGCAACTGGGCCAGGGGGTGGCACTGCCTGGCAGCTTCCTCCTCCTTAATCTCGGAGCTGCCTTTGTAGAACTCAGCAGGAAGGCAGGAGAACAAAGCTAAAATTGGCTCTGGCTCCGCCTACTTCCTGCTTCCCACCCTGCCAATCCCAATGGGTACCAGCTGCCACTCAATGAATCTCAACACTGCAACAAACATTACCAAGACTCACCAACTAACATGGCTGAGCTGTAGATTCTGCCATTCTTCTCCAATATTTCATGGAATCTCAGCTGGCAGGCTGCTGCTGTCTCAAAGTCCAAGCCATAGGCATGGTGGATCTCAAGTGTGGAAGAGTTTTTCTGTATGTATTGCAAAAAGAAGTCATCCACCCGTATGAGATACTGAGAAGTAAAATTATAGGCTGGGCTAAGGCCACGAACGACTGGAGTTGTCTGTAATTCGAAATCATAGAATGCATAGGTACAGAAAGTCGTGGGCTCCTGATCACCAAAAGACTTGGCAGCTTCTGCAGAAAATATTACTCTGCTGATGTGAATTTCAAACAAGTTTTCTCCTCTTTCTAGGTGAGCAGTTTCATCAAACACATCAACTGGATCATCTGGCATGATTTCTGGTTTGAATTTGTACTGTTTGGTACCATAAGCAATATCCTTCAGCTGGGCTGGAATGCAAACAAGAAGAAGTAGATATGACTCTGTTTGTTGGCATTAATGTCCTCTCTGCTGCTTTTGAGAATTTCACTGGCTACCTGCCCTGTGATATATGCACATTACAACCAGAATCACTGGTAATATTAAAAATCTGGTCCCACTCTATAAACCTATTGGAGCAAATAACGCTAAATTCAGCTGATCTGCAGCAGAATGTAAACTGAACAGCAGTGCACTTTGTCTTGGGATATTTGTACTTTTAATTCCACCTTAACCATAAGTCACATTGTGGACCTGAGTGAGCCATTCTCTCTCAGCTTCGGTCCCCCTGTAATACAATGGGGAAAAGAGCCTCACGGTGTCATTTGTGATGACTGGAAAAAGGAGGGGTCTGCATAGCTGAAGCTGTGCACAAATACAAATGCTAGTGAAACAATCATGATCCCACTCTTAAACAATACATGAGGAAATAAAGGGTTAAGCCCATATACAAAACTTAACTAGCACTGAAATATGCTTGTCTACCTCCTTTATAACTCGAGTCCCCACAAAGACCTATTAGGGTCCCTGCATAAGGATCCTGTAATGCTCTTTCCAAAATCTGCCTGTGTGAAGTTTTTCTTCCTTTCATGTGGTTGGTTTCTTCCAGCTCTGGCTGGGCCTCTCCCAGTGAGAACATTCTCCTTTGCCCCATTCATCTTTGACTAGAGCCCAGCACTGGATGGTGTCCTCCCTTTTGTTCTGGATGCCAGTCAGAGGAAAGGAGCCCTCAAGAACAGGAGCACAGGAAGCTGTCTAACACCTGGTCAGGCTATCGAGCTCCAACTAACATCAGCTTGGGCAGAGTTCTTTCAAATCACCTGCGGACTCCTTTTTTGAATTAGAGATGCCAGGGACTTGACCCGGTCAATCCCAGAGAATATTACTTTTAACCCCCTGCAGATTTCAGCTAACTAATGATGAAGCAAGTGTTCAGGACTGCACCTGGAACCTGATCTCAAACTGACACTTTCCCACTCTCCTAATCTATCAACCAGATACAAATCAGACCCAAGATATTTCCTGCTATTGAAACCAGAGTCCTGACCAACATACCTTCCAGTTTCCGGATACGTGCAGCCCTAACGTCAAGAAGATGGACATATTGTTCCAGTTTTGCCTCGTAATCCTGCCTCAGAGCCTCCATCTTCTGTGTCACAGATTCCACTTCTGCCTGATGATGTAAAGGAGCGAGTAAAGCACACACACTCTTATTGGGGTAGAAATTGGCCCTTATTCATGTAATGTTGGTGTGGAAGGTTGTATTACAATTAAGTGTTTTAAATTTGTTAGCCACCCTGAGCCTGGTTTTCTGAACCGGGAAGGGCGGGGTATAAATAATTTTTATTTATTTATTATTATCATTATGGGGTGTGATGGGACAGGACGTATCTGTTGTTCAGATAATATCTTCCATGGTATTAATTCTCTGGTGGTAGGGGCGAGGGTGGGAAGAGACCAAAAGCAGGCCCCTGGTTTCTTCTCCCAATTCCACTCACTGCAAGGAGATGTGGACTGAGAGACACAGCACTTGAAATTTCACTGACTCTGTGACAATTACTCTAACCAGTTCTCCTCAGAAACACACCCTAAATTCAGTAAGGCTTTCTCAAATGTATGTAGGGTTAGGATTGTGGCCTAGGTCCCCTAATATAGAAAGCTGCCTTATGCTGTGTCAGACCCATTGGTTCATCTAGCTCAGTTCTGTCTACACTGACCAACAATGACTCTCCAGGGTATCCCCTAACTCTAGCAGGAATAGAACCTGGGGCCTTCTGCATACAAATCACATGCTCTTCTACTGAGCTCCAAATTAAGGAGGTCCTATTGCCCATGGTAAGGGAGATGGAATTTGGTTGTTCACTCCTCCCCATGGTGCAAAGGGGGAGAGCAATGGGAGGGGAAAATAAGACACAAAGGTCCATGCCTGATCTTATCCTGGTATAAACCTTAGTGAAAATGTAATCCAAACAAGGCTCAGGAAGGAGAGAAAAAATACAGCCCCATACAGCCTTAGTCTTATGTTAATTATTTTTCTTTCTTCCCTTTAAAAAACAGCTCCCCCTTTCACTTGGCTACAGTAGATCAATTAACAAATTTGAGGTCTTGGGGAGAGTTCCTTCTAAATGCCAAACCTCTCTGCAAAAATCACATGGCAACTTTTGTAGAGGTTTCAATAAAAATACCAAGGCAGTTCACAAAAAAATAAGCGAACAGCAAAATAACAAGAATAAAACCAATTATAAAAATACAGCTACCTCTAATTAAAACCACATTAAAACACCCCTAATTAAAATGTTTAACAAGTCCATTAAAATAATTTAACAGTTAAAACTACAATCAAAGCAGAAGGTTCAAATAAGATCAAGGAAATGTTTGTGTTCATGAGCCGGTGGAATGCCAATACTGATGGGGACTTTTGTATTTCAGCAGGTGCAACAGACTGGTTTCAGGGTGGGGGGAATTCTTGGTGTGGTACAACACGTATCTTACAATAAAGAACTCATCGCAATAGCACAGTCTGATAGACTTCAGCTCATTAAGACCTGGTTATCATGCAAAATCACAGATTCATTAATCTTAATATATCAGATTCTACAAAAAGGAAAAGGAAAACGCATTATGACAGAGATACCAGCAGTCAACTGCACAGTGGAGAATTAAATACCTGATAGTCTTTGTTAATTTTATGCTGTACAATTAACATATTGCGTGTCTTTTCAAGTTCTTGAATAGTTTCTGCATGGGTTGCCTGGAGCTCACGCATAGAACGTTCCAAGTCTTTATGGATGTCATCTTCCACTTTCTCCAAGAACATGAGGTCGCTGCTTGCTTGCTGCCTACGAACCTGATCCACAAAAGTTCACAGCATTATAATTAGCATATATATATATATATATATATATATATATTCAAAATTGAAACAGATAGACCTGTCATTTTCTGGCGTTAAAATAAATCTATGCTTGGAGACCAAGCTTGTAAATGTTTCAGTTCCGTGGAAAGGAACAAAAGCAACTCAGATCCATTTAATAACTGCCTGTGCAGCCTTTACTCAGAAGTACATTCTAATGAGTTCATTGGGATTAATTTCAACAAGAGCTGGTATAGTAAGTTAAGCTGTAACAGAACTTACTCCCAGATAAGTGGCACAATACTGTAGCCTGAGTACAAAAGCAAGAAAGAAGTCCCTGGTTCAAATATCTGTGCTACAAACCACTTTCATCCTGTTCAATTCCCTGTGACCAACATTGGAAGAGCACTCTCTAATATGCACATTTTTATCAGGGGAAGTGGGGAGAGAATGCAGGGAAGCTAAAATTATGGGTCTTACAGATGGGATGGGGACCATATGGATCAGTGAAAAATAGTACTGAGGAAACTCTGGGGCACTGACACAGGACCGAGTGAGAAGGGCATCTCAAATGAGTACTCAACCTTTGGATCTCTCAGACCCTTTAAAGAGCCTGCTCCAAAATACACATTTTAATATAAATTTCATTATGCTAAAGGCAGGCATGGGGAAAGAGCACTATTTTCTATGCAAAAGTGCTATTAATCTATAACTGTTCATGGAAACTACAAATGCTACAGGCGCGGGGGTTGGGGAGGGAGAGACCGACTAAAAATTATTTAAGGCAGGAAACCGATCATTTTCTATTCCTTCTTTTCTCTTTCACTTCACTGCAGTTATGCTGCAAACAGAAAAACGACAAAGCAGTGCAAGGAGAAAAATGAAATTTCCCTCTAGTGCTTTTATAAATAAACAACTAGCAGGTTTTCAGCTACAGGGGAGAAAAGAAAATGCTTATGTTTCCAGAGTGTAACGTTTTAGCTTTGCACCTGCTTTTATATCATTCGGAATTATTTTTCATATCCTTCAGAATCTGTAAACAAAAAGTTGTTTTGATCAGACCTGTACTGGGGCAATGTGATAACACGAAAAGCAACTGTTTTCACTCTCAGAGAGAGAGAGGGAGAGAGAGAGGGAAAGGCTTTAAAGCAAATCCATGTAGGCTTAAGGTTAATCTACTTCTGATGTTGCAATGAAATATGTACATAACCTTAAAAAGTTCTATGCTGCCATCTTTTCTCTGTCTGTCTCCTGCTTTACGGAAATTGAACAGCAACATACCCATTTCATACAAGCAAGACGCATTAGCTAGCAAAAGCAGCACAAGAAAAGCCTTTCTTGAAACACCAGGTGTTGAGAGAGGATTGGAGAGCTGGGGGTGGGGTGGGGTGGGGTGGGGGGAAGCGGCGTACGACAGTTCCCGCAAGTTACCTTGATAAGCACGAGGGCCTCGCTGAGTTCGGCCATGTCAATGTCACTCTCCTGAAACAGACACAGTCAATAGGATGGCACCGTACGATGGGAATGAATAATGGAGTGAGACACCGAGAATACACAGTGCATTCGCGCTAAAACATGGCATTTTGCTGGATATCATGAATAAGTAAACTCTTGTCATATCCCTGCAATTCTTTTGCTTTTAAGAAAGGAACATTTGCGTGGTGCATGAAATATAGAAAAGCTTCACCTCCCCCCCCCCACTTTCTATCATTTCCTAAAGAAGTTCACCTTGGTGAAAAACTTCATGCGGTTCCTCAAGTCATCCAGCTGTTGCTTCTGCTCTAGAAAGCGCAACCGCAGCTCATTGTTCTCCTGGGCCAGCTTTTCATTTTGGTCTCCGAAAAGAAAGAAAGAAAGAAAGAAAGAAAGAAAGAAAGAAAGAAAGAATATCAATAGAAATGCTCCCACCTTCTATTGACAGGTCAAGTTTGGGTAACTAGGTTCATAAGTTGGTGAGGTGGGAAGATTATGGTAGATTGTTGACTAAGAGAGATAAATGCTTTATTGATCTGCTTATTGATCTCTTACACATTGTATCTTGTAGACTGGATTGTATTCTCTGCTGACATCTCAGGAGCTACATATCACACACACATTCTTTATTACAGTCCAAAGACCCACAAAGCAGCTACATATCTATACCCTGGTTGTTTGTTTTGTTCTTGGCTTATTTTGGGCTGCTGTTTTCCCCTCATGTTAAATGTTCTCAATAAATGTTTTTAGAACAATAAGAAAAAAATGCCTGTCTTTTTAATGATGATTTTATGCATTCAGTCCCAACACACACACACACACACACACACACACACACAAACACACAACAAACTATATGCTTATAAATACACTGTCAACTCAATCTGCAAACATTCAACTTAAATCATTTCCTTCAGAGTCATCAAGGGATTGTGTACAGCTTAAGCTCTACTCATAACAGACCAAGTGAAATTAATGGATGCAATGTCCTTTAATTTCAGTGGGTTTACTCTGAACAGGACTATCACTGAATACATATGCATTCTCTAGTCCAGAGGAGAACATAAAACTCATTTGCTTAATCTTTTAGGGTCTTTTATGTTAGGGCACTCATGGCCGAGTGGAGATTTGAACACTGGTCTTCTGGTCCTTGTCCAACCCTCTAACACATACAGCACACTGGATCAGATATATGTAATTGTTTGGAAGCATTTTCTGTGGGGAAGACTTGGGCTGTAATGATCTAACTTAAGCAGGAAGAATAAAGAGTACACTGAAGACTCTCCACCCCAACCCCTGAAACTATGATGCAAGCTTTTGAGTTCCTCTCTTTTTCGGGGTTGAGCATTAAGCAAGCAAGCAAACAAAGGCTGGAGAAAAAGTTATTTTTGTACATGATAAGACCCTCAGCTTGCAGCTTGTAGTAACAACCTAAAGATGGAAATATTCTGTTTCACTCTGTGTGGGACTGTTCTAATGGAACAACATAGCTACTTGTGCCTTTGGTCTAACTTAAACAAGATTCTGTATTGTGCGCACGGAGTGTTTGCCTGCTCACATAAAAAGAATGGGGATTTAAGAAAACAAAGATTAAGATAATCTACTGGTAAAACAAACAGCTGTCAAAAGCCGTTTGTGCTAATATCATCATCTGTAATCAATATGCACAGGGTGCTGACCCACGCATTCATGTTAGGAAAAAAAGGGGGGAAAAGAATTGGAATAAAGAGGCTCTTAAGCCTGCAATTAATTTAAACATTAAACTGCTTTTAAATGTTCTAACCCAGAGGATCACAAAACCTGAAACTAATCTGCACATTGAACAGGGAGGTGGGGGTGGAGGAAAGCAAGCAAGCAAGGAACCAAAACAGTTCTGCGTTATCTAAACGAACACATGGGCCTTTTCAAAGGGCAGCCTACCAATGGTAAATTGAAGGCCAAGGAAAGAGACAGGAGAAACAAACGGGATTTGCAAAATCAGCTTCTGTGGAGAAACTATCTGCCTCCGAGACCCACACTGCTTATCAACACTCTTCCTGACATCTTTCCCACAGCTCATATGCTGTTTACGTACTGCTTCCATTTTGCCCACAGAGGACAGATTCCTGATCTGGATAGTTTTCTTTGCTTCTTTTAAAGTTTCTAGTCCTTTTCAGACACAAGAAGGAAAATGGTACTATTGTGGCTGAGTCAGAAAACAGATTCAGTCAGAGTGATCCTTAAATCCATTAGATTTTAAAATAAGGGTGGGTTTTTTTTAGTGTTTATAGATGAGGGTTACAATAGGCCTACCAAAAACTACTTGCCAAGATTGCCAAATCAAACCTTCATGACCCAAAGCAGTATCTCTCTGAGAATATGTCTGTTTCCTCTGCTGTACTGTCACTTACTGCCAGCAGTACCATTGCATCATTGCTTAATGGCTGCTGTTCTTTTATACTGTACCAACTCCATGCTTCATTCATTGGCTCTTAGGGGTTATTTGCTCAGCCAATGTTGAAAGCAGAATTCAGGGCAACACTGGCCAATGGCCTGACTCAACTCACCTTAGCGTTTTCCAGATGTTGTTGGACTCCCAACTGCCATCAGTTCCTGCCAGCATGGTCAACAGCCAGGGATGATGGAAGTTCAAGTCCAGCAACATCTGGAAGGCCAGAAGTTCCCCATTTTGCCTTTGGGACTAACAATGAGTTATGCAAAAACATGTGTGTTAGCACTCCAACACACTTTTACATTTTAAAATAAACAAAAGCATATTTGTGAGAGGGGAATCTAGATACACCACCAGAGGGAGTTGTGCCAGGAAGCTGCTTTATACAGTCAGACTATTGGTCCATCTAAAATATGTATTTTATTGCTGTATATTGTATGAGGGCAAGATATTGTATGAGGGCAGGATATAAATATTTTTATAAACATCTACACTGACTTTCCACTGCAATGGCTTTCCAGGGTTTCAGGCCAGGGGTTTCTCCATGCTCTACATAGAGATGCTGGGAATTGAACTTGAGATCATCTGCATGCAAAGCAGGTGATTGATTGCAGAGCTAAGGCCCATCCCCTACACTGGTGGGAACGCCAAAGGAGAGAGAAGGCAGTGGCAGAAAGAGAAGGGATGACTCCATCCACTGACAGCCCTGTTGACTTGCCTGATGGAACTCATAAGGGGATGCAACCTGTTTGCAGGAAGAGACTCTCGACATGCAAAGCAGATACTCAACAATGAACTGTGGCCCTTTCCCTAAAAGACCAAAGTATGGGAAACTACAGCATGCAGAAGTTCTTGGGTTCAGTCTCTGGCATCTCCAGGTAAAAATACCAGGTAGCAGGTGATTGGAAAGGCCCTCTCTCTGCCAGAGACCTTGGAGAGCAGCTTCCAGACAGAAGACAAATGCTGGGCTAGGGGGGCAAAGCATCCTGAGCCAAGGTGGCTTCTGATGTTCTGCGAAGCTCTCAGCTGAGTAAAAAATGGAAAACTTGCTTGCACACCTTGCAATGTCCTTCAGAGCAATATACCTCGTTCTGCTTTCATTCTGGCCAATATGTTGTTTTTATCTGTTAAATCCGACTTTAAAGCAGCCTCAAGCTGAGCAATCTGCAGCTTCAGCTGCTGCTCCTTTAACTTCCATTGCTGGTCGTGGGTCACGCCGAAGGCACTGAGGAATTAAAAAAAAGGGGGGATGGAGAGAGAGAGGGAGGGAGGGAGGGAGGGGGACAAAAAAGAATTATATTAAAGACCAACATATGGCATGTAAGGAACTCAGAAATAGGCTTTAACAGAAAATAATAAAGAGGGGAGTGCGGGGAGAAAGCGATTTTAGTGGCAGAGATCATTGTCATCATGTCTTAGGAATTAAGTAAACACATGCTGGTCTGCTGCTGTTGAAACCGAGGCGCCTCTCTCAGGCTGCGGTCGTGGGACATGAAAGGGTTTGTGGGATGAGCAACGGGGCTGGACTCAATTTAGAGCTCCAGAGCCAGGAGAGTTGGCAGCGGGCGAAAGTTTGTGGGGACTTGGGAAGGAATCCGGAGGCCTGTTCCAGAGGAATCTGCTACTCGAAACCTCAGCAACAGACTCCGAACATGGGCAGCCTTTGCACATTCAAACCTCTTTTCGTGTACAGCCCTACAGTGACCCACCTGATCCGTTTTAAAGACCTAGGGAGGGGGAAGGGGGGGGGAGCGAAGGAAGCCCAGAGGCAGTTGCCTGTCCAAAGAAATGTCGGCTACAGCAGAACAGCGGTTCTCCTATCATGAAACAGCCCCTCTGAAATGTAGTAAAAATCTTTGTACTCTTAAGCCAACTTTATACCCTTAAACCAAAAACTTGCATTGTTAACATGAGTAAGAAACCAGGAACAGAAGATGGCCTTTGGGGGGGGGGGGGGGAAGGGGGGTGTGTCCAGAAAACACAAGTGTTTATCAAATGATTCACAGTTCAAAAAACTGCATGCATGGTGCGTACTACTACTTTTTCTTTCACCATATTTTATTGATTTCAGATATAACAGTACTAAGGACAGAATGACATTATTACCCACCCCGCAGGTGGCGCTGTGGGTTAAAGCCTCAGCGCCTAGGACTTGCCGATCGAAAGGTCGGCGGTTCGAATCCCTGCGGCGGGGTGCGCTCCCGCTGCTCGGTCCCAACGCCTGCCAACCTAGCAGTTCGAAAGCACCTCCGGGTGCAAGTAGATAAATAGGGACCGCTTACCAGTGGGAAGGTAAACGGCGTTTCCGTGTGCGGCTCTGGCTCGCCAGAGCAGCGATGTCACGCTGGCCACGTGACCCGGAAGTGTCTCCGGACAGCGCTGGCCCCTGGCCTCTTAAGTGAGATGGGCGCACAACCCCAGAGTCTGTCAAGACTGGCCCGTACGGGCAGGGGTACCTTTACCTTTTACCTTTACCTTCTATTTAATGTTCTTGCATTTAATATGGGGATCTCAAACGACAACAACTGCCCCATACAGGGGTCTCACAATGCTCAAGTTCCAGTAAATGTAGCAGCTATGGTTCAATGTTAACATAATTTTGCAATTTTGGAGGCAGTGGTTCCAGAATCACATGCAGCTCTGAGGAGGGCTTGACTTAGCTTCCTCCAGAACACTGATGTGTGTGATCGCCTCAAGATTTCTGTTTTGTTTTGTTCTGCAGGGGCTTTACAAGTGAAGAGGAGGGAAATATTCAAATGGGCAAAATGTGCATGCCACATATTCCTTAATATGTGTGTGTGTGTGTGTGTGTGTGTGTGTGTGTATATATATATATATTCTCCCTAGTTAAACTAGAATTCAGGAGAAATGGAATACAGGGTAGAGGGATCCAATAAAGAAATGGGCTCCGGGAAAATATGCTCGTTCCTTTAAAATGTTTTAATAGACTGCATGCTTAGATGCTATGTTATGATTTACTTATATATTGCTTTTTAATTCAAAGGTCCCAAAGCAATGAATAGCATAGTAATACAAATGAAAAACTCAACAAAAGTGCATTCAAAACAATGTAAAATAGCAAAATCACAAAATGAATCCAACTGGAAGCCAATGCATTTCCAGGCCCAATTCAAATTGCTACCTTTAACCTATACCTGAAGGAATTAGCTCTTCCCAAAGAAGACTATGCTGGCCTTAAGATCATCTACAAAGGCACTCCCCAGAGTGCCCTATCTATAGGGAGTGTGGAGGGAGGGCAACAACTGAAGGGGTCTTTTGGGCGACAGCCCCTGTCAATGTAATGCATTCCTTAAGAGAGCTTGCCTGCGCCTTCTGTGTTAGGTGAAGACATTTGTTCCCACCCATCCCAGTCTTTTTAGTAATTTTTAGCATCTTTATTATTCTTGTCAATAGTTTTAATGTGGTTCATTGGGATTGCTGCTTTGAATTACGTATGGAAGTTTTCATGTATACAGCTTTCTATAATGGAGAGGCAGGTTCCTGAGATTTTTATATGATATGCATTTGTATTTACACATTTTAAATCATACATTTGTTTTGCATATTTTAAGCCACCTAAAGGTTCAGTTGACACAAATTTAAATAAATTGCAATAATAAATATAATGCTTATCATCATCATCACCATCACCATTCTTTCATTTTAGGCTAGTGACAGGAGAGCATTCTCTACCCTTGAGGGCCAACTCCTGCATCTACTGCATCACTGTTGCAGTGTGGAGATTTCAATTACAGTGGTACCTCGGTTAAGTACTTAATTCATTCCAGAGGTCCGTTCTTAACCTGAAACTGTTCTTAACCTGAAGCATCACTTTAGCTAATGGGGCCTCCTGCTGCTGCCGCGCCGCCAGAGCACAATTTCTTTTCTTATCCTGAAGCAAAGTTCTTAACCCGAGGTAATATTTCTGGGTTAGCAGAGTCTGTAATCTGAAGCATATGTAACCTGAAGCGTATGCAACCCGAGGTACCACTGTACAGGCTGCACTGTTTAAATACAGCTATGTATAGTTTTCACTTGTGAGAAAAGTTTGTGTACATTCAAGTCTCATGGTCATTTGTACATTTTCCAACAACAACCTCAGAATCTGGCTCTGGTTAAACTTAGAGCAATGTAGAATTCCAGTTTCTCCTAATCCGCATAATGCTGACTTTAAAGGCATACAAAATTGTTCTGAAATTTACTGCTCAGCTATCATCTCCTTCGCAGTTAGGATTGCATTCCACTGGAATCTGCCTGGAATGTCTTTGGAGTTTACTTCACCCCGCTGCATTTTGAAGCCATCTGGGTAATGTACAAATGGCTGACCATCCACCACACTGTGCTCCTAGTATGGACGGAGGGTCAGAGGGATACAGGGTCAAGTTCTTATAGTCAATGGAAAGTGGCTTCTGGAATTTCCACCTCAACATAATATGACTGGAACCAGCTGCCTGAAAGGATGTCATAATGCTGTAAATGCATGGCATGAATATGCCCTAAATCAGCAAGTCAGACAGCTAAACTGGACATGGCACTTTGAAGCCACAACAGCTTTTCTCTCTGCTCCCCAAGAATTGGATATTATTCTCTCCCCCTTAGAGAAAACGCAATGACAATTGTGTTCTCTTTTGAACAAAAGCACTCCTACAGCTGGAGGGTTCTCCTTCTACCGACTCCATGATCAGGTGTTTCCTCATTAAGCCTCTGCAAATTGACTGTAATTGCTTCAATTTTCTGTTTGGCACCAGAAAATGAATTCAGTGCCCTGTCTCATTTCATGTTCAGTAGGTTTAGCCTCCTAATTTTTTATTTATGTGATATTAAGCACTGCTGACAGAATTTACACAGACTATTACCTCAGAGCGTCTTTACATAAATATGAAGTGCAGTCGCAGTGCCAGCCTAAGGCGTTTTGGCACCTGAAAAAGTTAGAGTCATGCCCTGCGCTGCTCTTGATTGGGGTCCATTTTTTTAAAAAAAAGGAAATTGAGACATTGAGGCCTAAGCTGGAAGTAAAAGGGGGAAAAAAAAGGCCTACCAACCCACTGCAATCTGCTATCGTATCATGACAATGCTGCCTGTGGGCCAGCATAAAGGGGCAGTTGTGCTAATGAGTTAAAGCTGGGAAGTATTGCCAAAACTGACTGCAAAAATGTTTTAAACTGACTTCTGTTACAAGGCTGCAAAACAACACCCAGCATTATAGAGACCCTATTTTCCTTTGTTAGAAACTCCTGCAGGTTCAACTCTGGCCAGGATCAAAAGAATAGCAAAACTAATTCACTGAGTCCAAGGGATTTTAAAAGATTATTTTGCCTACCACACAGCAGAGCAAACTACTTTAGAAACTGGATAGCATTACAAAAGCAGCTTGTGATATGGAAGGGAGTCAGCAGTTAAAACGGGGCAGGCGGGGGACGGGCAGTAGAAAAGATCAACAGGAACAGCACAGGACCTTTTAGGAGAGTGCTGCCAGTCTTGGGATCCCAAGAGCTGCTTTATTAATCACTTTGAGAGGCCATAATTACAATATGCAACTCTATAAATAAATAAATATTCCCATCTATTTATTGCATTTATCTCTCGTCTTTTTCTCTAAGAAGCTAAAGCTGGCGCACATGGTTTTCTACCTCCTCATTTAATCCACACAACAACCCTGTGAGGTAGGTTATGTTGGGAGGCAATGACTGGCCATCCATAGCGTCTCTATCATGTTAGGATGCAGGTGTGGTTTATTAGGTTTCATTCAGTCCATGATTTTATCAAGGCACTGGTTTTGAACATGTACAGTCTCTCTCAATTCAGATGTTACAGGGAAATAATGTTGGGTATTTTGTTTTATTGTCTAAAATGGCAGGAGAAAACCTCAAAATGGTATCAGTCAACATATAATCACTGCCCCAAATCTCCTAATGGCCACTCCCAGTGGCTTCATATAAATATTAAATAGCACTGGGGACAAAAATCATACTCTGCAGGTTAACCGCCAGGGGTTCACAGACACCATACAATAGTGCTTCTAACCCTCAACAGTCCAGATGAAATCAAACGCTGCAGAGAGATCCAGGAAAATAAACAGGGCTGTACTCCCCCACCATCTCTCCTGAATAAGGTCATCCATCAGACCGACTAAGGCCAATTCAGTCCCCAAACCAGGCTTGAACCCAGACTGAAATAGGTCAGTTTTATCCAAAAGTGTTTGCAGCTGAACTGCCACTACTCACGCATTGCTTATTTTAGCCCATACATAAACTGAGAAATGGAATGTTAAGAGAGTTCTGTTATCAGTTATAATTTACCTGTTGTATAATTTATCATAGTTTTCTTTTAAAAGGTCCCTCTCTTTTTCCAAATCATTAATTCTATCTTGAAGCTGGAATGAAGACAAACGTTGTAAGTGATGCAATTAAAAAGCAACATTACCGACACTAGTAAAGCTTTCTGAATAGCTGCATGCATGGTTGTGCTTTCTGGCAGTCAGTGGCCAGTAAGCTTTGACATTACCAGTGACTGCCCTGATGTCACAAAAGAGCAAGGCAGATTGGGATGGTGCAAAAATCAAGATTTGCAAAACGTTTTCATTAACGCAGGACAATTTCTATTTTTGTAAGGTTTTTCTCCTTTTTTAATATCAACCAAACATTAAGGCATTGGGTCGACACATTTCACCTGTTTTATAGGTAGAGATGGCTCACAAGGTGGGGGCAGATCTGCTATGCTGCCTTCTTGGCAGGTGGCTGTTGCTTATCAAGAAGAAGAGGAGGGAAGCGGTGGGAAGGTTGACGTGGTGCAAAAGAACTGATGGAGCCAATCTGGTACTCCTTCTGGTGCATTTGCACCACGGTGCCCTCTTCATCCCAATAACAGTGACTCACCTGCTGGGAAGCTAGTGTACTGGCTTGGCCCCATCTCGCAAGTTGCTTCTGTCTATAGGTGAAATTTAGATGGTGTTTGCCACCTTTAATGCAATCATCATGTATTAGGATGAATGCAGCATCTTGAAATGGTCCGACTGCAAGCTTGATCTTACATGGGTGTTCAAAGACTGCTCAGAGGCATATAAATACTACTGTAGGGTTAACAACAGAGTGTTAAGTGCTATATATCCACCAGCTGTGCAGTCATAAGCCAAGTAAGACCAGAATGTTTGAATTATTGGGAGTCCTCTCACGACTTGGTCCGGGATACTACGCAAATTTCTCTAGCCCAGTTTAAAGGATTGTGCAAAGACTGTGCTCTTCCCAACCCCCTGCCCCCAAGGATCTCACCTCTTCTAAGCGTCGCTTTGAAAAATTTGTGGCCTGTAACTCACTCTCGAGGTGGAGGCACTTGGAACGTTCTTCTTTAAGTTGCAAATTGAGTTCGTCCCCCTTTGCCATGAGTGCATTGTGGCTTGCTTTAAGATTTTTTTGGTTCTGTGGAGGAGACGAGAGAAGGCAGCTGAAGTTGGGTCTGGGTGAGTAACATTAGGCTGCGGTCACTATTCTTGGATGGATTGAGTCTAAAGGTTTCCTCCAGCAACCTTTAAAGTGTAATCTCAATCCAGTCAACAGGAGATGCTCTTGCCATGTTTTTGACACAATGTCATTAAGTTACACAATGGCAACGAAGAGGGTGGAGGGTGTTCCTCCCTTCTCCAGCATGCTAACCACTCCCAGTTCAGCTGTGATGAGCAGGACCAAGACAGACATCTGTTTAGCAATTAAAGCATTTTGCTGTGGTTCTTGTGGTTTGGACACGCTGACCCAAAACACTACAGTAGCAAGCAAAAATGAACCCGACCACAAATATGTCCATGCAGCTCTTGTCATTTTGCTGCTAACCCACCAGCTGATGTTTCGTTTGCCTTCTTAATTCCTTCCAAGGGAGCTGCATTAAGATTTAATTAAAATAAATTCTGTGTCTCTTTAAAATTTGATTCTGCACTTCTGTGTGACATCTGAACTGTTGAGCTGCGCTCAACATTTCAAAAACGTGCACCTCTGTTTATTTTGCTTTGGAAACTGTTGCACACACCACAATTTGCAAGGCTTTGATAAGCATTTAAGTCTTCTGAAAATAATTTCACTCCATAACTCCCTTACAAATGAATGTGGTTGCTGTGCTGTGGTGCTTCAGCTTCGTCTGCTATGTCATATTACCATAATGATAAGCAGTGGACAAAAAAATCCAAATTTTCCATCCTAAGAGACAGTAGTATTGCTGGTACAGAGGTCTGCATATGCTGAGTTGTGTATGCTGAGATATGCACAAAAGCTGCATGCAAATATGGGCTGCATCATTAATTCTGGTGGAGGGAGCAGATCTAAGCTGAAGGTATAGGAAGCATCTAAAATGCTACACTGGGATTTGCTGATCAGGATTAGAAATAAAGCAGGCCATGTTTTATGGAGAGAAACCTCCTACCAATTCAATTCCTTGGCATTTCCAGTTTGAAGGCTGGTGAAGGATATGCTGCAAAGGGTAGGCTTTACTGAAGAAGATGGACAAATAGACCAACTAAGCATCAGGCAGCTCTTAGCACCTTAACATTGCGAAAGACCATTCAGCACTTGAAGAACCTGGGAGGTGGAGTGTGATTCTGCACTAATTACAACTGAAATTCAACTAACTTTTAATTACTGAGCAAACATGTATAAGATTGCAAGGTTAGTATAAATTCCCATTTATTTCTTAGTGTATTATAAACATTCTTAGCTAGCCTTCATTTACTGCACAATCATCATACCATCTACTAAGAAGTAAGTTGCCCTGAGTTCATGGGAACTTACTTCCTGCTAAGTGTATATAGGATTGAAGTCTTAAATTTCCAGATCTGTATCATACTTTTGGTGAAGAAAGAAGTGCCTCTCTAAACAAGTTTATTCCGTACATAACCCCACCTGGAGTTCTGGTGCATGAGTTTACAGTTCTAGCTGAAGTTCTGCCTACCTCCTGTAGCTGAAGAAATCTTTCCTCCATTGCTGCAAATTCATTGCTCTTCTCCACCAATTGTTTGTGGAGCTTAATCATTTCAACATTGTCCCGAATGCTTAACCTACAAAATGGCATGTTCAAAAAGAAAGTAATTGTGAGGTTTATGGTACAATAATAGTCGAGTCACCTTGTTAATTTTGCCTTGGAGAACTTAAAACCCTTCACACTTTCCTAATTCCAAAACACTACTGGGGAGAGGTGTGTGTAGAACATCTAAAACAATTCCTTTCCTTAAATTTAACATTATAGGTTGTTAAATAAATACATGTTTTTACAGTATGAAGATATTTGAACATTACTCATTATTGGGATGTATTGGTTTATTCTTATCAAACTTCATTGGAGCCTATGGTAAAAGGAGCAGTATTATACTTACAACAGGAAGAGAGAAAAAACACTTTCTTCCAAAACTTTGGTGCTAGAGAATTACTGTTTAGTGGAGCATTATCCAGGAACGTAACCCCTTTCCAAGTATTTCCAAGGCAAGCGGCTTAGCATTTTACACAGATAATGCCCTGAGATTGGCATTCAAATTAGCTGCAGATGTATCTTTAACAATGACCATCTTGACCGAAATTCTATATGGCTGAGATTCTGTTATATATTTTCCCTGCTGAGATTCAATTGAAAATTCACTATTTAATCTTGTTAAAAGTCATCACGCAGCTAACTACAGATATACTTTCAAAAACCTATCCCTTGAACGGTGCAGGGTGACCTCATTATTATTGTTTTTGCATGTATTTCAACCAAAAAATGTTTTAAAGGAAACCCCTGAATTGATCTTAACTGCTAATGCCAAATAAAGCATGATAAACATCAGAACAGAATCTCACATCTTGAAATACATTGTTTCTCCTCTAATACTTATCTGTTATAGACAGACTGGATAAATTGTACCAGTGCCATGCTGGAACCAGAAAATAGACTACAAAGCTTACACATCTGTAAACCAGCTGAGAACTTGAAATACTTAAAAAAAAATATTTAATTCTTTTGAAACTCAGGGTCCATTGTGTTTTGCCATTACCTAGTCAACTGTCCTTACAGAGAAGATTAAAAAGCTCGCAAACCAGGAATCCGGTTTATTGCACCCTTCATATAAATAGATGTAGCAAGTAGAGGAAACATTTTTGCCTGATGCTAAACACTAAAAACTCTAATGCCATTTCATGTTCTTCTGAATCTTGTTTCTCACATCAAACAAATAGCAGGGATAGCTTCAAAAGAGATTTTACAGGAGTTTCTCTCCCCCACCCCGCCCTATTTTTGAATAAAAGGAGTTGAGAAGAATGGCATTTATGATACATGCAGATCTAAGCCAAATGTCTCCTGACAATTGACATTAACTAGTATGTACCACAGTGCCTAACTCTTTAGCAGTGTTCAGACCTAATGGGGAACCATGGTCTCCCACCAGGAGAACAAAGTACAGCGAGTCTGAGGCTCTCACACTTTCTTTCCTCCTCTCCTTTTCTTTTGCATGCCAGGAGGAAAGAGGTGGAAAGCTTATTCTTTTGACTTTAAACTAACCACAGTTTCCCATTACACCTAAACTCAGGGAACTGTCATTTGTTAGACGATGGTTTGTGAGAAAAAGTCAGAACCATACAGATTCATTTCAGATTCTGGTTTGTTGTCACTAACCAGAGTTTAAGCCAGGGCTCCCCACTTTTTGGCGCCTGAGGAACACCTGAAAACCTAAGAAACAGCACAAACTTCCATTTGAAAAAAGAAAAAACTGACATTGCTCAGAACTTCCCACAACTTGAAGCAGACAAACACCTAAATAAAGCAGAAACAAATAAAGTAGGGCAGCTCCCAATGACCCAAAACATAGAAAAAGAAAACCAGAGGGTGTTGGAATGGTAGTCCCAAAGGAGTGTACATGAGGGAGCTATGGTGCCCAAGAGCTTTAAATGAACCAAGGTTGCCTAAGTAGCTTCCAATCGCTTTTTTAAAGGTGCAAAAGAAGAAGGTAAAGGAAATGGGGGAAGACAACGACACAGTCCAGGGCTTGTAGTAGCCCTTTCTTGCAAGCATTTGCCACCAGTGCTAGCCATGCAAAACCAGAGGAACTAAGTGGTTTTCCTTTTGACTGGATAATCTTCCCATCTTGCCTTTCGATGTTTTTGGCCTAAATCATCCTGACCCAAAGCGCTGCAGATTAAGTGACCTTAGGGAATGCAAAAATGGAATTGAGTAGAATTAAAATATATTACCGTGAGCAAAGTACCCATGCAAATGATGGAACCTAGGAATGTTGTTAAGAAAACAAGACTCCAGATGGACAATTCATAAGCCATGTTTTTCCAACATGAAAACATCTGTTGTTCTGAACAATCTGGGATGACCTGAGCCATCTACATGCAACCCATATTGCCCAGATTGCTTCTTCTGCACAGCATGATCCTGGTGAGATTTTATGCTGGGATGATCCAGGGTTGATTTTTTTTTTGCTGTGCATGTGTGAGAGGGAGATCTTGCAGCAGTTTACTTTGAGCTGGTGTGGCAACAAGCAAGCATGGAATATGGAATTTGGGCTCCGAGCTTACATTTCTAGTGCTATCACATCCTGCTGCCAATTTGCTGTAGACGCTATACCAGTGCAGGAATTTGTAAAATCATTGTTCCAGTCTCCCCCACTATTGGCAGCATTCACTTCTCATAACCTCTTCACCCCCCACCCATTAGTAAGCAACTCTGCTCATCCACATTTGAGCCTTGGAGACATGATGGGGGTCCATTCATTTGCATGTATTTAATTGGGTTTGATTGGCACTGTTAGTTCTGTCATCAAGAAAGCGACCCTAGTATATCATCTGGCCAGTAACAGGTAAAGTAATAACCTGATGTCCCCCATGCAAATGCTTGCAAGAGCACCACAATAAAACCGAGTGCAAGTAAATCAATTACTTTACTGTCACACGATTGGGTTCAACTTATGAGCTGAGAGCATTTCCATCCCATTTTACCGTTGGCCAGTTGCCTGCTGCTCTTTCAGCTGCAGGAGAGCTTCTTCAAACTCCTCTTCCTTCTTCCGTATTTCGCTTCTGAGCGTTTCCACTGCCTGCGCCAACTCCTCATTGTGCGCCCGTTGAGACTCAACCACATTCTCTCTGCAACATTCAAAGTGCTTTGAGTTCGTCAGTTAAAAAGCGAAAGCTTTATGTTTAACATAATGGGAAACTAGAATGAACCACATGTTCTGCCAGGTATATAAATGTTTACAAGAGGTTTACTTCTTACTGGTCCCACTGAAGCCACCCATAGCTGAGAAGGCTATATGAAACAGGCAAAGAAACTGCGGTATGACAGGTTAGATTTTGTTAAGGCAACAAAGCTTTCTAAATTGAAACCCAAAATTTACACCTGCATCCTTTAGGAATTCTTCTCAGGGCAACTTTTTTCTAAGGCTGTTCTTCATTGTCACAGAGGATTCTGATCTAGGGTGTCAAGTTAGTTCACAAGTGCTGGGCCTCACAAATGCAGTGAAGTAAATCCAGTTTATAGTGACTCCACACTGATCTATCAGTAGTGTGAACAAGCCCTTATTTATTTATTTATTTACCAAACAAACAAACAAACAAACAAAAAACAAAAATAAACCCTCCCAAGTGCTTTAAAAAAATCTAAAATAAAACATTAACATTACTGATACAAAAGAGTATCTAACAATATCCAAAAAGTGATTAAAACCAATAACTAGTCGCTGAAAAGAAATAAAACACACATCTGGATAGGCTTGCCAAAACAAAAATGTTTTAAACAGGTGCTGAAAATCGTACAGGGAATGGACTTGCTTGATGTCAATAGGCAGTGAGTGCCAAAGTATAGGTGCTGACACGCAAAAATATCAATTTCTTACAAGTGCGGAATGAGTATTATGTGGCAACTGTAACGTTGCCGGTTCCGCAGACCGAAGCAGTCAAGTAGGCTTATATGGGGTAAAGTGATCCCGCAAGTAAACTAGTCCCAAGCTTTTTAGGGTTTTATATACCAATAATAACAACCTGAATTTGGCCCAGTAGCAATAGGCAGCCAGTGCATCTCTCTGAGCAGAGGTGCTATATGCTGACAGGGCCTTACTCCCTGCCAGCAACCATGCTGTCGCATTCTGCCCTAACTGCAGCTTGTGGAAACCCAGCCTTGAAGTCACATGAACACCCGTGGTCAAGCTCTCCTAGTCCAGGAAAAACCACACCTGCTGCACGAGACCCAGCTGATCTTCTTTTAGGGAAGTTTGTCCATCATTACTGATGTTTGCTTTGATAACCCACTTGACACTTATCAGAAGAAGTGGAGAGTTCTCCAGAACACACTTTGAAGGACAGCCTGCCTATATAAATGCTCAAGGTCAGGGGTCTTATTTTCTTGTTCACCATTAGGAAGGATGAGGTTGGTGGCCTCAGGGACAGAGACTTTTCCACAGTGTCCTCTACGAAACAGTGGGTATATCCGGAATCACTGTTCACTACGTCTGTTTGCAGACCACTTCGGCAGCATTGGACATCATAAAACAAAGCTTTATGCCTTGTTTTCATCAGGTAAGAATCTGACCCATTGCTTCTTTCAGAGACTTGCATAGTCTACAAAGACTTTCAGAGACTTATAAGACTTATGTTTATTTGGTTCTATGTTTTCTATTTGGTTTCTCATATCGTTCAATGTTCTGTATAGACTATATAAAGAGTTTATATTGATATTGCATTGTTGTACTTGGTCATTGTGTTGCCTTGGATATTACTGATAATTGTTTGCAACACAGAGGTTTAATTGTTTGGTTACTTAGTATGTTTTGTAACTGGTGTTTTTAAAAAGCTCTTGTTAACTGTAACACATTCTGGTTTTGATGTGGTGCTTTACCCTCCTTTGTAAGCTGCCTTGAGAGGACCTTGTCCTTCAAATGGTGGGATGTAAGGATCCCCAATAAATAAAATAAACACTTCGCTAGCTCCCAGTTATGAAAAACATGAACGCTGCTACACTGTGTCAAAATAATTACAATTGATTGCTAAAACGATCAATTGCATGTACAAAGTATTTTCGTTTCACTCCATGGCATCTCAAGATGAGTCTCCATACTGCTTTTCGAATAACATTTATTTTAGTTTGGAAAGACTAACCATGGAAGATCTTTTTTTTTTGGGGGGGGGGATCTCCATGGGAGCTTCTAAGAGATAATTAGGATATTAAGATCTAAGAGATATTTAATAAATTGTAATGCTTCTGAATATGCATAAATTCACTGTATGACATACTGTCACCCACACATTTTTCATGTAAGTTATATGCTCATTATTGAGATTTCCATCAGACACGGTTATTTTGAACTAGCCTCTTGAGTTGTATTGTAATAAATTCGTGCTTGTCCTGTAGACCTGTACATATTTGAAACTAACTGTGAACACTGGAACACTGGATATAAAAATGTTTATATGGCGTGCAACTATCAATTCAACAAATAAATATAATAAATATTCAACAAATAAATCCTGTGTATGCCTACTCAATAATTAGCCCTACTGAGTTCAATGAGTAAGCCTCACTGAATGCAACAGGACTTAGGTAGACATGGTTAGAGTTTTAAGCAGACATGGCTAGAGTTGCACATGGTTACACTCACATAAGTCTGTATAGGACTGGAGGCTTAAGATGTTTACCATGTACCACTGAACAATTTGATAACTATCTGCCTAACCAAAAGCAATTCCATAGGATAATGCCTAAACTTTTGCATAGGGAAATAATAATAAGCTAAGCCTGAATTATTCATTTTATGATACGTTATTATCTACGTGCTGCTGTTTAAAGATCTGTATTTATTTAGGATATTTAAAGATCTGTTTTAAATACATTTTTATATTGCATTTTTTTTGCAACTTATATGCAGCTTCGTTAACCTCTACAGAGGTGTATGGATAAAATCCTCCCCTGGTCAGTGGTTCAAGATGTGTTGTGAGTTCAAGTCCTGGCAACTGGAAAATCAGCAGATGTGCAATGTGGGGGGTTGAATACTTAACATTCACTTAAGCTACAAAGCAGTGGTGGGGGGAACAGTTATTACAAAAATATCAGGGCAGGAAAATGAGCTTTATTATCCCTAGGCAACACATTGCCAAAATATGAGAAGACCAGTGAAACTCTTATTTCCTAAAATATTCTTAACAGGAGACTTTTAAAAAATCCTTCCTGAGGCAACCAAAGATTTGTTCCACGGCATTTCAGGAGGTAGTGTCTTGTTATCTCTCTTTACTGCAGTCTCCCCCACAATAAAAAGATTTTGTGAGCTGCCTACAGTTGGTACCTATTAAGTTGACTAGCCTATATACGCCCCCAGTTCCTGTGACCATATGTTTTCCTATCAAAGGTGATTGACGCAGGTGCTCAAAGCTGAGATCAAACAATATGAGAGCTTATTAACTTCAAATGCTGTGAAACTGGGTGTGTGTGGCATTTTCTTTTTTAACAGTCCGTTCTTTTCTCTTTTAAAAACCACCCTATTTTTGTTGCTGTTTGTTTCATGAAAGTTTGACTATCCAAGGTACGCTGCTACAAGATTCTTCTGCCCAAAAGCATTAGTATTCATGAGTCATCACAGGAATGAATCAACTCCTTACGTATCTATAGCCAGTATCCCTCGGATAGAGAAAAGGAGCCCACCCCATGCCTTAAAGGAATGCCCAGTGTAAATGAACAGGGCGTATGCAGTCCAGTTTTAATTTCCTTTAGGCTGTCAGTTAACTGATGACACCAAGTAAATAGTTGACATCAGAAAATAAAGAAATATAGAAAAGTCATACAAGTTTCTTATCTCTGCTCTTGCTTCCTCAAGTAAGTTGTGTCCATACTTGGGGGGCAACGCTTGTGGAGATTTCAAAGGTCGGATTTCTACATCCTGCATTCTCATTCCTAAAAGAAGAAGGGAGTGGGTGGAATGAGAAAAATCAGAGAAGTATGTTTACTGAAAGGTAAGTGACTAAAAGGAGAGAAAAAATAAGCAGTAATCACACATACTGAGCATTATCCTACTATATTTGTAACAGCCTTGAATTTAAGCCAGGGAAAGCCAACACAATGCTCTCCATAAGTTGCTAGACTACAATTCCCATCATTCCTCACTGATGACCAAGCCGGCAAGTGTCGATGGGAAATGGAGTCCAACAACATTTGGAGGACCATAGGTTTGCTACCCCTGTTTTATGGAGAAGGCCCAGAAACTAGTGACTTCATTTGGGGTTGCAATATATCTGGTCTGACCATTCTTCCATCTAGACAAAATTGTTAGTTGAATGGCAGCAGCTCTACACGGCATTACACAAAAGTATTTTTCCAGCCCTGCCCCTCCATATCCTTTCTAGCTTGAGATGCCAAAGAATCAAAGGCAAATCTGTGACCTTCTGCATGCAGAGCTCTATTGCTGGACTATGGCTCCCCTTTGAAGCGAACTAAGTCAGGCCATTGGTCTCTCTAGCCTAGTATTTTCCTCTCTGACCATCAGTAGCAATTAACAAAGGCGTCAGGAATGGACCTTTTCAAGCCCAGCTTTCCTTTATGCCAGGGACTGGACCCAAGACCTTCTACATACAGAGCAACTGCTATACTGCTAAACGTAATGGGTATTTAGATGTCAACATGTATTTTAATTTGAAGGCTGTACTCAACTAAGTACTAACCAGATGAAACCCACTGAATTTGATGGACCTAAATTAGTCAAGTCCATTCATTTCAGCACAACAATTTTAATATGGACCTTTTTAAGATTTGACTTCATTCATATTTTGGTTTTTTAAAAACTTGTTTTTAACCTTTTTATTGACAGTTTTAATGCATATGTTATAGCCTTTGTAAACTGCTTCAAGGCTTTATTTACAATTAAGTGGCATATATGCTGTGTTAAATAAATAAATAGGCTTATTAAAAATGGTGGCATGGATCCAAAGGCCAGTGAGAATCATTCACAGCATACCCACTAGAGTTTTGGAGTTTTGGAGCTGTTTCCTCTAAAATGACAACCTTGCAATGTTACTTGACAATCCTCTTTTGAAGTTGAGGGGTGTTCCACAAACATTATGGCAATATGGCATGGAGGGCAGCTGCTATTCAAAGGAGAAAAAGTAAAACAAAACCCAGTGTGTACACTCATGCCTTTGGCAGCAAGTAGCTTTTTGGATCCCGGCCAGTTTGTCTAAATTCTAAACATAACAGCATACATTCCTCATTACAGTTAGAAGTCACTGCTGTTTTAGGCCACAGTTTTAGCAGGGAACAGATTCTGAAGGGCTTGCAGGAAAATGGGGTTACTACATTTGATTGCAACCAAGTTCTGGAAGCTCATGGAGATTTTAATTCGCATTAAAGCAGTTGTATTAGCCTATCCAGTGCTTGATGGTGATGTTCAAATGCTATGTTTCCTCCATTTACAAATACTTGGCATGCATTGGGCAAAGGCTTCGTTACTGCTCCAAACAGGGAGGAAAAGGAATTAAATTCAAAAGATGAGAGACGGCAAACAGTCTGCCCAATGCATCCCAAGAGGCTAGAACTTATGTGATAAAAATAATAAGAAATTTCCTAGTACATGGAAGCAGGGATATAGCGGCAAACCTGGCTGTAACTATTAGGCACTGCTATCTATAACTGTGTGCCAAAAATAAATAAATATCAGAGCAACAAAGTAAATTATGCAAATGAATTGCATTAAGGGTGATAGCCAAGATAATTTTAATTTGCTTTCAAGGGTCCAGCTTTTACAAGAACCTACTTTTATTTATTTCATGGGCTGATAGATGAGAAGGAGGTAAATATATATGGTGGCATCCGAGGCAAGTCCTATTCAGAGCAGACCCACCAAAGTTAGTGGAAATAACTAACATAGGATCATTACTTTCATTGGGACTACCCTGAATAAACTTTGTTGGATAAAACCCATAAAGATTTTGAGGATTTTAGGAGCAGCTGCAAATAAGTGTGCTGAAGCCAACTCCACCTTAAAATTGAGCACTTTATGTTTGGATACTATTTGACCTGTGAAATTTCAAGCTTTTATTCTCAAGGATGGAGAATCTGTGGCCCTCCAGATATTGCTGGGCACCAATTCTCATCAGCTCCAGCCAGTGTTGTCCCTCTGTGGACTGAAATATTTAAAAGACCAAAGCTAACAAACACAAACCCTTTTGATTTAGGGCTTGCTCCAATTAATCATGGCCAAGGTTTAATGTTACAAAGCATAGATGCCAAGGACCATCTTTAAGTTGACATTCCTAATCTTTCCCACACAACAGAGTATTCACAGAGTATTCCTCTTTTAAGAGGATGCCTGCTATGATAAATGAGTGTGCTGTCTGGAAACAAGCCATGTCTTCTGATTCAGAAGTTTTTATTCTAGCCACATGCTGACTTATGTAAATTCACTCAATTGGTTAATCAACTATGGAATGCTCTCCCCAGGGGGAAACACCTGGTGCCACCACTGGCTGCTTTTAGGCACCAGGCAAAAACATTCATTTTCAGCCAAGCTTTTGAATGAACTCATCCATTCATTTATCTACTTATTACATTTATACACCACTTTTTCCTCCACAGAGCTCAAAGCGGTATACATGGTTCTCTGTTGCCCATTTTATTCCCACAACAGTCAGCCATTAAGCTTCCTGACTGAGTGGGTATCCAAACCCTGGTCTTCCGGGCATAGTCTGATACTTGTCCTCTCTTAGTGGGTGAGATCTGTTAGGCTTCTTTTTAGGTCTATCAATGTTTTTAGCTTTTATTTTGTTCTAGCTTTATACTGATTTATTTATTTTTTTCCATTGTATCAAAAGTCACTTTGTTTTTTAAATTTATATACTGCCCTTCATCTGAAGATCACTGGGCGGTTTACAGTATAAAACCACAAAAATACACCACATAATAATGAACAAAACAATACCGTCCAGCTTAAAAGGCCATAGATGGTATAATTAGCCAAAGGCCTGGGAGAAGAGGAATGTTTTCGCCTGGTGCCTAAAGATATGTAATGAAGGAGCCAGGTGAGCCTTCCTGGGGAGAGCATTCTATGAACAGGGAGCCACCACAGAATAGGCCTGTTCTTGTGTTGCCACCTTCTAGATCTCATAGTCACATGAAGAAGGGCCTCAGAAGATGGCAGTATCAGGCAGATGACAGTCATCCCTCTGTCTTATCTCACCTGCTTCAACTGGCTTCTGGGACAGATGTTCCTCTGCCCAAGGGTCTGATCAGCACTGTTTCTCAAATAATTTGAACGTGTCAGGGTTTAAAAGGGGACAGCTTGCTCATGTACCTTTCTTTGCGCGCTCCTGGACGCCAACACCCTCCACTGCTTTTTTGAGACCTGTGTTAATGCGCGCCTGGACATAACTGTAGGGCGTGTGCCGCGGGCCGTGAAGCTGGAGCTGCTGCTTGGTTGAAATGAGCCTGTTGCGGACAGCTTCGTTTTGCTTCTCCAGTTCCCGAACTTTCTCCTGCAGCTGCTCAATCACTTCCTCCATCTCCACGTCATGACCCAGCCGCTTGGGGCCGCCACCGACCTGCTCAGCTTTTTTCTTGTCGTTAACAAGCCGAATTAACTTGGTGGCCATTCTGGGGGGGGGGGGAGCATGGGGGAGAGAGAGAGGGGGGGGGAAATACAACTTATATAAGATGAAAAAGGTGGTGGTGGTGGGGGGAATTAAGCATAAAAAACATTCTGTTGAAAGGAACATAATCACTGTGAAGACTTCAGTGCAGAACCTGAATAATAAATTTCAGGTTTTGATATAACTATTACTGCCTGTGAAGAACTCTTTGAAGATAATTGAAACCACTGGATAGCAATCTGCTTTATAGCACTGACAAATAACAGTTTCCTAAGGCTTATCATTTAAAGTTTAGTAAAAGGGAGGGACGCATATTTACTCCATATGCTGCTCAAATTTGGAACGCATGACCTTCCTGAGGAACTCTGCATGCTGTTAAGTATAGTTACAGATTGGGGATGTGGTGGGGCCACGTATAAAAGCTTCAGTCCCATATGATATTAAGCTATCCAACGCATGCTTACAATATGTAACACATTCCATTGATGTAGTGCTTCCAGTTTGAGTGCAAAAGTGGAGGACCGCCGCCCCCCCCCCAAATTTCAGTTCTAAAAACAAGTAGGTGGGCAGGCTCAAAGGCAGGCCTTTAATAGCTCATGTCGCCTTGCTACATCTTACGCTTAGCAAATAATACCAGCGTGCTTAAGAGAGGTTTAACAGTTAGCCGTGGGATATAATTGGATGCAGGAGGTATGGTTTTCATCTAGCTTTAAAAGGATACAAATTTTGCTTTTGGCATCTCAAGAGTTGTACCTTTGATTTCTCTTAGTTTTGATAAACATGGGGAAGCCAGAACAAAAGACAGAGAGGGCACATGGGGATGATGTAACATACAAGAGCAGAAAACACTTCCAGCAATGAAT
The DNA here is from genome assembly GCF_951804945.1 of Podarcis cretensis. Lineage (NCBI taxonomy): Eukaryota > Metazoa > Chordata > Lepidosauria > Squamata > Lacertidae > Podarcis > Podarcis cretensis. Next base: position 55,066,343 of record NC_137177.1, read on the forward strand.
AGGGTTGCAGAGGGTTGGCGTGGGGTGGGGGTGGGGTGGCGTTGGGGGGGGGGTTCGGGGAAGGACTTGGCATACAAAGAAAGAAAAGGTGGCTTTGATGGAAGAGAGAAGTTCAAGATTTTACAAAATTGGTCGCACATCTTCAAGAGCCGTATCTACTTTATAGGGAGGCTTTTTTTCATTTTAAGAGATCCAGACGGGAGACTGAAAATAGAGACGCACTTCATTTGTTTGAAATGCTCTCCTTTATTTCAGTACAGTATACTGACAATCTTATTATTTGAAAGAACAAACGTATACATGCGGAGGAAGTTAATAGCTTTGAGATGTCACAGAATAACTTACTCGCCTGTAAGCTATTATCTAAAGCAGCCTTGTAAAATAGCCCCCAAAAGTTATTAGCTTGTGTTTTGTTTGGTTCTTTCCTCATCATCTACTTTTTACTCATGGAGGGGCTGGTACAAGGTGGATGGAATGCTCTGTTCCGCCTAGGCTAGATCCTCTTAGGAGTAAAAAGCAGGAGAGTGAATCAGTGTGGCCTGCTTCCTCCAGCAGCCTGCCTGGTGTCTATTCCAAGTGAACAGCAAGGTGGTTAAGCTCTTGTGCACCCAGCACTGAACTGTAGTGGACTGGCAGTGGAAGGCTGAAGCCACAGCTGCCTACTCACTCAATTTCAATGTTGTATATTCAGTATGGGGCTTTGTCTCCTGCACGCCCAGCCCAGCAAAGGCAGGGATTGTGCCACTTCTCCTCACCATATCTCCACACTAGACACCCTGGAGATTTGCCAGCAGTTTGTTTAGCATAGAAAAACAACAGGTTGGTGATGCGGAAAGTAATGCTCCTTCTCTCTGCAGCCAGCCCTCTTGGTTCTTATGCTGGATGCTTAGGAGTGATCTTGAGCTACTGTACAGTAGGTTGATAGAAGAGAGACTGAGTGATCCTTCCCTCCTGTGGAAGCCCACTCATTTCATGGGAGGAAATTCCTAGTAGGCTACGGCAAGCAGGAGAGTAGTTAAAACCCAAGGCTGTTCTCAAATGTGTAGCAGAAACAAAGAAAAATCTGTTTACGATAAGAATGAGCATCAAAGCCAATTGTAAGAGTGGAGAAGACCAGTTAAGTTGCAGAGAGGGTGCTGCATCCCACATAAATGGCTGAGTTGTGTGTGTGTGTGTGTGTGTGTGTGTGTGTGTGTATTTGTGTGTGTGTATAAAAAATATTGTTATTATATGAACCACTTACAAATTTTCTTAGTATTGAGGAGTGTATAAACGTATTAAATAATAATAATAATAATAGCTGAAAGTATGTACAGTGGTGCCTCGCAAGACGAAATTAATCCGTTCCGTGAGGCTCTTCGTATAGCGGTTTTTTCGTCTTGCAAAGCAAGCCCATTGACAGCTTAGCGGATTAGCGCTATTAGCGGTTTAGCGGCTTTTAGCGGATCAGCTGATAAGCGGCTTAGGGCTTAGGAAAAGGGGGGGGGGGAGGGAAAAAACCCCGCAGGAACTCGCAAGACATTTTCGTCTTGCGAAGCAAGCCCATAGGGAAATTTGTTTTGCGAAGCGCCTCCAAAACGGAAAACCCTTTCGTCTAGCGGGTTTTCCGTCTTGCGAGGCGTTCGTCTTGTGGGGCACCACTGTAAACAGCTTACCTAACCCAGACTTATCTTTTACCATTCCACTGAGAGGCAAAGGTCCCCAAACTTTTGCTTTAGAAGAAGAGAAGGAAGGTCTGACCTTTTAATTTTATCTTCTTGCTTATGTGCATGTTGCTTAAGCAAGAGGTTCTCCTCGTGCAAGCGAAAGTATCGGTCTTCCAGCTCCTCTCGGCTGATTCGCGAAATCCCATGTCGAGCCTTGACATTTAGGACCATTGATGGCTCTGCAATAGAGAGATGTCCAAGGGACCACACACACACACACACACACACACACATGATTACGCATACCAGAAACTTGCTGAATATGGGCCCTACCACCATTTTCTCAGTTGCTGTTGGAACATAAATTGCTTCATGTTTTCTGTGGAGTCCTGGGTGATCGGAAGATGACTAGAGTGTAACTGGCAAAAGACAGTCATTAAAAGGTTTGGGACATGAGGCCATCAGTATAGTGACAACACACAGCTCTATTCCTCTGTTTGAGGAGGAGTCAAGAATGACTGTGCGTGACCTGAATGTAGTAGTGGACTAGATGAGGGTCAATAAACTTGCTGAATCCTTTTAAATTGAAGGCCCCATGGGCAAGGGACGCAGGCAATTTCCCTGTTCCAGATGGGGCTGGGCTCTCTCTGAAGGAACAAGTTATGCAGCATGGTGATGCTCCTTGATCTATCACTGGCACAACGGGCCCAGGTCACCGCAGCGGCAAGGGGCACCTATGACCACCTTTGGCTGGTATGCCAGCTACAACTGTTCCTGGACAGGGATAACTTGGCCACAATGAACCATGCATGCATTGCTAACCACAGAGACAAGACTATTGTAATGCACTCTATGTGGAGATGCATTTAAGGCTGGTCCTGAAACTGGAGCAAGACTGGTTCACTGTGCCACAGTCTTCTGAAGTTCATTCACATGGCTATACATCAACAGGCCTATTCTGCGATAGCACCTATTCTACAGAACAGCCTCTATTACAAGTTTTGATTGTTGTGAATGCCCTTAATAACAAATGAACACAAAATGGTATAAAATGATGTTTATTTATAGTGTATTTGCACTAGACTATCGCCATAATGTTTAGCGAGGTTCTAAAGGTAGGGATTGAAGGACATCAGCCAAAATTAGTGAGAGAGTCTGCCAGTTCCCTGGTCCACTTCACTTGCCTTGCTGATCTGTTGCTGGCTGCTCTTTACCCAGTGGGGGTTAAGAGCTCTGTACGTGTTCAGGGGAACTTCTTTTGAATGCAGGGAGCCGTTCCCAATTCAGTCCCCGGTGTAGAGCAAATTCAGGCAGACCTGGTAGGGATGGTGGTTGGCAGGTGGAACCTCAGGGAGTGGGAAGAGCCCAGATAGTTGTTACTATTACTACTAATGCTGTGAATACATGTGTTCCAGACTCTATTGCCAGGCTTCCACAACCTGAAGATGTTCTGTATTACAACTAGCAGCCCCAGGCACGGAAGCCTAGGTATGTTCCCCAGGAGTGCTCAGTCCAGACCCTCTTTTCAGTTTCCTTGACCCTCTGGATACTTTTTTCCTTTCAAAGGAGCCAGCTGATTAAAACATGTAAGAAGTGGAACAAACCTTGTAGCCCTATGAGATTTAGACCTATGTCTCTCACCGGTAGATCCTCTGATGTTTCATCAGCTGCAGCAGACATGACTGAGCTGTGGATGACAAAACCCAAAGAAAGATTCTCTCTGTAACATAAATTTGCACAAGCACCAGACACTGTAAATTACGTGAGATTAATTGAGAGTGAAAAGTAATGACAGATTCTGGCAGAACTTTTCACCACACAGAAACCACAACACCAGGGGCATCATAAAGTTCTATTTTAAAAGCTGTTTGGCATATAATCATATTCATTCATATAGTTTAATTTTTTTAATGTAGATTTGTGTAGCTCTTAATTCCAGATACACATGCCCATGTAGAGTATAATTGATTTTGTAAAAAAAAAATCAACAGGGCTACATGAATCAAAGGGCTTGTAGTTTTAGCACACAAAACAAGCCAATATTGTGCTTCAATAAGTTTGGACCTAATCTGCTGGTTATATGAGCGTGAGAGTGTTATGGTGCCCATGTCCTGCACATTTGGCTAGCCACTGTGAGAAAAGAATGCTGGAGCAGGCAGGTCTTTGGTCTGATCCTGCAGGGCTTTTCTTATGTGTAGACATACAGTACTGGGAAACTGCACAATGCAGAATAGGTTCCAGAAAGCCACAATTTGAATAGATCAAGGGTGAGATTCTAGAGTCGTCTACTTGAAAGTCTGCCCCACTGATTGGAGGACTAGCTTCTGAGAAAACACATATTGGATTACATGGCAACCTTCATACAATTAATTGTGGCTGCAAACCTACTTGGGTTTAAGTCCCACTGAAATCAGTTAGATTTACTTCTGAGCAAACATGCACAGATTCACATGGCACAATTTTTGTCAGGGGGTGACCCTAATTTTATATAACATAAGGATAGAACTGTATCAGTACTCTTTGCTGGTGTCAGAGACAAGGCAGGTGGCAATTTGCAAACAGAGAGAGGGCATTTTCAACTTTACTGCCCTATCTCCTTTGCAGTAAGCTCACCTGGTACCTACCCTGTAATTTTTTTAGTGCCAGGCAAACACTTTACACTGTATTCTGTTGTTTTAATTAAACTGCTGTTTATTCACATTGCTTGCTTTAGGCTTCACACCCACATGTGTTTATCTGAAACATTTATATACTACCTGGAGCCTATATAGGTTTTCGTACTGCCAATTTTAGCACAGCAAAAATACAATAATAAAACAAGAGACACAAAGCTTTAAAACAACCAAAATCACAGTTTAAATACCTGAGTTAGATATTTTAGCTGCATGGTATGTTTGTGTGACAACAAGGAGAGTTAAAAAAAATTGCAGCATGGGGTCAGGATATATATCTTAGAACATGTCAGATAATAAGAAAAATGCTGTAGCTGAGGAGCAGAGCATTTGCCTTGTATGTAGAGGGTCCAAATTCAATCCCTTGAATCTCCAGATATTTATTTTATTTACTATTTATTTATTGCATTTATATCCCACCTTTCTCTCCAAAGACTTCAAGGTGGTGTACATAGTTCCCATGACAACCCTGAGAGGCAAGTTAGGCCTAGAGATTGTGACCAGCCCAAGGTCACCCAATGAGCTTCATGGCTGAGCATGGATTTGATCCCTGGTCTCCCAGGTCCTAGTCTTACACTCTTACCACTACCCCACATTGATAGAAAGAGTCTCTTGCCTGAAACCCTCTGGAACTGCTGCCAGTCAGTGTAGATAATATTGAGCTAGATGGACCAATGGCTCTATATTCCTATGAAAGTTCTGAACGCTCAATTGTGCCTGGGTTTTTTTTTTTTTTTGAAAAAAAGGTTTTGTTCTCCTGATTGCTTTGCTCTAATTATGAACCATATGGTGGTAGTGGTCTAGATGTTTATTTTTACTGATGCCTGTTCACTAGAGAAACCTCCCCCTCCCCCACTATTTCACTTTAAGAAACATGCCTTAGTTTGCTCATTTCCTCCTCCTTCCTCACATTTTTTCCTTTTCTATCATTTATTTCATTTTGTTGAACAAAAGTTATATACAGTGGTACCTCAGATTACATGCGCTTCAGGTTACATATGCTTCAGGTTACAGACTCCGCTAACCCAGAAATAGTGCTTCAGGTTAATAATAATAATAATAATAATAATAATATATTATTTATACCCCGCCCATCTGGCTGGGCTTCCCCAGCCACTCTGGGCGGCTTCCAAAAAAATATATATTAAAATACTGTACTACATCAAACATTAAAAGCCTCCCTAAACAGGGCCGCCTTCAGATGTCTTCTAAAAGTCTGGTAGTTGTTGTTCTCTTTGACATCTGGTGGGAGGGCATTCCACAGGGAGGGCACCACTACCAAGAAGGCCCTCTGCCTAGTTCCCTGTAACTTGGCTTCTCGCAGTGAGGGAACCGCTAGAAGGCCCTTGGCACTGGACCTCAGTGTCCGGGTAGAACGATGGGGGTGGAGTCGCTCCTTCAGAACGTTGCTTCATGATGAGAACAGAAATCGGGCTCCAGCGGTGTGGCAGCAGCAGGAGGCCCCATTAGCTAAAGTGGTGCTTCAGGTTAAGAACAGTTTCAGGTTAAGATTGGACCTCCAGAAGAAATTAAGTACTTAACCTGAGGTACCACTGTACTGTACTGCTTAGCTGCAAGAAACCCCCAAGCGCTTTACAGAGCTAGACAATAAAACTTTTTAAACTGTCTTGTTTTAAATGATTATATGCAAGTCATTCTGGGAGTTTTTGTGTTTTGTTTTTTTGCTGAAGAGTAGGCTAAATAAATAAAAGTTAGCTTTCAGTTCCTTACAGTGTTGCATTTTAATTGTATGCTACCTTGGGAGGATTTCCCTTCTTTAAAAGCATTGTAACATTGTTACATTAAATAGTAACAATGAGCAACAAATACATCCTTCACTTTTACTGGTAACATTTTATTTTCTTAACTTAATATACAACTTAGAATGGCTTGACGGTAGGGATGTGGAGGGTAACAAACAATCCAACAACTTTTCAAATGAGTTAAATAAGAAGCCATTTACACCCACTAATTTATTTCGATTTTAAGATGTGCAGTATCTAATTAAAACATCAAAAGCAAAAACATCATTAAAATGCAAGCCAATTCCTTTTTAAAAAAAAATAAAAAGAGGTACCAGTTATCAAATCACCCTATGCAAAAACAAACACCATATCAAATCCCAGCCTAAATATGCATACATTTACATACATTGCAGTTTAAATTTGCATAAAAATCTCCCCTTGCCACCTCAGAGCCAAACCCCCTACAAAACCACCCATTTCCTAGACATACTTCCCCTCCCCTCCCCCGGAGGCCCCAATCCAGCAACTCACAGCTGCCCAGTCCTCCTCCTCCGGTCCGCCTCCGCCCTCTCCGCATCCCTCGTTAGCAACCGCCTCCGTTGCTATCCCTCCAGAGTCACTTCCGTTCTCGTTCAAGGGAAGGCGGGGAAAGAAAGAAAAGGGGCGGGCTTCCGCGCGGACGCCTTTTCCCGCCGCACCCCCCGCAGAGCCTGCCGGGAGTCGTAGTTCTAAGGAGGAGAATTCCCTTGCGAACCTGAAGCAGCTGAGAACTACTGAAGGCGTGCACTTCCTAAATATTCCCCTTCCCCGCTCAGTTTACCGCTAGCGGAAGTTTCCTCGTGCATTGTGGGAGTTGTGGTTCCTCCTGCCAAGCCCAGCCGGCTATTGCTATTTTTTTTGTCCGGAAGGAAGGAGGCTTTTCTTCGCAAGGGCGGGCCTTTTGCATGCGAGGCAAAGTGCGCAACCCAGGCAGGAGCGCGGCATGAAGCGGAGAGGAGCAGGGGAAAGAGAGAAGGATGTCAAGGTAATTCACAGCTAGCTCTGTGCAGGTGGAAATACTTAACATTGGACAATTGCATCCCCTCTTTTCTCACGGCCAAGTGCTGTTTATCTGCTCATTGCATTTGCATTTGTACATTTATACCCCACACTTTTCCTCCAAGGAGATCGAGGCAGCGCACATGGTACTCTTCTTCCCCCACCCCACCCCTTTTATCTTCACAACAACCCTGTGAGGTAGGTTAGGCTCAAAGTGGCCCGAGGTTAACTGGTGAGTGGCGACTTGAACCCCAGTCTCCTAGATACTAATCTGACAGCCTGACCACCACGCCACACCGGTTCCGAGTTGCTCCCCACTGTAATGTACATCGCACAACGGTACAAGCTTCTGCATAGTTCATTTGGAAAGAAGGCCCACAGATTTCAATACATGCTTATTTTTAAGTAAGCCCCACTTGTTCTCAGGTAAGTGTGCAATGGACCACTTACCTTACTCCTCGATCAGCATGTATGTACTGATTTCAGTGGGGCTTAACTTTGGGTTCAGGATTGCAACTTTGTAGCCTGATCTTTTAAAAAAATAAATATTTACCCAATATTACCCCAATTATACAAATACCAATTAATATCAAATTAATTCAAGATTTATACAATTTATTTAGAGTGGTTTCCCACGCTCAATGATCAGTGCGTTCATCCAGTTCTTATATTACAGCGATTCATATTCTTATTAACTTCAAATTACATTTCAATTGATGTATTAATCTTTTAAATAACAACTGCATTAGTGATTTCTATTCATGTTGTTATATTATTTAACTTTTCATAGGATTTCAAATGGGGAGCTCTAACTATTATTATTTTTCACAGCATGTGTCAGTCTAAATATGTTCAGTTATGGATTCCTTGGCCTTTATCTGCTGTCCCATCCTTGAAATTCTTCCACTGTTGCTGCTGTGTATTCCCAGCTGGGGTGGAGCTGTATTCCCAGAGATTCTCGAAAGATGTGGCCTGGTTTTATGTATATTTACTTGGAAATAAGCCTCAAAACTATTGGTACAATTATTTATTATACTTTTGTTCCATCATTCGTCCCAAAAGGAGCCCAGGGGAGTATGCAACAAAGTACAGTTGCAATAATTAAAACAAATTAAGCATAATATCATAATAAAATATTGCTGAAACAAATAAATACAGTTGGTTTAGATAAACATGCATAGTCTTGCAGCCTTGTTGCAACAAATCCTTTGTATTTGTTTGGCTCTTATATTTATATTCTGCTCTTTGTCCATAGTACCTAGGATGTTATACATGATTCTTGCTCCTGCCCCCCTGTGTTTTTATCTTTACAATAACTTTTTGAGATAGGCTAGGGAGTGAGATATTTACTGGCCCAGGATCACTGGGTGAGCTTCATGGCCAAACGGGGATTTAAACTTGAGTTTGCCAACTCCTAGTCAGACACTCAGACCTTGATTTTACTCTGCTGTTTACTTGGAAATGTCCCACTGATTTAATTGGAATTCATTCCCTATAATAATTCACTTGATTGCAGCCTTACAGGATCAAAGAGTGATTTCACTATGGTAGCACAGAGTACCTTCCATAGGCTTTGACTGATGTCCCAGTTGCAACGCTCTCTGGACTGGGGTAGCCTAACTTCTGTTGTCTATGCTCTGCTAAACTCTGGGTTAGGTAAAGGGACCCCTGACCATTAGGTCTAGTCGTGACCGACTCTGGGGTTGCGGCGCTCATCTCGCTTTATTGGCCGAGGTAGCTGGTGTACAGCTTCCGGGTCATGGGGCCAGCATGACTAAGCTGCTTCTGACAAACCAGAGCAGTGCATGGAAATGCCGTTTACCTTCACGCCGGAGCGGTATCTATTTATCTACTTGCACATTGATGTGCTTTTGAACTGCTAGGTTGGCAGGAGCTGGGACTGAGCAACGGGAGCTCACCCCGTCATGGGGATGCGAACCGCTAACCTTCTGATTGGCAAGTCCTAGGCTCTGTGGTTTAACCCACAGCGCCACCCGCGTCCCAAACTCAAGGTTAGATTACTACAAAACATATGTGGCGCTGCCTCTGAAGACTATTTAGAAACTTCAGCTGCTGCAGAATTCAGCAGCCAGGGTGCTTACCGGCGGCAAGACGGTTTCAGTCTGTGGTGTAATACCTTTGATGGCCCTTGCACGCACATGTAGTATCTCTTACAACCTTCAGCCAGCAACCAGACTTTTTTTTTTTTTAGACATGCTGGATAGCTCAGTCAGTACAGCATGAGACTCTTAGTCTCACGGTTATAGGTTCGAGCCCCAGACTGAGCAAAAAGATTCCTGCATCGCAGGGGGTTGGACTAGATGACCCTTGTGGTCATTTCCAGTTCTACAACTCTATGATTCTATGCCTCAAAATAGTTTGATGACACAGCACACACTTTGAATGCAGAAAGTTCCAAACCCCATCTAAGCGTCTCCAGTTAAAAAAACAAACCAAATGAGGAAAAATCTCTGCCTATGACCCAGAAATAGGTCAGCCTTCTTCTCCAGATGCTGTTGGACTCCAACTCCCATCAGCCCCAGTCAGTATGGCCACTAGACATGGTTGATGGGAGTTGTAGTCCAACATCTGCAGGGCACCATGTTGGGGAAGGCTGGAGTAGACAGCCCTCAACCAGGAGAGCAAACAGCTTCACATCGCCTTATGTAACCTCCCCAGTCTTCCTTGGGACTCCCTCTCTTCCCTATCGTTCCAAGCATAAATTTCTCCCACATTACGATTTTTCGTCCAGGGAAGTATTTTGCAGAGATGCTCTTGTCAATGAAAATTTTCCTGTGGGAAGGGCCCCGATGGGGCATTATTGGCCTCCAAATGCTATTAATGTGACAGCTTATTGAGAAATGGTGTGTGTTTGATGTAATGCATTACCTATACGTTGGAAGCGGTGCACAGATTTGGGGAGGGGTGTGTGTGAAACATAAGATGGAGAGCGTGGCAAATGTTCTCTGCTTTAAAATTCATCACACCGACGCCGGTTCAAATTGCCCCAGCTGTTAACGCAGGGACCATTACAGTAATGGCCTCTGCAAATGAAGGAGAACCAACACACACACACTTTATTACCAGCGGGGTAATTTTCTCTTCATCTGTAATAGCAGCAGAGCCACGTATTGATCAGCCCATCAAGATACTAATCCTCTGTAAAATTACTTGTTATAACTGAAAATGTGTTAATCCAAATCAGCCTGTGTCCTGACTTTCTACTTGCTATTGAATACAGGCCATTAAATCGTTTATTTTTCATGATTTAAAGCCTTTAAACATTGATAACAGTTGGATCTTCTTTTGCGAGAATGGACACTTAATCTTCACTTATAGCCCAAGGATGTCTTCTGGTTTTAAACAGAACATCACCCACTTAATTAAAGAGCAGTGTCTGTCTTGGCAGTCCTGAATTATGCTGGTGCTTTAGGTTGCTTCAGATTTATGAAGAGGCTAAATATAAAACTGGATGTAAACCTGTGTGTCTATGTGTTTGTGTGCTGTAAATAAGGCCAGGATGCATCTTGCCCAGGTTTAAACACCTGTGGATGCAAGGGTTATCTGGAAGTTCTGAGGATGTAAGGTACTTAAAATAAATATATATATGTTTGCCTCACATTTTATTGAATTGTGTCTTGCAAGGATAATGTTTCTTAGACTAATGCATGAAAATCTACATTAGAGTTAGTATTGCAGTGCAGTATAAGAGCATGAGCCCTGCTGGATAATCTAGTCTAGCATCTCCTACGTTAGCAAGCCAGATGCCTCTGGGAAGTCTGCGAGCAAGACAGGATGGCAAAAGCCTTCTCCTGCTATTGGTTTCCCTGCTGGAAAAGTCACTGAAATAACACATGAACACAGAGTCCAAAGAAAAAAGCCCTGATAACACCTTATTGAGCAAACCGAACAAAAACATGGTGTAAACTGAGGAAAAAGGAACAGAAATGTTTTGTGTTTCTTAGTTCAGACCCTGTGCAGGACAGGGAGACATACAACTACATTAACACAGGAAAGCTGCCTTGGAACTACACAGCCAATCAGAGTACGAGTTACCTCCGCAAGAATCATGCTGCTATGGTTGCTAGGCAACACCTTCCCCCATCCCCCTCTTGGACTTACTGACCACAGAATTAACCCTTAAGGCACACATGGAATGATCTCTGTTGCTGCCCTTCCAACAGTCCCCTCAAATTGAATTCAGTGCGGCATGTTTCCTCCACATCTGGAGGAAGGCTATAGCTCATGTCATCCATATTGTTAGACACCCTCCATGAATTGGCTTAATGCCTATTAAAGGCCTCTAAGAAAGTGGCATAATCATGTCTCATGGCAGAGAACTGAATATATTAATTATGCATTGTGTGAAGAAGTAAGTTTGTATTGTTCAACCTGTTTAATTTTATTTTCCATTCCTTAAAGCAGAGAGGCAGGCTGAATCTTCTTTCGGCCTGAGGGCCACATTGGACAGCCTTCCTGGGACGACATTGGATGGCCCCAAATTCTAGTACTATGAGAGAGGGAGGCAAAACTTCTCCGTATCCACTTTCGCCACACCGTGTGTAATGTTATGCACCTCTATCATGTTTTTCCCCTTACTCACCTTTTCCTTAACTAAAAAGCCCCCACAGAAAAGCCATGGGTGTTCTACCAAAAAGAGTCTTCCTCTTTGCCTCTTCTGTTCACTTCAGGGCACTCAGAGCAAAGTCTCCGACGAGGATCTTAATTGCCGTATTTTTCGCTCCATAAGGCGCACCTAGTGTTTAGAGGAGGAAAACAAGAAAAAAAATTTTCTGAACGAAACAGTGGATGTATGATTTTTGTGGTTCATGCTGTGGCCACAGACATGTGATTTGACGGTGAGTTTGGGGTAGCCCAATGCAAAAATCCTGAGAATCCATGTGGATCCGTGCTTTGTAACCACATTTTTGCGCCATTGTGGCCCCAGGCAACAGTGGGTGCGTGATTTTTTGGGTGCAGGCTGTAGCCATGGACATGCTATGTGATCTGATGGTGAATTTGGGGTGATCCAATGCAAAAATCCTGAGGATCCATGTGCTTTTACCTCCCCCCTCCCAGGCAGCCTCCTTTATGTCTAGAGTCGCTTATCTCCCTCCTGATCCCTTGCCGATCAGCTGCTCAGCGGCTTTGTTTCAACACTCCCTTCCCTCTTTCAAAAAAAAACAACACACAAAAAAACAAAAAAACACGATCGGCTTTTCACCCCTGGCCAAATCGACTCCAGGCACCACATATTCGCTCCATAAGATGCACAGACATTTCCCCTTACTTTTTAGGAAGAAAAAAGTGTGTCTTATGGAGCGAAAACTGTGGTATATATTATAATTAATTATACTCTCCTTGCGGCTGCTTCTGACCACATACACACCTTACATGTAACACTGTGATACCACAGTCCCACAAGAATTCTGGGAGTGGTAGTTTGTTAAGGGTGCTGAGAATTGTTAGGAGACCCCTATTTCTTTTTCAGAACTACAGTTCCCAGAATGTTTTAACCACCAGTCCCTCTTCCCAGGGAACTCTCAGAACTGTTGCTTAGTGAGGGGAAAAAACGTCTCCTAACAGTTCTCAGCGGCCATTACAAACTAGAGCTCCCAGAATTCTTTGTGGGAAGCCATGACTGTTTAAAGTGGTATCCTAGTGTATTGTGCATATGCGGCCTTCATGTTCCTATTTCCTTTTTAAAAAAAAAATAATAATAATAATAATTCCAGAAGTTTTGAAGTAAGGGAAAATGTGTATTGTTTGTAGTTCGGCAGCTTTTCCTCCATTGTGCTACCATTACACATGCCTCTCTACTTCCTCAAAGAATCAATTCTCTTTGAATTTTGCTCAGTTTCATTGTCTCTTTTTATCAGCTCCTCATCCCACCGCTTTTATTTAAGGTGATAAAGTTACTTTACTGCAACTGCGATTGTCACCTCTGCCCTCAGCTAATCAAATAGTTTAGCTGGAGGGAAGCATTTATCTCCCACTTCCATTATTATTATTTTCGTAGCTGTAAAGAGAATATATATATATATATATATATATATATATATATATATGTCAGGAGAAGGCTGTAACGGTGAAACGAGGTATTGATCTGCTGTATTTGGCAATTTCTTTCTACCTCACCATCGATATCATGTCAGCCTCTGACTGTACTGTGGTTGACCTCACAAATAGCTCTTTATGTTCCCATTGGATTCAAATGATATACTATGCTGAAAACTAAATCAATGAATGATTATAAAGTTTTGAGTATTATTTCATGACCCTGAGGCAACCGGTGCTTCATGAGCTGAATGCTTGAAATGATACCTCGTGTGGTAAAATAGTTACTGCTGTTTGTGGGGGACGCTGACCCGGTTCTCATGAAGGTGGTTTAACGTGTATGTGAGCATCACCTCACTTGGTAGTTTTCAACCTTTCTGGACTCGGGATATACCTTTAACCCAAAGTGCTTTGGGGGATCCATATCTTAAGTTTCTACCATATATGTGTATGGTAGTTGTGCTACTGTTGTGACCTACCTTTGATCAGGCTGTATTGGGTCCCTACCCACCCGTTGAAGACTGATGCCTTAAAATGTTCCTTTCTATAATCCCTGCACATAGAAAAACACTACAGAGGTGGTTAGGACAGGGAAGTGTCATTCCTAACTCTGATCTTGTGCTAGATGCTGAGTCCTTGGAGAACAAACCACTAGACGCTCTGTAGCTCAAGGATCTTGCAGTACAGGGTCTCCTGGAACCAAGGCTGAAGATCCCCTTGAGGGACTCCCCTGGGGGGGGGGAGACCTGCTGAAGAACCCTTGGAGCTATCAGAAGAGGAGGTAGAGCCACCCCTCAGATCTTGGGGAATGCTGGTGCCGAGGGTCTAGATTAAAGAGTGACAGTGTAGCTTGTGTTTACGGACCTAGAGTTGTCAGTTTGACATTAGTATATTGGAATTGTGGGTACTTGGGGATTGAGATTGCTATTAGCATATAGGAAAGGCAGATACTTAGAGAATGAGTTCATAATTAGCATGGGTCCTTGGAGAATCAGTTCGGTATACATTGGTACCTCGGGTTACAGACGCTTCAGGTTACAGACTCCACTAGCCCAGAAATAGTACCTCGGGTTAAGAACTTTGCTTCAGGATGAGAACAGAAATTGCAGCTCGGCGGCAACGGGAGGCCCCTTTAGCTAAAGTGGTACCTCAGGTTAAGAACAGTTTCAGGTTAAGAATGGACCTCCAGAACGAATTAAGTTCTTAACCCAAGGTACCACTGTATAGGAAGGATAGGTATTTGGGGATTGGGGTTGCTATCAGCCCACAGGGTAGTATGTAGTATCAGAAATTGAAGAACAGCATTGATGCAGGAAAAATATTCATGTATTTATAAGTATTTTTGCCAACATTTGCCTTCTTACTATCTTCCCTCCTTCATCACACATAATCAAGGTTGATGGGCTATTTATTTGAAGTCTCATAAAGGTCTAGCATTTTGTTTGTTGGCTAGAATTTAGTGTTGGGCATGCATTGGACTGATACGAAGGATGGAAGTCAGTGATCTTTATATAATAAACAAGATACTTTTCTCCCCTCCCGCAAGTATTTTATATGTTAATGCAGGCAAAGGTAGATAAGTTCACATTACTTAAATGTGAACCACAAGCATGCAGATCCTTGCTTGCAAATGGTTTTAAAATAAGGTTATGCAAAGCAGTGGTGTTTTGTGTTTGATCATCTGCTAGGAATCATCATTCTTTCCAAGCTCTGCTTTGGAGGGGGAAAGTAGTTAAATTCAGCTTGTTGATGCAATCTCTAATTGAAATTATTAGGATTGTTAAAAAACAACAGTGTAAAACATTGCTTTGGTTCTGTAATAAATAAGGCCATCTTCTAATCTTAACACATTCACTTACCATGTCAGGGCTCCAACAATATAAGTATTAACCAAGTTTATGGAAAAAGAGGTTCTCTTTTACTTTTTTTTTTTAAGTAATATTTATTACTTTTAGAGCTTACAAAAAAGAAAAGGAAAAAAGAAGACAAAAGAAAAAAAGAAAAAAGAGAAAAAACAATACAATACATAAACAATACAAAACACAACCTTAACACATTAAACTAACACACTAAACCAAACCAAACCAAACAAAGACAATTTAAAAACATACATCATACCTTTTCCATATTCTATCTTTCATTCCCTTGTATCATTGACCTCCTCTCACCTCCCTCTTTGTATTCCACTTCCATTAATTGTTTCAGCAATTCCTTTCCATCTTTCTCTATTTTCTATCATATAAATGTCTTAACATATTTTTAATCTTATTTCCATTAAAATTAATATACTTATTTAAGCTTAACTCCTTATAGCATTTCAGCTAAAGCCATAAAATTTCCTTCCAACATTTTTCTATCACTCATTAATTTTACAATATTTCTATATATAGACTTTAAATTTCCAATCTTCTTCCACCATCTCCTCTCCCCAGTCTCGGACTCTGCCAGCCACTTCCGTCAACTCCATACAGTCCATCAACCTGGAGATCTTATGTCCGAGGCTCTTAACTCTTTTCCACGTCCCTTCTGCCAGTCTTCTTCATATCCTTTGATGCTAAAGAGCAGATCTCGGGGAAACTCCAATCCAACGATACTTTTATTCCTTCTTGACAGGTCAGCCAGATTTCCATAATTAAAGCTAGGATCCATAAAGTATTTCATGGCATGTTTCAAAATTCCTCCAAATCCAAAGGCCCCCATAACTCCAATCTCCTCCTGACCCAAGTCCATATTCCAAAAGTCAGTTAATCCCTGCATAGAGGGATCTTTCCAACTTTCCTTTTCTAGTCCAGGCCAGGCTCCGATAATCAAAATCTGACTTTTTCTAGTCTCAATCATAAAGGGCCTCCACTTGTAGTCCTCAATTTGCCTCTGTAAGGCTAAGTCTCCCCCTTGTGTTACTTTGGGTTCGACAACAGCAACTTTCTCCTTCTCCATTTCAGCAATTTGTCCTGTTGAAGTAGATTCCTGTGCCAAATCCTGAATAATTTCTGTATTGGTGCTCACTTTTGGTTCCAAAATGTCAATTTTAGTAGTCATAGCATCCATCTTTTTATGAAGCTGTTCCAACAGGTGGCTTATCTTAGAAAATGCAGTCCATAAGGCTTTTCCTGTTGACATTCTTGAATATCCAAGGTCAATCTCTAGTTCCCACAGTTCTTATCAAGCAGCTGGAGATTTCCCAGCTCCACTCTTGTAACAGTTTCAAAAGCTCCCTCTAGAGGGGAACAGTCTCCACTTGTATCAATCTTTTCCGACACAGATCAGAAAGTAAAGATAGTTTCAATTTTCAGATACTTTTCCTCCCTTTTAAACGCAGAAGCGGACAATGGAAACAATATATTTCTCTTATTTAACTAACTGTCAACATCCGTTCTCTTCGCTGTCAATGAACTCTCCTGAAACGTCAATCACTGGAAGCCCGTTCCCAGGTTCAGAGCAGTGGTAATTTAATTTTAATCACTCTCTCTTGCAGGATACACGGTCCAAAATTTCCCCCCTCTTCTCCTGCTTCCAAGGGGGGTCTAATAATTTCAATCGATGGAAGTTTAATCCTTTACATAAGGCTTTCCAAGACCTTAACTTGTAAGCTCTTCGCTTCAGTCTATTTACAAAAGGGGAAGGCGGACTTCCTGTTTTGAACCTTCCCCGTTCAATGCCAAATTAAGATATTTAAAGATCCAATTTTCCTTTTTACTCACGGGTTGTTATTTAAAATCCAATTGTCCACAAGAAAAAGTCAGCGCTCTCCAGCAACAGCAATGCGGCTTCACACCGTGAAAGAAGCGGTCGATTCAAAGCACTGCGCCGCTCACCCCACGTCGCTCCGGATCCCCAAAACAGGGTTTCCCCGTGAGTTACTTTTTAACACCCTCATGCTAAAAGCCTTGTATGAAGATACAAACTAAATGCAAGGAAGTAGTTCTTGCATAAGAGGTTTCACATGCAGAAGCAGGTGAATTGCGATGGGACAGGCATGGGGAGTCTGTGGTTCTCCAGATGTTGGTGGATTCCAGCTCCCACCAGCAGCAGCCAGCTGTTGGGATTCATAGTTAAAGAACATCTGGGGGCCATAGATTCCCCAGCCCTGCTCTAAGACTTACAGCAGTCTGGTGTAGTTGTTAGAGCGTTGGCCCAATATTGTGAAGATCCAAGTTCAAATATCCATTCAGCAATTTTCACTGGGTGACTTTTAGTCAGTCACTCTGGCATACCATCTCAGCCTAAACCTGTTGGGAGGATAAAATGGAGTGGGGAAACCATGTATGCCACTCTGAGCTCCTTGTGGGATAAAAATATCAATCGGTCAATCTATAATGAAATGGTGTGGACACCTGGGTAAGGAGCAGTTGAACTTCTGTTACACCGCTAAGTTTGCCCCTGACTGCTGCAGGCCAGAGTTCAGGTTGATCTCCCTCTCCTCTCTTTGCAAGGAAATGAGACCTTAATGGGATTTTTAAAAGAAGTGTGCTATTTACTGTGTAGCATTCTTGGAATATTTTACTGGTCAATTGACCAGAATGTTTGAGATAGATTTTTAATGCACAATTGCTGACTAGATGTGCGGCTTGTTTCATGCTTGGATTGTGGTATCAGTGACAACCTCCTCATATAGTTTTCAGGCCCATTAATGACTGGGCTACAATCCTGTTTATCAGAGCGCACGTCCTATTGAACGCGGTGGTGCTTACTTCTGAGTAGGCACACGTAGGTTACCACAGTTTGCTTCTAAGAAGGAACAGCAACAGGGAAACAACTGAATTCTCCACATTGCATTTTACGTTTGTTTGGCTGGTCTTTGCCTGTGATCAAATGAGGTCCTCATAATCAGAGTTGCTTGCTGAAAATGTAGATTTATTATTATTATTTTGCTGAGAGCAAAGCAAAAACATTGCGTTTTCTAAAACAAATCAGTTTTTGGAAAGCAAGTTTTCTGTTCCTTCAAACGAAAAAGAGGCTAAAGGTGGAGGGAAAAGCTGCCAGTAGACTCTGTTTAACCGTATACTTTGCATGCATTTGTAATCTGAAATAGGAAAGGAAGGGAAAAAAGCCCACCCTGTGCATAGCCCCACTTGAGCTAGACAGCTTGAATGGCATCCTGTCAGTTGGGCTGTTCATGAATTGGCAGTGGTCTCATTTAGGACCTTCGGATATGTGTCTGCCTGGACAGAATGAGAGCACTTTGCATGTTCTTCCAAAGACAACCACTCCTTGCCGTTTCGCCGCAGGCAACGGAGCATGACAGTTGCCCTTCATTGCTGTCTTCTCTGAGCTTAACCTTTGACCCTCCGCTTAGTCGCCGCGCAACGGTTGGAGCAGGCCGAGATGTTCGTGAATTGACGGGCATCGGCCTGCAACGTGCTTGTCATTATTTGACTGTCAAGAGTAGCTTGCCATTGGGTTCCATCAAGGTTTGAAACCTATGTGCAGCAGCCCATATTACTTAACTTCCAGGGCTGTCAATGGGATGACCAAATGTGCATAGAAAAATAGGCATGTTGAATACATCTTGAGTCATATCATTGGAATATTCCTTTTCTTCTTTATGCATTCCTGGTGCACGTACTTGCTAAATGTATTCGGATGGCTTTCTTGGGGCCATGAGGTTGAATCTGTTGCCAGAGTAGGGCTTTTTTTTTTAAAAGAAAAAAGAAAAAAGGAAAGGAAAGAAATCTCTGTGTGTATTGGGGGAAAGCAGTGAACTGTTTTCTCTTGTGGTCTTAAGTTTCGAACGGCACACGATTGAGATTTGAGCAGCTCTGCCAGTTAAATTCTCAGCTTCACTTACATATCCTATCAGCTTTCTGGCTGTCGGTATAAGTAGCTAGATACTAGACCAGTGGTGCCTGAGCTTAGCTGTCAAAGTGGAATGTTCATTTTGAAGGACTCAGTAATGTGATCTAAGAAGGAGGGGGGGGGGAAGAGAAAGAACGCATGTAGGGTCAAGCTTGTGCGATTCTTAAGTCTCTGTGAACACTTTAAAATGGCAGAAGTAGTACTTGCTTCAAGTTTTGGTATCTTTATTGATTCCCTTTTCCTCCCTTTCTCTTTGTAGGACTCCCCAGTTTTAGAAGCGGAATAAATTGTAGTCAATTAATTTTAAAGAGGTACAGGCAGCTTTTGAAAAGAAGCCCAAGAGTAGATAATGGTGCTTAGCAGGGACTGAAAGTTCAAGGCCTTGATGACAAGCACAGGATAGGCAGGGGAAGAGCAAGGGTTCCTTCAAGTCACCTGGTCCCATGGGTGTAGACAGGATTTGTGTTAAGGGGGGCTGGAGTTATGTTAGGGGGGGGGCAGAACCGACCTATCTTTTAAGCAATTGGTCAGTTGGTTTAGTACTGTGATTTTTTTACTTGTGGTTAGCTGTTTCCCCTGCCCCCCCCCCCGGCTACGCCCATGCTTGGTTCGAAACTGCATATTTAAATTTTTAAAACCCTGCTGATGGCACACATCACATCGGTGAAAATGCCTGTTCTGAGATAGCATCTACTGTGATGCATGGACATACTGTGTAAAACCAAGGAGGTGGGTAAATGTCCTCAGCTGCAAATGTACGGTATTCAGATTGAACTAATTAAAAATAACCTGATTGGTGAGGTTTATTTCTATTTGTATTCCACACTGGTTGGGATGGTCTACATGTTTATTAGCCCCCCTGCCCCCCCAAACAAAACAAAACTTTGAGATAGGTCAAATAGTCAGCTTCGTTGCTAAGCTTGTACAGTGGTACCTCCGGTTATGAACTTAATTTGTTCCGGAGGTCCATTTTTAAGCCGAAACCATTCTTAACATGAGCTGCACTTTTGCTAATGGGGCCTCTGGCTGCTGCTGTGCCACTGGCGTGCAACTTCTGCTTGCATCCCGGGGCAAAGTTCGCAACCAGGGGCATCTACTTCCGGGTTAGCGGAGCTCGTTACCTGAAGCATTCATAAGGAGGACGTAACCCGAGGTTCCACCGTTTTGAACCTAGGCCTTCCTCCGCTCCCTGCTCAAGCCCACCGCTCTCGCCACTGCCACATACAAGGTATGAGGAAGTTGTGACCCTGTAGATGTGGCCCTCCAAATGTTGTTGTAGTCCATTGGCATCAGCCACTATCGCCAGTGGTATACCGCTTGGATACTCCCAAGCTGTGAAACAGTTTGTTGTACAGTTTGTTGTTCTAGTTGTTACTGGCAAAACATTATTCTGTTTAACTGGTTGTGCAACTTAGTACAAATCTGTAGTAGGGAAAAAGTTACATACTAACTGCAGCAGCCTAACATATATTGTATGGTGTTGTTGGTCCTACCAAAATATTTACCAGTGAAACTCAATAGAAAGAAATTTAAAAAACAACAACAAAATATTTACCAGGCCAACCATGAGTTGTAAATTTGTTTTGCCCTTTTTTTGAGCTTGAGTTTTATTTATGCTATTTAACAAAATGTATGCACAGATTGCTTGATAGAAGACCTCTAAGTGGTTTACAAAAGAGCCAGATTTTATGGTCTGGTGTAGAATTGGATCAGAGGCCTAGATTTGTGGACTGATCCCCAAAGTGATCAATAGGTGATCAGGAGGACTCTCCTGTGTGAGTGTCTGAGGGTCCTGCTCTTGCCACTTACCACCTACCTGGCCCAGGGCGTGGCCTGAAGCCTCACAGGGACTGCTGCGCTCTGCTGCCCAGGAGGACTCTCCTGTGTGAGTGTCTGAGGGCCCTGCTCTTGCCGCTTATCATCTACCTGGCCCAGGGTGGGGCCTGAAGCCTCACAGGAACTGCTGTGCTTTGCTGCCCAGGAGGACTCTCCTGTGTGAGTGTCTGGGGGCCCTGCTCCTTCCTGCCACTTACCACCTGGCCCAGGGCAGGGCCTGACGGGCCGCACTAGGACAGTTGCTGTTAATTGCTGGAAGGGTGCAGAGTGCTTTTTAAATGTTTTAAAATTTTTCTTTTGAATTTTTTGTATGTGGGGTGGGTGGGGGTGGGATGGATGTTTATTGGGCCTGGGAATTTGTTTGATTTCACGTTTTTGTAATTTTTACTGTTTTTTGTTTGTATTGTTTTATTGGTTTTTTGTTGTTTTTTTAAGGTGTTATTTTGTTATTAAGGGGGGGGGTCAGGGCTGCCGGGGAGTAGGCCCCAGCCAACAAAATGGCTGGGGCATGTTCCACAGGGGGGGAATGCACTGGGACAACCGATCTCAGTGATCACGGGTAGGAGGAGGAGTTACGCTAAGACCAGACCATGTCATTACAGAGGAGGCAGGTTTAGTCGTTGTCTGAGGACTATCCCTGCCTCCGGGTCTGGTCCTGACCGGATGGATACTAGAATCAGCAAGGGATACCCACATGACCTGAAGGTGCTGCTGTGCAGTGCCAGGTCAATGATTCATAAGACCACTGCCATCCATGACTTGAGCATGGATGGAAGACTTGACCTGGCATGTGTAACAGAGACTTGGTTGGATGAAGCAGATGGGCCTGTCCTTGCCACCGCTTGTCCACCAGGTTTCTCTTACGCACAGCAACCCAGGACATGTGGGCGGGGAGGGGGGGTTGCAGTGATTTTTAGGAAGTCATTAGTTTGCACCAGGTGTCCTATTGGGAAGACCCAGTTTTCCGAGTGCATGTTCTGGAAGTTGGGCAATAGGGGCAGTACAGGATTCCTTTTGGTGTACCGACCTCCCCGCTGCACCAAGGATTCCCTGTCTGAGCTGCTTCAGGTTGTGGTGGATGTTCTCCTGGAGACACCTAGCTTGGTTGTCCTAGGGGATGTTAACATCCATGCCGACACGACCTTACAGGGGGCCGCTCAGGACTTCGTGGAAAGCATGGCCTCCATGGGGCTGTCCCTGAATAAGTCTGGCCCAACCCACATCCGCGGACATGCCTTGGACCTGATGTTTACCTCTATGGATGTTGCTGATCTGACACTAAGTAAAAGCGAAACGAAAGAAGTGCCATGGTCAGATCACTTCCTGGTGCAACTGGACTTCTCTGCAACCCATCCCCTCTGCAGGGAGGTGGGACTGATTCGGATGGTCCGCCCCCGCCACTTAATGGATCCAAATGGTTTCCAGAGAGTGGTAGGGGATGCTTTATCCCATGTTGATGGCCTTTCAGCCGATTCCCTGGTGGCCCGCTGGAATGTAGAGTTAACCAGGGCTATTGACTGTTTGGCTCCGAAGCGCCCTCTCTGATTGCATGGAGCCCAGACAGCCCCGTGGTTTTCCACGGATCTGAGGGCAATGAAACAATCGTTGAGACGGCTAGAGCGCCGGTGGCGGATAACTCATTCCGAATCTGACCGGACACAGGTTAGAGCTCAACGTCGAGCCTACCAAGTGGCAATAGCGACGGCGAAGAAGAATTTATTCACCGCCTCTATTGCATCTGCAGAAAACAGCAGCAGGAGACTTTTTCAGGTGGTTCACAATTTAGCGGAATCACCTGCAACATCGGGGCCCAGTACGGGCCACATGATCTCCTGCAATGATTTCGCAAAGTTTTTTGCAGATAAAATCGCTCAGATTCGGGAAGAAGTAGACTCCACCGTGGGAGCAGGGCCAGGGCAGGAGAGTGCTAGAGTCCTGTCTAGTCAAGTTGTGTGGGATCAATTCCAATCTGTTACCTCCGAGGAGGTGGACAGGCTGCTTAGACGAGTGAAGCCAACCACCTGTCTCCTGGATCCTTGCCCATCCTGGCTTATAAAAGCTAGCCGGGAAGGACTGGGCGATGGGCTTCGTGGGGTGGTGAATGCTTCCCTCCGTGAGGGAGCCTTCCCAGACCCGCTGAAAGAGGCGGTTATTAAACCGCTTCTTAAAAAACCATCAATGCTCTGGTTATCTCCCGCTTGGACTACTGCAATGCGCTATACGTGGAGCTACCTTTGAAGGTGACCCGGAAACTGCAACTAATCCAGAATGCGGCAGCTAGACTGGTGACTGGGAGCGGCCGCCGAGACCATATAACACCGGTCTTGAAAGACCTACATTGGCTCCCAGTACGTTTCCGAGCACAATTCAAAGTGTTGGTGCTGACCTTTAAAGCCCTAAACGGCCTCGGTCCAGTATATCTGAAGGAGCATCTCCTCCCCCATCGTTCTGCCCAGACGCTGAGGTCCAGCTCCGAGGGACTTCTGGCGGTTCCCTCACTGCGAGAGGCCAAGTTACAGGGAACCAGGCAGAGGGCCTTCTCGGTAGTGGCGCCCGCCCTGTGGAACGCCCTCCCATCAGATGTCAAAGTGATAAACAACTACCTGACATTCAGAAGACATCTGAAGGCAGCCCTGTTCAGGGAAGTTTTTAACATGTGACATTTTAGTGTATTTTTCATCTTTGTTGGAAGTCGCCCAGAGTGGCTGGGGAAACCCAGCCAGATGGGCGGGGTACAAATAATAAATTATTATTATTATTAATAGAAGCATCATCAATAACAATTTATATAAAACCAATTTCAAATCAAATACAGGCAACTCCCCATTTGCATGCATGCCTCGGAACGCAACCCCCGTATAAATAGGGAGTTGCCTATACAGATAACATTATGTAGGTTCTGAGAACTATGCCATTATACTGGTGGTGGAATCAAACTACGGAGTTACAGTTTCTCATTTTCAGTAACTGAGGAAAAATAGTCACCATGGTTGCCCAGAGTAATCAGACAGATCTCCTGGTCCGCAGAGGCAAGAATAAGCAAAATATAAGTGTGAGCAGGTGTCAGAGAAAGGGTGTGGTCAGAGGGCACAGGATGGAGTCTTCTTGCTTAAGCTAAGCAGGTTCAGATCTATTTAGTGTTTGGATGGGTGACTCCCAGGGAACACTATGTATAAGGAAAAAAGGTGGAATATAATTATCCTAAGTTAAATAATAATAAAAAGACACCATTAGTCAAATAATAATGGAAGATTTCCATTGGTGGTACACTGTCAGATTCTGAAATAGCGTGTTTTTTTGTTTCTTTAAAACTGTATGTTGTGTGTGTTTTAGCCAAACAGTAAAACTGTGCTACACACTATTGTCACCCTCTAGGTTATGACATGTTTCAAGTATGGACACGCCAGAGATTGTCTGCCCATTCATCAGGCATCTCCCATTCTTCCATTTGCTCCCCTCTTCAAGAAGTAATCAGCAGTGTCCGCCCCTTTATGAGAGGTCAAAGACACATAATACTATGTTGTGCCTCTAGCACCAAACCAAAGGTGATATCTTGAGGGAAGCGGTCTGTTGTCAACTGCATTGTCATTGCACTACAAATGTTGGCATGTTAGAAAGGTCGAGACCTTTGTAGTGCTGATTTCCGAGGGCACAAATCTTTGCCTCTCCATCAGCTTTAATGTGCTTACAGTAAAATGTCTGTATTGGGTAAAATGGAAACGAAGACACCTCAAGGGTTTTTAGTTTGGCTTCTTTGCAGCTGCAGATATAAAATGATATAATTGTTCTCTTTGATAGAAGGAGAATGACTGTGATAGAGTAGCTGAAGGCAGATGATACTGTCATCCCTTCGACCCTTTAGTATCAGTGTTTATTTGTGTGTGTGGTATAGGCGGAGATATTTCTGCTTGCTATAGAAACATTTGACATATCTATGATTCTATGATCTGGCTACAGGTAAAAAAAAAAAAATCTCATGGGGTAGAAGCAAGACCACTATATTCCATGTATTGGCAACATTGAGGCTGGATTACTGCAATGCACTCTATGTAGGACTGCCCTTGAGCCTGGTTCAGAACCTCCATCTGATGGCAGAATTCTGCAGCCAGATTGCTGATTGGGGTATCTGGATGACACATGACACCGTTGTTAAGGCATTTGCATGGCCTGCCCATCTGCTATCAAGCCAGGTTCCATATTTTTGTATTAATTTACAAAGCCCCGAACAGCTTAGGTCCAGGGTACTTCAGGGACTACCTGAACCCCAGCTTGATAGCAAATTCATCCTTGTGAGCATGGATCCTTACGTGGCCTTGTAGAATCCCACAATGGGCCAGTGAGAACTGAGCATGCTCAGTAAACATGGAATACCACCTGACTGTTGGAGTGGGGAAACTGGGAAGCTGGGGCAGGCAGAGTGGACTAGAACATTGTGAAAGATAGCATGGCTGGCTGGAACCCTAAACCTGATCACTCCATAGTGCAGCACTTCATTGTTGGTCTCATGTGTCCATTATAATGTTTTATCTAATCCTTTCTAGCTGCTATTGGAACGGTGTGATCAGATCAGTCACTGTCTGTCTGTCTGTCTGTCTGTCTGTCTGTCTGTCTGTCTGTGTTGCCATCCAGTGCTACTGCCCTTCTTTCAAAATGGAGTTGGACAAATCTCATATGGGGTGGTCCACATTAGTTCACCTTCACTTAGGCCATAAGCAAAGTTTTCCCAACAACTCAGCGGTGCAGGAGTCGTCACTTCATACTACGGAGAAACTGTTGATGTCTTATCAGTGATGCAGAGTAACTTGGGCGTCTCCTCCTATTTGAACTCCCTGAAAGCCCACCTACATGTTTGGAAATCTGGTAGAGAGATTCAGGATAGACAAAAGGACACACAGCACATAGTTATATACAAGTTGCTAATATAAGAGATGGTGTTGGCTTTGATTAAGGCCCCATCAGCACATTAAAGAACTATGATACCACTTTAACAGTCATGTCTTCCTCCTTGAAGAATCATGGGAACTGTAGTGTATTAAGGGTGCTGAGAGTTGTTAGGAGAACCCTGAACCCCTCACAAAATTGCAACTCCCAGAATGAGTTAACAGTCATTCCCTCTTCCCAGCCAGCCTGAAGTGTGACCATTCTTGTTCAGAGTTCCCTCTTCTGTGTGACCATGGAATTTCAGAGCTTATGCAGCTTCCGTCCTTTGCAAACATAGCTACATAGGAACTATCTGCTTCATCAGATAAATGGTCAATTCCCATCCAGATGAATTCCCATCCACATCAACTTCTTCTTTCTCACGGCAACCAACCAGCTGCATCCAAGAAGACCACATGCAGGGCATTATAGGAATAGCCCTTTCCTGCAAGTGTGTTGTAGTTGCAGGCATTCAGTGGTACATGAAACTGGACCCCTGTGGGCTTGAACATGATTTGGGCTTGGCCCCTGATATGTCTTTCCCTTCAGATATTCTGAGCTCTTTGAATACCACTGCTTGGAATTTCATTTTTCTTTCAGATGACTTGCAGTTGACTTTGGGAAATCATTTCACTCTACAGCTCTCTGCTGCCTATTGCTGCCAATGATAATAATAGTAGGTTGTATCCAATGCTAATCCTACTCAGACCAACTGAAATTAATTGACTTGGCTAATTTAGCTTCATTGTTTCAGTGGGTCTGCTCTGAGTATAGCTTAGCTGGACACAACTTCCCCAAGTGGTGCAGATTAAATGTTCAAGGTTGTGATCCTGTGCACAATTGTCCAGGAGTAATTCCTGCAGCAATAGTGACATTAACCTTGGAGTAAATGTGCGTGGGATTGGATCACATGGCACTTGAGGTGTTTTGAAGGGAGAAAATGTATATGCCTCTTAAAATAAAACAAAATCAGAATGCCACATCAGTTTCTGTTTTGAGGAAGGCATCGACTGCTCTTTCCCCTGCTTTGGGTCGCACAATGTCTGGAAATGTTAACAAGAAACCTTTTGGAACGTTTGCTGACAGCTGTTGTGGCTTTCTGCCACGGAGCTTGCAAGCAGCATATATCACATCTGTAGCTACCGACAATGGAAAGGTCCAGGACATAGGACACGCTGCTAGTTGTAACCTGAAGCAAATATAGTTTAGTTGATGTGGCACAGTTCCATTAATGTAGCAATGCAACAAATTGCAATGATTCCTTTTGTAATTGCAAAGCATTATATGGAATTTGTAAGTGCGGCATATCGTCTGGTTTGATGGTTTGTTTGTCTCTGTCCTCCCAACAAATGAAGTGAGTAAAAAACATATAGGCTGGAATTTAATGGGCTGAAATTCAACAGCGGAGCTAATGTATATCGGTGAGGAAAAATTGCAGATTAGCTTTTCTTAAATATATAAAGACTATGATGACAAATAGATATATTGTTACAGTTGTCGTCTGGGCTCTTTATTATCACTCAATATGCCTCTTGTAATTTTCTCATTTGCAACTGTAGTTGAGTAATAGACAGAATTACTTCATCCCCTATTTGCTTTGCTTCAGAGGCTACGAAAACATTAATGCTAATATTATCATACACTTCATATGCGAGTTTATAATGCAGGGAATGGTAACATTTTGTGTAATGTTTAAATTTCGATGGAATGGGATAAATAGAACTGGCACTCGTCTTGTAATGAATTCAGTTTAGCAAGCAGCTGGAGAATGGAAAAGAAGTCTGTTCCAGACCAGGGAAGCATACTGTCCCCATAGTGGTATTGCTGTATATGAATAAATGAAACACATCCAGAATCGCATAGTCAAACAGGCTATCTCCCCTCCCTTTTTCTTAGTTGGAAAACAAAGAAGTCTGAGCATCCATTTTATAAACTTAATAAAGCAGGTGTGTTGTAATAACTGTAAGTGGCTATCAAGACGTTGGGTGATTAATGTGCTTCCGAAGGTTGAAAGATACATAGACATTAGATCTGCTAAACATGTCAGAATAATGGTTGGCGAATTTTCACATTTTACCTCCCATGTGGTACAAATCGAGGGATGATTTTTCAAGAGGCAAATAACCCAGTCCAGAAATTTATATGCACCGAGTTGTGAATGCAAAGGCATTTTAAACCATTATTTGGCTCTGGAGATTTTATGTAGTGTGAGATCAGGAGTGGCCTTTGGCCTCTCTTGCTTTCCTCTACCTCTACTAGTGAGCTTGTCAGAAGCATCTGGTATGTGCAAAATAGGATGCTAAAACAGGGTCCCAGGATATGGTTTAAAGGCACATGAAGCTGCTACCTAGAGGAAGCTAAGCAGGTTCTGGGTGTGGTCTGTGCCTGGATGAGAGAAACCACATGTTTGCTGCCTTGGGGCCCATATAAGCACAAATATTGCTAAACTAGCATACCCTCCAAGTGCCACTAACAGGATGACCACGTTTTTCCTACAGCCGCCATGCATTCTACCTTGCTCCCGGGGTGCCCCAATATTTCACTGCCAGTGGATAGGGGCCATGGAATCAGCTGCCGGAGTGGTAGCAGCATTAGGAAGGAGGCGTAAGGGCTCCTTCCCAAAGCCTAGTTAGCATAGCCAAGCATTTGCCAACCTGCTTCCCCCAAGATATTCTGGGCTGATGTGTGTTGCAATATAGAACATCTGGAGGAAACCAGCTTGGCGAAGGTGCCAGAGCCCATATATTAATTCTGAACACCTGGGCATCCCTCACATTGCTTTCCCCCAGTCTTCCTGATATATGTTAGGCTAGGGCACAGTTCAAAGGAGGTAGGCTATGTTGCCGTAGAAATGTAATGGATTAATGAAAGTGGATGTGTTTCCGTGTGCCTCTGCTTCCCTAGGATCGCTCTTCCCTGAGATGTGGCTCAAAGGCGAAAAGTACAAATGGAGAAATGTTGTTCGACTGAGATGTGGCTCAAAGGCGAAAAGTACAAATGGAGAAATGTTGTTCGACAGCACCATTTTGGTGTGTGGTTTTTATCTTCTATTTCTCAGGCATTGTCTTAAGGCACTTTTTTTTTTAAAGTGTACAGTAGCAGTGTGTAAATGGCAAAGTGAGCAAATAAGATGCAGTTGGTTTTTTTCCCCAGTTCAACATTTCTGATGCCTTTTAGTGTTACTTACGGTTAGTCTACCGGTTGTCCCCCTCTCCCTCCTCCCTGATTTCTGCTTACTGTAGCAAAATTACATCAAATGCAAGATAACAAAATACTGTCAGGCTGGGATTGTTTTATATGGACAGCATTAGACAGGAGCAGAAAGATCTGGTGCACTAATAGGCAAACTCACATGAGCGACCTAGTCCATTGACAGATTTTTCCTTTGTTCTCTCACTCGACCCACTTTCTGCCAGTGACTTGTGACATATTTTGCAAGAGATCAAATAAGCCCTTGACACCTGATTGCAATGTAGTGCTTGTTTACAGTTGCAAGGGTTCCCTCCCCTCCAAAAAAAAAAAAAAAAAAAAAAAGGACCCTTAGACAAGATGGAAGGTTTTAACTTGAAGTAATTAAATTTGCATTGGGACTGTGACAGGCATTTCCTTACATATGCCTCCAGCTGAGCAACTTTTACCATAATGGGCCTCCAAGGCACCAAAAGAAAGGCAGGCTGCTGGTGAGATAGTTACCTTTCCACTATTGTTATCTGCTCATTTGAATATTGTCAAAGCCCTCTGTCACCATGCGCTGCCTATGAACATCCAAGGGATGTGGCTGGCTACTTTTGCATACAGAACAGTGGATGGTCCTTATTTGCATTTGGTAGAATGCAGGTTATCTTCTTTGCAGTGAAATACAGTGGTACCTCGGGTTACATACGCTTCAGGTTACATACGCTTCAGGTTACAGACTCCGCTAACCCAGAAATAGTGCTTCAGGTTAAGAACTTTGCTTCAAGATAAGAACAGAAATTGTGCTCGGGCGGTGCGGAGGCAGCGGGAGGCCCCATTAGCTAAAGTGGTGCTTCAGGTTAAGAACTGTTTCAGCTTAAGAACGGACCTCCGGAACGAATTAAGTACTTAACCCAAGGTACCACTGTAGCTTAGTCTTAAGTAGCATTTGCATGCTTCAGGTACGGAGGCTGCATTATATGTCAGATGGGGAACATCTGGACTGGAACTTTCTATCTAGCCCTTAAGACTCTTTCCATGTGATGTCCCACACCCTTTGCCTCTGGCCCAAGCGCACCAGTGGAATGTGGCTCCTGGAAGGTTTCCCATGAGTACATGTGGCTCCCAGGCTGAAAAAGGTAGCTGCTGCTGCTGCAGCTACTGGAAGCTCTTGATCCTGCAATGGCTATTTTCACATGCAGCACTAAGGCTAAGCTATAAAGTAGTGGTAGTTAATCCCTCGTTTGGGCCCCCCCAGGCATTTTTATGTCCCCTTCCCCCCCAAAAGCTCAACCAACTTGGGTGGCAAAAAGGAAAAAATGCAGTGGATATGGCTCCAGGGTGGGAGGAGACTGTTGTCTGTTGCAACTTGAGGCAAAGACACAGCAAAGTAGGGAAAGAAAATCACAAAGAATCTGGGATGCTGGTCTGAGGGACCAGGATACAGGCTGGCAGAAGAGAGTGAAATGGATCGAATCAAAGAACCAAATCTCTTAGTCCCATGTTTCCAAAAGGAGCAGGGAAGAACTCTGCTGTTCTTATTGATTTAATTTGGACTGCTTTTAATATGAATTGCAGATTCTGCATAATTAATAATTACTTAACAACAACAACAACAAGAAGAACAACAACAGGTACAGCCCTGTTTAGGGAAGTTTTTAATGTCTGATGTTTTATTCTGTTTTTAATATTTTGTTGAAAGATGCCCAGAGTGGCTGGGAAAACCCAGCCAGATGGGCGGGGTATAAATATTATTCCTGGCAGACAAATGAAAGATAATATTAGGAATGTAATTAACGTTTTGGAATATTTGAATGCCAGGAATGATAAGCAAGATATGTTGATATTTGTGGATGCAGAAAAGGCCTTTGATAATATTTATTGGGAATTTATGTTAAAAAACTTTGAAATGATGGATATTGGACAAGGAATTATGAATGGTATTGGGGCAATATATAGAGACCAAAGAGCAAAATTAATAGTTAACAATGTGGTAACAGAAAACATAAAAATAACTAAAGGAACTAGGCAAGGGTGTCCACTTTCACCACTGTTATTTATCACGGTACTCTTAAGAGCAATAAGAGGAAATAAACAGATAAAAGGGATAACGGTAGGAAGTAAACAATATAAGGTTAAGGCCTTTGCCGATGACTTGGTACTAACTTTGGAAAATTTGACAAATACTGTAACAGAAGTTTTGAATGAAATAGAACAGTTTCGCCAATTGGCGGGATTTATTTTGAATAAGAAAAAGACAAAAATGTTTAGTAAAAATATGGATCGAGAAACCACCGATAAAGTGCAGCAACAATTAGAAATAGAAGTGGTAAAGAAAGTTAAATATTTAGGAGTTTGGTTAACCCTCAGAAGTATTGATTTGTATCAGAATAACTGCATACCAACTTGGAGTAAGATTAAAAAAGACTTAGAGGTGTGGGAAAGAATGAAATTCTCATTTTCGGGAAGAATTGCAATAATAAAAATGAACGTGCTACCAAAGATGTTATTTCTATTCAGCTATCTTTAAAAATTGGCAAAGAGAAATTTCAAGGTTTATATGGCAGGGTAAGAAGCCGAGAATAAAGTTTAAGCTACTGACTGATTTAAAAGAAAGAGGAGGCTTCGCCCTGCCAGACCTGAAATTATATTATGAAGCATCTTGCCTCTGCTGGTTGAGGGAATGGATGAAATTAGAAAACACTGATTTGCTAGATCTAGAAGGTTTTGATAATAGATTTGGGTGGCATGCTTATTTATGGTATGACAAAAAGCGAGTAAAAGGTTTTGAAAACCACACCATAAGAAGGTCTTTGATAGAGGTTTGGGAAAAGTATAAAAACTTGCTGGAAGTAAAAACTGCATATTGGTTGTCACCATTAGAGGCGCTGAGTGTGAAAAAAATCAATATGAAAGGGGGGTGGGCAACATACCAGAATTTAATAATAAAAACAGAAGGTAAATGGAGGTTGAAGTCGTTTGAAGAAGTTAAGGAACATGTTAATGATTGGCTGCATTATTTTCAAATTAATGAAATGTTTAAAAAAGATCTAAAACTAAGAGGTTTTGAGGATAAAGAGTCGAAATTTCAGAAAGAAATAATAGTGATATTAAAGTTTTGGCTAAAATGTATAAGATATTATTAGAATGGTATACAAAAGATGAAGAGGTAAAATCGCTTATGATTGACTGGGTCAAAGATTTTGGATATAATATACAAATGGAGGATTGGGAGAAATTATGGAAAGAAGGTTTAAGATTCACTGCATGTGCAACAATAAAAGAAAATGTGATGAAAATGATGTATCGATGGTATGTAACACCAGTGAAGTTAGCAAGGATGTATAAAGGATGTAACAAATGTTGGAAATGTAAAGAAAAAGAGGGTACATTCTATCATATGTGGTGGAAGTGTAAGAAAGTAAAAAGCTTTTGGGAAATGATATATAACGAATTGAAGAAAATGTTTAAGTACACCTTTGTTAAGAAACCAGAACCGTTTTTACTTGGTATTACAGGGAATGAGATAAATAAGAAAGAAAGGAAGCTATTTTTATATGCAGTGACTGTGGCAAGAATACTGATGGCTCAGAAATGGAAGCAAGAGGAGCTACCTACATTAGAAGAATGGAGATTGAAGATGACGGACTTTGCAGAACTTGATAGACTGACGGGAAGGATCCGAAATTGACGAGACCAAAGATTTATAGAAGACTGGGAAAAGTTTACAGAGTATGTGCATAAATTAAGTGATAATCAAATAATGCTTGTAAGCTTTAATGAAGCTCTGTAAAAAGAAATGTTAGAATATGAGTAAAATAAGATTTTATTTATAAAAATAATAGAAGTAAGGTTTTAGAAATGTGTAAGAAATCAAGAAGGGAAAGAGTATCAGTCAAGTTGAGGGAAGTCAAAAAAGAGAATGGATATAAAAGAGATGTATGAACTGTATAAATTTTATATTGGAAAAAATTGAATAAAAATTATTTTTTTAAAAAATAAATAAATCATCATCATCATCATCATCTATATTGCCTTTCTGCCAATGCATTCAGGTGTTTAGCAGTTTAAAGTAATGGCCTACATCGGGGTGGGGACTCTGGGATCCTCCAGATGTTGTTGGACTCCAACTCCCAGCAGCCCCAGCCAGCATGGCCAATGGATGGGGTGATGGGAGTTGTAGTCCAGCACCATTTGACGTGCCATATGTTCCCCTATCTCTGGGTTACATCTTAATAGATCTGATACCAAAGGAGAAAGGGTTAGGAAAGGAGCAGGCAGTTAAGCCACTGCAGGGGATAGTTCTGGGAGTGGAGAGAGCCAAATGGATGGTCCCAGGCAGGCCAGTGGAAGGTGTTTTGCTGCCTCATTTACCCCCCCCCCAACTTGGTGGATTCCATTCTGGGTGAAGAGGAGGGTCTCACTTCTCCCCCTGCTGCAGCCTGGTGAAATTGAAGCCCGTGACTTCAAAGGGCTGGGCTGGGGGAAATGAGGCAAAAAAGCTTGGGTGGTATCTAACTTGTGCAAGGATTTCCACTTGTGTAATGGAACTCCCACGTCCCTCAATCTGTTCTGGGGTTTTTGTCAACCCTAGCCTGGAGCAAATGTGGTAACCAGGGTGCACACAGTGGGGAGAATAGTGCATACATCCATGCACTGACAGTTCATGGTAGCTGGATACTGCCCCTTATTAGCGATCCCTAAGACCATTAGCATTAGAATAGTTCTTTGTATCACAGTGATGATGTCTGTGTGCTACATATTCAGAATTGTTTGTACTTGGGTATAGTTCAGCATGCTACAAATGACCGTGCCATTAAATTTCAGGGTGGATTATAGTCCCATATTTCTTTTTGATACCTCTTCTTTTTCTTTGCTGGGAAATGAAGCATCACACTCAACAGTGTCCAGGAAAGATCATTTAAAACAGTTAAACAGGAAACAAACATTATATGCATCTTTCCTGACCTGTTGTTATTGCCTGCCTTGTGTACAACATAGGTTAGGAGAAGTAATTATTTTCAGTCCACTGACTACGCGCAAGATCAATAGCTTCTGAAAGGACTATAATGATGGGCTGACCCAACCGGCTCTTGCATTATTCCTTGTTTATACTCCTCTCATCTCTCTCACCTTTGGGCTACAACAAAATATAATTTATGTTTAGTATTGCTACATAGGAGATGAAGGGTCAGTGTTTAATGAGGGGCAACCGTGATTGGTATGCAGGTGTAGGAAATCTTTCATTGGTGGAAGACAGTCAATAAAGTGCTACCATGAAAGATGTATCAGTTGAAAAACATAGAAGATGGTGAGAGCGGACAACAAATTCAAGTTCTTCATTAATAACGCCTGCTGTCCTGCTCCAATTACCTGGAAACCAAATTCCTGATGGAAACAGGAATAGCTTGAATGGTCCAGTCTTGTAAATCTTAGTGGTTCCCAGTGTTGGGATGTGTGTTTGGTGATCTCTTCCCATTGCTGAGGTCAAGAATATATGAAGGGAAGGAAGGGATCCTGAATGGTATAATGATCAGAGGGTTGGATTAGGACCTTGTAATTTCTCTGCCCTCTCTTCAGTTGCTGCTTTGTTATCTGACCCCTTCCTGTTTTGGACCATGTAACTGGTTTTGGGCCCCCAAATGTGGCACCCAGCTCTCCCACCTTACTAGATTGTGACTGCCTGGAGTCTTACATTTCCTGAGACCTGACATTTTACGCTTTACATTTCAGTTATTTTGAACTTAGGTTTGTGTCCCTGGGAACAAAAGGTGAAAATTGCCCTCCATTTCAAGTCTGAAAGAAGCTCCAAGCTGCTGAGTTCTGTACTGTTGCAAACCCATTGCAATTGCAGAATTTGAAAATAGTTGCCAGTATAGCATCACTAAACGACAACTTGAGGCATAATCCTCCAGGAATATTTCTTGAGCAAACCTAATTTGAACAAATGTGGCTTGCACAAGAGTGCACATGTGAAAATCCCCTCTGTTCTTCTGAAACATGTACAAAAGCTGCCTTGGTGAATTATGCCCTTATTTATTACATAATAAACGTCCTGTTGCCTTGTTAAGCAAAACATGGTTCTGGTGAACTTTTGCTGCCTGTTTGGAATTCCTGCAGAATTGTGGTAGCTGATTTGCTTTTAGATCCTCAGCAAAACAAACTACCAAGATGTTGAACATTGAGGGTAATGCAGTCATTGGACTTGGTAAATATGTGCACAGAAATGACATGGGCTCCTTCTTTGTGGACAACACACAATAGTACCTCTTGGGAGCAATGTCGTTTAAAAAAAAAAAAAATCACCAAGGCATATTTAATAGTTTTCCCATAGTCTAGAGTTGTGTGTTTCAGTGAGTGAGACTGGCCCTTGTGCGCGGCATTTAATGAATTATTGAACTTTGGAGAACTTTTGAGAATCCAAGGCTCTGTGTGACTGAGCAGGAGACATGAAAAATGTTCTTTATCTTCCAGTGTATCTAAGAGACAGAAATAGATGCTTGATCAGACAATACGAGCCCTGAGTGAAGGATGGTATTAGCATTAAATATTTACATGTGTAGGGAGCATCCTGACAGGAGAAAAGAGACGGTGTGCTTATTGTCAAGTTGAATAGAGCCAACTGCACTGCTGGCTGCTTCTGTAAGCCTTTCTTTTCCTTGAATAACCAGGGAACTATATTTGTAAGAAATGAGAAAATGCCTCTTAAAAGGAATCCTTTGGTGTTAGGAACACTTGAAGATTGGGGATAAGTTAATAATCACTTGAAACTGTGGTGTAAAATGCTGGGAGCACTCATTGGCGATACACACCCAGAGGCTTGGATTCAGAAGGAGCCTTCAGATTTATAGGGGTATAGTCTATTTGTTTCCTGCATGAGGAAATGAATAGCGGCCCTTTTCAGCAAACATATGTATGTCAGTCTTGAGCTGGAAGGAGAATGCAAGATGGATAATAACTTCAGAAAGAGATTTCCTTGTTTTCAACAGACTTTTGGTGGAGGAAATGAATTTAGGTTTTAATTCTTTGTTGAAATGTCATTTTGAAATCATTATCGTTACTCTTTTTTAAGTTTAATACTCTCCTTATGAGACTCCCATAAGAGAGCAAACGGCTAGGTGACTATGATATAAATAAATTAAGTTGTAAGCTTATTGAGGCATGGATCGGTCCCTTTCTTGCTGCTGCTGTTGTTCAAAAAGTAGGAAGTGCTGGGTATCCATGTTGTTGCAGAGTTACGACCATCGTGTCCTCTTAAGCCTAAACTAGCCCTCTTGCTACTTTCACTGTGGCGATGCTCAGCCCTTGGGAATTTCATGCCCACAAGGCTATAGTGTGAAGCAGAATTTGCAGTGCAAAATAGGACCATCGTATAATTGGAGGGTTCAGACATAGCACTATGTGTCTCAGGCTTGCATGCTTCCCGCCCCCCTCTGCTCCTCCAACATCATGAACATGTCCTTCTAAAGGAGCTTGGTAGCTTCTAGTTTAGATTAATGACAGTTTAGAATTATGTCCAAAGCCTGAAGTGTAGTCATAGCTATGGGTTGCTAAAATAAAACAAACTTCTTAAAGTATGAATTGAAGTTGACTTGTTTCAGCTAACCATAGTTAACATTAATAACAGTTTATTGGGTTCAGAGGCCATGCAGAAGTATAGTTAATCCAAAGTGGAAAGTTTCAGTCTCTTCACAGATGTGCTGGATTGAGGATGGGGAGGGGACAACACACAACCCTGAAACTCACCTAGGCTCATAATTGTAATGCTAAACTATGGTTTAGCATTTCTTTGTCTGTAATGGAGATTTTCTTTCATGGTGAAAGCAGAGTGGGTACCATTCTGACTAATGCGAATACTGCAAGTGTCACTTACCTGAATTGTGGTAGCAGCGCAATAGTCTTAGTATTTGCTACCCTGGTACATTACCATTTTCTCATATAGCATTGCAAAATACATTTTTCTGCTGTTTTTCTTCTTATGCACACACAATTCCCTCCTCTGACATCTGTCCCCAGACATTTGCAAGTTAATCTTCCTGCCAAAGGTCAGTCCAATTCTAAATTCTTTCTCCTGATATAGGTCATTCTTGGTTATGGAAACTTTGGTGGAAATTAACATATTGGAAGTGTAGCATAATGGCCTATTTTAAAAATAGTAAATCTGGAGAACATAAATTGTGGCAGTTTATTGTATAAACATGTCACACAATTATGATTTATAGAAAAATAAATTCTAAAAAAACAGGATAGGTAAATTAGATTTATTTATTTAAGGCATAAAGTTTGTTACACTGTGATAAACCTGTTTGGATTTAATGATCTGTCATGTTGAGCAATTAAAAGCAAGATATTAATACTGAAGCAGAATGACATGAAACAGTTACTCTTTCTTAATGCATTTTTTGCCATTGACATCAAAAGAGGAAGAAAAAACCCTATAGCTATTTAATATATGGTGTGCTGTTTCAGAGGTTGCTAACTATTTCCCGCCCCCCCCCTTAATAATAAGTCAGATTGTTCTGGTGGAGTTGGAGAGCAACTGATGTTTCGATGCAGAATGGGGATTGTAGAGAATGTTTGAATTTCCTGACACTAATTGCAATCCCTACTGTCGTTACGTTGCACGCATCCTGTGATTTATCTAAATATTAGTCCCCTTGCACCTCCCTCATACATTATGTGTTGTAGACAGAAGTGCATGAGGCTGTGACACCCTGCCCTATCTCTCCTTTTCACCCGATCCATACCTTGAAGTCTTTGGGTCTATACAGTGTTGCACTCTCATGGAGGCTGGCGATCCATGGAGAGTGGATGCAGATGTGCCAGTTAAGGCTAGACCAAGTCTAAAATAACCCTGACTGTAAAGTCATACATTCCACAGAAGATAGACATGATAGCGTTTTGCATTATTGGGCATGCAATCATTTACTCTTGGGATGCTCCTGGTTCCATCTGTTTACCTCAAAACCTCTACTGCGTCAGGGAGCGAAAGTGAACTTTCACTGCCTGCTTTTAGTGTGAAGGCTGCAGTATGGAGTTTTTGTGGCCATCGCTCATATCACTATAACATCCATTTGCTATTAGCATATATAAAGAAACTCTATTATTCCCCAAATTTTAGAACTTCCCTTGGAGAACATTCCAAACTCCTAGCCTGAGCATATTCCAGAATTATATTCTTACTGGTTGCGGTGACTGGGGATTATGATGCTGATACTGATACCAGAAGCAAATGAATATTTCCAGAGCATCCCCCTTCCTACCCACCCCAAGCACAAACCAGCACCTGCCAGGTGGAGGGATGGAGCCACGCAGAGCAATGAATGAGACTGGTCCCAAGGAAGAATACAATCCCTGAAAAAATATAATGAATCTCCTCCTCTGCCTTTCTTGGCTCTCTATGCCATAAGGTGAAGAAGTACACACACACACACACACACACACACACACACACGTTTGAAGTAGAGTAGGGTAGTGGGGAATATACCCACTAGAGATAGACAAGAAATCTGAACTTTGGGGGTAGGCCAGTCTAGAAACTGACCTTTGCTAACAAGTAGTCTTGTACCCCCTAGGACAGGCATCCCCAAACTCGGCCCTCCAAATGTTTTGGGACTACAACTCCCA
The DNA here is from genome assembly GCF_951804945.1 of Podarcis cretensis. NCBI lineage: Eukaryota > Metazoa > Chordata > Lepidosauria > Squamata > Lacertidae > Podarcis > Podarcis cretensis. Next base: position 55,104,854 of record NC_137177.1, read on the forward strand.
TCATCCCTAGCTAACAAGACCAGTGATCAAGGATGATGGGAATTGTAGTCCCAAAACATCTGGAGGGCCGAGTTTGGGGATGCCTGCCCTCGGAAATGTACTTAAGAGATCCTGGGAACAAAGCACTGATCTGTTAATTTTCTGTTTTTCTCTCTTACACCCGCCAAATCCTTGGGTTTTGTTTTATTCTTTTTTTGGGGGGGGGGGAGGGAGTTGTTTACTTCAGTTAAAACAAACCACAATTCCAGGAGTTCAGATGTAACAGAGAACTGTAGCACAACATTATGAGGCACAGCATTGCAGAACCATAATTGTGTGTCTGTGTTTTCTTATTCCCATTTTGCACACCTCAACATGGCAAAGGTAAGTTCAAGGTTAACTTGTTCCCATAAATACCCCCGTTACGTTGTCTAGTCTTGGAGGGGTGGCAAAAGGCAAAAGTCGCATTGTACCCTGCCTTTGCCTATGGTTGCCTCTGTAATGGTGGGTGGGGATGCTTCTTGGTTCCACACTGACTAAATTAGCTATGCAACTTCCTTGGGTTGAGAAGATGAAATTTATGTGCACGTCGCTAGGTGGCACTGCAACTTCACTGAACTCAGCAGAGTCTTGAGCCTTTCCTTGCTGCTGCTTCAGCTGCTTTGGTTTCTAGGTGTCAAGGAAATTGTTTTATTGTTAAAGGGCATAGTGTAATATATTCATCTCCATCCAAGGCAGCCATTTAATGCCCTGAAACATGGCCCTCTCACAGCTCTGGCCTGTTAACTATGCTTATTTGGTGTAATAATTAGCAGAATTTCTCACTAACAGGGGCACTTACCAACGCCTCACATTTTTCCTCTGTGTTTTTGTACGTGACAGATTGCGCATTCTGTGAATAAAGTTAAGCGGGTCAAAACCTCAGCCCTGTACGACACCGCTATTTTCCACACAATTGTTTTTGAGCGGGTGTACATTAACCTCTTCCTGGATCTTTGCGACATCTAATGCAAACATTTATATATTTTTTTTAGCTTTTTGAGCAATAGGCTGGGAAAGGTTTGCAAACACGATGCTGTTAATTGTTCAACTTTGGGTGGGAAAGGCAGAAAATAAATGAATAGCTATGGGAGAAAAAGAGAATGGATGCCACTGGGAATTCCAACATGAAAGAAGGCTGTTGTGGTATACTGTAGATTACACGCACAGACCCCACCTCACCTTTAGGTTATTCAGGAACAGTTTCACACGTGTTGCACTGTTGATGATGTTTTTTAGCAACAGGAAAAACCAAACACCACTACAAGCCGTCTTCCTTTACTTGGCGTTTTAGAAGATAGAGTTAATTGGATTCAGAGCTGCCTGCATTTTAATTCCTTTCAACCATAGGATTCTTGAGCAGAAAGGGACCTCAAAAGTTATCAAGTCCAACCCTGCTGACATTGTAGGAAACACACTACTGCAGCGTCCTTGTTAGGAGGCCATTCAACCTCTGCTTAAAAATGTCATTGCCTTTGCATTCATAAGGCAGCCGTGGTCCCAGGGCTGCATTTGCCCATGGCTGACCGTGTTTGTGTGTGGAAGTAGAATACCAATTGTGGGTGTGGCAGCTCCACAATCTCACATGTATTTTCTTCCCCTCTCTCTCACACAAACACGCACCACAAACCACACACATACTGGACAAATACACATGTACGACACAAACACATAGCCTCCCCCTCCTGAGCTGATCTGAGCAGAAGAGGATGAGTGGGGAAGGAATGAGAACTCCCGTCCTCAATCAATAGGGATGCAAATTGCCTTCTCACTGATTATAAGGGTGCTGGGCATGGTCTGGCCTACAGATTTAAATGTCATAGCGTCTACCTCAATTATTCGTTGTGACCACTGATAAAATTGGGACGACTTGTGAGGGCAGAAAAAATTGCTTGGGTGGCAGCATCAGTTGCCCAAGCTGGGGGTGCGACACCCATGCCTTCAGGGAATGGGTGAGTTTAAAATCCAGGAAGCTGCCTTACGCTGAGCCAGACTTGTTCAGTATAGCTCACTGTTCTGTGTAGACACTGACCGGCAGCAGCTGTCAGTGGTTTTAGACAGGGCTCTTTTGTGGCCCTACCTGGAAATGAACCTTGGGATTGAAAGTGGGACCTTTTGCCTGCAAAGCAAGGGCTGTACTTCTGAGTTAAAGTTAAACACTGATTTCCTCCAGTTGATGTTGGATGCCTTCTGGAGTTTTAAGTTTGGCTTTTGAAATAATATTTGCCAGCTGTGCAAAGAATGGTAGCCCTTTGGGTCTTGCTGTTGCATCCGGGCATGTCCACCTTGGGTCCACCTTCAGAGTTCAAGAGTTGTTTAAGATTCACCGCTTCTTAACTTGAAGTATATAATTAAAACTGCAGTGGTTAATGTTTCTTCCTCTTCCCCAAAAACGGATGTGTTTATTTTGTTCCTTTCTGGGATATTTTAAGTGTCCTAGAAAAGGGATGGACACCCTACCCTGTGCTCAGAATGGACCTTTCTCCTTAGATCCCCGTCCCCCCCCCCCTTCCAATCCTTCTTATTGCTCAGGCATTTTGAGAGCTCAAGCATTTTGGAAAATGATTGTTGAAGCAAGATCATCCATTACTTTTGTCAACATATCTTTGGATACTGGGTGGGGTTTTTTGGTCATCTTAATTTTATACCAGATTTAGTCCCCAGAATGAAACCTGATGTAGTATTAAATGCTCTAGGGATTACTATACTTCAGGGATGGGGAACTGATGACTCTCCAGATGTTGGACTCTGACTCCCTTTATACCCACCCACCCAGCATGACCAATGATCAAGGCTGATGGAAGTTGTAGTCCAGCAAGATCTGGAGGATCACTGATGGCTCATCCTTGCTGTTCTGGTTCTGATACTAACTGGCTTAAGGCCATTCTTTGAGGTTCATGCCTAAGGGCAGATTTGAACCTAGGTCCCCCCAGCCTTAGTCCAACCCTCTAACCATTACTCTCTTGTCCCTCTTTATGACTTAGTTATTACTGTATTGCATTTATGACCCATCTTCCCTCTAATGAGCTTAAGGGGGGATACATGGTTCTTCCTCTTCCCCCTTTTATCTTCCCAACAACCTGACAAGGTAGGTTTACTTTGGCCACTGAACACATCAACCTGCAATAAATCAAGTCAAGTTGCTTTGAGACTTTTTCCTATTTAATATATTTATTAATAAAGTAATACATAAATAAAATCAGTGAGGGGAGGGGGGAAATGTGGAGCAAGAGACTTGTCTGTTGAGAACACCAAACACGTAGTTTGCATTATTTTATTTTCACACTCCCCTTGCCCCACCCAAAATTCATTTCATTCGTTCTTCTGAATGAAAAATTGGGCACGCATACCCTCCATCATTACTCCAATGAAAATAGGGACATTTCTCTCTCCCCTGCCCAGTTGACCCTCCTTGACTCCTCCATTTTTGTGCCCCCTACCCCCTGCAGAATATTTCTTATCAGAAGAAGGGTGAGTGCCACCACAATTACATGGCAGCACACACGCCCTCCACCGCGCTGAGAAAAACCATTAATCCCGATATTATTTTATTTTATTCATTGGTAGATTTAGAAAAAGAAAAACACACACCAATAAATAAATTTCCGAAAGGGGCAAGATTAGATGCAGATGCACAAAGCATTTTAATTTTTTAAAATCAGGACACCTTGCTCTCCACTCCCACTTTCTTCCCACCCAGGGCTGCCCTGCCCTCTACCTGCCCTCAAAGCTGGCACATCACGTGGAGCGGGGCCTTGGCAGCGGCAGCCTCTCCTCCTCCTCCTCATCCGTTTTCCAGCAGCCACCATGAGCTGCTGCAAGGAGGAGGCTGGCAGCAGTGGCCATCAAGAGGTAACAGGATGCTCCTTCAGAGCTGCTGCCATTGCTTGGGACAAGTGCTGGCTCATATTCTGGGATCAATCAGAAGCCAGGATGGCTTTCAGAATTACAGGTCTGTCCCTGGAAAATCGGGACACTTGGATCGTCTGGGCACTATGTTTGGCCTGTGGGCTCTGGGTACAACAGCAGAAGTTGGGAGCTGGGATTGGAGTGATGGTCATTGAAAATAATTAGTTGTTTTGTACAGGGTTTGTAGGCCCCTAAACATCTCAAATGAAAGTTGTGACCTTCTAATTCAAGCTTTTGGTGGACAGGGGTCGGGCAAGATGGAACTTAATCTCTGTGCCAAATTAATTGTATACATTATTATTATTATTATTGCTAAGAAGATAACAATTGATCTTCACATAGCATGCAAACCAAGTAAACTTGCATAGCTTTTTTGGGTACAGGTGATGAGGAAATTAGAAATGGTTGGAATCATTATCCAGCCACCACAGATATTGTCCATGTACTTTCAAGCATTCCTTAGCCATAAGGACTAGAAAGCTTTTAAAACAGTAAAACTGAGGTTTTCAGCAATGTGAATTCTGCAACTGGTTCCACCTTCTACAAGATTCCAGTGGAATCTTGACGCACATTATTTTGGGTTTAATCAGTGCAATGAGGAGTTTTGTGCTCAATTTATCTACCCTGAGCCCTTGTGATAGGACAGTCTATGAATCAAATAGATAAGATCTGCTCTCAAAAATGAAACAAAATGTCTGAAAATGAAAGTATTTTTATTTTTCAAGATGATATCTTTGTTTTCCGTCCCCTTAATCCATTACTGGGATCAATGGGCCAAAGAAAGCAATAATGTCTAAGTTGTTTTGTGACAACAAAGGTATTCTTCAAGCAAGTTACTGTTGATGAAGAAGAGTGATTTCTTTGTTTTGTGGAATGTGTCTCGTTTGGCCTCTGTAGCACATGCTTTGCGGCTCTCTAACGATTGCATAATAGATCAATGGCCCATTGTCTTCTTGCCTTCTGTAGCACTCTGCTGTTACTCTTTTTGGAATATTTGACTGAAGGAACTTGTAGGAACAACGGAGGGGGAAATCCTCCCCCAAAATTTGCTTTTGCAACAGAAAGTAGATGCCAAGCATTTAAAACTGCTCTTTATGTGACTGTGCAGTCTTCATTAAAACCTCCCTGGTACAAGTACAGTGCTTGAGTTGAAAAATGTATTTTCTTTATTAAAATAATCATAACCCATCTTGATTGCGCAGGAGAATTCTGCAAGGTTAAAAACCCCCAAGTACATATATATATTAAAACAATTAAAACCTAGAGCACAAAAAAAATCTTTTAATAACGTGGAGGATAAGGCTATCAGTGACTGCTAGCCATGATGGCGATGCTCTGCCTCCATGGTCAGAGGCAGTAATGCTTCTGAATACCAGTTGCTGGGAATTCCAGGAGTGGAGAGTGCTCTTGTGCTTGGGTCATGGTGGTTTGTTTCCCACATGCACCTGATTTTCCACGGTGAGAACAGAATGCTGGACTAGATGAGCCATTGGCCCGATTCAGCAGGCTCTTCTTATGTTCTTAGCCAGTTAATCAATTTAAATAGTAGTAAGCAAAAAACCAGAAGCAAACAGAATTCCATGGAAAAGCAGTCATGGAAGTGCATGCTTAGTGGCTCTCAGTTGCTCTCTAGAACCCCACAGATTTCACTGGGTTTTTATAATTTTGCATTCTGTTCTTTCACCAATTAACAATCCATTTTTACTTAATCCTTTATATCATTTCTGCTAAAACCACATTACTTCATTCCAATATCCTTCTAACATTCCTTAATTTTACAATGTTTCTGTAGATAAACTTTAAATTTCTTCCAATCTTCTTCCACTGACTCTTCTCCTTGGTCTCGGATTCTGCCAGTCATTTCCGCCAGTTCCATATAGTCCATCACCTTCATCTGCCATTCTTCCCAGGTGGGTAAATCTTGTGTCTTCCAGTACTTTGCAATAAGTATTCTTGCTGCTGTTGTGGCATACATAAAGAAAGTTCTATCCTTCTTTGGCACCAATTGGCCGACCATGCCCAGGAGAAAGGCCTCTGGTTTCTTCTGAAAGGTATATTTAAATACCTTTTTCATTTCATTATAAATCATCTCCCAGAAAGTCTTAATCCTTGGGCATGTCCACCAAAGGTGAAAGAATGTACCTTCAATCTCTTTACACTTCCAACATTTATTATCGGGCAAATGATAAATTTTTGCAATCTTGACTGGCTTCATGTACCACCTGTATATCATTTTCATTATATTCTCTCTTAAGGCATTACATGCTGTAAACTTCATACCTGTGGTCCATAACTGTTCCCAGTGAGCCATCATAATGTTATGTCCAACATCTTGTGCCCATTTAATCATAGCAGAATTCACCGTTTCATCCTGAGTATTCCATTTCAACAGCAAGTTATACATTCTTGACAAATTCTTAGTTTTAGAGTCTAACAGTTCTATTTCCAATTTTGATTTTTCCACCTGAAAGCCAATTTTCTTATCCAAATTGTAAGCCTCCATTATTTGGTAGTAATGAAGCCAATCTCGCACTTTGTTTTTTAGTTTTTCAAAACTCTGCAGTTTTAATCTGTCTCCTTCTTGTTCCAAAATTTCCCAATATTTCGGCCAATTGGCCTCCATATTGAGCTTTTTCTGAGGCTTTGCTTCCATTGGTGACAACCACCTTGGAGTAATCCTGTTTGTTCCACAAATCATGAAGAGAGAAGATAGAAAGCTTTCACTTTCCGCTCACATAAATGACAGTTGTCCAAGTTTGGATGTCACTGGGGGATGGAGGATAGCTCAGTCCTCAAGGCCCACAGTTGCTCATTTTCATAATGGCTTCCTGTACCTGAATGAGGCCTTTCTGTGCCCCACACGCGGAAAGTAAATAGACACTGGAGTCTCCTTGAGAAGACAAAAAGAAGAAGAAGAAGAAGAAGAAGAAGAAGAAGAAGAAGAGAGGAAAACATAGAGGAATAAATAATAAATGGTCCGCCTTACTCTTTTTGTCAAACTGTGAAGTTATCTGCACAGATCTAGATTTGTGACATCTCTCAATCTAACCTCACGGTGGAAGCGTAAACTGGGGAGATTTCACATTTTGCTTCATAGTGAAAAATGTCAAGAGGTAGCCATTTTGTAACCGCCTGTGAAGATGTTCAAATTCGATGTAATGGGCATGACAGCTACAGTATGTGGAAATTTAATGCTCTGGCTACTTATTGATCTTCTCTTTAGCCGATGGTGTGGGCCCAAGCCTGAGCACTTAGCACCTGGCTTGGTGCTAATGTAAGATCTTTAGAGCGGTCATCAAGGACAACTTTGCAAAACTGCACTCTGACAATTAGGGGGCTTTTAAAATGCGCAAAGAATTTACAGAACATCATTTTTTTATGGTATCGGTGCTATCTTTAGGAATGTTTTAAGCCTCTTTTTTAAGAGATAGATTCTATTTTAAATCATTTAATGGTCGTTTTGTCTTTGAGGATATCTTTCTCCTTTCGCTGTTCTCTGTGCTGCGTAATAAATATTGTGCATTAAATAACAGTTTGGACTACAACTAAGTGTTTACAGGGATCTGAAAAGCCAGGGATTAAGAATGTAGACTATTTATCCATCTAGTCCAGTTTTTCCCAAGTTGGGCCCTCCAGATATTTTGGACTACAACTCCCATCAGCCCCAGCCAGCATACCTGAATTAAAGGAGTGACTAGATATCTAGCTACCAAGGACTTCTTGGAGTGCTTGGTCAAAAAAAGGGTGTGTGGGGAGATAAAAGATAAAATAAGATCTTTAATGCAGCACATAGCTAAAACTATGGAACTTGCTCCCACAGGAGATAGTGATGGCTACCAACCTAGACGGCTTTAAATGAGGACTAGACAAATTCATGGAGGAGAGGGCTGTTGATGGCTACTAGCCATGATGGCTATGCTCTGCCTTCACACTCGCTGGAAACCACAGGAGGGGAGAGTGCTCTTTTGCTAAAATCCTGTTTGCGAGTTTCTCGCAAGCATCTTGGTTGGCCCCCGGGAGAATGAAATTCAGGACTAGATGGGCCATTGGCCTGATCCAGCAGGTTCTGCTTATGTTCTGATGTTCAGTGGCAGGGCTCTGGGGATGTCAGGTACTGATGCTGGCCCTGGCTGGATTAAGGCATACATAAATTACTTGGTAATAATACTGTGGTGGCGGCTATAGGTACTTATTCATCTTTCAGTAGTTTTGGTTTCCATTAGTTTCTTTGCCTTGTTTCTCTCCGCCACCCCACCCTGCCCCCTTGCAGGGGCTTCTTGTTTCCATTTCAGTGCAAGATTGGAAGCAGGCTCCTGTTTTCAATTGTCTCTACCTCTGAACTCTAACTGTCAGTGCAGGCACTGTTTAGAATAGTCTTACATTAGTGTAAGGACTCATCACACTTTTTTCGTTGCCAAAAGTCAACTTTCTTTGAGCATTAATCTTTTAGCCTGGCTCCATCTCTGTAATAATTTCAGTATGTCAGAATTGATTTGACAGAAGGCTATCGGCACATAGTATTTCCACCCCCTCCAACTCTAAGCTATGTTGCTTCAGAGTGAGATTTCTCTCTCTCTCCTTCCAAAGGATGAACTTTCTCTTCCATGTGCCAAACAGACTGGTGTGCCAATTAGAATTTGCGAACTTTCTGGATGATTTATGACGATAGCTGAAGTTGTTTGGTGTGCATCCCTTATTCCATTTTTGAGGAAGAAGTGGGGGGGGGGGAATACTGTGGACAGAATGAAGTGCCTAATGGAGAGATTAGGTTATATAATTCTCTAAATTATATAATTTGATTTAATTATTTAACAATTTTTTTTAAAAAAAACTACTTGGTTGTAAGAAACCTCTAAGCAGTAATTACAATATTTGGCATAGAGGATGTGTAAGTCATAAAGGAACCAACTCCCAACCCCGATTGACAATCACATAGAAATTTAACGAGGTCGTTCGTAAGGACTTTCCATTCTAGGCATAGTACTTTAGTACATAGAGGTCTTCTCTGCCTTTTTCATTTTATTCCTTGACACAGTTCCAAGATAATGTGGTATAGTGGTTGGGAGTATCAGACTAGGGCCAAGAGAGACAGGGTCAAATTTCCACTCTTCCATGAAGCATACTGGGTGGCCCTGGGTCAGTTGGCTTCTATCAGCCAAAGCCTACCTCACATGGTTGTTGTGAGACCCTGTTGCAGGTGCCCCTACCTTCAGAGGTTAGGCAGGTGGCCACCTTAAGCATAGACTTTTCTGTGGTGCCTAGGTTGTAAAGTACAATAATCTTTTCTTTTTTGTTCCATTAAATCTGTTAAGTCAACATTAGTTAGTTTCATAAGAGGACTGCTTTAAGGATGGGAGGAGATGACCAGCCTAGCAAGGCTTGTTGCCATAGTTACCCATAGTCACTTCCCCACACACTCCTTTTGCTTTTGGTTTGCTACCTTAGGTGTGTGTGGAAAAGTGTGAGAAAGGCGGGGGCTGGAGAGAGAGAGATACTGGGGGTAGGGGTGGTGATTGGCTAGGGCCACCAGTTTCTGATCTTGAAGATAGATGATGCTGTCAAGGCGTTCATGGTCCTGCCAGTAGTTTAATTTTATAGGGTATCCTTTGGCAGGGCAAGAGGTCATGTGCCCACCAAAGAGAGGCCATGTTTGAATGGTTTATCATTTGTTAGCTTCCTACTATAATTACTTTGATGGTTAAATCAAACGTGACAAATCTAACACTTGGCTAGACAAGGAGATTGGCTATTCCATTTCATTAATGGCTACTGTTATGTGCCAGGTTTTGCGTGTATGTGTGTTTAAAATAACATCTCTTTTGGATATATTTTTTTAATGGCAATTAGGGGGACTTTCAGCATTGCGGATGCAAGGGTCTGTGAAAGAATGCTTCTAATGAAGACCATTTTTCACATGTAGCAGAGCTGTTTCTATGCATATATTAATTCTTTGCACAGTTACGTAGGGCAAGCAAATTGTGCATATAGGCATGATTAGAAGTTTTCTTTCTCTCTGTGTATCTCAGTGGAAACCAGAAAGTGGGCCAGCTGATTTATGAGGTGAGGAATTGAAATAGGGGAAGCAAATCTATTTTATCCCTGGATAGAAAGAAAGCATGTTATGCAGTTGGTAGATGGTTGCTCCACTATAAATGCTGATGCTTTAGATTTCTTAGAAAGATGGCCACCAAATGATAGGAATGTGCTTTTTGTACTAACTGTGCTAGATTTTGCTCATCTTTGTACCTTGAAATGTGTATAACAGCAGATTCATTCCTGTTCTTTACCCTTTGCTTCCATAGGCATGGCAGACTTTCCTCCCTATTTCATCTGTTGGTTGTGCTAGACATGCAGCTAGCTCTGAAGGGGGGTGGTAAAGATTGGTGTAATGTCTGCTTACATCCCAAATGTTTTGATGCTTCCCTAAAGCAGTGGCATTCCTGTGTGCATGCATGCTTCAGAGCATAGAGGTACTTGGGAAGTTCTCTCCCAAGTGAAAAGTTCTGAGTTCCCCAAACAGTTTTACTTTCAGATCCTTTCCGGTTTCTTATGGGCTGCAACCTGGGGAGAGTTCTGAGGGCCAGATAGAGAGGTCTGGAGGGCCGCATGTGACCCCTGGGTCTGAGGTTCTTCACCTATTGAATAGAAAATATTGGAAGAGAGGGTCCAATGGTTTGACTTGCTATAAAGCAGGGGTCAGCAAACTTTTTCAGCAGGGGGCTGGTCCACTGACCCTCAGACCTTGTGCGGGGCCGGACTATATTTCTTTTGGGGAAATGAACAAATTCCTATGCCCCACAAATAACCCAGAGATGCATTTTAAATAAAAGCACACATTCTACTCATGTAAAAACACGCTGATTCCTGGACTGTCTGTGGGCTGGATTTAGAAGGTGATTGGGCCAGATCCAGCCCCCGGGCCTTAGTTTGCCTACCCATGTTATGAAGCATTTCCTTCATGCATTTGTGTTAGAGAATGTGCTTCAGAACTACCCCCCAAACCCTCCCAAGCTGGAAGATTTCTTTTTAAATAAGTTTGAACTAAAAACAGGTTAGCAACTTGCATTTATAGCCCGTTGTAACAAGAGTCAATCAGTGATGTACTTAGCCTGCAAGCTTCAGTGAATCTCAATATGCAGAATAGTTATTCTGCTATTAGCATGATTGACTTTCCATCAGACAAGCCGGTGCAAGTACATTTTCAATAGTTACTGAACAGAGAGGGTAAACTAGGAGGACACAAAGTACACACACTGCAATAACATCAAACATAAGCTGAAAAATTACACATGAAGTTCATTACTGTAATAGGTAGCTGTGCCAAGAAGCCATCACGGCAGAATGCGAGCTTGTTACCATTTGGGAACTCTCTGGTGTGAAGATAAATAAAATGTGAGTGCCACGTCTCCTTCTAAAAATATTTGCTTAATATTCATCGGATTCTACAGTCGCTTCACCTTGTAATCAACCGTGGAGACTGTGATTTGGTAACAATATACCTGTAGTTTTGGATTGCGTGGACTGCAGAGAAGCAGGGAAAGGTGCTCAATGATTTAGGATTGTGGCCATACTTCATTTAAGATGTGTGTGTGTATATATATATATTCATTCATTCATTCATTCATTCATTCATTCAAGGTGTATATGCTGTTGAAAACTGCTTTAGGGTTATTATTTTGGGCTGGAGTGTGTCTCTCAGTCTGTGTCCTGGAACACATTGCTTCTATGCTACTTGGCAATTTATGTAGATTTCATTCTATGCAGATTCCTTGAGAAGCATCTGACACAGTTCATACCTGCTTGGATCTGTGGCCCTCCAGATGCTGATGGACTCCAACTCCCATCATCCTCATCCAGCTTGTCCAGTGGTCAGGAATGATGGAAGTGGTGGTCCACCCCGGCCAAATGGCTCTGACTCCCTGTCAGTATGGACAGGGAAGATAGGAGTTGTAGTCCAAGATATCTGGAGAACGCAAGGCTGGGGAAGGGTGGTCTAATGGGAGAGAGATCCTAGCAGGAAGAAGTTATGTTTCCCCTCACTGTGGTCTCTCTGCCAAACATTTTCATCTTAGATCAGCCTTCACTAATGTGATGCCCCAAGACAATTGTGCCAGTTGGGGCTGATGGGAGTAGTAGAATACCAACATATGGAGGGCCATAGTTTCTTCACTCCAGCTTTAGATTGTTAGCCCCACTGCTAGCTTCTGCTCCTCTGAGGTTTCCAGTTTCCAGGTCTGCAAGTGCGACCAGTTCGCCTACAGGGCAAATGTTCTCCACACCTGAGTTAGATGTAACAGCATAAAGCAGCTTCTTCCTAGCAATCTTGCTTTGTATATACCTGACAACAAACTGCCACTGGCTTCTTCCTGGAGAAGGATTTTGCAGAACCTAAACCATTTACTTGTATTATTTATCCTTAAAAATGTGTGTGCTAATACTGAGATGGGCCAAGACATTGCTCCAAGTCTTGCAGCAGCCTTATTGGCTTTCTATTATAGCTGTGTTTGCACAGGTGAAGCAAGTGTTCATCCATTTCAAATGTTGGCAAACAGATTCTGGTGCATTTCACATCTGTGTTGTGTAGTCTTGACATTTCAGAGGGGGTGTGGAGAGGAAGGAACAACACATTCTGTTGCCAGCAGTGTTTCTAGTCTACGAGCGAAATGCAAGCACATCACTAGACTCACCCCATGGCAGTTTTTCCTGAGCAAAGCTTGACGTTGCCCATTCACCCTGTCTTAATGTCTGTTGGCTGTATTTCAGCAAGTTGGGATTAATACATGTTTTTGTTTGCTGTGCTTCCATCTAGATCAGGTGTGGGGAACTTGTGGCTTTCCAGAAGTTGCTGGGCTATAACTCTCAGCATCCCTCACCCAAGATCTGCATGGTGATTTGAGTCTCTTATTTCAAGCACCTGGGCAAAGAAATTTGCCTCTCCTTGCAGTGCCTGTTTTTCCTGATTGAGAATGTAAGAAGAAGCATGCGTTGGCTGAACTACCCAGTGGAGGGGATCTGCAGAAGTCCAAGGAGGAATACCTGACATCTTCAACTAGGGTTGGGGGAAGATTCCCCCACACCCAGCCCAACACCCGAGATTGATGTTGCTAGTCAGTGTAGGTCAGAGGTGGAGAAGCGGTGGCCCTCCAGGTGGTGCTGGATTCCCAACTAGAATGACCAATGATGATGGCAGTTGCAGTCTAGCAACATCCCCCTGTCCATGCATTTAACCTCCATAAATTTCCCCATACCTCCTTTTTAAATCATCTAATCCTGGGGCCACTACCACATCTTGTGGGAACAAATTGCATAAGTTAACTATGCATTGTGTGAACAAGTCTTTTCCCCCCTTGCGGATACCATTGTGGGCTTTGTTCTGAGAGAACAGCTCATAGAGTTAGACGGGATGAAGAGACCATCTAGTCAAGAGCATACACAGGACCAAACATACACATACGCCAGCTTGTCTTCTGGTTGCCACACCCTCACTTTTTTTGTAGTAACTCCTTGTGTGCTCCCAGATGTGTTTAAAACACATATTTAACCCATTACTCATGTTCCCTCAATGGCTGCACAGAACTGGTCTGTTCATGTCTCCTTGGAGGTGGAGGAAGTTGCCATTTCTACAAGCTTTTTACTTACCTGTTGAGGTTGCTGTAAACACAACACACTTTAAAGCACCAGTTGGCAAAGCCAGTTGGCAAAGCTACTCTCTCTCCCCCCCCCATCCCTCTTCTTTCCCCTTTATTCCCAACCCCCGCTTTTCATTTTGTTTTGGAGGAATTTGCAAGTAACTTGATGTATTTGACACGTGTGTGACAGCTCCGTGTATATGAGAAGAGAAGTGTGTTATACCACCCAGCTGTGTGTGTATTTGTCTGCACATCAAGCAGGAGAGCATTCGCTTAGTCAGATCTGACAATCAAATGTGAGCTGATACTACCTCCACTCCAGAGTGCATTTTAATGCTGTGTGCTTTTGCCAAGAGCTTAACATTTGACAAAGAAATTGTCAGTATATATATTGCTACCCCATGCGTTTGAATTATTTTCTCTACCAGCTCAACATCCTTTTATTGTTCAAACATGAGAATGAGCCTTTTTTTAAAAAAAGAAGTTTTGGTGAACTCTGCTTGAGGCTTAGCAAAACCAGACTTATCATTTCAGTGTGTTTAATGCCATAAATAATGTTAATATAGCTACATTCACTGTGTCTACATGCAAACATCCAAGTGTGCAAGTATAAATATAGATTTTTAAACTGCAGTACTTTTCAAAACTAACACACACACAGTGCTTTTTCCTGGGGGTACGCAGGGGTACGCAGACCCCTAAATATTTTGTGAATCCCAAGTTTGGCCTCATTGAGGGGCAGTATATGAAATCTCAGAATGCACTAATGTGTTGCCTGCCAGCTTAATCTAAAGTTACATTCCGCTTGGTTTCACCAGCAACTCCATGTCACTTTCATAATGTGTCCCCAAAGAAGTCTGTAAACTCAGCGAGATCAGGCTACATGTCTGTTTTATAAATTTTAATGCTGTGGTTGTCAGTCCACTTAGAATCAGTGAGCTGCAGTTAAGCGAGCGTTGGATGGATTAGTCAACGCTACCTGGTTGTGGTTCAGAAAGACTGACTGTTCTGTTAACTGTGCTGGCATGCATTGTTTTTGAAAAAAATGTGGTGGGAGGCTGTGCGGACTTACTCTTCCTGGAACTCTGAATGACCACAAGGGCCCAACCTCCAGTATCCATAGTGGCAATAAAGCAGAGAAAAACCAATGTTATTGCAGCTAATTGCATCTAGGTGGCTGCTCCCAGACTTTGGAACTCCCTTCCTAAAGAATTTAACCTGGCTCCCTCCTCATCGTCCTTCCACTGGCAGATGATTACTTTTTAGTTCTAACAGGCTTTTGGGAACTGGCTGTCTTTAAGGAAAGGGCTGGGGCTGTGTTTCATTTTGATTGTAAGGCTCTGGTGGTTGTTTTTGTTTTTGTTTTTGTTTGTTGTTTATTGAATTTATATACCGCCCTATACCCAGAGGTCTCAGGGTGGTTCACAGAAGAGATCAACATTAAAACCACAATATATATAATCAAAATAAAAACAACAATCCAATAACACCCCCCCCAAAAGAGCCACATTTTAAAAGGGCATAGGGTGTCCCCCCCATTTTAAATATCATCATCGTCATCATCATCTTAAGGCAAATTGTGTTCTGAGCGCCCTGCACAACAAATCATTCTGGGACTATCTCCACTACAGATTTAGAATGCAATCCTGTGCATGTTTACCTGTGAGTTAGCCCCACTGAACACAGTGGTGCTTTCTTCCCAGTAAATATGCATAGGCTAGTGTTGCCAATCATTATGCCCTTTGCTCAGGGATCTCTGGAAACTCTGTCATTCTGTGAAAAGGACTGTGGAGCTCTAAGAAAATACTCAGCACCCTTGCAAAACTGTAATTCCCTGTTGTTGTTTTTAGAAAAGCTGTGATAGATAAATTGATATGAAAACGATACACATTTGTACTACAGAGATGTCTTAGAATGCTTCGTATTATTTTGTTTTAAGGCTGAAGGATGCATTTAACTCTGTTTCTATTTTGATGGCTTCATTTAAATTAGTCTTGTATTACATACCTGCAAACAAATCAGAGTACTCAATAAAGACCAGACATAGGCTAACCTCTGCTTAAACTCTGTGCAAGCAAATCAGGATGCGTGCTCAATGCACTCTGTGTTGCTAGTCCTCATCTTGTTATTTTCTTACTCAATTTTTCCCATTCTTTCATAGAAGAATTTACATTGTTCCAGTCAGGTTTTAGCGATTTACCAAGTTAAAACAAAGTCTGATTGGGACATGCCATGCAAAAGCTAAATTTCCTTTGAGCATATAATTCTTGATCCACATGAGGCAAAGACCAATTTGATTAGAGCGGGTAAATGATCATGGTTTTTGGGTGACATTCCCTCCCGCTCTGGTAGACAGAGCTGGTGGAGGCTATGTAGGAAATGCGGATAGGGCAACACCAGGGTTTTCTGAGCTAATGACTCAACCTGAGAAATGCCATTTCCATAAGTACTGTAAAACTCAAAAATCCATTAGTCTTGTAACGTGATGCGGAAAATAACGATAAGCAAAGGAATGTAAAACAAAACCATAGATGTAAGCTGGGAAGAATTGGGTTGGATCCTTCGTCATAAACAGGAGCTTTTGTTTTTGCTTTCATTTACTCTTTTGCATAACAAGAGATTAGCCCCAGTCACCCAAGTTGCAACCACAACACACACTGAGGCTTCAGTATTACTGTACTATACACACTCAGCTAGAAGCAAACTCTATAGAACACAAGGGAGATTACTTTCACAGGGTTGCATTGCAAGGGCTCCTTATAAGATATTTCACTGTCCAGTCCTGTGCACATTTACTCAGAAGCAAGGCCCACATTTTGATGAGGCTTACTCCCAAGCCAGTATGTTTAGGATTGTAGTCTTAATGTTTTACCCCTTCCCTCTTTTTTTGTCCCTGCAGAGTCACCAAGTAGGCTGTTTGTTTTAAGTGGCAATTGGAAGTAGAAGTGGAGTTTACAAAATCTGATTCTGACTCCCTTCTCTTTCCCCAGTAAGAGGTGGTTGAACAATACCAGGAGTTACTTCTGATGTACCAAGATGGATGGGAACAGGGCAGGTGGGCATGGTCAATCATCTTTCAAGGTCCTACATCCCAGCAGGAGATACAGTGATAAGAGCCCTCTGAGTCTGTTCTTCCTCTACAAGTTCTTTGTCTAACTCTTACTTTGGCATATAGATGACAGTAGTGTTGAGAAGGAGGAGCAGTAGATGCTGCTGTTTTCTCAGTGGCTTCCTATGTGGCCAGCAAGCAGATGGTAGCATTTATGGGGGGAAAGGAGCAGCTGGTGACAATGGTGGTGAGGAGGTAGACTCACTAAAGAAGGTGTGGCATGGAGGGTTTCTTGCCAAACACCCCTCCAAAACTTGAATCCAGTGTTGGACAGCAGTGAATTAGTTCTAACACCTAGCAAGCCTATGACTTCAACCAACCAACCAACTCAAAACTCAATGTAAATTATCTTTTTTTGCCTCTCTAGAAACGGAAACTCCTTGATGAACTTGGAGAGAGCTGGCTTCCATATTTGACACCAAAGGATGATGGCTTCCATCAACTGGTAATAGTTCAAAAGATTTGTGTTCTATATACCAGGAAATATTCCTTTACTACTTGAAATAGTTTGTTATTTTTATTCTTGAATTCCTTAGTTCATTGCTTAGAGAAGACAAAATTACTGAGGAAAAGCTGGCATGAACGTGCTAGTTCTGAGTCGTACCCAGTGAGGATGAGGAGGAGAAGGAGGAGGAGGAGGAGGAGGAGGAGGTGCATGCTACCACCATTCTTTCTCCGAAATTGCACAGCTTCATGTGAGCATAGGCTGTGTTCTAGAGTACACAGATTCAGTTCCTGGAGAACAATGACAAGGCCCTAAAGACTTAATCCATGACACTTGCAAAGGTCAGGCTTCCTGACACCTAGTTTTCTGTTTCTGTGGTCTCTCTCTCTCTTTGTGTGTGTGTGTGTGTGTGTGTGCTTTCACCATGTCAACTGCTCTTTGTGGGCCTTACTTGCTAGCCTCTTCAAGTATTGTGGTAAGTATGTCACGTTTGCTTCTGTTATCTGCTCAGGAGATGCCCTATTATATGGATTATATGGGTTGATCTGTGTGTGTGTGTTGGAGGTGTAACATATTTCAGAAGTGTGTGGTTTGAGTTTGATAACCCTCTGGCCCTCCTGGCCATGCAGTTCTGTGACTCTTATGCAGAAAAAAGAAAATCCAGCCTGAAAATGATACGCACAAGTATAATCCAAAGTGGTATAGAGAAGGATTGTTATTAAAGAAACGGAAGAATATGCTAAAGTCCCTCTTCGACAATACCCCAGTCAAATGAGAAACACATGGAAAGACTTGGGTGAGTTCAGTCAAACTAAGTTGGAACATATTGAGTGAGATGAAAGACATAAAAAGGAATCTCTTATTTAGCTTGAACAGCTTCAGCAGGCGTTCCAACATTATAGCCATGTCAACGTTCTTGTATTGACATGTGGCCGAAAGATGCATACAAAGTAGCATCTTTTTAAAAAATAATAATCTCATTTTCTCCCCCACTGATACAGGAAGGAAATGAAGTTTCTGTACCTTCTTTCTACTTTATTGTTAAAATAAGGTTAAGGTTCTTACATCTCCCTGAGTTAGAGCACTGAATTTTCAGATGACATCCATTATGCCTTTCAAGGGAAAGGCCGTAGTTCAGTGCTGGAGCACTTGCTTTGCATGCAGGAGGTCCTGGGTTCTAGAAGAGAAGAAGAAGAGTTTGGATTTGATATCCTGCTTTATCACTACCCTAAGCAGTCTCAAAGCGGCTAACATTCTCCTTTCCCTTCCCCACCCCCACAACAAACACTCTCTGATGTGAGTGAGGCTGAGAGACTTCAGAGAAGTGTGACTAGCCCAAGGTCACCCAGCAGCTGCATGTGGAGGAGCAGGGAATCAAACCCGGTTCACCAGATTACGAGTCCACCGCTCTTAACCACTACACCACGCTGGCTCTACCCCCACAATTTCTAGGCAAGGTTGGGAAAGACCTCTGGCTGAAACCTTGAGAGCTGCTGCCAGTGAGAAAAGAGAATTCTCCCTGGGACTCCAGGATCAGTCACGTTGCTGCGTTGGGTGCTCCCTCGTACCTGTCTCTGCCACTTTGGATTCAGGGATCTGAACCCAACTCCCTTGGCTGAGTTAGTGTAGATAGGTTGGTGTCCTTCAGATCTTTTGGACTCCAGCTCACATCATCCCTAATCATTTTCCATGCTGGCTAGGCCTGATGGGAGTTATAGTCCAAAACATCTGGAGGATAGCAGCTTGGGAACAACTGGTGCAGACAGTATTGAGCTTGATGGTCTTCTTCTCCTTCTTTGGCAATCACTCATAGCCAAGTAAGATTGTCTTCCATGAACACAGTCTTGATGGACCAATGGTCTGACTCAGTAAAAGGCAGCTTCCTATGTTCCTGTTATTTGTTCTGGTTTATTAATAATACTTTATAGGTTTTCCTATAGCACAGTTCTCAGTGACCTTCACAACAAGACATAGAAATTTTAAAAAATTAACAACAAAACCACAACAGAAGTATAATACTGTAGAGATGTGGTTCCCAAATGGCTTTTTCTCATGGACCATTTGAAAATAGCTGAGGGTCTTGGCACATGACTTAGTGATTTTTCTGCCTGTAGCCATTATAGTGCACAATGCTAGATGCGGTATGAGGTTTAACTGAAAATTTTTAATTTTTTTTTTCTTGCACATTGTATTCCATAGAATTCAAATTATAACACAGTAAAATACAAGAAATCAAAGAGGCAGTGAAAATGCAATTAAAAATCATTAGGAATCTTTAATTTGGTGGATGTGCTGCCTCTGAACAACAAATTCATAAATATGCAGCTGTGGACCAGCTGAATGAAGTTGGACTTGCATGGATACCCAGTCTATATACACCTGTGAGCTGCAGAGCAAAGGGTGTGTGTGTATGTGTGTTGTGGGAACACTATGAACTCTGAAACTTGGTGTGTGACTCTTCCGTTCCATGCCAAGTTTTATCTACGAAAACACACCTTTATCTCAAACTGAGTGCTGTAGAACTGAACCACAAACAACTTAGTTGAAGGGCCATAGTTCAACTGTGGAGCACATGCTTTGCATTCAAAAGGTCCCAGTTTCAATTCCTGCCTGGCATCTCCATTTTAAAAAGTTTCCCCAGTATTCCCATCTTTGGATCTCGGATACTGTTGAACTACAATCCCCATCATCCTTAGATGCCAATTGTAAGAGATGATGAGAGTTGTAGTTCAATATATGGGGACTCATGCTTTGGGAAGACTGGGATAGAAGGTGATATGAAAAAGTCTGATGGCCTAGACTAGCCAAGAGTAGACAAATAGCCAGGTGTGATAGAAAGCTGTGCTCTTATTTGTAAGTTGTCTTGTGTTCCTTAGACAGAGGGCATGACAACAACTACTACTAGTACTACTATTATTACCACAACAACTAGGAATAATATGAATAATACAGGAATAGAATTGGATTGGGGGGTCCTGTCGGAGCAGTAGAAGAAGACGGGTGGGCTGGTTTCCTTGAAGGCTGGCTATATTTGTGTGTGGTGCAAAACCATAGTTTAATGTGACATGAACAAACCATAATGATTCACAGTGAGTCTCAGTCTTTCACACCTCCCTCGCCTTCTGTTGTGTGGCCCGAAGGAGGAGTTCAAAAACTTTTACTTCTTTTTTTACCTAAATTGTAGTTTATTGTGTTGTCCAGACTGACAAACTACAGTGAACATTAACTATGGTGTGCTTCAAAGAAGCCAGTTTGAAATCACATTTCAACCAGTAGGTCTAGGGCTCACTGCCCCTTGTTCTGGCTCATTCACATTGCACTAAAACATAGTCCGTCATGGTGTGCAAATGTGGCCCGTTTTCAGTAGAGAAAATTAATGCAGCAGTAGGGCACAGCAATGAATTTTGTATAGAAAAGAAGCTGTTTCAGAAGAAACCTCTTCAAAGCCTAGCACGATGATTTAGTGATACTTGGAACTATGTCATGAGTCTCTGAAGAGGAACGTGCATTTAGGAACATCAACACTATACAAATGAGGTCTTCGAGTGAAATGTTACTATCTTATAATGTAGAAGTGAAGTGCCAACTTGTTTATCCAGAGATTACCTCACTGGTTTGCGGTTTGCTGTTGTCACTTGAGTGACGAGGTCATCCTGGCTCCTTCAAGCACAGGCTTTATGATTTGTAGATTGCTGAAAATACATAGTGGGGCCTCAAGTTTCTATGGGTGTGTTAAATTTTGTTCTAGGATAATGGACATGTTAAAAAATTAAGCATGAAATGTTTTGTATGCTTTTTGGAAGTGTCCAGTCATGCAACTGCTTTTATCTGCATGACGAGTGAGGTGACCTTTAATATTAGCTGTCAGAGATAAAGCACAAACTACACAGGATTTTTGTTTTGTTTTTTTTGTTCCTTCAATCAGTAAAAGTGTCCAGTATGAGTTCCATGGGGTTTTTCTTTTTTCCCTTTTTCTTTCCCCCTTTCTTGGTCTTCTGATCTCTTAATGCTTTCCTGATGTAGGACATAGCAGGATGACTGGCTGGAGAATTAAAGAAGACCGACCGGTATTCTGAGATGATGTGTTGGAAATGTGTTTCCATTTCCTGAATTTTTTCCTCCTCCTCCTCCTCCTCCTCCTCCTCCTCCTCCTCCTCCTCCTCCTCCTCCTTCTTCTGAGATACCAATGTGTGATTTTTTAAAATAAAAATAAGCACAACATTTTTAGGGTGCTTTTAAAGAGCAGAAACCCCGCCGACACCATTTAAGATATATTGATAAAATACTTTCAAAGCATGTAATCTTTAGTTCACAAGCCAAAAGGTAATGTGCCTCTCATTAGGCTGGCATTAAAATGTGGAACGCATTAACTCCCAGTTTTTAACAGGAGAGTGAAATATTACAGCCTTTGAACAAGCATGGCATGCTTTCCCCATAGATGTGTCATTGCAGACTTTTCCTTTGTTTTTACACTATCTTCTTGTCATTCCTCCTGTTTCTTGAGACAGATTCACACAACCGCTGTCTTTTCAATCAAGACCCTATGGACCTTGGTGGGACAAGGCCAACAAATGCCGAGATTGCTGGCCATTGCTGAAAATTTGGTCTGTTTCCAACACATCTCTAGATCTTAATCCCATGTTCCAGTAGTCTGGGAGACAGGCACATTATCTTTTGTGGAGGGGGTTACACTCCCTCAAAAGGAGCAGATGTGTAGATTGGGGGTACTCCTGGATATAAGTGTCCTCTGTCACTAGGAATGCCTTTCACCGCCTGGTTCTTCAGCTATGTCCGTTCTTGGGAAGGGACCACCGTAGTCCATGGGTGGGTAACCTCAAGGCTGAATTGCTACAATGCACTCTATTTAGGGCTCCAGCTGGTCAGAATGTGGCAGCCAAGTTGCAGATGGCGCACATGACTGACAACATGTGACACCATTGTTAAATATCCATCTACTACCAAGCCAGGTTCAAAGTACTTGTATTAATTTACAAAGACCTGAACAACTAAAGGTACTGTAGGCACTGCCTAAATGCTTGTATCCCAGCTCAGTCACTGCAGTCATCTACAGAAGCCTCGTTGGTTGTCCCCAGAGTTGACGAGGCTCATTTGTGACTGTAGTAAGAAACCAGCCCGGTCCTATGCTCTGCTGGTAGAGATGCAGTAGGCACCTTTGGTTTTAATCTTTAAATTTCCGCTGAAAACTTTTCTAGGCTGCCAAGCTTATGCACATAGTTAAGAAAATGTCAGTCTGTGATAGCTAGTTGATGGTCTCTGATTTTAATTTTTGACATTTTTATTGTATATATGTATGTTTGTTATAAACTGCTTTGATTTTAATTTATTTTGAAAAACGAAGATGCATTTAATGTGAGTCTGTAACAACATAATAAGAGGACTGATGAGGACTGTAACAACATAATAAGAGGACTCCACCTGGTGTGGAGCTGGAGTCAGATTGGGAGCCTTGCCAGGAAGATGTGAATGAGCTGGAGATTTAATGAGCTCAAAAACTAGCAGAGTTTTTGCTAGCAGGAAAACAATAGAGTGGGGAGCCCCTGGCCCAGGGGCCAAATGTGACCCTTAGAATTCTCTGCTTGGCCCTTGGGACTCTTTCAGGGCTACACATCCTCTTCATCCGTACCCCTCACTGCTTTTACTTCACACCCTCCTTGAGTTTTCGCCTGGCTGGAGTGTGTGCTTGATCTGATAATATCTCTTCTGTGCTTGGATGGAGGACAGAGATGGGTGTGTACAAAACTGGGCTATGGTACACCCATTGGCCTGCTCACTTTTGCTTCTGGCCCTGCTCACCGTTCATATGTGCCCCACAGAAGGGAACTTGACCCTTGGTCTGAAATGGTTTCCCACCTATTGCCAGCTCCGCTTCTACTGGGTGACTGATTGCAGTTGGGTCTTCACCCTTTTCCTGAGTAGACCCTTGAGTGTCAATTATCCAGGTGGACATTTTGGTGACTTAAGCTGTCCATCAGATCTATTGCTGCCTACACTTCTGAGGTCAGTGGTGTGTGTGGCAATGAAGGAGAATCAGGGATCAAGGCAGGGTTTAAAATGGAGTCAAAAGCATTGGTGAGATGGGACTCTTCAGGCTGCCTTTGGACTACTGATGGCTCCTCCAAATCTTCAGTCGGTGTGGGTTTTCTCTTGAGGTCTTGATCCTCTTCCTCCAAAGAAGTCTCTCTCTTTATTTATTTGGTTGATAAGCCATAACTAACACGTCAAGTATGCAACTGTTTTATATTCCTAATATATCCATGATTTTTCTTTTCTTTTTAGTGGAAGACAAAATATTCAAAACTCGTCCTCAGAACTGCTGAGAAGATTCCCAAAGAGGTCCATGAAGAAGTTCAGGAAGCTTTTTTGACTTTGCAAAAGCATGGTTGTTTTTTCCAAGATCTTGTAAGGATCAAAGGGAAAGATTTTGTTACCCCGGTATCTCGTATATTAATTGGAAACCCAGGATGTACCTACAAATATTTGAACACAAGGTTATTTACGGTCCCCTGGCCTGTGGAAGGTTATGAAATAAATTATTCCCATCCTGAAATATCCAAGGCTTGCAAGGCATTAATCAAACTTAATTGCTACTTGCATAGAGAATCCGTCCAGGCTTTGCAAGAGCAGAATTTGGCCGAAACAAAAGGAATGGAAGATTCTCCTGTCATTGATAGGCATCAGGATTATGCTACTTCCATTACAGAGATGGGGTCCATTCTGCAAGATCAAAGCCCTTCTCATGTCCCAGAGAATGACCATAGCCATCTGAAAGAGAGAACATCTTACAACCTGTCTTTATTAAATTATATGGATCCACAACAAATGCCGTTCTTGAAACAAGAGCCTTATTTTGGAATGGGGAAAATGGCTGTGAGTTGGCACCACGATGAAAATCTAGTTGAAGGGTCAACAGTGGCTGTCTACAGTTATAGCTGTGAAGGTGGGTAAAGCAAATACGAAAACCGGGTCTCGCTCTTAAGTGCGGTTTTAAAACCCCTAAGGCTAAGCGGTCGGTGCACAAAAGAGGCACCCAAAAACCATATGCGCGTCCTCCCCCACTTTCCCATGTAAGCACTTATTTGACCCTCTCAATCTTTCTGGATATCGGAGGGGTGGGGGGAGAATGAGAGACAAGTGAGCTCAGCTATGTTTGCTGCAGCTTCCCTTATCAGGAGCACTTTAAATGGATTGAAAAGTTGCTATAATTAACCTGCTGATCAGGAGCCAAGAAAGCAAAACCTTTCAAATCTCTGCTCTCCAGGTTCCCACAGATACCTATTTCCAAGGCTGTATTATTATTATTATTATTATTATTATTATTATTATTATTATTATAGCTGTGATTTAACATCTCTCTCTCTCTTTTATTGGGGCAATTTTTCATATATGAATTCATGGTTCAGCTCTGTACCGTTTCCCCTGCTTTCCTTTCTTTGTAAATAATATGCTGCTCTGACTTTGGAAGGAGATTTTTACATGTTTTCACAACATTGCACAGATTCTTGCCCAGGCGTGCTAAACTGTTATGGTCCTGTCAGATGCTTCATCTTCCAATGTAGCATCCCTGTTGACTGGGAAAGTAATGTGGAATATTGGTTCTGGTTTTTTTTAAGGCTTTTTATGTGACTTACACAACACTGATTAAAAAAACAAAAGCAAAGCTGTACTTCTATGGATTAATACAAACTCTGGACAGTCAGGGTTCTAAAATGTGCAGGGAGTCTACATGATTACAGTGGACTCCTTACTTCACACAGTCACCCTCCACAAGGGGTGAAAGGGGTGCATTTAGCATGCTTCTCAGCACAGCCCCGCCCTTACTAGGAGTAGAAGGCATTAAAGCAGAAGGTCTCTAGCCTGAACAGTAGCAGTTGGTGGGGCTCACCTGACCTCCCATTGCCTGCGTTGCTGCTGCTTACCAGGAGGTGGAAGGGGGGGGGCAAGGTGGTAGCAAGGTTGGTGCAGTGCAAGGACTGGAAACCTCTGCCTGAGGGGCACCTTAACTATTAATTGCTATGTTCAGATGTTACACCAAACCTATGATTTGCTTTTACCAATGTAAGCTCACTAAACCATGGTTTGCGATGGGCTGCCAAGCCACGATAGCATACCACATTTTGAAGCTAGTTTGTGCTAGCTGTGTCTTGCATTGTGTCTAGATTCACAAACAAATAAACAATGGCCATTCCTCTGGCTCAAGAGACTGTTGCACTGTGCAGACTGGAGTGAACATATGGATTAGAAAATGGAAAACAAAAGCAGACCAGAAGCTTCAAACCACTATTTGTCTGTTGAATGTATGGGATCATAAACCATGATGGTAGGTTGTTAACTTTGGTTAGCATAAACCATGGTTTGGTGCAATGTCCGAATTCAGCCATTGGCTCTGCTTGCTTCTATATGCAATTTTAGAAGTACTCTTTCCATGACTTCAGATAATGCTTGGCCAAAGCTACTGTGAACCAAACCATTTCTCGAGAATGCCCCCTGCCAGCTTACCCACTCCATAGCAATTTTGTTGAATTTGTAATCATTTCTGAAACATCAACCATCCTTTCTACAAGGAATGACGTATTTATTACTTCTATTTATTAGATTGAGCTGCATGAAGGAACATAAGTTCTCACAACATTTAGATTTTCATCACAGATTGCTGTAGAAGGGTTAGTTATGGCTATGCAGAATGATTCATAAGCACTTGGAATGGATTAGCCAAAGAATGTAGAAGTTACTGAAGAGGGAGCATCCCTTTAACAGCTGAAGCAAACATTTTAGGTGTCTCTGTTGGTACTGGCATTGCACAATGATTCCTTGCAACTGGGAAGGACCATCTGCATGCTGAAGATTTCGGCTTCATACCAGGTACCATCAGGTGATGGCAAAGGCCTCTCCTAGAGACACTGTAGAGCAAGGGCAGTCAACCTTTTTATACCTACCGCCCACTAATTTTTCTTGATGGTAAAATTTCCTTACCACCCACCAGTGCTTGATGGAAGGAGGATTCAGCTTGTGCCATAGAACCCCCTACTGCCCACCTAGAATCTTGAAATGCCCACTAGTGGGCGGTAGGGACCAGGTTAACAACCCCTGCTGCAGAGCCACGCCAAAAGAGACAATATTCTATATGTCAGGAATGGGGTATCTGTGACCAGATGTTGTTGGACTCCAGTTCCCATCATCCCTGACCATTGTCCATGCTGGATGGGGCTGATGGAAGCTGGAGCTCAACAACATCTGGAGGACCACAGATTTCTCCATCTCTGCTAGAGATGGGCAACTTCCATGGAGGCAGGTAGCTCTCTATGTTTCTCAGGTTCCTCCTTCACTACAGGCATCCTCACCCCTCTTGCCTCTCACACTTTTTATAGTTCCCACTTGTGTGAGGTTCTTCAGTGGCAGGGGTCCTAGAGAGAAGCCCTTGTGAGTGACTTCCCTGGGAATATTGCAAGAAGCTGATGTGGTATGGACCTCACCCCAAGATCAGTACTGAGATAATGAGGAGAAAACTGATATGAAAGGTGAAAAGGAGTGCAGGCAGAGACTCAGTCTCTCAGTTAAGATGGAAGAGAAAGCAGAGAGCATATGAAATTACACTTCTAAAAAAGACTACTTCAGAAGTGAATGGCTTCATATATTGTCCTAATGATTGCAGAAGCTGGAACTTCAATGCCTATGTAAATTGTGATCCTTTATGAAGTCTGTAACTGGAGACTCTGCTCTGCTGAAGTATTTCTACACTCAGACCTTTAAAAAGGTGACTTCAGCTAAATCGGGACTCTGTTTTTCAAGGTGCTGAGAGCTTCCTGAGAAATACTGATATCTCTCCAGTTTGTCTGGCCCTTATTGGGAGCGCCAGAAGCTCAGGATCTCCCTAGCAGGGGAGCGAACCTGGCAGAATATGTGCTTGGTGTAGTGTTATATGATAGCATTACCTTTACAAAAGTGCCTTTGTTTCCCAATTTACTCTGAACAGTTTGATCAATAGCTACCTTGTGTTTCTCTGCTTGGCAGAACGTGGCGGTAACCCATTCATTTTGAAAATCCAAGGAAACTTTTCAGAACTGTTGCTACTTGCTAATAGGTTGATTAAGCAGAGGCGATTAGCCCTATTGAATAGAATGTCATAATGATCCTTGTATCTTTCTGTGGGACCATTATGGCAATTATGTCAGTGGTCAGAAGAGGCATCCTCTATATGCATCTTTCTTTCTTTCTTTCTTTCTTTCTTTCTTTCTTTCTTTCTTTCTTTCTTTCTAATATTTTCAAGAAGCCTTTGCCACAGAGCTAATTGTAGAAGTATGGAAGTTAATACATTTGTGCTTTCTCTTCTCTCTTCCATTGTTCCAGTCTATATGCCTCGCAGATTGCTAGATTTCTGCCAATGAGCTCAGTGCAGTTCATAGTTTTAGATTTTAGGTTACAATTTAATAAACAGTGCAAAAGGGGGAAGGGCCTGGGAGGAAGGAAGAAGAGAAACAAATTGAAGTTATCACATCTGCCAAATGAGTCCTGGGAGATGAGTGGTTAAATGACAGTTGGCCCCAGCCAAGTTGATGGAGCGAGCCTCACTGTCTCACCTCTTTGAGGCAGCCAGTTGGAATGATTGCCAGTGAGGGGAAGAGTTAAATGGCAATTGATCCCAGTCAGGCCGAAGAAGGGGGCCTTGCAGCCAGATGAAATGACTGCTGTTGGAGGCAGTTCTGGAATGCAAAGAGCCAAATGCACACAGCTTACTATATAATACCTGATCTCAAGAGTTTCTTCGGTGGATGACTGAGTCCTTCATACAATGAAGGAATGCTGTCGCAATATGTGTACTGTAGACCTGTTGCAATGAAAGATTCCCAGAGCAAGGTCTCTGCCAGTTTACCTTTGTGTGGAGCACCTTGATCCTTAACACTGGGAATGCTTGCTGCTGAAAACGCGTCACACCAGTTTTCTCCCAACAGCTGCTTTGACTTCCTGTTTGCATTTAGGTATACAATTAAACTTGTTGACATTGATCTATGTAGTTCCTTATAACTTGAGTCTTAGCAGTTGGAGTCTGCCTCCTATTTCATGTACACTCATGACAGGTGGAATTCACTAGTCTACTTAAGCTAATAGCTTTTAAAGTTGTAAATCTTTTGAGAACTGGGATGGAGAGCCGTGAATTTAATATTTACCCGTCACCGCTAGTCTTGACAGTCCAAGCCTGTTGTTCTCAAACAGATTTTTCCACCATAGTTCTGTAGGGGGCAATAGTTCTATTCTGCAGAGAGCGTTGACTCTGATATGGTTATGTTGCTGTGTACGGTGACCCAGAATGTGAAGGCAGAGATTTGGTGTTGAATCAATTAGTGAAATTCCTTCTCTTGCAGCCTTGTCCCATATAACGGTTATTTCTACTCCTAGGATCTGTGTGGGGCTACCTTGGTCCGATTGCCCAGGGTGTCTGTGTATCTGTTCTATCTGATCAACCAATCGATTGATTGATTGATTGATCTTTTGCATTTGTATCTCTCCTTTTTCCTCCATGAGCTCAAGGTGATGTACATGTATTTGTAACCATGTAATAACAAACAAACAAACAAACAAACAAACAAACAAACAAATAAACAATTTCTACCCTGCCCATCCGGCTGGGTTTCTCCAGCCACTCTGGGGATGTAGGCTTGATGATGGGCTTTGGTGTGTGAGCATATATTAGATCCTGCAACTTATCCCCTAATTTAGTTATCAGTGACTCTTGAAAGTGGATATAGAGTAACATATATGAATAATTGCTATAACATTCTCGTAGTGTGTGTGTTTTCAATTATTTCTATTCTCTGTAACATGGGTAAGGCTGTTGTATTGCGGAGAAAGAGTTTTCCTTTCTGTGGATTCTTTCACCAGTATTGTTCTTGGCCTGCTGCCTCTTAAGCCTTGCCTGAGTGTGTAAATCTTAGAGTAATAAACAACTGGATCTGTTAGTTGACAAGTTAATGTTTAACAGGCTAACAAACCAGTGATTGACTGCAATGGTGACCGATCATGAAAGGCTTATTACTTCTGACTTTCATAATGTACAATTTGTGTTGTCCCTCCACCCTAACACAGAGTACTTTATTATTATTATTATATTTATTAAATTAAAAAAATATATATCTTG
Organism: Podarcis cretensis; assembly: GCF_951804945.1. Classification (NCBI taxonomy): domain Eukaryota; kingdom Metazoa; phylum Chordata; class Lepidosauria; order Squamata; family Lacertidae; genus Podarcis; species Podarcis cretensis. The sequence continues at coordinate 55,134,115 of NC_137177.1, forward strand.
GCTAAGCAGAGCAACTGCTACTTCATTTCCACTGCAGCTGTGATTGGGCGAGAGCTGACAGCTTCTTCGTTGCTAATGTCTTTATAAACCAATTGGAATGTTCCCGTGGATTGATAATTGACCAGTAATCCCTTCTATTTGCTGCTTAATAGATGCAAGGTCAGTTAGCAGTAATTTGTACAGCCTGCAAGGAACTGTGTTTGGAGATTTTCCTAGCAATACTAATGAGTTTAAAGACGTCACCCTCTGGGAGGAAAAAAACAAAGCAAAACTGAGGTAATCCTTGCAAGCAAGGCCACTAACTTCCAAGACTGCCCAGTTCTAGGGGCATCTTCCTCGACTACAGAAGACATGTTGGAAAAGAAACCATTGTTGACACTTCTGGAAGAGAGCACAGGGGCAATGTAGAACCCCCTTCAGACTTACCTTTTATTGTGAGTGTATTTTGCAACAAGTTCTTGGCACAATAATAGTGCAAGTGGTCGATTTATACTGTTTTAGTTTGTTTTGAAATGCTTCCCCAATACTATCACATACTTGCTGTTTGACGGGCCTGTAGTGCAACAAAAAAGACGCCAGAAGATTTGTGATATTCAGGATATGCATAGGTTGGAGATGAAGTAGTGTCACCACTCCAAAACTTGCATTCGCATAGTATTGAAAGCGAGATTGCTTGTGACCTCCCCAATAGCTTCACGAACACTAGTCAAGCATACTCTCCAGTCACTCCTACTTTGCTCCTCCCCTGATGGGAGCGGGGTGAACAAGTTAGGAATGCTTGGCATAATGAACCAGGGACTGTGCTTCATTGGCACTGAGGAACATAGGAAGCTGCCTGAGTCAGACCATTGGTCCGTGTCCACAGCAGCTCTTTCAGTCTTTCCCAGCTTTCAACCAGGGACCTTCTGCATGTAAAACAGATCCTCTATGGCAGGCTTCCTCAAACTCGGCCCTCCAGATGTTTTTGGCCTACAACTCCCATGATCCCTAGCTAGCAGGACCAGTGGTCAGGGATAATGGGAATTGTAGTCTCAAAACATCTGGAGGGCCAAGGTTGAAGAAGCCTTCTCTATGGCCTAACAAGCCATGATTACTAGCCAACCTGAAGCTATGGTTTGTTGTTGGCTTGCTGATCATGGCTTCTTAGGTTGTAAGAAACTAGATCCCTGGTTTGCACATAATACAAGGGGTTGTTTCGTTTATCCTGATTTGTTTATCCCACTTGCTGCAGGGGAGGAGCAAAGTCAAATGGTTGATACACTATGATAAGCTAGAAAGTCGGGGGGGTCTAGAAACTTTTTGCAGGTGTGTTCTGCAGCATTTCATTGACACAGTTGTAGTGGTGGATTTATACTGGACCATCCATCCATCATTCCACTTTATAAGTCGTTCTCCAATATTACTGCATTTTTGCTGTTGACAGGGGGCATTCTTTCACTTCAGTGCAACAGAAGTGGGAGAAACACCATTACCATTGTCCATTTGTAGTGTGAAAAGTTATAGGATTTCAGCAGAATGTAATGGGACATGCACCAACTGGAAACAAATCAGTTTGTCCACCACAAAATTCTGGCAGACACAAACAGTACTGAAAGTGGAGATTGCGTGTAACTCCTCCGATAGCATCCTGAGCACAAACCATCATGAATTCACACTACTGGAGGGGCGTACATGTACTGCTGCATGCATCTCAGTGCTAGAATGGGAAATTTCCTGGAAACTCCATGTAAACCTTCTTGTGTTCCACGACTGGGAGCAAGGTGACACACAGATAAGCAAATCCAGTACCTAGCCCAATCTGGAGATACTGGCGATGGAACATAGGAACTTTTGCATGCACACCATCGTCCCCATCGACTGCAGCCAAAGTTTATGTCACTTTGGAGCAACTGACGTTTTGAAAACAAGTAGCAGCTTGCTCTTCTATTGTTTCCAAAATAGCACAGTGGGAGTAATTCATTTCAATTGGTGGTGATAATTATAAGTCACGTTAGTTGAGAGGAACGGGAATGGCAGCGCAAGAGCTATATTTGAACTCTACGCTTAAGCAATAAAAGGGGAGAAAATGATCAAACTGCAGAGGAGAGAGAGAGAGAGATGCTTTAACGAGTGCATTCCAAAGGTGCTGGATTTATGAGGGCAACCCAGGAAGCATTGATTGAAATTGCTGTCTCTGATTGTAGTTCCATATTTTATTGAGGCCATATTGTGAACAGCACAAATGAGGGGAAAGCAACCTAACAGACAAAATTAACCCTCAAAAAATTACCCCTTTCTTACACTATCTGGGTCAGATTGCATTGAAAGCTCATACCTGCCGTTTTCAGAAAGTGTCCCCTGTTCTAATATTGTTAAGAGTTCTTCCCAAAAGGAGGTAGAAAATATTGAAGGCCCTTGAAAGCAAGTTATTATTGATTCTGGCAGTGTTGCTTTTTAAGCTGTTTACCACCATTGCTTATTTTATTGATGTCACAATCAAGAGTCCCCGGAAGGAAGGAACAACTATGGGAATTAGGCCCACATGCATACTTAAAAGAAGGGGGGTGGGGAAAGATGAGTGTGTTTTGGTACCAAATCAGCTGGGAAATCATTTTCATATTTTATGACTGACTAGTAAAGCCCTAGTCTAAATAAACATTGCTGCAGCCTCACGTGATGGATGGCTTGAATATTGAGAAGCCAGGAGGTCAGTGTTGGTCCACAGGTTGGTGTGTGAAATAATGAAAGTTATAAATCTGTTCTCCCACCCTAAAGTGTGTTTTTTTTTTTTTGGGGGGGGGTGGAAATTGAAAATTGATCAGGATAAAAACTTGCAGAAAAACTTGCACTTGACACCTGTTTGTATGGACAAACAAATTGACACATTTATCCAATTTTGATGTTTTATAGAATTTGTGGCAAGGCTGTTGGTTTTTCTTGATGTCTTGTAGAACATAGAAAGTTGCCTTATACTGAGTCTAGTCCAGCATTGTCTACATAGACTGACTAGTGGCTCTCCAGGATGTCACACTGGAAACTTTTTCTGGTCCTACCTGGAGATTGTATTTGGGATTTTCTGTATGCAAAGCATGTGCTCTACCGCTGAGCTAGGACCCTTCCCCACATGGCTTTGCAGAGATCATTTGCTAAGTCCCTTTCCAATCCAATGATAGCAACAAAGATAGTTGTTTTGTTTCAGAATTTTTTTGTCGACTAACCATATTGATTTATCTATTTAAAACGCATGCAGCTAAAAGCAATAATTTTGAAGGAAAACCACTTTCCTTTGTTTTTCAATGATGCACCATTACAGCAGGCACCAAAGCAGCCCATGGAATATTGCATTGTGAAAGACTGTTAGAAGCTTTAAAGTCAAATCGTTCTTCACCTTCTTGCCATTCCGATCTCTCATGAATGAACATGTTGATGGGGAACAGAGATTTTCTTCCCTAACGAAAAAGGAGATTGTTTCCAGGTCTGTTAAATTATTTGCTTTGCTTTTCCTTTTCAGAACCTGCCGCTGATATTCTTGAGGAGAAGGCTCCAAGTGGCAGAGACCCAGCTGTCTGGCATGTTGGCTTGAAAGTTGCTTGGGACATAAAGAATCCGGGGTTGGCTGTACCCCTTTACCCGGGAGACTGCTACTTTATGCTAGGTAGTATCTAAAAGCAAACATGACACCCATTTCTATTTCTTTTTCCACTTTCTCACCCCTCCTTGGTAGGGGCAGGAAAACAAGGAGAGCAATAGTCAGTTAAAAAAAAAGAGGAAAGGAAAACATGTGCAGGAGGGGGGAAAAACGAGGAAAAGCACTACTATAGGAGGCGAAGGGGGTAGACTGTAAGCCTTCACAGCTAGAGATTGGGAAGAAGAAAAATATACACAGTCCATTATTATTATTATTATTATTATTATTATTATTATTTGCATGACCAAAAGAAACAATATCAAAAGAGTGTTGTTGTTGTTTAAAAATATTTTAATGTGCAAGATGCAGGAGGATACTTGTTGAATTACTTGGGGGGGGGGGTGAGTTATGTACAAACAATGCTTGTATGTAAATGCATGAGAGCCAGTGTGGTGTGGCTCTTGCACTTCAGTGCACAGATGGAATCAGCCAGGAAGCATGGCTCTGCTCTCCCCCTTGTGTGATTGCTGAACAGAGTAACCCCTTAAATCAGGATGGGAGACCTGTGTTTCTCTGGATGTTGAACTCCAACTCCCATCAGCACCAGCCAGCATTTCTGGCGCTCAGGGATGATGGGAGTTGTAGTCTGGCAACATCTGGAGTTCCACAGATTCCCCACACCTAACTTAATTCGCTCTCCTGCCTCAATGTTGATTGTACTGGCAAGAATAGACCCATGCATGTAGTGGAATTCTGTGCTTCTTAAATTCTCTCCAGTCACATCAAACCAAACCAAACCTTGGGTCGGTGTGAGCTTGGCTCATTTCCCCTGATACATACTTAACTTTATATACTACATCTCATGCCATGTTGGAAATGCAATATAAAGAACAGCTTTAAAAATATTATTTTATTTTAACACCGTAACAACATCCTGATCATGTTTATGTGGATACATATTAAATTCTTCCAGTTCAAATGTATAAATCACTTATTCTGACCAGTACTTTATAGGGACCAACTGGTTTGGATATTTATAGGGTGGGGGTTACAAGTTCCTTTCTGTATTTGTAAATCACTTGCAATCTTTTTTGTAATATTTGACAAAGGTTTTTTTTTTGGGGGGGGGGTTCAACGTTGCTCTATCTTAAAAAAAACAAAAGCTTCTGAAAGTAGCTACTATATTGTTGCTAGAAAAAACCTAAAATATATGAATGCTCAGTCTACCTATATGGGCCTTGAGCTTCCTCTGTTCTCCTAGCTTACAATCTGGTATACCCAAGTTAACCTACTGTAAGGCTGAAGGACACATTTACCTTTGGCTCATGAAAACAATTTTGTAAAAGTACAGAGGCTGAGATCCAGAATACAGTTGAGCTGGAAAGTGCTCAGCTGTGTTGTGGAATTCAACCTCTTTAGCTTTAATCTGCTGACCTGCCCCTTGAAAGCTTCACAGCAGCTGCCACACTGATTGGTGTTACTTGTTGTGCGGTAATCCAGGATAGGGACTTCTCTGTGGTAGTGCCCCATTTGGGGAATGCCTTTTCCCTGATGGTATGTCAGTCATCCTCACAGTGGAGTTGACAATTTAAGAGGCACTTACTCAGCTGGGCTTGAATCTGTTCTTTATGATTCAGCAATGTTATAGTTGTACATTGTACTTTATGGTTTCTGTATCTACACTGGAAGTAAACAAATAAATGCTTTTCTTCCATAGGATTCTTTGGGTGAATAGACAACCTAGCCATCTTCTACTTTCAAAGTCCTACTACTGCTCACAGCAGTGATGGAGAACCTGTAGCCCTCCAGATATTCTTGGACATTATCCCCAGCCACCATGGCCAATGGTCAGAGATTATGGGGTTTGTAATCCAGCAGCATCTGGAGGGCCAAAAACACACACAGTGTGGTATAGCAGTTAGAGTGTCGGACTACAGCTGCTGAGACCCAGCTTCAAATCCCTACTTAGCAATAATAATAATAATAATAATAATAATAATAATAATATATTATTATTTATACCCCGCCCATCTGGCTGGGCTTCCCCAGCCACACTGGGCGGCTTCCAAAAAAATATTAAAATACTGTAATACATCATACATACATGTATGTATACATGGGATGCAGGTGGCGCTGTGGGTTAAAGCCTCAGCGCCTAGGACTTGCCGATCGAAAGGTCGGCGGTTCGAATCCCTGCGGCGGGGTGCGCTCCCGCTGCTCGGTCCCAGCGCCTGCCAACCTAGCAGTTCGAAAGCACCTCCGGGTGCAAGTAGATAAATAGGGACCGCTTACCAGCGGGAAGGTAAACAGCGTTTCCGTGTGCGGCTCTGGCTCTGGCCAGAGCAGCGATGTCACGCTGGCCACGTGACCCGGAAGTGTCTCCGGACAGCGCTGGCCCCTGGCCTCTTAAGTGAGATGGGCGCACAACCCCAGAGTCTGTCAAGACTGGCCCGTACGGGCAGGGGTACCTTTACCTTTACCTTTAATACATCAAACATTAAAAGCTTCCCTAAACAGGGCTGCCTTCAGATGTCTTCTTAAAGTCTGGTAGTTGTTGTTCTCTTTGACATCTGGTGGGAGGGTGTTCCACAGGGAGGGCGCCACTACCGAGAAGGCCCTCTGCCTGGTTCCCTGTAACTTGGCTTCTCACAGTGAGGGAACCGCCAGAAGGCCCTCGGTGCTGGACCTCAGTGTCCGGGTAGAATGATGGGGGTGGAGACGCTCCTTCAGATAAACTGGACCGAGGCCGTTTAGGGCTTTAAAGGTCAGCACCAACACTTTGAATTGTGCTCGGAAACGTACTGGGAGCCAATGTAGGTCTTTCAAGACTGGTGTTATATGGTCTCGGCGGCCACTCCCAGTCACCAGTCTGGCTGCCGCGTTCTGGATTAGTTGTAGTTTCCGGGTCACCTTCAAAGGTAGCCCCACGTAGAGCGCATTGCAGTAGTTCAAGCGGGAGATAACCAGAGCATGCACCACTCTGGCGAGGCAGTCCGCAGGCAGATAGGGTCTCAGCCTGCGTACCAGATGGAGCTGGTAAACATAATACTCAGAACCAGTCACGTCTTTAAGCTTCCTCCACCTCATAGGATTCCACCTCATAGGATTGTTGCAAAGCTAGAAGAGAGGGAAATATATCGGGTGCCCTGAGCTTCTTTGAGAGAAAGGCAGGTTAAAAACGCAATTAACAAAGGGTCAGCTAACATTGCTGCTGCTGCTGCTGAGAATTAAATAAGGTTTTTCTTCTTCTTGTATTTGGAAACGGTCAGTGCTGCTTTGCATGCCAAACACCTGAGGTTCAGTTACAGATAGGTAGCCGTGTTGGTCTGCCATAGTCAAAACAAAATAAAAAAATTCCTTCCAGTAGCACCTTAAAGACCAACTAAGTTAGTTCTTGGTATGAGCTTTCGTGTGCATGCACACTTCTTCAGATACACTGAAACAGAAGTCACCAGACCCTTCTATATAGTGAGAAGGTGGGGAGGGGTATTACTCAGAAGGGTGGTGGATTGGGTGATTGGCAGATAGCTGTGATGAGCCTGTTGACGACTCTTAACGACTGCAATAGGTCTTACAGGAAAAAGCAAGGGGTGAGAAGGTTAAAAATGGCTTTGTCATGTATAATGAGATAAGAATCCAATGTCTTTGTTCAGACCAGGTCCCTCCATGGTTTTAAGTTTGGTAATAAGTTGCAATTCAGAAAGCTCATACCAAGAACTAACTTAGTTGGTCTTTAAGGTGCTACTGGAAGGAATTTTTTTATTTTGTTTTGACCTGAGGTTCAGTCCTTGGCATCTCCAGCTTGGGCCAGGAAAGAATCCCTGTTTGAAATGCTGGAGAGTTGCTGCGTGTCAGTGAAGACAATACTGAGCTAGATGAACCAATAATCTGACTCTGCATAAGGCAGCTTCCCTGTGTTCTGTGTAATGACCATAGTCCACAGCGTAAATAAACTTTTGGTATATTTACACTGTGGACTGTGAACAGTCTGGTTCCACGAAAAATAAGTGTACGACATAAAAGGAATATCATCATTAATGAAACTTGGAAAATACGTGAATGATCCCTGCACCCATCCAATCTTCACACAAAGCATCCAGAAATCTTTGGCTATAGCTAGTGGGAGGGCAGCCCCTGTGCTGACAGTGATATTTTGATATTTACTGGTAAACAAATCATTATTTGAAAATCTGACCAAGGAGACTGTGACATGGCAAACTGATGGTGAAACCTCCAGCAAGTGTTCCCTTCCAAGAAGCAGAGTTTTTAAATAGGTAATGGGGTCTATCTTCCACAGCGTACTCCCCACATAAACAAAACTGGAAGGCAAAAGGCATGTTTCCACATCACCCCTCAGCAACAGAAATTGCACTAATTGGCCTAATTCATGAACTCAGGATGTGCCCACTTCACTGCTAGAGCCTCTGCTAATTCTGGAAGCAGTATTATTTCCTCAAATATTTCTGCATCGTAGATGCCATAAATGATGTATTAAGACAAGCTAAATGTGCAACCAGAAACCCCCACTTCTTTCAAAGAACTGGAAAGAGTGAGTACATTTTTAGTATTTTATTGCTCTCTTTTTTCCCCCCTCCAAAAGAATTCCTGAGGTCTTTCTCAGCTCTGGTGCTGGAGAATATAATAAGACTCTTTGTTGTGCTTTGAGGGGGAAGGTGTTAAAGTTGAAATTTTAAAGGTTAGTTCAACACCTGCTTCTTAAGCTCTTGTCTCCATTCCCCCCACCACCTCTCTTTTCAGGTGAATATTAAGCCACACCTTGAACTGTGCAGTTTGCGTTGAAAATTGATCATCACCTTTTCCTCTTAATATCAAAAATAGACTTTGATGGGTTATCTGGAAACTGTGTTCTCCTTTCCCAGACAGAAGCTTTTTACGATAAGTGAAATCTGATCTTCATGTCCTACGTGAAAGAGAAACAGTTTAGCTCAATACACACACACACTTGTAGAGGGAGTTTGGGCTGAACTTTGCCGCCTCCAGTACTCCATCAAAGGGGTGTCTGATGCAAAACGTTATGGGGGAGGGCATGCAGTAAATCCATAGCACGTGGCAGGCAACTGGGGCGGCCCCATCTGCTGTGCCCCACAGCATGCTTAACTGAGGTTGTCATGGTCTTTGCAGTCTCCCCCACCCCTAATCTTTAAGAGGTAGACATGACCAGATTTTTCAAGCAGATTTACAATTGTCACTAATTTTTGCCTACCGTGACTTCAAAACACACTGGAGCAAAATATACTTCGGGCTTGTTCAAAGAGGGAAGACTTGCTTCTCCACAGCTGTTTCCTATAGATCAAATGTTGCTTGAAGGTTATGGGGTTTAAACACGGCATGAGGATGTATTCAGTGGCCTCTTTTTCTGGCAGGGGGAGAGAGAGAGGAGTTCATGGGGGAAGGGGACCGAGCAAATTATATATTTCAAGGAGCATCAAAAAAATTATTTTCATTAACTAGAAGTTGGGAGCATAGACTTGGTTGAATGGGCTGTGGTTGGAGATTTGCAGCATTAAATGGAAAAAATGAAAAAGCAAAACCCTTCCATATGCACCGTGAGCCTCATTCATATTTCCATCCAGTTAATTTGCCTCTGAAACTTGACCCCTGCATTTGATCTACATACTTTGTGTATCTCTTATTTGCTAAGGCCATGAACTCCTGAAAGTTATTTGTTGTTGCTAAACTTTGATCATATGAATTTGGTAAATCTGCTACATCTTGTTCAGTTGTCTGCTAATTAATTATGTAAGGTTCTCCAGCCCCACCTCTCCTCCCCAAAAAACACCGCATTATGCATACTTTTTCCAATGGTTACAAAATGATTCTTTATTAGGACTGAGCCATAGGCCCCATCTTCACAATACACTTAAAACAGTATTATACCACTGTAAACTCTTAGCTTCCCACACAAAAATCCCGGGAACTGTAGCTTAAGAGTGCTGCAAGGAGTTAGGAGACTTCCCTATTCCTTTTACAGAGCTACAACTTCCCGAGTTCCTTGGGACTGACTGTTGAACCACTCAGAGAATTGTAGCTCAGAGAATTGTGAGGGGAATAGCGGATCCTTTAACAACTCTCTGCACCCTTAACAAGCTGCAGTTCCCAGGATTCTTTGGGAAGCCACGTCTGTTTAAGGTGGTATGATGCTGCTTTAAATGGGTCTACTCTTTACAGTGGCTGTTTGCTTTCTTCCTGCACTAAAACCAAACAAGAGGAAGTTATGCTGAATGAGAGCAAGGCTCCTTCTAGATCAGCATCCTGCGTCATCATTATGTAGATGTCCAGATGTCTTTGAGAAGCTACAGGGCATGAAGGCAGTAGCCCTCTCATGCTTGTCCAACTTAGAGGATAACTGGTACTCAGAGAGTTACACTACCTCTGAACACGAAGGCTTGATTTAGATATCATAAAAGCATGTGGGGAACATGTTCAGTGAGCGAAGGGGAGATATGCATCTCTAGACCCTCAAGATGGGCACACAGCCAAGCTGGTGGCCTCCAAATCTTTTGGACTCCAACTCCAGTCAGCCCCAGATAGCACAGTCAGTGGTCGGGGATGATGGGAGTTGTAGTCCAGCAACATCTGCATTGCTTCTACATTACCTTGCTTTCCTCTGCTGCAGCTATATTGTGTACCCATCTTCATAGTTGACTATAACTCTTATTTTCCATTCACAGATGATCTCAACATGACCCACCAGCATTGTGTCCTGGCTGGCTTGCCGCCTAGATTCAGTTCTACTCATAGGGTGGCAGAGGTGAGTAACAGAGAATTTGGGGGTTTGTTTTTTCCTGGAACAATAGTGGTTTCCTCCTCTGATCTCGGATACTCTTCTCTGAGGGCCCAACTACATTCTACTTTAAATTGGTAGCTTGCATTACATGCATTTTTTTTTTTTTTAAAAAAAACCTTTAAGTCACAATTGTAGGCCAAGGGGGGCATTCAGGATTGGTGCTATGATGTGGTGCAGGTGGAGTGGTTTTTTAAAAACCATTTCATTCTATTCTGAAGTCTTGTAGGACCCCAATGGCCATTTATGTTCCAACAAAAATAGCAGCGAGAAAGCGGTGTCTTCCAGAATGAACCATGCTTGAGGTTTGTGTTTGATGAGAAAGGGGGATGAGATTGCCTTGTTATGATAAGTGGGAAAGGGGATTTCAAGGGAGCAGTTGGGTAGGGGATGGGAATTTTGCCAATTGGGAGAGGGAAGAGGGGTGGGGAGAAAGAGGGATTAGCTGGGAGGTAATGGGTGGAAGTGGCTACTAGTTCTAACCATGCATCTCTGAGTTTACTGTGAATTTGTTTTCATTTTCATTACATATCTACTAAACTTAGTAGTTGCTTTTTAAAAAATAAAAAATAACTCAAAAGTGACTTAAAACAATAAATAAATCATACATACATTAAAACCAGCATAAAGCAAAACAGAGAAAAATCTACAACTTATTGATATGATTGTTCTTCAGATGAATACTCTTGTTGTTAACTCTGGTTGGTTGGTTGATTGTCAGTGAAACCTGCATGAACATCCTTTTACCTGTGCAGGGCTATTAGCACATTGAGACTGTGGTGGGACCTATTCTGCCCACCCTGATGAAGCAGTACAGAAAAAGTAGGATACAGGGTTGTATTCAAAGAAATGCTCTGAGCGAGCAGAATGACTTCTGCAATGAGACTTCCCCCTTTCATCTCTGAGGTCCAGCGCCGAGGGCCTTCTGGCGGTTCCCTCACTACGAGAAGCCAAGTTACAGGGAACCAGGGAGAGAGGGCCTTTTTGGTAGTGGCACCCATCCTGTGGAACGCCCTCCCACCAGATGTCAAAGAGAAAAATAACTACCAAACTTTTAGAAGACATCTGAAGGTGGCCCTGTTTAGGGAAGCTTTTAATGTTTAATAAGTTATTGTATTTTAGTGATCTGTTGTAAGCCGCCCAGAGTGGCTGGGGAAACCCAGCCAGGTAGGCGGGGTATAAATAATTTATTATTATTATTATTATTATTATTATTATTATTATTATTATTTATTATTATTATTATTATTATTATTATTATTATTATTATTATCTCCCCCACATGCCCCTTAAATCCATTCTGGTGGTTCCCCACCCCCAACCCTCCAGAGCAAATTCAGGGAAAGTGTGGGGCAAGTGGGGCAAAAGTCTGGTCACACAAGCAGAAGTCATTCCACTCTCACATTTATATTGTTGAACTCAGCCCACAGACTTGTGTACTGCCATCATAAAACATAATTACAGAAACCGTGCAAGCTAAGACTCTTAAAATAAGCAATCTAATATACACATATTAGTGTAATAGTATTATGTATTATTATCATAGTAATATACCCATATTAGTCTAGGGTTCTAAACATCACTTAAAAGGCTTGTTATTTGTCCTTTGCAGTAAAGAATGAACTCCCTGACCCCGCTCCCCACACTCTGTTATTCTGATATTAAAATGCACATTTACTTCCACACACACACAAAGAAAAGGAGAAGAAGCTTCCTCTTTAGAAGCCCCTGCTTTGTTTTCATAAACCTCTGTAACCTCACATTATATAGTATGGAAATTTTCAATACAAAGAATCATAGCACCAAGGGGTCCTTTCTCAGGGCTGTTCTTGGGGATTTAGCTGCACTTATAAATATTTAACTGAAAAAGATCCTGATGTAGACGCATCGTTGTGTGAGAACACCCCCCTCCCCACAGAGAAAAGTCTATTTCATGTTTTGTTTGTTCTTTCAGTCCAGAATAGAGTTTTCCTGTGAATGGGGGCAGATGATGTTCCAATGCATACATGTGTATTCTCTTCATCTGCAGTGTGGCTTTTTTCATCTGCTTGTTTCCCGCATATGGGTGGTGCCCTCTGGGCCCTGAATTAAGCAAGGAGCCCCCTACCGCCTCAAAGTCTTGGGTTCCGTAGACATGTTTGTAACTGAGGTCCCCAACCTAGTTTGCATATTAATTAAAGAACCCTGCTGGATCAGAACGAAGTTCGAGCTAACTTAGCATCCTGTTTCCCCCACAATGGCCACCCAGATGCCTCCAGACCACAAGCAGTGCATGAAGACAGCAACCCTCCCACACAATCTTGTGAGACTGCCCTGGCCCCTCACCTACCCAGTATTTGTAAGCCCCTTATGGAAGTCCCTTGTAGCTCAAAACCATTGATAGATCCATCTTCCATCGATTACTTTATTCCATGTTTCAATTAGTTTCATTTGTAGCCCCACTGCTACTCCAAGAAGCATCGTAGTGTTTGAGCCAACCCTGGGGTGTAGGTTTAGGCCCTCCTTTGCACTGTATGGAGTCCTAGAAGTCCCTGGGAAGAGAGATTGATTGTTCATCCGCTAGGAATGGTAGCTTGGTGAGGGGAATAGGGAGTCTCCTAACAGCTCCCAGCACCCTTAACAAACTACAGTTCCCAGGATTCTGTGGGGGGAGCTATGATTGCTTAAAGTGGTTCAGTGGTACCTCGGGTTACATACGCTTCAGGTTACAGACTCCGCTAACCCAGAAATAGTACCTTGGGTTAAGAGCTTTGCTTCAGGATGAGAACAGAAATTGTGCTCCGGCAGCACGGCGGCAGCAGGAGGCTCCATTAGCTAAAGTGGTGCTTCAGGTTAAGAACAGTTTCAGGTTAAGAACAGACCTCCAGAATGAATTAAGTTCTTAACCTGAGGTACCACTGTATAGGTAAAGTAAAGGGACCCCTGACTATTAGGTCCAGTCATGACCGACTCTGGGGTTGCGGCACTCATCTCGCTTAATTGGCCGAGGGAGCCGGTGTACAGCTTCTGAGTCATGTGGCCAGCATGACTAAGCCGCTTCTGGCGAACCAGAGCAGCGCACGGAAACGCTGTTTACCTTTCCGCCAGAGCGGTACCTATTTATCTACTTGCACTTTGACGTGCTTTCGAACTGTTAGGTCAGCAGGAGTAAAGTGGTATAATACTACTTTAAATATATAGTTCAGATAGGGCCCTATTCTGAGAGAGAGCGACAGAGCGAGAGATAAAGCTAGTTTTATTTTTTCTGAGCTCAGTATCACCTACCCCAGCCTTCCCAAATTGGGTTTCCCAATCCCCCTTCCCAGGTGTTTGGGTCTTCCAACTTCCATCATTCCCCCAGCCACCATGGCCTATGGTGAAGGAGGATTGGAATTGTAGTCCAGAACATCTGGAGGGCAACGGGTTGGAGACCTGCAGCTTTTTTCCAGGTTTTTAGAGACAGGTCTTGCCTGAAAGGTGTTTCTAAGCACACTTGGCAGAATGAGCTAAAGAGCTTCCTTGAAGGTGAGTGTCCTTAGCTATCAGGATTATGCTCTGCCTCCGCAATTGGAAGCAGTAATGCTTCTGAATATCAGTTGCTGGAGCCTGCGTAAGGGGAGAGTGCTCTTGTGCTCATGTTCTGCTCGCTGATTTCCCACAGCCATCTGGCTGGCCATTCGCCTGATCCAGCAGGCTCTTCTTATGCTGTTACATTCGTGATTGTAAGGAGGCTTCAGAGTCCTTTGCATACATCAGTCTGAGTGGTGTTGTGGTTAGAGTGTCCGACTAGGATCTGGTAGACCAGGTTCAAACCCCGGATCACTGTGCGACCTTGCCTAACCTCTCAGCCTAACCCACCTCACAGGGTGGTTGTGGGGATTAAATGAGAGGGTGGGAAACCACATGCGCCACCTTGAGCTCCTTGGAGAAAATAAATGAAAACATTTTTTAAAAAAAACAAAAGCGAGCGAGCGAGAAATAGAGAGAGAGGGTTTTAGATCATTGTTAAAGAAGCTGCCCACTTTCCATCATAAACACTGAGGCAATCCAACTCTCTACCCGTAATTACCTGTGCAAGCATATCTGTCTCCGATGCCAGCACAGTGTTGTGGCAACATTGGTTCTCTCTCATGTTTCAAGCTGCCAACGATGTTGCTACGTGTTTTTGATCTTAAGCTTTTCTTTGTTGTTGCAACAGTTCTTAGAACTGGGCTAGCAGCATGGATTATTTACCTTGAATTTCAGTTGCAGCATTTTTGTTGTTGCTGGGCTATACTGTTACCTAGTGCAGGCAGGGGATCCAAAGTGCATAATTACAGAAACCTAGTGCAGTGAGGGGGGTGGGGGGGATGTGAACAAAACCTGCATGCCAGTAAGGAAGGTCTACCCTGACAGCTTTGTGTCTGCAGGGGGTATGTTAGGAACCTCAACAAGAGCCTGAAGTGGTAGATCCCAGTGCTAAATGCATCACATTATACTCATTTTATTTAGCTCATATTCTGATGTCAGTGGGCCATAGAGCCTTCTTAAACATTATTATTGTTGTTGTTGTTGTTGTTGTTGTTGTTATTGAACATTATTATCAGGTACTACTAGTGCTAGTACTATTACTACCTAGACCTTTAGCCCTTCTCCAGGTCCTCCCTCACAGTTGAGGCTTGGAGTATGAAGACAAGAGAGTAGGGCCTTTTCATTTGTGGCTCCTGATCTGTGCAGTATATCCATGTGGCGCCTTTGTTGACAGCTTTTTGACACTAGGCAAAGACCATTGTTTTTTCAAGGGCTTTCTGACAGACTAAGCTAATGTTTTTTTTTTGTTACTAGTGTGCTGCCAAAGCTTCCTGCGACTGTACAGTTGTTTTGATATCTTTATGGTATAATGTATTTATATTTATGTTTTTAATATCTTGTAAGTCACTTGGATACCTTTGGGTAACAAGTGACTTACAAAATAGTAGTAGTAATAATAACAACAGCAATTGAAATCAGTGCAGCTACTGATGCTATTGGTGCATACCTATAGTTTAATATCGTGCCAGTCTCTTAAGTGACTGGAGTTGGTTTTGGAATCTCTTTTTTGCTTGTTTGACTCCATTTGGGGCTAAATTTTCTTTCTGCATTTATGAATTCTAACAGTGCTCTCAAGGGACCCTGCCTTATATTTTGGACCAGTGCAATGCAGCACTTCAGAACTTGTGCACCGATACACATTTGAGCTGTCCAACTTTGAAATCTCTGGATGTCAATGACATAAAACGAGTGGAAGAAACCCATAATGAGGTGAGAAGAAGGTTTACATTGAAAGAAAAGCTGCACAGGGAGTGTGGAATTTGCATTTCATATAGGTAGAGCACTTGCTTTGCTTGCAGAAGTTCCCAGTTCAGTCCTGGTGTTTCCGGTTAGAAGGATCAGGTATCAGATGGAAGGAAAGACCTTGGGTCTGAACACTTAGAAAGCTACACGAGTTCAGAGTAGACAGCACTGGTTTAAATGGACAAGTGACCTGAACAGGTATAAGGAAGCTTACTATGTAGTCTTGAGAAAGGGCCAGATACCTGTGACCCTCCAGATATTACCAGACTTCAGATTCCATCATCTTGGACCATTGACCATGCTTGCTGGGGCTGTTTTGTGCTGGTGTCCAACTACGGCTTCAGGGCCACAGGTTCTGCACCACTGGTTTAGAAGACTCTGAATAAGGTAGTGTCACATGTTTTGGTGCATAACACTTGACTATAAGATTTGGGTGGATTCCATTGGGTTGTATCCAGCTAACCTTGGATGCCTTTTGGAAGTAATAGACCTAAGATAGTCTTGTCCATATTTGCAATGGGTCTACTCTGCACAGGACTAACATTGAATATGGAACCCATGGTGTGTACAGGGGATTTCAGTTCAATTTGTAATGAGAAAAAGGTTCAAATATATTACGACTTGTGCAATCTACTTTTTGAAAACTGAAATTGCTGTATTAGGGTGATATGCTATACTAGTTCTACTCAGAGTAGAACCATTGAAGTTAATGGGCGTAACTAACTGATTCAGTATGACACAATCCTTACTGTTTGCAAGCAAGAATGTATATTCAGGATCTCTTGGCAGTTATGACATAACCTGAGCTGTGTTTTGAAATCCTGAGTATTCTCTCTTGTTTACAAAGAGAAGACATGCCCTGATGGACCTGACCAAGTTCTACCCACTCCAGTGTTCTTTGCAAGAATCCCAACAACCAGCAAGTACTTGGCCAGTGTTTACTAGAATAGCAGAATCTATTTTCTGCCCGCCCCTGATGAATCCCTTTATGTTGGACACACACACACAGTGAGCCACCAACCTGGAGGCAGCTTATGAGCCAGATGTTGTGGCACATCAGGAATACACACCAAGCATCCTGATTTTGATACTTTCCTGGAATTGCCTGATGGAGACTGCCTACCACCCAGTAAGCCAGAACATGCAGGTGCTGACTGGTAGGTTGCAGGACTAGAAGTGGAAACTTTGGGTATTGTTGTGAGATGCTTGAGTTGTAGCTTGGAGCATATTCCTGGCAGTAAGCATTTCCAAGCAGTGTCTTGGCATCTCCCAACTAGCCTGGCCATTGGGCTCTTCTAAGGCTCTGGGCTGTTCCCATAAGTCCCTTTGGCTCTGGCCCCTTCAACTTTGCCCTCCATACTCAGCTCCTGATCCTCTCAGACACTGGCTGGCAGGCAGTAGTACTTCCCTACACTCTGAACTCCTTTACCCTATCCTCACCCCAACAGTAGATCTCAATTTCTACATGCCATGATAAAGTAAGAGAGGAATTGCCCGTTCATGAGCTTTTGATCCCACCCTCCCAGCCCCTTTCCCCAAGATTAGCTTTTCAGTCAGAAAGTGGGTTAATTCCACACAACAGCAGGCTCCCCCTCCCTCTCTTCCTCCCGACAAGTCTCTCCTCTCTGCCACACATGTGGGCAACTTATCTGTGGTTTACATTGCTGCGGAGACACATTTCTTTGTCGAATCCCACTGTAAACGGGAAGCCTAGACATCTGCGGTGCTAATGCAGGTCTTTGATTCTCCCTTAACAAAAAAAAAAGGAGGAGGAGGGAAAGAAAGAAAAAGAAAAAAGAAAAAGGACCACATGCGTTTTGTATACTAATTATAGAGTAATGCTTGGTAGGTTCATGGCCTAATACAACTGGTATGTTCTTAATCTGTGAGGCATATGTTGGAAGAAAATCTCAGCTTTACATATGAAGTCCTAGAGATAGCTCAGCAGTCCCCTAGAACTTTCTTCAGTGCAGGAATTCTTTGCTGGCGAGAACAAAGGAAATTGCAATAGGAGTATTGCTTGATGGCTTCCAACAGGCATCTGGTTGGCCACTGGGAAAGCAGGATGCTGGACTAAATGGACCATTACCTGATCCAGCAGGCTCTTCTTATGCTCTTATGACCAGACACTCTTGGGGGGGGGGGTTATGGTGCAAAAACTGCTCTGAGAAGGAGGGGAGAGGGCTTAGTGGCTGATGCAAAGGTCAGCCAAGAAGTGCAATAGACAGCTGGGCTCCATAGAAGAGGGAAATTTGTGAGTGCCACAAAGGGCAGCCAATCAGCGCTGTCAAATTTGTACTTTCTGGTTCAAAGCAGAACAGGTTTCCCCTAAGTTTGATCTATGTCAGGAGTGAGGAACTTGTCCCCCTCCATCAGATGTTGTACAATTCCAATCATCCCTGGCCATTGGCCTTGCTGGCTCAGAATAGGACTTCAATTCCTACAATATTTGGGGAGCTATAGGTTCCCTAGTCCTGATCTATGTGGAGATGGTGAAAAATGTCCATAAACTGCAGCGGGTACTCTTCCACGGTGGGCTTGCCGCATAAATACTTTTCTCTGCAAGATTCTGGCTTATTGCTGCCAGGTTGCAAGGCAGTGGCAGTCCGTGTGTGAAGGGGGGAAGGTTCTCTGAACCATGAGATCCCTCTAAGCAGTAGAAATTGGACCAATAAAAAACAACAACACTATTCCTACCCTTCTCAGTTTTATATTGCTGTGTCCAGAATGGCGATGACCCCACTCCATATCTTTTCCCTTGACAGCCTGAAAGATTGTCCCCGTCCATCTGTGGATTTCATCTGGCTCCACTTGTGATCCTGATACTTGTCAGGCCTTTGACTTGAACCCAATAATGCACTCTAATTGGAGCTTGACTAGACTGCACAGGGCACAGAATCACTAGATTGAGAGCATCATAAAAACATCACAGATTAACAAATGTGTCTCGCTCTCCTGTTTTAAAATTAACAAACTGTGCCTGAAACACTTGGCTAGTGTTACGTAGGTCGGCAAAGAGTGTGATAAGCTTATTGGAGTAACTACTTGGGGCAACTCTACTGAGGTACAGCCATCTTTACAATAATAAAAAAGGCAACAGCACACACAGTTGTTACAGAACGAATCAAATTACCCCTTCAAGAAATCAGGTGATTGTTTGGTCACTAGTAATTTACCCTGAAATATATGATCTGGCACTGCTGAATGAATGCTGAGCTGTTGATATGGCCAGCGCTTGAGATTTATTCAGCTCCTGGGATGTGTCTAGAATGGTGCACAGAGATGGGGGGTGGGTATCACTCATAAGTAAATAGCATTAAACAGGGAAAATAAAATAAGTTTGCAAGCAGTTGGGCAGGTCTGCAGGAATGCAAAAGCACCATGGTAAAGTATTCAAGCAGAACTCTTATCTCACTACTGTAAATTACAATTATATCTTTTCTTCATGCAGCTCCTTCCCTCCATTTACCTCCCACAATATTGCCCATGAAGTTGGTAGCCAACATGGCGGCCTCCAGAGTGCCAGCTCCCATGAGCCCAATCCAGCCCGGCCAGTCATCAGTTACCCCTGCTCAATGGGTGTAAGCATTTTGCAAAATATAGGTTGTGTCCAGTTAAGTTCTGCCCATTGGAATCCATGGACCTATGTTAGTCATGCCAATTCATTTTGGTGGTTCTACACTGAGTAGAACTAACATTGGATACAACCCTGTGCCCTTTAGGGTTTGGAACAATGTGATTCCAAAATGCTGGATTCACAGTAGCTGGGCTTGTTGGCTAGGGAGTAGAACTCAGTTCCTAGTATCATGGTGATGGTCACTCTCTCCCTCTTCCTCTCCCCCCTCTCCCCCTCTTCCAACAGCATCAAGTGTCAGTGCTGTAGAGTGCATTGGACACTCCTTACTACAAAGGGAGTTTGCGTTGCTTCTAGGTGAAGGCTATTTGTTAGGGCGAGGTCCGTGGCTCAGTGGCAGAACATATTGCTTTGCATACAGAAGGTCTCTGGTTCCATCCCTGGCATCTCCAGGTAGGACTGGGAGAAAGTCCTGTCTTGGAAAACACTGGAGAGTCACTGCCAGTCTGTGTAAAGCAGACAGAGCTAGATGGACTCAATGGTCTGAGTCAGCATAAGGCAGCTTCCTATGTCCCTATGGCTTACCTGAACTTAACGCCCACTGCAAAGGTGTTGTGTTGGCAGACTGTTAGGTCACCGCTTAGAAGAGTGTCGATGTACACAGCGAAGGTAAGGTTAACGTGTGTGTTTCGCGCATTACACCGAAATGGCAGCGCAGTCGGTGGCCAGCTGGCGTTGAAGAGAGGAAATATAGATCACCTGCCTAGGTGGCATTTCATAAGCCAAGAGTCTTTAAATAATTAACGGAGGACCCCCCATCCGGCTCACCAAATGTCAGCCAGCGTCCGCTGGCCTTTTCCCTGTGCCTTATCGACTGTAACTCTCAAAGTGTGCCTTTAATAATAGCTTAAAGGGCGAGCGGAGAAGAGTTGGATGTGACGCCGGGGGTAAATCAGTGCTGCAAACAGAGGGAGATCAAGACAAAAAAGTGTGCAGCATTATGTTGTTCTGCTTTTACAATGCACTCTGGGGTGGTGCCATTCAGCTTACTGCTGCGGCCTGATTTGGCTTTGGTATGAATGATTTCCCATTGAAAAAACAATGGCACAAACAAACAAACTTTTTTTTTAAAAAAAACCAACAACTTAGCTTTGTTCAGAATCCGGGTGCAAATATGTGAATATTCTACATCAAGCATTGGCAGGGAAGGCCTGCAAGCTGCCTTCACTTTGCTGTGGTTCCGTCCTCTTCTCTCGCTCTTCCCCCTTCCACCCTACATTGGAAGCCCTGCATTTCAACTCTTCCTGTGGCAATTCACCCATTTATGGGTCTGCCATGGACAGTCAGTCAGGAGGTGACATTCCAAATTGTAACAGTACAGGGGCAAGGAAGATGAGCTTAGCCAGGCAAGACCTTCTCTAGCAATACAAGTTGCTCAGAGCTTTGCAGCTAGAACTTAATAGGGCCTGGTGGGATCAGCTGATTGAGTCCTTTGCCCAATTACTAGAATGGTACTGCAGATCTATCTATCTATCTATCTATCTATCTATCTATCTATCTATCTATCTATCTATATCTATCTAGTATCCCTCTTTATAGTCCCACTATAGACCCATATATATGGCTTATGCTGGAAGGATGACTCAACTTTAGCTGAACTCCTGTTAGGGAAGGACATGTGTTATTAAGCCTGTATACTAAGAGAAGTTAAACTATTTGTGTAACCTTTCTTTCAAAACATCTAAGGTGTACCTCTGTTAACTGGTGTCCACTAATCCTACCAGTATGTTTTACCAACAGGGTTGTCTTTAATTTTTATTTCATTTCATCTATAGCCTTTTTTGTTTAAACAGCTTCTATTGAAAGCAGTTACACACATCAAAAGGGCGTTTAGCGACTGTCAACTAAAATCACTTTCAGACTTTTGTATCTGATCTGTTTAGCCTGGGGGAGGAGGAAGCAGTGAAGGATTTGGGGAGGGGGGGAGGAAGCAGCAGCAAAGAAGAGAATATTATCAGGTGAGAACTTAATCATTGGACTTTGGGGGGGAGGGGGTTCAATGTTGCTGCATCCACAGGTTTTTCTTTGTTTGACCCATCATAGCTTCAGTCAGGGTAAACAGAACAAAATTCTTTGTGGTCTCAGGTGAAGATTGAAAGGGGACTCAAGCCTGTGTATAAAACACAAACTACCATAACAAAGATAAATACACAGTTCCAATTGACCAGAACTGATTTTTTTTTTAAAAGAGAAAGAGAGAGGGAAGAAAAGAGAGTGGGATCTGGGTATCACAAAAGAAAAAGGAGAAAAAAAGAACTATGCTTGAAGATTAACCAATGAGCTCTCTGAAGTTGCATTGTTGCTCCTTAACTACAGTAGTGGCAACACAAGATGCTGAAAGGTTTTTCGGTCTTTCCTTCATGTCATTTTGAAAGGCACCATCAAATGTTGGTGGAGTCCACTGGAAGGGAGCGTACAAAGGAAAGGGTGGGGAGACTCCCTTAAAGGGCACACGGTTTAGATTTAGTTACTTTTGCAGCACGTCACTGACTGCATGAAAGCCGGCTAGGAGATGACGAGCCGAACTACATGATCAGCACACTTGTCTGATGAAACTGTTGCTGGGTTGAACCCCTGCATATACGTAGACAGCTTTTCGGTCTGATGTACCGTAGCAACATTTTGACGTTCTTACAATGCAAGCTATAAGATAGGGTGGTTTATGTGATAAAGCTGTCAATGGGCTGTACTATTTCAGATTGCAGGTGGGTGATCTCATGTGAATATTAATCCATATTAAATAATTTCTACAAAGAAAGCTCACTGGAACCTATTTCTTGGCATATTACTTGTTCTGGGGTGTGTTTGTGTGTGTGTTATACACACCCACCCCTGAGATTTCCTCCATGCAGTCTGCCATAGTAAAGTGCAGCTACAGACATGTCACATAGGTCTGATTGTACAGATTGACTCCAAGAACATAAAGTGGTGCTATACTGAATCAGATTGTAAGAACACAAGGAGAGCCTGCTGAATCATGCCTGTGGCCCATCTAGTCCAGCAACCTAGTCTCATAGTGACTGACCAGATGCCTGTGGAAAACCTTCAAGCCTGCAACCAAATTTTTCTGTATTCCAGTCTCTGAAACCCAAACAGACTAAGTCGCGAAGGATAATAATAATAGAAGGTAGAAGCACAGTCACCAGTATTGTTGTGTGTGAAAGCTGGAAGTGGCAGGCAGAGAGAGGCATGTCTTGCTCTGTGCTGAACCTAAGCTAGCCTTTCTGTAAACATTTGTTTACTCCTATACAGTTGGTTCTCCTCTGTTTTTCTGCATAGGCAGAAAAGGGCCACTTGGGAAAATTTTAAGGGGAAAAAACCCCATGTTGTCTTTGTTGCAGGTTGAGTTTGAGTGGCTCCGACAATTTTGGTTCCAGGGTAAACGTTATAGGAAGTGCACTGACTGGTGGGACAAACCAATGGCTGCGCTGGATGAATTTTGGAGGAAGCTGGAGCTCATGGTATGTACCAGTTTTTGGCATCATGCCTCCTAACCATACTCTGCACCCAATTTTCCCAATTGCTGTGGGTTGGTGAGTTGATGTCACCTTAAAGCTCCCAGCTCCATTTTAAGACAATTAGGCCTCAGTTGATTAAGCTTATTTTGAAAGGGAAACTAGTTGGCCCTGGACTAATCCTGCACCTTGGGGATGCTGTTTTGCCCTTTTGTTGCCAGTCCACAGTTGAAAGAGTTGCAACTACTTAACAACGTATGGGTTCTCTTTTCCACTCCTCTTCCCTGTCGTCTTAACCCAACTTTCCCCAGAAGCCTTTGTCTCCACCCCCCTGTTCTCCATTTCCTGTTGTAACTTACCCAAAATACCTGGCACTGATATAATGCACATACTTTTCCTATTTAAATATTTGAAAATTTGAGTGAAGCAAGGTGGCATGGGGGTAGAGCAGACCAATGCTAATTCCTAAACCACAGCCGCATTGGAAACCTATGGCAGGCTTAAGTAATTCCCTCTCATTGAGTCTAATGGGTGGAAGCAAGGGAAAATATAGTTTTACCCACCACACTTTTTCTGCTTTCCTCCCTGCTTCACCTCCTGAGTTGGATATGGTTTGGATACAGTGGAGCTAATGCTGGTGGACTAGGTGCATAGGATTTTCCAGTTAAGATACCAGCCTTGCTCCTCTTGCCTCCTTTCCTTTGTTTCCCCTGTGTCAGATTATAGATTGCAAAACTATCGGGGCAGAAACCTTGCACTTTGTAAATGCATATTGATGGTACTATTTCTGTGTCTCCTCCTCCTCCTCCTCCTCCTCCTCCTCCTCCTCCTCCTCCTCCTCCTTCTTCTTCTTCCCCCTCTTTTAGTTTTAATACAACCATTGAATATACCTATAGAGAACCATTTTTGTTAATGGTTAGTGCTTAATACAATAATGTCTTAGGAAACCTTAGTAATTCTCAAACTGTGCTGCGAGTTCCTCCCATGCAGCATAAAACGTGATGATCTGAATAATGAAGGGTCTGTTTTGAGCCCAGTGCCACCCTGCACACAGTGGAGGCTGCCCTCCATGCCTCTTGCTTGGCCCTTTTGGTTAAACCCGCCCAATCGGCACCACCTACCCAGTGGTGCAGGGAGGGTACCAGGTGAGAAGCCCCAGAGAGCAGGAGGAAAAAAACACTTGCCTTTAAGAGGAGAGTGGCTGCTCCTTGAAATCTCGGTCAGGAACTTAGGAGTGGAAAGGTGGACGGAGGGACACACAAGGATCCAGTCAGGCCCCAGCTTTTGCCAGAGAAAGTTGTGCACTCAGAGCTATCCATGGTGCTGAGCTGTGACCCCACATCACCTTATGGGTTCTTCTTGTGGAGGACTGGTTGGAGTAGTGGGAGCTCATTTTATTTATTAAACTTTAACAACAACAACAACAACAACTTTTTATTTATACCCCGCCCTCCCCGGCCAGGGCCGGGCTCAGGGCAGCTAACACCAAATATGAATTACAATAAAACATAATAGAAACAGAAACAGAAACAACAACAACCACAACCACAACCACCACAACAACAAACAAACAGTTAATTAAAATACGGGTTAAAATACAGCTTAAAATGCAGCCTCATTTTAGTAGTAGCCCATAAATCAAGACCATAAAGGGAGGCAACATCAGATATTCACTCGAGCCAGCTATCCATGCTGGTCCTACATGGGCCAGCAAAAAAACCAAGAAAAAAATTATATACCAAATCCCATATAAGGGGTCAGAGTGAGTCTAAGCCGAACAGCTCCGTCTTGCAGGCCCTGCAGAAAGATGTCAAAGATGCCCTAGTCTCTTGTGACAGAGTGTTCCACCATGTCGGGGCCAGTGCTGAAAAGGCCCTGGCCCTAGTTGAAACCAATCTAACCCCCTTGAGGCTCGGGACCTCCAAAGTATTGTTATTTATAGACCTTAAGGTCCTCCACGGGGCATACCAGGAGAGGCGGTCCTGTAGGTACTATGCAACCCAAAGCAAACTTCTAACATCAGAAGGGCCTTTGCTGTGGCTAGGTCATTCTGCCACATCTGTATGTGGGATTGAATCAGGGCTGATGCAGTGATATCACACAGGGATCTGCCTTCTGTGTGTGATTTAGTCTTCAGGCTTTGCCTCTTCCCTTCATCAGAAAGCATGCCCGGGGTGTGGGTGTGCCAATAATTCTTACTCTTACCCATTTGCAAAGTGACTGGTACTCTTTGAGCTGGTTGAGATGTAAATCTAAACTGTATTTTAGCACATTTGAAGAGCCTAGGCTCTCTGCTCCCCAAGCTTCCTATGTTCTTTAGTCCACATATCAGATCAGAAGCTTCCGTTCTCCTCCTTACGACCATGCTGGAGGAGAAGGAGCGGGGTGTGCACACAAGCCAATGTGTGTGTGTAGGGGGGGGGGAGCTCACCCTCATAATGTTAATCCATAGTTTACTGTTGCATTCAGTTCATTTTTTGAGTGTAATAAGAACGTCTGCCAAATTTGAAATTAGGGTGTGGGTAGTCCTGCAGCTGCCTGGAGCTTGAAAAACTCTGATCTAAGCGGTTTCCCTTTTCACTCTTGGCTACCCTTGGGGTTTTTGTTTTTGTTTTGTCTTTGTTGGTGCTACAGTCATAGCCTTCTCCCCCTAGTTAGCTGCGTCGCTTAGCAAGTCAGAAATCAAGATGGTTCCGTTGCTACTTTATCTCCGCTGCATGTTGAGGACATGGAAAAAACCTGCAAACCCGGAGAATTCTCAAGGGCTGAGTTGTCTGCAATTGGTGTGACGTCTCCATGTGTCTCTAATTAGAAACACGGCGCTGTCAAGTGTATCTCCTTTCAACGGGACTTGGGACGATATTTATCAGCAAGCTTGCAAGGCTTTTTTGGAGGCCAAGACAGAAGCTGCTTCTAATTTAAATCTTAAAAAGAATGGCTTTAATGTTTATGACTCCTAACACATTAATCACAATTAATTTGAGCTATTGAGGGAGACAGAAGAGAATGTTAATAGGTAATGTCTGTTGTTTTTGTTGGGTCTCTAAGTAAATTTGGGTGCTTATTATGGTTGGGATTCAGATTTACTCTCTTTCAACTCACCCCTCCCCAAGTTGGTCGTATTCCTTTCATACCTATCCCGTGTCCCAAACTCTTAAAAACGTTAGCTGTTGGGCAGCAGGGGGCACTGTTGAGCTAGTGTTCAGGTAGGCTTCCAACAAGTCCGTTTGGGAAATAATAATAATAATAATGCAGCTACATGTCGGTATAAGTATCAAAATTTACCCCTGTTTCTTCAAGTTAACCATAATCTCTAAGATTCCATAATACAGGAAATCAATTGTGGGCTAACAAATTCAACAGCAATTTAACATTTTTAAAAAGTGCAGCGTGTTGCGACAGATCTGGTCTCTGTAAAATTAAGCTAATTTAAAACAACAAAAACAAAACCTCTGGATGTTTCACATAAAGATAATGTATTTGTTTAAATTATAAAGACAAAACAAGCTTTTGTGGGGTGTTGGGGGGGGGGGGAGGAATGTATATTTTAGCGTCCTCCCCTCCCATATATACAAACCATTTCTACTTTTCTCCGAAATCTGTGACTAACAGGAAAAACAAAACCATTAAAGCAGAATTAATTCCTTCTCTTGTTTGAGGTGAACAACTTTTGTCGTTCATTTTTATATTTATGCCTTTGATCTGTTCTAATGGGAGATACTCTTGAGAATTGCTTCTTTTGTAGATTTTTGAAAAATAAATAAATCTTGGAATGTTAATTCATTCATGTTAACAATAATTTCCCGAGTAGTCTAACAGAAACATATTACAAAAAGTTTACATCGCTGGGTCTGTAGCTCATGGATGTCTTCGTGTGTGTGTGTGTGTGTGTGTGTGTGTGACATTACTGTCTCTGTGTGTATTAGTGTGTGTGTATCTTCTAGTGTTTGTTCTTGGCATTCTTCCCCTAAGGATAGTTTCCCCTCACAGCTCACTCTTGTGATGTAAATGTTAAACCTTTCATTTGAATGACATTCTGATAAAACCACATTCTCTCCCTCCTTCCCTTCTCTCTCCATCCCCTCCCCCTGCTTATTACTGCATGAATTTATGAACATTGAAAGGCAAACCAGTTTAAAGTTTGTGTGTCCTCTATTTCTTTTCTGTTTTCCCCAACCCACCCGTTTAACTATATGAAAGCAATTCACGTATTTGTGTGTATATCTATACATTTAATTTTAGTTGCCCAAGATTAGCACGTTATCATGCTCAACATCAAGATAAAGTTCTCTGCGAATTCAAAGGCAGAGTTACCATTTGAAAGGGCTTGTAGAAGCTTTGCTTTCTGGGTAGAGTCTGTTCTGAAAGGCTGAAATCTCATGTGATGCCAGGGAGCTCTTGCCGAAGCTGTTCTGAGATTCAGCGCACAGACAATTTGTCTCCCAGGGTCTGGTCTCATGCAAAACCTTGCAAAACTGACATTTATTTTACCTATAAAAATGTTTTAACGTTTGCGTTGAAGATGAGGGAACGAGGAAAGATGTAAAGGGGGGGGGGGGAATGAGAGAGGAAAAAACAATCCAAGAAGAATCTCAACCGTTTCCTTCTTCCTTAATGCAAGATAAAATGATGCACAAATAATGTATTTTGATTGTGTTTTTTTAAAAATAATTTACCGTTGAATGACACATTTCTGCAGATTCTTTTTTTTTAACATTCCATTTCATATGTGTTTTTTAAAATGCAAATCATGTCGCATTGTATGAAGCTTCCCCTCCTTCATTTGACAGTCCGTTTAACAATAGAGTTGTGTATTTAGAATGCAGTTGGCCTTGATGACCTTCATTCACTCCACTGCGTAAAGAATTATTATTAAAACGGATCTGTTTTCTTGCAGTATCAAAATCTCAACAATTTTTCATTATGCTAGGTAGGGCTAAGCTCCAATTAATCCCAACCATTTCTGGAGAAATTTGGTATGTGGACTGTGCTCCTGATGTTTAGAAAGATATACAAAGGTTGGCTAAACAATAATCTCCCAGGATATAAATAAATGTTTTGCTTTCTATGTAATACTGTGCTGAGTGGAGAGGAAAATGCAAACTTAGCCCCCTATTCAACTATTAATACAGCAATGTAGCTTCCTCTAATAATATAGCAGCTTGGCTTCATGCTATG
Organism: Podarcis cretensis; assembly: GCF_951804945.1. Classification (NCBI taxonomy): domain Eukaryota; kingdom Metazoa; phylum Chordata; class Lepidosauria; order Squamata; family Lacertidae; genus Podarcis; species Podarcis cretensis. Next base: position 55,162,086 of record NC_137177.1, read on the forward strand.
TTGAGACTCATTTGGGAGGAAGGAAGAGAGATAAATGTAATAAATAAATACAGTTAATAGTTTATTTATTTCATGAAATTTATATACTGCTTGGCTGTAAAATACAACAACACCCCACTCAAGTTTGGTTCACAAAAAGAATAAAACAATCAAATTCTCATTTAAAAGTCTAGTTAAACCCAACAATTTGAAACATTCAAAAAATAGTTAAAATTAACGATAAACTAAAATTGATCTTATAGTGTGTCAGCACCCACACTTCTGAACTCTTTGGAAAAAGCAGGCATTAATCACCACCTCAAATGGTTCCTCTGTTTTGGTCAATATGTTGCAGCTTTATCGTTTCCATCGTGGTATTACCACAAAGCTTCCTGGAGTGACCTGATGTTGTGCTCTTGTCCCAGCTGGCACAAAGGAATGGTTGGTTGTTGTGCATCATCCCACATTTTACGTGCTCGCTTGTTGCTATTTCCTTCCTTTCTGCTCACCAGTGAAACTGACAAATGTGCGGGAAAGCCTTGTCAGTTTCGCTGCAGCAGTGTTTAACTCATTTCTGTTTATTTTATTTTTAAAAAATCGAAGTATATTCTCTTTTGAATGGGTGAAACAACGAATGGGAAGGGCTGAATGTGCCTCTGGTTATGAGAGAGCAACCTGTGGTGCCAGCTTGACTTTGCTGGTTACTGTGGCTGGGTGGGATTAAATAATGTATTGTGTTGGAGAAGAGCAAGCCTCTTTTGCCGTGAGTCAAGGGAAGACAGAGGGGAAATAGGATGGCATTGGCCACTACCAAGGCTGAACCCTTCGGTTAACTACTCCTGGAGCACCCAGGTTTCATATGTACCCATATACAGTGGTACCTCGGGTTAAGTACTTAATTTGTTCTGGAGGTCTGTTCTTAACCTGAAACTGTTCTTAACCTGAAGCACCACTTTAGCTAATGGGGCCTCCCACTGCCGCCGCACGATTTCTGTTCTCATCCTGAAGCAAAGTTCTTAAACCAAGGTAATATTTCTGGGTTAGCAGAGTCTGTAACCTGAAGTGTATGTAACCTGAAGTGTATGTAACACAAGGTACCACTGTACACCATACACTTAAAACACATCACTTCCCCGAAAGAATCCTGGGAACTCTGGTTAAGGGTTCTGGGTATTTTAGCTCTCTGAGGAGGGCCCTGGCTTCCCAGGTTTCTTTGGGCTAAGCCATTTGCTTTAAATGTATTGTGTGTATACAGCCTAGGTCCTCTGAAGAAGGGAGGGGATGGGAGGTCGGTATTGCAAAGGGTGATTTCAAGGTATTGCAAAGGGTGACATCAAGGATGGTGGATCTGGCTCCGTGCTTTAGGCGGCAGTAGGGGGCATCCAGCAATTCATCCTTCAGGGTCGGGTAGTATAAGCACATTTGAGAATCCTCTCTTGCCCTTTGTGGTACAAGCATTTAAGAGCGCATGGTAGTATTTGGTGGCCCATCAAAATGAACTGTGAGGGAAGAGGCTGTGAGGAGGGAGGGTAGACATGGCCTGAGCTTCGGGTGTTTTATACGAATAAAAAAATTAAGCCCAAAGTGAGAAAGTGTGATTTCTAGGGAGATGAGTGTGGGTGTTCGAGAGAGTCTGTTTCTGTTGGGAGCTCATCCCTGAGCCAGACCTCTGTTAATAAGTGACTAAAGAGACGCTAATGTAAAAAAGAGAGAAGAGGTTAAAATATTGGAGGGGGGGGGGAAATACTAAATCTTTACAAAAAGAAAAGATTTTGTGTCTGCAGGGATGCAAACTCTGTAGCTTTATAGTTATGCCTGGTTGGGGTGGTTGGTTTGCACGTTTGTTGTTTGTTGTGCATACTGAACGTTTTTAGTATATGTGCTACCAAAGCAAGTGCTATACTGTTTATTCTTATTGTACATCCCAGGGGCTTTGGCACAAGGTGACTAAATAAATTCATCACCGTCATTACTTAAACTAAAATCTTCAGTACAAAAATGTATAACAGCAGCTTGGTTATATGCAAAATAGCAAATAACCTCAGGTAAGCCCTTGGAAATAATCCTTCTAACTCTTTAAGGAGGTTAATTGCCTCCTTATTCTTGCTGACACCGATAGAAATTTGACCACCATCAATGAAACCCATGGAATTTTGTCTCCCAGCAAATATTTGATAGAACTGAACTGGCCCTCTTGGTTTAATGTGGGTCCCCCCCCCACCACCATGTAGTTTATTGTCTGTGTATGCAAATAGTTTGCTTGGCTAACGAGCAACAAATTTGATATGGTTTAGACTAAGGAAGGCTGACATGTCACTGTAAAACCACCTCCTTGTATAAGCTCTCAAGTGATTAAAAAACCTGATACTAGCTAGAGCATTTAAAACTGCATTTTTTACTTTCCCGTTTGCATACCAACACCAAGAGTCAGTCTAAGGAGCCCTTTGAAGGGTGTTGAAAGGTACCATTCCTCCCAGTTTGGTGTTTGGAAGAACCGATAAATATGAGTGTCCATAGTGAGCATCCCACTCTTTACTGCTAAGGACTGCTGCCCAGTTATAAGTGTGGTTCTTCACCTTTAGTCCAATTCTTCTGGATGCAAGAATTTTCTTTTTGTGTGGTTGTTGCTAACATTTATGAAACATCAGAGCTTTTGTATGATTAGGAGGCACGTTTGTCAAAATAAAACAGTCTCTGTTAAAGCTTTGCAAGCCTAGAAACAGCTTAGAGCTCCAGTGCACACATCTCCAAATTTTGAAAAATCAAGATGATGATGATGATGATAACAACAACAATCAATTTTATTATTATTTGTTTTATAAAATAACCACAGCAGTAGGGCACTAATTTACTAGAAATGTGATCTTTCCCCTTATCCTTGTTGATGAATAGTTTTTAGTGAAAGAAATCCGTACTAATTAAGCAAAGTTCATTTACTCAGCTTTTTTTAACAGTCATGTATGCAGAGCTTTAGGCCACCTAAGTAACATGTAATTGCTGGGTGTTGTTAAATTGGCTTGACAGCCGCATCAACAATAACAACTGCAGCTTTTTATAATTTAGTGTTCTTATTGTAACTTCCAATTGCCGTCATGCTGGAGAGGACAAGGTGTACCCAGTTTCCACCTGTCTAACAGTTTAGGCTGCAATCCTAACCCCACTTAGTTGGGAGTAAGCCTATTAATTCAATAGGACTTACTTCTGAGTAGATATGGTTAGGATTGTACTGTTAGAAAGTGACCTGGTACGCCAACACCACATGTACTTAAAGTTAGTATGGGTGACTGCAGTGTCACTTATTGTCAAATGGATGTGATTAGAATTATATAGTAAACCTAATCCATAATGTCCAAGTTCCTTATAGGTTCACGTTTTTGGCAGGAATAACTTAATAATTTGCTTATTTCAAATTCTGAGGAGTGTAGAATTAAATGACTGAACATAAAGCTAAACTCTATGCATATGAGGGAGGCAGTAGTTTTTTTTTTAAGAACCTTAATTGAAAAGTTAAACTGAGGACACGGCATTTCCCCCCCTCTCCTCTTTTACCTGGGAGCGCAATTTGAAATACGTTTCGGCAAAAACAAGCCCAATTGATTTCAGCAGGGCTTACTTCCTAATAAATATGTTTATGGCTGAGGCTGCGGCGTTGTCAATCTCCATAAGTGTGGAAGAAAATTCAGTACTCTCCAGTTGCTGAATGACTATTACTTTTTAATAAAATAGTTGCCTTCCACATCTCCCTCATATAGATATATTTACAATTCTGAGCGAATTCAAAGCTAAGCTTCCAAAACAAAATGTGTGCTCAAAGCACAAAGGGCTGTGTTTATGATTCTCTTTGAAGTGGTTTTTTTCCTCCTTTTTTCTTTTTGCAATAGGATAAGGAAATTTTTTAGAAACTGTCTGATAGTGTTCAGGGTAAATACTTAAACCCCTTTAGAGAATTTCACACACAGATACTGTGCAGTAAAAAAAAAGGATACTTATGTTTCCTAAAGCTGCTACAGCCTACAGCTTTGTACTTAAAGACAGAGGTGTTGAATAGAATTCTACCGAGGATACATCCAGTGACAATATCTACAGGAACATCAGAGCAAACCAGTGGATAGCACTTGCTTTCTTTCTTTTTTAACCCTTCTGTGGATGTGCGGAGATCTACATCTGTGTGCAGTGCTGCCTGATTCTTGAGCTGGAATTGATCAGCACTGCACCTCCCCCATCTGAAACAACAACAACAACAACAAGTGCAACACTGTGTGATCTCTGCACAAGGAATAGTAAACGCCCAACAACATGCATGCTTCTTGATCGCCAAGGTCCTCTGATGGGGGGGGTCACTTTTGGGGGGCCCCATGACCCTGAGGTTACTTTGGCCTATTACCAGGGACCAGGCCTTTCATGCTGCAACCAAGCCTGCCCTGTGGAACTCCTTGCCAATAGTGTTTTGGCAGGAGCCTCCGCTGCTTGTTTTTAAAAGTCTTCTAAAACCTGTATTATTCAGACCAGCCTTCCATATCTGCTAACCAGCTAACCTCGTATTAAAGCAGCCTCATGACATCTCAGTTGGCCACTTTTGCTCGCTCATTTTGGACTCAAGGGTTGGAACTTTCCTTAAGTCTTTAATGATGCATCTGGAATTTCTCTGTGCTTGTCAGCTATAGCTCTTCACTCCCCCCCACACCCGAGGGATAATACCACAGTCATAGGAACATAAGAAGCAGCCTTATATTGAGTCAGACCATTGGTCCATCTAGCTCAGTGTCGCCTACTGATTGGCAGCAGCATCTCCCTAGTGTGTCAGACTTGGCTGTTTCCCAGTCCTACCTGGAGATGCCAGGAATTGCACCTCAGGATGTTCTGCATATGCTCCATCACTAAGCTATGGTCCTTCCCCTAAAAACCGTTCTGTGTGTGGGAAGTTCTACATCAGCAGTTCTCAAGCTGTGGGTCCCCAAATGTTGTTGGACTACAACTCCCATCATCCCTGACCACTGGTCATGCTGGCTAGGAATGATGGGAGTTGTAGTCCAACAACATCTGGGGACCCACAGCTTGAGAAACGCTGTTCTACATGGACCTTCCATCTGTGATGGGCATTGTAGCTATTGATACATCCAAAACAGTGGCTTGGTTTTTCGATAGATATTTGGCCTTTGTAGTATGTTCCAGCACACAGTTTAAGAATCCTTGATCTACAGATGCTGTCCTTCAGCCACCCTCTGCTTCTCACCTGCCCCATCAACTTCTTTATGGATTCATCCAAGGTCAGGCATTTTGAGAGAGTCTTCTCTTTATGATTGTTGACCGAAGTCTAGAGATCATGCAGTGTGTTTGTCTATATACTCCCCCTCCTCCACTTAGCTCTCCACCAACACTACCAAACATATAGAGTAGTATAAGATTAAAATATAAACAGACATATTTGCACTGTGAAAGAGAACAATCCCGGTGAAATACACAGGAGGCTGGTTGCAGTGCAGCCTTGTTAGAGTTTGAAAAATTTGGACAGCTGGGAGATGCTTCTTCCAATATTAACTTTGACACTACTTTCATTTTCAAGTCTGAATGCTAGTAGCAATGTGAAAATACAATCAACTTTTACTATTAGTGCTCTGAAACTTACCTAACTTTTTTTTTTTTTTAGATCCTGTAATTCAGAAATTAATTTCAGCTTTGGTTGTATGGGCAGCAGGGGTGGAGGGAACCCATAGCTTAACAGGAGTGGGGAAGAGAACTCCAATAATTGAGTTTAATAAAAACAAAACAAATTTAACTAAGAATCACTCTTGTCACAGTGGCCAGCCTGATGCCTATGGGAAGACCACAGCTGTAATAAATATTTGGCCACAGAATAATTCTTAGAGGCATTTTTGCTGTGCTTTGTGTTTCCTGTGTCTCTTTGGCCATGCAGAAACTGAGAAGCTGGCGCATCCTGATATTTTGCCCTCCCTGTTGAAGCCCCAGCCAGTAGGCATCTTGTTTGCCTTCCTTCCAAAGATGCAGCCAAGGAAGCAGTTAAGCAGAAAGAGGGACCAGCCCTTGCCATCTCACCTCAGCTTCTTCCAGCAATTATTGTTAAGAGATTTCTCTCTCCGATATTAACTTTGGAGCCTATGTGTCTGGAAGCAGCTTGGGCAGTTGGGCTTAAACTGAATAGGCAATAACAGCATCATTGATGTCGGCCGAAATCAAAATGCCTTTCTTCTTTCCCCATTTAACACAGCTGAAATGTCTCTCTTAAACCTTTGCACATGCAAAGTCAGAATGGAAGAGAAAAGCATTATTTGGTACCTTTTAAAATAAATAGTGCTCTGTGTGTGTGTGTGTGTGTGTGTGTGTGTGTGGAAAAAGGTCTAAAAGGCAAGCCCGAATGCTTATCTTTGCTTCTGCCGGTGCAAGGGTGCTGCTGTGTGTCTCATAAAGATTTCTGGCACTGTGAGAAAACCTGGTCAATTTCAGATTCTTTCTTGGGACCTGTCTGAAGTGTTGACAAGCGGCTCGCCTGAATATTAATACACTCTCCATCATCAAAAGCTGTTGCATACCCAAAGGATGAGAAATATTTTAATCAGCTTTCAGCTTGTCTAGCAAGAGTCAGTTTATTCCATTGGGATTATACATTCGTACACTCTTTTCTTTTTCTTTTTTTGTCTCCACGCGCTCTCTGTCTCTTTTTCTCTGCTACTTTAAAAACTGGAGTTAAGCAAACATCTCCCCCCTTCCTCATTTTCTTGGGCTGTCTTTGCTGTGATTTAATTGCAGGATTTTAAACAATTAAATATTTTATAAAAATATTTTATTAAAAAAAAATGAACCAACAGACCTGGGGGTAGCCACACTCTTTATTTTCCTGTTCCTTGATGAAGTCCCATAGAAGGAGGCTAAGGCAGGGGTGGGAAACTCTCCACTCTGTATTCTGAATTTAACCCTCAAGGCCCCTCTAGCAGGCCCTTGGGACCCTCCCCAGGCCACACCCCTCACCGGCTTTGCTCCATAGCCCCCTTGCCCCATGCTTTTTCCCTGGCTGGAGTGAGTTGTTGAACTCTGATAATGCCTCTTGTTCGCTTGGATGGAGAAGTGTGTCTTTGTAGAAACTTCTGGCTTTCGTGTGGCTGGAATATAGATTGTTGGAGAAAGGTAAGACACACTATCACCTCTGGCCGCACCACCACTCACATGTACTTCCCAGAAGACTGCCTACAGGGGAAATGCGTCCCTTGGGCTGAAAAGGGTTCCTCACCCTTTGCCTTCCTTATTTCATTGTTAGGGACTGTGTCACACATTTTTTAGACCCAGTTTTAGGAACAGCTGACCACTGCCCCTGTGGCGAGTTGTGCCACTGTAGAGTCTCAGTAAAGAATCTTCCTTTCTTTCTTTCTTTCTTTATTTATTTATTTTTCTATACTGCCCTATACCCAAAGGTCTCAGGGTGTTTCACACAAAGGATCACATACATAAAATCAAAATAGAAACAGCAACCCAATAACACCCCCTAAAAAGAGCCATCATTTAAAAAAGGGTATAGGATGTAGATCAGGTCAGGCAAAGGCCTGGTTAAAAAGGAATGTTTTTGCCTTGTGCCTAAAGGTGTATAGTGAAGGTGGCAGGCAAACCTCCCTGGAGAGAGCGCATTCCATAGATGGGGAGCCACTGCAGAGAAGGCCCGTTCTCGTGTTGCCACCCTTCTGACCTCTCGAGGAGGAGGCACACGAAGAAGGGCCTCAGAAGGTGATCTCAGGGTCCTGGTAGGTTCATATGGGAAGAGGCAGTCCTTAAGGTATTGTGGTCCTGGGCCATTTAAGGCTTTATAGGTCAAAACCAGCACTTTGAATTGGGCCAGGAAACTAATTGGTAGCCAGTGCAGTTGGACCAGGATCGGTGTAATATGCTCAAACCGTCTTGCTCTGGTGAGCAACCTGGCTGCTGAATTCTGTACCGGCTGAAGTTTCCGAACCGTCTTCAGAGGCAGCTCTACATATAACGCATTGCAGTAATCTAACCTTGAGGTTACCAGAGCATAGACAACAGTAGTTGGGCTATCCCTGTCCAGATAAGGGCATAGCGGGGCCACCAACTGAAGCTGATGGAAGGCACTCCAGGCCACCGAGGCCACCTCAAACGACAGCAAAGGATCCAGGAGTACCCCCAAACTAAAAACCTGCTCCTTCAGTGTGGCAGTGTAACCCTATCAAGAGCAGGCAACCTCCCAGATCGACTGAGTCCAGGCTGGCCGTTGGTTTCTCCCGGGTGCAGGAGGTTCTGTAGGTGAACTTCCTGTCTCATGGAAATATTGGCTGAGAGGCAAGGTCTCCTGGACTCCTGGTGTGTCTTTTGTTCCTGGTCTTGCACTTTGCTTCCGCTTCTTGCCTTGTTCTCTGCTCCTGCCTTCTGGATTGTCCTCTGCTCCTGAGTGCGCCTTGGTTCCTGGCTTCCTCCTTGATGCCCCAGCCTTCACGTTAGTTGAGGGTGAGATGATGTTAAAGGCAGGGGAAGGCAGTCTATATTCAGCCAGAGCAGGTCTACTTACAGGACAGAAAAGTGAGCAAGCTTTTATAGAGAGTGGGTAACTGCGGGTCACATGACCAACTCTGGCCAATGGCTGTAAGGGGGCTGATGGGCCTAGTTCAGCCTAGTTCCAGGCTTCAGCCAAAGAGTACAGTGCAGGGAGAACTTGGTGGTGGTTATGCAATTATTTGTCTTCATACTGCTTTTCTTCTAAAGAACGCAGGGTGCGTGGACCCCTTTTATTGTCACAATGACCCTATAAGATAGATGACACACAGAGAGTGAAAGTGACTGGCCGAAAGCCATCCAATGAGCTTCACAACAGAGTGGGGGTTTCGAACCCAGGTCTCGCCAGTGTTTGTCCAACATTAGAAGAGTTCTGCTGGATCAGACCAAAGTTCTATCTAGTCCAGCATTCTGCTGCCCACCAGGGCCATTCAGAGGCCTCCAGGAAGCCCAGAAACCCATGTCAGCTATTGTGACATCCTGATTTTGTTGCTGAAAATAGCATGGCTAGATCTTCTGCCATTGATCTGTGCTATCCTCCTTTAAAGCCACCTAAGCTAGCGACCCTCGCTGCACCTTTCAGCAGTGAGCTCCATAGGTTAATTGCATAAAGCACTCTCTTTTGTCTGTCTTGAATCTATTGCCCATCTATTTCCTTTGGTGACACTGAGGTCCAATGCAGTCTTCCCAGCTGTATGAGCCCAACCAACAGCATAGCTGATGGCCAATGCGATGGAGTTGTATAGCCCAAAATATCTAGAGGGCACCAGGTTGGAAAAATCTGTCCTGATGTTATGAGAAAGAGAAAAAGTTGCTGAAGGCTTTGCATACACATTGCCGCCGTGTGTATTTATTGATGTATCTACAGTATAGTCCACATACACATATGCACACATATGTATCTCAAGGGGTATGCAACCTGTTATAAGAATAAAATCAGCAAATAGCACCCATAAAATGTCAATTTGCCTCTGGGATGTTGCCAGTGGAAAGTTCAGCATTCGTCCACCACTTCTCAGCCACCTAGGGCTGGCAGTTAGACCTAAGGGAAGCTGCCCTTCAAGCCTGCTGGGGATGGTGGGAATTGGGCTTGGAGGGAGCACACCTTTTCCAAGCTCACCCAGTGGATCCTTTAAACTGCAAGTGAGACTGCTCTGAAGTTTAAAGGATGATGCATGGTTCGGAAAGGATAGTTTTGACTTCAGAAAACACAGGTACATCTGAGCATGCATTTCATTGAAAGCAATAGGGGTGCATTCCAAAAGAGCTGAACATAGGATGTGCACCGGTTATCCTTAGCATCTCCTTAGTTAGATCAGCCTCGGGCACTGGGAGCTGGGGAAAGGGGTCAAAGTTTAAGGTTAGAAATCAACAGCATGTTGTATTTAAATTATTGGGGGCGGGGAGTAGGAAATGAAATTTTACAGATAAAAAGTAGAAGCAAAATACAAAAATGTATTTTCTCTCTGTCTCCCTACCCTTGTTCCTTTTCACAGTGGGATGTCTTGTGTAATTTAGTGGGTGGGTGATGCAGAGAGAAAGTTGGAAGGGGGCTCTCCAAAAGTGGCTGTAGCAGCTATTGGAACGGGTAGCTACTACAGTCATAATAGGCTCTCCATGGGTCACATGGAGCCTTTTTCAATAGCTCCTGTGTGAACTCTGCAAGTCAGCAAGTCAAAACAGGTCACAAGTACAAATATTTCTGCTTAAGTTATTTGTAGATCGTACCCCACATGTCCAGGTTGGACTAAAGAAAGGAGATAATTTTTGTCTAAATACCATAAGCCTTGTTGTTCTAGTCTCTGAGAGGCAGGAATCTAGCTTTAAGGTACATGGAAAGATAATGGATTTAAATATAATCTGGATGTAGCTGGATAATTTCTGCAACTGTCTTTCATCCCAAGTTTCATAGGTACTGAGCATTTCTGAATAAAGCATAAGCTTGGAAAAGAAGTTAAAGCTAGAGAAAATGTGCATGCATTTAAATATTAAACCATCCTTTCTAATGTCTTATTCTTAAGATTCAGTCCTTTCAAACTGGCACAATATGTTAAAGAGTTTCTCTTCCTAGTATCTCCCACTGTTTGTGCCATTAAGCAGTGCTGGAGTCTTGCTTATATGAGGTGTTACGATTTCCTGATGATTGGTTATATTATTTATGATGCAAAGAGTGTTAATCCTATGGCAATTAACACCCAATTTGGCTCAACAGCATGGTGATGATGGTGGTTAAAGATCTGCCTCCCCCCCTTTAGGTGTTCAATGTGTGTTCCTGTTTGGCTATGTTGACTTTTGAGGTTCTTTAGGCTAAGCATTTCCCTTTCTGATTTGGAAGTTGCTGTATCTTTCATATTCTATGATGCGTTGTTAAGAATTGGCACCAGATGTAGCCAGATAGGTGGCTAAAGCAGAGCTGAGATGACTCGCTGCCCACGCCAACAGTTTTCCAAAATGTGCAGATCGACTCCAGAATTATTATTATTATTATTATTATTATTATTATTATTATTATTATTATTATCTCAATTTTTCCACCCTGGGAATCTGGGGAAATTCCTGGGCCAATCCAAGGAAAGCTTCACAGAGCTCATCCGTCTCTCAGTAGCTTTTCTGGCCTGTTGCTGTGCTTGTGCATTGTATCCTGTCTCTCCCCCACCCCGTGTGTGTCTCTCTGTGTGTGTTTGTTATTTGTCTCTGCAAAGCAGAGGAAAAGCCATACAGTTAGCAGTCTTGACAGAAAGTGTTGAGGCACATCAGACAATTAGCCTCACTTTGCAGGACAGAAAGCAGAAATGCTTCCCAACCACCACCTTTTGTTATACCTAGCTGTGTTTAAGGCATATCCTTGCATATGGCATTGTGGCTTTCAGCATGACTTTCTGTTTAAGGTTGTTTTACTGCCGTCTGCCAGTCAACCGTTGGCTTGTGGTTAGCTGTAGTTCTCTTATACAAATATGAGACATTCTTTCTGTTGTTACACACTTAAACACACACACACACACCCCTTTCCTTCTTTTCCTGCTAACCTTCTGTCATATATCATTAGTTTCACTTGTGCTCTTAAAGGAGTGATCTGTGCTTCTATTGTTTCCTCTCAAGAAGCCTACGGAAGGAGAGGTAAGAAGAAGGACATTCCCCAAACCACAGAAAAGCACAATGGATCATTTAGACTGCAGTTCTAACCATGCCTAGTCAGAAGCAGATCCTGCTGATGCCCAAGTAAGTGGGGTTAGGATTGCAACCTTAATCAGTACTTGGGATGTGGACATGTGTTCTGGGCAGCGGTGGCTGCTCTCTCTGTTACAGAGATGAGGTATTCCTTATTCTCTTGTCACCTGGGCTGGATTCAGATAACCTGGTGCGCTGCTGGAAGCCTTTGCAAGGACTCCTGCTAGTGCGACAGGACTCCCCCCTCTCCTTCCCCACTTCTGCCTCCTCCCCATCCGCTCTCGAGGGTTGGGAAGAACCCCCAGAGGTGAGAAATTGCTGCACGTGCAAGCGGGAATGCCTGTGCTGATGGAATGACCTTTTTAGCACCATGAAACTCCTACCTTGAAACTTTTAAAGTGCTAGGGTCACATTCCCATGTGGGCATGCCTGTGATGGGTGGGGCCAGATGCATTTGTACAATAGGTTACATTCCAGCCATGTAAAAGCCAGAGGTTTCCATATGGGGACATGCCCCCATCCACACATCCATCTTGTAGACAAGCGAGATGCATTGTCACAGTTCAAGGACACATTCAAGCCAGCAAAAACACTCGTTGAGGGTAAAACCTGACGAGGAACCAAAGGACCACATAGAAAGGCCTTGGAAGACCACATATGGACCCTAGGATTGAGGTCCCCACCCCTGCTATAGAACCATCAGTGTGATGCATGGAGTATGAGTCTAAAATATGGCAGACAGGAAACAATGGAGAAAGAAGAAGGAAGCAAAGAAGGGTAAACAGGGAAGCAGCATGTGATGTACAGCTGTTTCAGTTTCCTACACCAAGTAGGCAGCCTTTGCCAACCTGGTGCCCTCCTGGTGTTCAGGGCAGCAGTTCTAGGAATGGGTCCATATTCACGGAGAACTTCTGCTCCATTGATGACTGTGATTCTGAAGTCCTTTCATTCCTTGATTTTTTTTAACCAATCTCTATTCTTAAAAGCAGATAAATACTCATTTTTAGACTTTTGAAATAATAATAATAATAAATTGTGGAAAGTTCAATGCATCTGTTCTATAATATGGCCATCTTAAACTCTCCACCATTATCTCTCTTTAAAGAGGACTTGGTTGTCATTGTGTTCCAGATCCACACACCACACGGCCCTCCCCATATACTTAAAATCTTTGTTCCTGGGAAGAAAAACCAACTTCTGAGCCTGATATTGCTGGTATAGCTGAGTGCAAAGAAATTCTGAATCCTGTCCTTTGAGTAAATTCTCAATCTGACACAATAAACATCAGGAGATTGAATTCACCTAATATATTCTTAATCTCAAATAGAGAAAGGGGGAAAAATGAAACGTGAAACGATTCCCACTGGGGATGCTGTAAATCTTACAAAATACATACGCTTTCTGTTTCAGCATACATCAAAGCGAGGTGGCTCCGGAGATTAGAATATGTTTTTAATCTTAGTTTGATGAGCAAAACTTTCACTGTAATATTTATTATGAGTGGCTTCACTTGTGTTGCCTCTTTTCTTTGTTCTGTTTATACACGGCTTCCTTTCTTCCTGGGGGGAAAAAGAGAGGGAGGGAGAAGAAGTTGGAAGTATCACTTTTCACAAAGCGAAATGATAGTGCAGTGGTTTGTTCATTTTAAGACCAATTGTAAGTCCACGTGGCAGATACAAACTTTCCTTTTGTTGTGCTACCTCCCCAAGGAAAATGCCGCTTTCCAATAGCTTCCCATGACTGCTTCTCATTTCTGTAGGAGTATCAGTAGGTTCAGCTGACTGTGGGAGGATCAAACGGGCAGGCGAATGGCGGGTTTGAGAAATGTAGCCAATATCTTTTGTTGTTTGCTTAGAAGTTCTGTTTGTTTCCTATGATATTTCTCCCCCCTTCCACAGAGCCCCTTCTGTGGCTCTGCCACAGAAGAGACACAGGGTAGGGGAAAACAATGGATGTTTTTGTCCTGTGTCACACAATCTTTTCCCTTCCTCAACCTCTTGAAGATACTTGGGCTGGGAGGTCCGAATACCCCGCCCCACACACTGAAAAAATGCACAAGGCTAGCTCTGACCCCAGCAGCTACACCCCCATATTCCGCATGTTAGAAGTGGCTCTTAATACATATTGGTCTACATGTATAGAGTTCCTCTATGTGGGAGTGGGGGCTAGCTGGACCAGGGTTCCACCACATGTGAAGGAGCTCTGCACCCATACATGTGTACCCTCAAGACCCTATTATTGTAAGGCACTCTATGTGGGGCTACTCTTGGGCCTGGCCCAGAGGCTGCAGCTGGTGCAAAATGCTGCGGCTCAACTGTTGATGGGGACAGACTATTGCCAGTTCATAACTGCAGTGCTCAATAGCTTATACAGTGGTACCTCTAGTTAAGAACTTAATTCATTCTGGAGGTCCGTTCTTAACCTGAAACTGTTCTTAACCTGAGGTACCACTTTAGCTAATGGGGCCTCTCGCTGCTGCTTTCTTTTCGTGTGATTTCTGTTCTCATCCTGAAGCAAAGTTCTTAACCCAAGCTACTATTTCTGGGTTAGTGGAGTCTGTAACCTGAAGTGTCTGTAACCCGAGGTACCACTGTACATTAGCAGCCTAGCTCAAGATTCTTGCATCACTTTACAATGCATTAACAATTTGGGCCCAGGATATCTCAAGGACCAGCTATTCCCTTCTATCCCTACCCGATCACTGAGATTTTAGGGGAGTCCGTGTTAGTGGGCCCACATTGGGTTGTATCCACCAGGAACCATGCATTCGGTATTGTGAGACTGCCTTCCAGCTGGGGTCAGACAAATCCCCTTGCACCTGAACTTCTGGCACCTGCTGAATACTTTTTTTATTCCAGCAGGCATTTTACTTGATCTTTGAATTTATAGTCTTCACTGATTCCTATATATATATTGTATTGTATCTGTGTAAACCATTTAGGGACTATTGTAGTTAAGTGGTATATAAATTGAGACAGTTCAGGAATTGGTGATCTATTTTCACTGTGTGTGTGGTAGTCCAATAAATGAAGCTACATCACCTGGGCTATTATTTCAGCAGTCAGGAGGGCTAAACAGCTTGCAAGATCCTGTGCCCTTCATGTCTGAATTCTCTTCCTGAGCAAAGCAACATTTATGTACGGTAAGCCTTTGTTTATTTCCACATGCAGACACACTCAATCCAGATAGCTCAATGAAGATGTCAGCCCAGGATGCAGCAGTGGTGAAAAAGGCAAATTCTATTGCTAGGGATCATTAGGAAAGGCGCTGAAAATAAAACTGCCGATATCTTAATGCTGTTACACAAATCCATGGTGTGACCACATTTGGAATACTGTGTGCAGTTCTGGTTGCTTCACCTCGAAAAGAAAATTGCAGAGTTGAAAAGGGTTCAGAATATGGCAACCAAAAAGTTTTTCTTCCTCTCATTTATAGCACTAGAACTCATGGACTGAATGTAGGAAGATACAGGACAGATAAAAGGAAGGACGTCTTCATGCAGTGCACAGTGGAACTTGCTCCCATAGGAGGCAGTGATGGCTACCATCTTGGATGGCTTTATAAGAAGAGGTTTAGACAAATTCATGGAGAACTGGAGGCAGTAATGTTTCTGAACACCAGTTGCTGGAGGAGACCACAGGAGGAGGGAGTGTGCTCTCATGCTTCAGTCCTGTGTGCAGGTTTCCCACAGGCATCTGCTTGACCACTATAAGAACAGAATGCTAGACTGGATGGGCCAATGCTCTTCTTGTGTTCCCTGTTTTACTCTTTTCTGTTGCCAAACCGAGTGGCTCATGTTTAAAAATGACTATGCAAAAGCCGCAAAGAGGTGCCCAGATGGTGATACCTGGTATCACGACACGGCCTAATTGATCAGAAACTACCAGGCATAAATCGGGCAATCTGCTCTCTCCCTCCTCCCTTTGTTTTGTTTTTACCCCCCCCCCCTTAATAAAAACCTAAAATTTCAAGTTGCCGGAGTGAAACACGCCACATCTTTAGAGGTCAGATGGGGCTGAAACTCAAACAGCTGTCTGACAAACATCCTGGATTGTTTTTAATTGTCTCCCCTTTCTTTGACAGCAGTAATTCTTGTTTATATTGTCAAGAGGCTTTTTCCCTGAGCACAAGTGCGCCATCCTCCGAGGTCACATGCTTAACCCCTTGGCATGGCTACAATATAAATGGCCCCCTTTTGTTTTCATTAATACGTATCCAGAGTAGTATATGGGCAGAATGCAAGGCAAGGGGGCATTCACAATACTTAAATAACTTATTGTTAAAAGGGGGGAGGACCAAAGAAAGCATATTTTTTTGTCTGTGTCTCATGGTGGGTTGGTGCAGCCCGCTTGATTGATTTGCCAAGGGAGAGGACTTTTGTGTGGCATGTTGATCTTTTGACCTGGAATACAGCTTACTGACCTTACAGGTTCACTCTCTTTCTTCCTCTCTTAAGACAACTTTTGTTATTCTAATACATCCAAAACAGTAGGAATAGCTAAGGTTGGCTTGTTTTTGGGCCCACCCCAAAGGTGCTGGCAGGGCTGGGGGTGGGCACAGACTGCTTGCATTCCTTTTTCATACCTTAACACCTGATGTGCCACCAGATAAAATTTCTTTGCAACACGAGAGAAATGGGACACCCAAATGAAACAATTCCCAGAGGGGTAGCCATGTTATTTAGTCTCTTAGCAGCAAAAACAATCCGAGAGTCTTGTGGAACCTTTTAAAGACTAACAAATTTAGTGTGGCTTAAGTCGTCGTGGACTCAAGCCCACTTTGTTAGATACATGAAGTGTGAATTCTTAGCTGGCAGGAACATAGAGGAGAAAATAATAATATGGAAGTTGAATGGCAATAAAGGTGCTAATAACAACAACAACAACAACAACAACAACAACAACAACAATAATAATAATAATAATTTATTTGTACCCCGCCCATCTGGCTGGGTTTCCCAGCCACTCTGGGTGGCTTCCAACAAAGATTAAAAATACATCAAAATGTCACACATTAAAAACTTCCCTGAACAGGGCTGCCTTCAGATGTCTTCTAAATGTCAGGTAGTTGTTTATGTCTTTGACATCTGATGGGAGGGCGTTCCACAGGGCGGGCGCCACTACCGAGAAGGCTCTCTGACTGGTTCCCTGTAGCTTTGCTTCTTGCAATGAGGGAACCACCAGAAAGCCCTCGGCGCTGCACCTCAGTGTCCAGGCAGAACGATGGGGGTGGAGACGCTCCTTCAGGTATACTGGGCCGAGGTGATAATTGGAGCTTGAATATATGCTGAATAGACACTCTAGCCTTTTACAGTAGTAGAATCATAGAATTGTAGCGTTGGAAGGGATCCCAAAGGTCATCCAGTCCAACCTTTTGGGCTCTGACTACTGGCCTGGTTGGGTCACAACATTAATCTCTGCTCCTGCAGGACCCTGTCATTTATCAATGCAAGCTCTTCCACTGAAACCTGAGGTTGTGCATTCAGCTGAAATATGGCAGTTCTGTATATTTCCAGGTCATTAAAAAAAAAGTGCTTCCCCCAACCCCCTGATTTTTCTTTAAAAAAGTTTGAAAGTTTATTTTATTTTATTTAAGAATGTAAATAAGAATTTAGGGTTTGGGGCTTCAGCTTTAGAACCACCAAACTCCTTGATGTGTTTCAAGTGTGCTTTCTGAAAGACATACTGGCTCATTCTTAGCAAACCCAGCTGAGGAATATGCCCTTGGTATTTTTATATGAAAGCTTCATTTTGCAATTGTTCCTCTGTGTAAATGGAACGTATAAATATACCGAGGAAGGCAAAGGAAGCTATTATCTCTAGAAGATGAGCCAATAATATATGCTTATCAAAGCAGAACACTGCTCTGAAAAACTGCAAGTTATACTTCAGTGAGGATTCATGCCAGAAGCAAGAGCAGTTTACGGTGGTCTCGCCCCTCCCCCCTTTCAAATTGCATTAATCAGGGTAAAAAAACAAAAGCATCTCTCTCTTTCTGTTGTTCGTGTTTGTTTACCTAATTGCAGCCGAAGAAAAATCCAGGTATAGATCTCTGAAATGGAAGCTTAATTAACCGGATTCCTATTTTTGCATCCAAAGTGGAAATACTGAATGTGTGAAGTGAGGGAACAGGACCACCTCCCTCCACCCCAAACTTTGCAAATTCATGAGTTCTTCTACACAGAGAATAGAGACATGCAGTTTGTATGTGCGTGGGCCGTTTCCCTGAAACAGTGACCCTGCAAAATCTGGCATTCTGACCTTGGTTTCCAGTAGTTTTTGAATGAGCTTAGGGTTGCTTTGACTCATAGCTAAGGCAAGGCTGGCTAATATTCATGATCTCACAAGTATGAAGCTGCCTTATACTGAGTCAAACCACCAGTCCATCTAGCTGAGTATTTTCCACATGGACTGGCTGTGGCTTCCGAGGGCTTTGGGCAGGAGACAATTCTGGATATGCTTGGGACTGAACCTGAGACGTTGTATTCTACAAGGAATTTTTGACTTAGTTCTTGCATAGGGAACATATGTTCAGCCTTGTAGGCAATCTTTGGGTTCAGGATGCAGAGGCTGAGGAACAAAAACACATGCTATGCTATAGTCTTCTATTCAGAATGTTTGCAAATACAGTGGTGCCTCGCAAGACGAAATTAATCCGTTCTGCGATTCTCTTCGTCTAGCGGTTTTTTCGTCTTGCGAAGCAAGCCCATTGACGGCTTAGCGGATTAGCGCTATTAGCGGTCTAGCGGCTTTTAGCGATCAGCTGAGAGGCGGCTTATCAGCGGAACAGCTGATAAGCGGCTTAGCGGCTTAGGAAAGGGGGGGGAAGCGGAAAAAAACCCGCGGGAACTCGCAAGATTTTTTTGTCTTGCGAAGCAACCCCATAGAGAAATTTGTTTAGCGAAGCGCCTCCAAAACGGAAAACCCTTTCGTCTAGCGGGTTTTCCGTCTTGCGAGGCGTTTGTCTTGCGGGGCACCACTGTATGGTGACTTGTTTCCCTTGTGAGAAGTTAGACCCTCAGCTGGATCCTTTTGCAAATGAGACTTTCTTTGTTGTGTCCTCTTGCTTTCCAAAAAGATTTTCACCACCATCCTGACACACACATTCCTGAATGTTATTTATACTTCATATTATCTTCTGTCTCTGGGTTCACTACAGCTTTTGATGGTTTTGAGAGGTGAGGGAGATCACAGGCAAATCAGAATCCTGTTCATCTATAGATCTGACAGTACAAGTCCAGGTCTGACCAACTGGAGCATCTTTTCCAGCTCGGTTCTCACACTGGGATGGAAAGTCATGGCAGAAAACTTGTGCCACCAATGCAGTGATGAACAAATATGTCAATTTCTGTTTCTCATTTCTTCAGCATTTAGTTCAGTTCTCCACATTTTTGCATCCATTTGCAATTTGAAAACAAAAAGTCTGCATTGAAACGAGTCTGTATCGTAGTGCAAATTTCCCCTACTACTGACATTTTTCAAGCAATGTTAGCTAAAATAATGCAATTTATATGTTATTTTCAGTAATACGGCCATTTTAAAGTGCAGTTTCTTTAATCTGCACCTTTTTTTGGTACACATTATTAGGCTAGAGAACTGCATCACAAAATCCAGGTCAGTGCTAACCTCGAAGAATAGCTGTGTTGTGGTTCACATACTGCTTAGAAATTAGTTAGGTTATCATCATTAAATCTGAAACGAACTGAATTTCTACCCCATTCCTACCAACTCATGGATCACTGTCCAAGAGACCCTCCTGCCCCTTTCTGAACCTGGAAGACCTCTGTACCTTAAGGTTCCTTCCAGGTGCTGTTCTGATTCTGAACACAAAATGCCTCAGCAGTGACTAACAGAGCTCTGCTTTGGAGGGTATGGGAAGATATCAGGGAGCAGGAGTGTGTGCACAGTTGAATTTATTTTTTAAAGTTGATGATCAGGGGACCCAGCCCAACCCTTATTCCCAAATGAGGGAGCCTTCCTTGAAACAGCTATTTGGCTGAGGCCCAGTGTGGATAGATATTTGCTTAAAGGTCAATAAAGGTTTTCTGTGGACAGCTGCTGTATCTTTTACCACCTTTGTTATCGGCTGGCATCTGCCTGTCTCGGGAGACAATGTAAGTGTGCACCTTTGGTGGTGAAGCCAAACCGCTGGAGAGTTACAGTGTCTGCTGTGGCTGTAGAGACCAATACAGGAGAGGCATGTTTTGTTGCAGCTGGAGCGGAGGAAGACATCCAGTTGTGCTGTTGCAGGTGTACCATGGTGTTTTTTCTTCCTGCATTCCTCCTAGCGGTCGTTCCACTGCTGTGGATGCACAACCAGATAGTCTATCTCCAGGCACTGTGGTCGTCCATAAGGGATTCCCACAGGGAAGGGTTCATGTTGCCAGCCTTCATGTTTGCAGACATCGTTGTAACACAGAGTTGGTCTGTCAACAGGCCTGGTGCCTGAAGGCAGCTCCCCATAGACCACTTCCTTGGGGATCATGCCATCTCCCATTCTGTGGACATTACCTTTTTTAATTAGTTGACCTATTTTCTTAGAGAACTCCCACAGACTTAGACAGAATGTCCTTCTGTGTGGACGTCTTTAGGAGTAGGGCCTTCTCATTTGTCTTTCCTACTTTCTTAAAGTACATAACCTGAATAAGCCAAATTTTCCACTGAGATACTGGGGGAGGGGTATTTATAGATTTTTCTATTTGTGGGGAATCCCCCACCAAGGTGGAAATGGGATTTCCCACCATACACTTCTTTGGGGAAGCAAAGGTAATATTGACATCTACAGTGTATATAAAAGATGACTTCTTAAAACGCTGCTAAGTAAATATTTTGGATAATGGAAAGTGCCAAAAGTAATGTTCCTGCCGATGTATGTCGGATACTGCCAAAAAGAGCTTTGTGAAGAGGATTAAACTTTTTAGCATTGTCATTTTAAGTGGCTTCAAAGGGAAACAGTATTCTTCCTCTATTGCCGTTTTAACTGCCGCAATGAAAACAGAGAGACGCAAAGAGAGACTTTTGTTTTGGAATTTGACGTCTATGTTGAGTAGGCACCTCCCCCACTTACTTGACTTCCTTATGCATTTGGGTTCATAGCTTACCATGAATGGATACGGACAAATATATATAAAACTTCCCCTCTAACCCTCAGCACTCTATGTATGCTCTAACAATAAAGGCCTTGACTGTCTGTTATGGTTTAGTCATACAGGCCACATGACCCGGAAAGCTGTCTGAGGGCAAACACCCTAACCACTGCTATAGGTAACAAAGGTGTTTTCAGGGTTGGGTTACTCACAAGGCGACTGTGGACCCACAGATGAGTCCTCACTATTTAGCCTGCTCCTGGACCTCTTAGCACCAGCACTTTGAAGATTGAAGAGTGGCTCCACCTTCACCACCTCTCAGAGCTCCAAGAGGGCTCTTCTGAGGGGTCCTCTGTACTGGTTCCAGGAGTACCCTTTCTGTTCATCAAGGTCCTTGACCTGTGGAGTGGGTCTGGTTCATCCTTCAAGGACTTGGTGTCTGGCACCATGTCACGGTTAAGCATGCCATTCTTATGTGGTCTTTCAAATAATATTCCTCAATATTGGGGAGGCCTTTGTGACTGAAGCACCTTACTTCTAACCTTTTGATGTGCTTCCCCTCCCTTTGCTATGTTTACCTGTTGCTGTTTTATTTGTACTCCATTCTACGAAAGCTTCATGGTATCCCAAGTCTCATCATTTTTTTTGCTTCCATCACAGATTAATAGGGCCATCCCTCTGGAAACTTTGTAAATCACTTGAGATTTTGAGTTGGAGGGTGATATCACCATGTTTTAAATAAACAAACTAAAATTCCATAATTCATTTTAGGTTAAATTAGAGTCCTTGCCAAGCTCATCTCACCCCCCCCCCAAATCCCTGATGTGTGGGGTCTTATTTGACCCCAGTATTTTACCCTCCATGTGTAGTTGAATAAGTGAGTTCTGATCTGAGCACTACTCAGACTAGACCCATTGACGTTAATGGACATGGTTAACTTTGTTAGGACTATTAATTTCAAGGGGTCTACTCTGTGTAGGACTTAGTTGGATACAGCCCAACAAGTCAATCTTCCAGCAACATAATTCCAGAGAAACATGCTTTTTAAATTAATAGATTGATCTTGTTTCTTTAACGAAGCTTTATGATTTGTCCTTTCAGCTGATAGGAAGCCTGTATGTGTTTTGTATTTTTCATTAAGGTTCCCCCACCCCATTTCTATTTTTGTTTATTTTATAGGTTCTTTGAGGGTAGCTGATGTTTTTACCTGTTGTCATGATTTCTATGACTCCGGGGGAGAAAGCTCTTAATAATAATCTCTTGCCTGTTAGCTCCCATGAGTCTGTCTTCATTGTATAGGCTGCATATCGCAACTGTAAGAGTAGAATGTACTGAGCTTTAAACAAGTCTATTAGGCTCACCGCAGCCAAGAAGGAAAAAGAAAAAGAAACCCTTGGAAAATTGCTGAAAGGAAAGAAAAAGGCTTAGCTGGGGGGTGGGGGGAGAAGCAACAATTTTGTAAACCCTGCAAAGGTCAGAAAAAGGCTTTTGGTAAGTATGCAGAGGCTAGAAATCAAATCCCATTTCCTATCATAAGAAACCAGTTGTTTTTAGCAGCAGTGGTTAATGTACTATATGTGAAAGATTTAAGACTCGCTGGAAAAGCTTTGCTCCTGTTTTATTGGGCTGCTATTGAAAAGCCAACAGCATAACTTCAACTAGGTGCTTTGAGATTTCTTAATGGGCTGTCAAGGGCAAGACACCAGGTCTGTGCTATACTAGCTCTTTCCTGTACATTAAAACAACAGGGGCCAAAATGATCATATACAGAAGTATGAATTACTTGATGCGTTCTCTGTTCCATATGGTCCGCCGTGTCTTCGGCAATTAATCATGTTACAGAATCAGTTGAGTGCTCTCCGAAGCATTGAAGTCAACATTTTAGTTTTACCTGTGCAAGGCGAAGGGTGGGGAGGTAAAAGGGGTTGCAGGCATAAAAGTAGCAGGATGAGAAGTTTCTGGCGCCAACGTCTGAGCAGCTGGATTTTATAAACAATTTCTTTTCTCCCCCCTCCCCTTTCCTCATCACTTCTCTGCTCTCCTCCCTTTGCTTTCTTCCACTCCACAAACACAGTACCATTTTTCAACATGGTCCCCCCTCCGCACCAAAAAAGTTGTTGAGTGAAACTTTGATATCAAGCATGACATGCTGTAAACAAAATAGGACCAGTGTTTGAGCGTAATATGTCCAAATTGCTGGGTGATAA
This sequence comes from Podarcis cretensis, assembly GCF_951804945.1. Classification (NCBI taxonomy): domain Eukaryota; kingdom Metazoa; phylum Chordata; class Lepidosauria; order Squamata; family Lacertidae; genus Podarcis; species Podarcis cretensis. Next base: position 55,185,039 of record NC_137177.1, read on the forward strand.
CTTAAAACATGCCAGCCACTTTCACCATAGCAATTGCCAACACGGCCCCATTACATGCTGTGTATACCGATGAGATATACAAGCTACCATTGATATACATCATCCAAGTCCTAGCCAACATGTATGCCTTCGAGATCTCAAGTTAAATTCTACTTTTAGTTGCATCCAGCTCTTGTCACGATACTGTCATTTTCCCACCATAAAACAACTGAAACAAGCTGGACAATTAGCAGAAGGTGAATCTCACTGCTTGCAAACACATGTCTTATCCGCACCGCCATTTCTCTTTGCTATTGATTATTGGCTGTTGGACTGCTTTCCTTGAAGTGGGAAGAGCTTAGCAAGGGCTCAGAGGTTTATCCTGCTAATCTCTTTGGAAATACTAACGAGTACATTAGATCTCCTGGTGAAAACCTCATTTGTTGACAAAATAAAGCAAGACTCTGAAAATGGAACAGCCTTCTCTGCTCTGGTTTAAATCTGGAGTATTTGTTTTCCAGAACACAGGGAGAAATGAAATATGTGGAATCATGGCACTGCCTTGCAGGAAGTGGAGTGGCTGTGACAGGAGCCCAGAGCTTTTTCAGGGCACCAAGTTAATTGATGAGAATAACGATTCTAAAAAACACTGCTTGTGACTTTCCAATGGCAAGCAATGTCTTGTTATCTCTGTTGGGGCCTATTCAGGATGTGCTTTCACCAGCATAGGGAGCAGAGGAAAGATAGCTTCATCAGGTCCTAAGTATTAGCACCCTCCAAAAAGTCTCTGCTGAGAGACTGATGAGATAAAGCAGACCTGCAGGGTTTGTTTGTTTGTTCTGCTGACCTTGTGTGCCAAGCACATCTTGGGGGAAGAAGAGGGATGCCCTGAACCAAAGCTGAGCCCAGTTTTCAAATCTGAAGGCTTCACTCAACATTGGGTAAAACAAAGTTTCTGTAGACAATTATCTGTCATTAAAGATCATTACATGGACGAAGAACCCAGAGTTGACCTTTCTTTGATAGCGTGCAAAGCATTCAGAAGAAGACTCTCCCATCTTCTGGGGACAGGAGTCATACCAGTAAACTTTTTGATGGATTCCTTTTTTAAAAAAATCATCAGTGTTGATTTGAGGAAACAGCTTTCCCAGTTGATAACATCTTTGACCACATTTCTTGAACTCTTGACCTCTCACTGTCAGGGCACATCTTTTCACCTTCTAACCCTTTATTTAACTCAGGTTCCTAAAATGGGATGAACATTGGAAACCCTTTAATGAACCATATTTTTTCTCTTAGGCTTCAATCCTGCCCACAATTTCAGCAAAAAAAGTCATTTGGAATCTGTTGGGTGCAGCCATCTAATTATAGACATGGCTATTTTGGTTTTGTGTTAATTATATTATATGGACTTATTTTTAAGAAATTGCTTAATAGAATTAGTAATAAATTAAGGATAGTAGGAGGGTGGGAAATAACAACAACAGCATTATTATTATTATTATTATTATTATTACAACATTGTCTTTTGATTAGGGTTGGGCAAACCCACTGAGACTTTCTCCAACTTGACTCAGGGTTTTTTTCTGACCTCATCTCTCCCCCTTTCAAATGGGAAAATTCCAGAAAAGTCCACTAAATCCAAACTGGGCCCTTCAATTTCTCCACCCCTTGAAACAAGATGGTCAGTCAGATGCTAGGTTTTAGACTGCTTGGACTGCTTCAAGTAGGCAGCTTGTTCTGACAACTTCCAGAGCAAAGTTGAGCCATGTTCAAGCCTGGACAGCTGCCATAAGCCCTATCCCATCTCAGTGAAGAATTGATCTCTGGGAGTCTCGAACTCCTTTATTTAGCAGATGTTACTCTCTTAGCGAACCTGTTGGGCTCTCAAGTCATCAAGAATAGGTGAACATGGGGTCTTGGGCATTTGACAGTGTCATCTCCAGGTAGATCTGGGAAAGACCACTGCCTGAAACCCTGGAGAGCCACTGCCAGTCAGTGTAGGCAATACTGAGTGAAATGGATCAATGTCTGATATTCTATTAAGCAGCTTCCAGTGTTCCTTTCAACTATCTAAGACGCGTGCCCCACTGCACACCCACTAAGGAGTGCACATCAGTGAGTTCTGCTGGACTTAGTTCTGTGTAAAAAATGCATAGTATCTGGCCATAAGAGTGATTTATATGTTAGATTCTTTTACAGTTTTACATAGCTGTAAAATTGCTTAAAAGAGACATGCCTGTGTTTTCAACACCTGGACAGTGTTTTTCTTAATGCAAACATTATTTTGCTGAATGATTCATTTTATTAACAAGGGGAGGGGAAGAATAAGAAGCAGTTAAAAGGGAGAAGTAGGAAATCGCTATACAAATCAGCATTACAGAGATTTTCTACTTCTTCTTGTCTGTAACAGGCGAAGTTCAAGAAAAATTAAAACGTTCCCCCTGCAATCATTAGAGATGGGGTGGTGGTGGAGGGGAGCAAGCCTCATGCACACTTTCTAATAACAATTCACCCATACAAGGACAAAAGAAAAGCAATTCTGTCTAGCAAAAATGTGAAAATTACACCTAGAATGCCTGGTATGTGGTATTACTTAGGGCAATGATGCTTTGAGGTTTTACCTTGCATTCCGTGTACTTTGATTAAAAACCAGATAGATGGTGGCCATTTTGGACCATCATTTACTGTATTGATTTGGGAGCTGGGGAACCGTAATAAAAAAAGAAAGAAGGGCCATTGATTTACTGTCTCTATTTGCTTATGGGCTTTTTAATTAATTTTATGCTTTGTTTCCTATTTTTGGATTGTAATGTTTATGGCCTCCCCCCCCCGCCTTTCTCTTTTCTTCCAACCCACCCTTCTCCTTTGCTCCCCAAGACAAGCCTACTGCTCTGTGAATTCAGGAAAGAGGAACAGGCGGAGGAACAAAGGAATGAACGAATCAGCTGCCTCCTGCCCATTCTTGAAGAGCGTCAGGAGCTACGGCAGGATTGGCTTGCAAGGTGAGGACGTGATGCAGGCGTGCCTATTTTAGGGGTCTGGCGGCACCTCAGCCCCCTCAAATTTTGTTTTAAAAGGGCCAGGTCCCCTCAAAGTTGAGGAGGTAGTAAGCCTGTTTCTGGCCTGTACTGGTGGTGGGGATTCACTTGATGGAATTCTCTTTGAGAGCTCAAAAGCTGGCATGTCCCAAGCAAGGCTAGAACTCTTCTCCTTGATGTCTAGTTTTCTAAGTGCAGAGACGTTGTTTTTATTTTCTACAGAACATCATTGTGTATGCGGTTATGTTTGCCCCATCCCTGACCTGAAGTTCACCAATTGCTTTTCCCACACCCAAAAGAACTTGGCCTATTTCTCAGTTGACTTTAGCTCACCATGTGTTGATGATGGTGATGGTAGAAGGGACTAAAAGCACACTGCAGGGTTGTTGTCAGCCAAAACTTTAATTTGGGTTGCCTCTTGCATTTAAAGTGAGATTTTATTAAATACTGATTGATACTTTACCTTCCTTTTTCTAAAAAAAAAAATAATGAAAATTTATTTGGCCATCCCTCTACTGTTGCATTTTCAAAACAAACGGTTATCTGCAAAACATATTTGTGTGTTGGGCCCTGCACCGTAGATACATTTTTGTGCATGAGAAAATTGAAAACAAGAATTTGACAGTTTGGGACAGCGTTATATGGCTGGGAGATTGGGGCACACACAGATCTGAGCACAAATTTGTGCGAAATGTTGTATATAAATAAACTGATATGACCCAGTAAAACAGCAGCAAAAAAGAAAGGGGGGTGGGAGCAGCAAAATATATCCAGCAAATCATCATCTTCTGTCAAATGTCTGGGAGAAGTGATAAAGGTGTTTTTTTTTTTACTTGGTGCCAATAGAATGTTAATGATGGTGTCAGGTAGATCTTACTGGAAAAAGAATTCCACAAACTGGGAGCCCCAGTGGAGGTAAACTGTGCCTTGTTTCTACCCTCCAAAACTCCCTTATAGGGAGCACCCAGAGAAGGACCTCAAAAGAAATCCAAAGAATACAGACAGGTTCATAATGGGAGAGCCATTTTGAAATATAATTGAGGTCTGGAGCTGGGTTGGGCTTTCTATGTAAAAAAAAAAAAAAAAAAAAAAAAAGCACTTTGAATTGAGCCAGTGCATCTGTGCCTAGACTGGTGTTTCAAACTAGCAGCGAATGCCCACTTTCTCGGGACAACACCGTACCAGATGTTGGTTTCCTCAAACCAGTTAAATGAATTCCTCTCAGGGAGCCTCTTTGTGCAGATGGGTTCTACCCACCAGATTTGAGGTTTTAGAAGTTTCGCCTTCAGTTCCATAGGGTCTGTGCCCAGCAGCGAATACCTCCTCTGTTTAGACTGAGCACTGTGGGTTAGAAACGTAACAAACTAAAAATGGAAAAGTCAGGGTAGTGTGTGCACATACATATATTTTAAAGAAAACATAACAAATGTAACTCAGTGAGTGGATCAATTTAGTAGGACAAATAATCACCAAGCAGCACCGTAGGGAGATGAGGGGGAGAGGACTCCCTCTTGGAAAGAATCTAGTTACACGGTTTTCTGGCCTTTTCCCTTACAACTACCAATTTAGTCAGAGGCTGGAGCCAACAGACATAATTTAGCTTCTAGAACAAAAATGGTAAGTACTTTGCAGGCATCAGGGTGGAGAGGGGAAGGGGAGGAACAGGGGGCATGTGTGGGGAGAGACTTAGCAGCAGACGAAACGCAGGCCTCATTAAAACTAAACACCTGAAAGAAAATTTCAAGAGCATGGTGTCTTGAAAGCCTTAGAAAAGACAGTGCCCCCAGAGTATTAAATAACTGTAATCGGTTTCCCCTCTCCTCTGACTCACATTTGATGTTTCTCATCACACTGACCTATCTTAAAGAGTCCCATCCATATGATCCACATAAACAGACTGTTACCATATCCCGCACTTTTTACCTCTTCAAAGGTTTGGAGAGATGTCTGGAATGGAGGCGCTGACGATAGTAGCCGTCAAGCGTTCGCTGGGGTGGTGAAAGTTATAAAACATCCGCCGAGGCTCTGGAGAAGCAGCCCCTGTGTTTTAGAGATCAGCCTATTGTGTACTTTGGAATTACACAAGAAAAATGTGCTTCGACAGGAAATAATTAGCGCTTGTCAAAGGCCAGGCAATAGGTTATAGTATTTTACTTTCAGCAAGCCATCAGGGGATCAGCCAGATTAGATAATAGATTTTTTTCTCTCTCCTTTTCCCCTTCTCTGGAAGTTAAATACAGATGACTCTAATTACCTTACGTTGTGCATTAGAGAAGACATATTATGAACAATGCAACTTGGAGAAATTTAGGTCAAGTAGATCAGAGGGAAAACAGCCAGAGCTGGTTGGGAGGGGGAAGACTCTGTAAGTCTGAGTGTATATTTAACGGATTTATACAAGTACTGTAGTTTTGGCTGTGAGCTCCCATGTAAAACTGGAAATTTGAGATGTGTGTCCCACTAAATCATATTCCTTTTCTTCCCCAGAGTTTTCACCCTATATTGTCCTGACACTCAAGTAATGGCTGTAGCCCTGAGTAGCTAATTTGTGGCCTCTCAGAAGGTGTTGAACTCTGACTCCCATCTACCCCAGCCGGTGTGGGCAATGATCAGGGAAGTCCTGAGTTGCAGTCCTGCATTGTCTAGAGAGCCACGAATTAGCCATGCCTGGTAAAGAACAGGGTTGGCCAATGTGGTGCCCTCCAGATGTTGGACTACAACTCCTACCAGTCCCAGCCAGCATAGGAAAAAGCCCACTGGAAAAAGCCTCCTATAATAGAAGGGGCGCTGCCCTATTGGGGAAGTGCTTGAATCCAGTGGTGTAATGGGATTTCGGCTCTGTTGCAGTTTCTGGACTGGATTCTTCAGACTATGAAGTTAAGAGTAGTGCAGCCTCCTAAAGCCATGGAGATGGTGGCAAGCTGGGGTTCTGCATGTGCTGGAGTCATTTGAGCTGTGTGCTGAGGACAGCTTTTACCTTCTCTCTGCCTCCTCTGAGTTTTATTTATTTATTGCAGAGAATTGTAGAGTTGAGGGTCATCTAGCCCAACCCCTTGCAGTGCAGGAATCTCAACCAGACCATGACCGATGGCCATCCAACCACTGCTTAAGGAGGGCTCACCACCTGCTGCTCTACTGCCAAACAATAGAACATACTTAAACAAGTTATACATTATACCACTTAACTACAATTGTTTTTAAGCACTATATATAGATGCAATGAAAAAAACAACCCAGTTGAAGCCTTAAAACCAAACATTAATTAAAAATGCCTGCTGGATTAAATGAGCCTTCAGCAAGTGGGGGGAACCTGTGTGTTCTCAGCTGGGAGTTCCATAAAACTGGGCCTACACACAACTTCTAGTGGATAGAAGTTGTGCATCTAAGCCAATGGTGGAGGGATTAGGTAAAATTAAAGGGACCCCTGACCGTTAGGTCCAGTCGTGGACGACTCTGGAGTTGCGGTGCTCATCTCACTCTATAGGCCAAGGGAGCCGGTGTACAGCTGGTCATGTGGCCAGCATGACTAAGCCGCTTTCTGGCGAACTAGAGCAGCGCACGGAAATGCCGTTTACCTTCCCACCAGAGCGGTACCTATTTATCTACTTGCACTTTGACACGCTTTCGAACTGCTAGGTTGGCAGGAGTTGGGACTGAGCAACGGGAGCTCATCCCGTCGCGGGGATTCAAATTCCCAACCTTCTGATCGGCAAGCCCTAGGCTCTGTGGTTCCTTATAAATTAACACAAGAACTTTGCCCCTCGACTAATCCTCTGAGCTTGGGGAGTGTGTCAGCTACGAAGTGCTTGCGGTATGTACCAAAAAGGAATGAGCAGGGCTTCATTTGTGCATGCCACTGTTTTGTGGGAGAGTGTAAAACAACAATAGACATGTGTGATAGCAGGTGTTCCGTTCATCTCTGTGAGAATTGAAACTTCTATTTTAAAAGCTTTGAATCTCTAGTCCTGATGGGTGTGAAAACAGTCTTGAAAACTAAGCAGTGCTGGCTGAAATCTCAGAACCCAGCAAGGCGGCTGGCAAGATATTTGGTGGTTGGGTCTTGTTGGCTTTGGTCTTTTCACAAGTAGCAAAACACAGAAGTCTGCAGAGTACGAAGGGGTAGTGGTGAAAATTTGCTTAAGGTAGCAGAATTCAACATTTTTGGTACAGAATGCAGCTTGCTTGAGCAGGCTTTATTTATTTAGCATGCAGAATGAATTGAACGTGTCCAGCATGCAGTGAGGGCTGCTTTTCTATGGCAATCTGATCGCAAAGATATAGCAGTTCCAGTTTGGTTGGACTCCATTTCTGGAGAAGGTTGCCATTGCTGATTCTTGCTCATTATTCAGAGACAAGAGGTACCATAGCTTGGGTATACAGGGCAAACTTTGTACACAGAAAGTCCCCAATTAAACAAGCCAGTTTCTAATCCATGGTTTGAAGTTTTCTTGTTCTTGAAACTCTGTGAAGTTTGATGTACACCAGAATACTTGTCCATACGATACAAGTCAACTTCCTTTGAAAATGTATATAATTTTCACAGAAGTCCTCCTGGGTGCATAGGAGGAGGAAGAAGAGGCAGACACAATGTTCCACTTGGGTTTGCTGCAGTTTCTCCATGTAGTACTAAACCATGCAAAGTCCATGCAAATGCAGCCAGTGACCTTCTTAGCCCATATTACCAGGCCACGTTTATTTTACTGTGGTTTATTAAACCCTAATTTAGTCTTATGCATGAACCCTGCCCAGTCACTTAACTGTGATTTGTTTACTGCCAAGAAACCATGATGTGAAGCTGTGGTTTGTTGTTGGCTTTTGAACTTCAATTTATTTTAACCACCGTTTGGTGTTATATGAGAATCCAGCACTTTTCCTTCACTATGGTTTGTCTGAGCACTGAACACCAAATGCTCACAAAACTGCAAAGACATGAGGGAAGAGCTGCTGGAAAACTATGCCAGACGTTGGAGAAACATGCCATGGTTTCTTTGCCTGCCTGTGCTACAACCCATGGTTAACTCATAGCTTGTTAAACAAACCATGGCTTAGCAGATGACTTCATGTGTTAAAATGGTAGCTCTTCGTTTCCTATAAAATTGAACATGAAATGATATTAATTGGCTAAATTCGCAATGCATCATCATAATTATTAGAATCTTCTTGGGTATGTGTCTTTTATTTCTTAGAAATCCTCTTGGTTTTTGTAATGCGCTTACGACAGACCCAGCCCTTGAATCCTAGTCAAGTTCCTTATCCAGCCATCTCAGGTCTTTTCTTGCACTGGCAGGGCAGAGAGCATTCTGGGGGATGGAAGTCCTCCGGCAGCATCCCTGTCTGGATCTAAAGAGGATCAAGCTGCCCAGTGTTTGTTGGTTGTTTTAAAGCAGACTTGGTGTGTTAGCGACCCAGTACACAGAGCGACAGCAGTTATAGGAAAAAGAACAGGATATAAATAGGGAAGGAGGAAGGATGTGAATATGCTCAGAGTGTTAACAGAATCAACCAAAGGTTCCTAAAGGCTGCCGTTTGTTTATTCTGCGAGATAGGGTCTGATGGACAGATTGTTATAGCTGTTAAAGAGCTTCTTGAGGCCTTTGAGCTGACCTCTTCTTGACCTCTGCTTACAAGAGGTCATCTTTCTCTTAATAAAGTAAAGGCAGCTTCTCACGTCCTACTGTTGAGCCGGAAAGCTAAAAGAGTGCGGCTGTGAATTTCAAACCTGCCATGAAGACAACTCCCCACAAAAAAGTGGGGAGGGGGGAAGGAAACTCCTTGTATTTTAGGGTCACTGTCTGATAATGAAAATTATTACCAAATTGCAAGGAAATTTAACTGCAATCAGCAAGCATAGGGAGATGGGGCCTAGTCTATTGGGTTTGATAAATGAAGTGTGAAGTCGCCCATCTGGCTCAAGGCAGCTCTCTCTCTCTCTCTGTCCGTCCCTCTTTCTCTCTCCTCTCTCCCCCTCCTCTCTCCTCTCCTCCCCTTTGACCAAAGGGAAGCATTTTAAAATAACCACGGTACATATAGAATCAATGACCCATAAGGAGAGCTGGAATAGATTAAGAGTTAATGGCGACCATGGAAGAAATGAACCCATGACGAGACAAAGAGAAGACAGGGGAAAGTGCAGTTTAGTATCTATCTCATCCCTCCTTTAGTTTATGAAAGTTGTGCAATCCTATGCTATCTGCGTTGAGAAGTAAGTTCCATTGACTTTAATGGGTCTTACAGTCAGGTAAGCATGCAGAGGACTGAGTCTTCTCAATACTGCTTTTTAATCAACAATAATAGGTTCTCTGCTTTTTCTCATCAAACATGGCAAGGGGCAGATTATTCTGCTGTTTAACTGCTTAAAGACTACATATTTTATGCCAAAATGCTGGTTGTAGCTATTCATTTATATAGCATCATGGCTATTTAGAGTTTTCATAACCATGAAAGTTGTGTCTCAGTGGGGATTAGTGTGATGGATAGATATTAAAAAGATAAAATGTATTTCTGTTTTTAAAAAGTGTACTTATGTAGGCATGTAGACCTTTCTTTGCATTAATTCCATCTGTGGTTTAGGAAGACGTTTTATGGAAAAGAATTCAGTATGATATCACATGCACCTCTTAATTGAGGAGACAAACCTCATAACATTTTCGAACTCATTGAAATGGTTGTTGCTGGTAACACACATCTCATAAAGGTGAGTGTCTCTGTGTGAAGTGTTTGTTAGTTCTTGAACAAACTTCTTTATCAGTTCTCTTGCAAGCTTCTTCAAAAACCTGAATCTAAGGGTAGTCTCTACATTCTGGAGCTAAGATGCCTCTCTAGCTTTGATGCTGGTGCACAATGAACATTTTAGGTATCCTCAGGCTTTTAGGCATCACTGGGCTGGTACTGTAAACACAAAAAACAGGTAATAAAAGACCACGGCCCAAGGCAAATAATAATAATAATAGTTTTTATTTATCTTATACAGCAGAAAAATGTTAATTGATTCAAACTATTGATTCCAAACAGGAATTAATCAGAGGTTATTGCTTAGTTGAATAATAAAACGAAAACACATACCCACCCATGTTTTATAATAACTTTAACACAATAGACAAATAGTTTATAGATTTGGTTACTGTAGCAGTTTGCTAAAGTGCCATATGAATGGTAACATTGATTTAAATTAAATTGCCTTTATGCTCAATTTAGGGGGGAAATGTCTTCTGTCAGTAATTTCCTTGTCCCTCTGATATCTGTCACTTCTCAGTTTCTTGTGGCTGCTGACAGTTAGTAAGATTTACTGGGTCTCTTCTTCTATACCTAACCCCCTCAGCACCCTAAAAAAGTGGGAATGCTAGGATTGTGCATGTTCCAAATAATGAAGTCAATTAGGGTGAATTACGTCAAGAACTTGGGTTCCTGCCTTGGGTCACCTTGCCAACAAGATATCTCAAGCTGGATCGGGGGCTTCTTAAGCTTCTGAGCTCTTATCTCATAGCTCTTATCTTAGTTTTTTTCAGAAAGTTAAGCCACCCCACCCCATTCAACTCTTTTCTGAGAAACAAAACCAAGCAGACTGTGGAAAACAAAACCAAGCAGACTGTGGAAATGGCCAGAGCTTGAGAGAGAAGGGATATCACCAAGGAACCTGTGTCCCTCTAGAAGTTTTTGGACTCCAACTTCCACCAGCCCCAGCCAGCATGACCAATGGCCAGGGACGATGGGAATTGGAGTCCAGCAAGTCCGGGGGGGGGGCACCTGATTGTCTCTCCTTGCTGTAGATGGATGGTGTTTGAGTGGGACCTTCTGCAGAAGTTGAAGGCCAAGCAGAACCTTGGGCAGCTCTTGTTTTACCACTCCCATAGCCCACTTCTAGGGGGCAACAGGTTCCCCACCCACGATGTGACCATACACCCTAAAAATCAGCACTGTTGGGATTCCTTCTCTTCTTTCTTTCTTTCTTTCTTTCTTTAGTTCCCCATTTTTGAATCTCTGACATAGTCCAACATGCTTTCTGCACCTCAACAATATTTCCTCCCACCAAGCATTCCAAACTCTGTAATCCATGATGTGAATTCAGACTGTGTTCCTTGTTTACACCAGCTTTGGTAGTTGCAGTACGTGAAGGATAGTTAGAGGTGGCTTGGAATTCTGGTAGCTTGGTGACATCCCCACCACCACCACCACCACTTTCCTTTCCACTCGGACTCTTCAAGTGGAGGGGAACTAAAATGGTCAGGCTTCCTGGCTGCGTAGAATGGCAGAAGCCCAGCACATCACAGGACTGACAAATGTATAATCTGTGAAGACAGAGCGTTAGCTCCATCATCTGACAGTTGAACCACAAAGTGGCATTAGTATCAGCTGTCATCGTGCCTGTTAAAAACAATGGTGTCTGCCAGAGGCAGCCGGCTTGTGCAGGAAGAAAGCGTGCAACTCTTCCTTGGTTTTCAAGTACCAAATTGGTGTTGCAACTGGGAAGACAAAATGACTCCCTGGGGAACAAGGAAATAGCCAATATTTACTTTTAATCTGCTTGTCGAGGATTCTGATTTCCAAGACATCCATTCTTCTGTCCCTTTTCCTGAACGTCCTTTATGCCTCATAAATGGAAATCTTCATAAAATCTGCTCGCATACTGAGCACAAGTATAAAAAATAGACGTTTAGGATTTAAACTATCCCAGAGATGGATTACATTTTTTTCACCTTCCCAAGAAATGACCCCATAATCTTGGTGGTGTTCAGAACTGGTAGGGCCTTTGGTGCTTTTTTTGCACTTCATAATAAGTACAATTTTAAAGTGAGATGAAGTACATATGACAATCTAGGTTAGTAAACCAGCATTGCAGCTGCCCCATTCAAACTCTCAACTCATGTTTTCTTTTATGAATTCTTCGTTCCAATTTTTGAAGTGTTAAAACTTAATAATGTGGCTCAGTGGTAGAGCATCTGCTTTGCATGCAGAAGATCCCAGTTCCAGTCACCAACATTGCCAGGTAGGACTGGGAGAGACCTATCTGAAACCCTTGAGATCTACTGCCAGTCAATGTAAACAATATTGATCTAGATAAACCAATGACCTGACTCAATATAAGACAGCTTTATGTGTTCCTCTCAAAAGATTCACCCCCCAGATAGAAGAAATAAGCCAAGTTTTGATGTGAGGACTAAAGAAAGGAGATAAGTGAGCCTTCTGTAGAAGGGACTTATAGCCCGGATAGCTCAGTTGGTTAAAGCATGGTGCTGATAGTACCAAAGTTGCAGGTTCAATCTCCATATGAGGCAGCTGCATATTCCTGCATAGCAAAGGGTTGGACTACATGATCCTCAGGGTCCCATCCAATTCTACGATTCTATGACTTCTGTGATCTAGGTGTCGCTAATAAGGAGGGCCCCATGACTTCTCATCATCTATCAACATCTCAGATAGTTGAGGGCATAGAAAGCAAGGCCTCCAGAAATGATCTGAGGGAGGGCAGGTTCATGTGGGAGTGGGTTGTATCTACTTCTGGCCAGTACTATTTTTCTGGGGAAAGAAGAGCTGGACCTCACCATGAATACCTTCCTCAATCTCTTATAATGTCAATGGTGCTGGAACTGAGTTCCTGCAAGTTCCAGCTGAAAGAAAAGGTCCAGCTTCTGGCCCAGACTATTCAGGACTTTTTGCTTGATTTATCATTATTATTGATCTAGTTATCCAAACAAATAAAGAAATAGGGTCCAATCTTATGGGTTAAGGAAAACCTGGGCAAAAAGATGTATCTTTACAATCCATCTGAAGCAGCTGATGGTTGCTGTGCCAGAGTGAAGGGCATTCCATAGTAGAGGCACAATGGTGGAAAATTACCGCCCTATAATATTTTGGCATAGGATGCAGGTGGCACTGTGGTCTAAAGCACTGAGCCTCTTGGGCTTGCCGATCAGAAGGTCGGTGGTTCAAATCCCAGCAATGGGGTGAGCTCCCATTGCTCGGTCCCAGCTCCTGCAAACCTTGCAGTTCGAAAGCACACCAAAAGTGCAAGTAGATAAATAGGTACTGCTCCGGCAGGAAGGTAAATGGTGTTTCTGTGCACTGCTCTGGTTGTGCTAGAAGCGGCTTAGTCATGCTGACCACATGACCCGGAAAAACTGTCTGTGGACAAATGCCTGCTCCCTTGGCCTGTAAAGTGAAATGAGCTCCGCAACCCCAGAGTTGTCTGCGACTGGACTTAACTGTCAGGGGTCCTTTACCTTTACCTTTTTAATATTTTGGCAGGGTAGAATTTTCCCCAGATGATTTAAGTGATCACTTACCTAACTATCTGCCCTTCTAGTGGCCATGTACCACTTGCATGGATAATCAGATACCAAGTTGAAGTTATATATGGCACTGTGTTGTATAAGAGGATATCAGATCAGGTGTTATCTTTTATGAGGCCAGCCTTTGTTGGCAAGGGAGTTGCTGCCTTTTTGAGTCACACAGCTCTTCATCAAGATAACTCCCACGCTTGGATATGGAACCCAATCCAGTAAAAGATCTCAGCTGACCAGCTTGGTATCCCTCATAAATGATGAAGCATTTAGAAGCTGTGGAAGTCAAGGGCAAGCTTTGTCCCTCAGAACACATGCAGGATTTTCAAGTCTCATGTTTCTTCCCATCAGTTTACATCCAATGACCATTTTCATTTTTCTTTCATCTTGCTTGAATCTTAGTTGATTTATTAGTTAGTGTGCTATACAGTCGTACCTTGGTTGTTGAACACCTTGGTACTCGGACGTTTTGGCTCCCGAACACTGCAAACCAGGAAGTGAGTGTTCAGGTTTGCAAACATTTTTCGGAAGCTGAACATCTGACATGGCTTCTGATTGAGTGCAGAAAGCACCTGCAGCCAATCAGAAGCTGCAGCTTGGTTTTCTTTCTTCTTCTTTTTTGCTCTCTTTTTTTTAATAATATTTATTCAAAATTTAAAAATAACAAAAAGCAGAAAAGAAAATTACAAAATACAAAAGGAATAACAACACCAAAAAATAAAAATAAAAATAAAAAGAACTGATTAATCTTTTACATATCTTTCTTCCTTTACTTATTTCCTTGACCTCCTCTCACCTCCCAATTTTGTATTCTAATTCAGATCGTTATTTCAGCAAATCCTTCCAACCTTATTTTCATTTAAGTAGTTTAACATAATATATTATTTAACGTCCTCTCTTTTCGTCAATTTCATCAACTCGTCTTTACTTAGTCCTTTATATCATTTCAACCAAAACCATCTAGTTTTCTTTTCCCAACATCTTTCTAACAGTCCTTAATTTTACAATATTTTTGAAGATATACTTTAAATTTTTTCCAATCTTCTTCCAACTGCACCTTGGTTTTCGAACCATTTCGGGAATTGGACAGATTCCCGAAATGGATTAAGTTCAACAATCAAGGGTTGACTGTATGTTGCTTAATGAGGATGTTTCATATCTATCTATCTATCTATCTATCATCTATCTATCTATCTATCTATCTATCTATCTATCATCTATCTATCATCTATCATCTATCTATCTATCTATCTATCTATCTATCTATCATCTATCTATCTCTATCATCTATCTATCTATCTATCTATCTATCTATCTATCTATCTATCTATCATCTATTATCTATCTCTATCTATCTATCTATCATCTATCTATCATCTATCTATCTATCTATCTATCTATCTATCTATCTATCTATCTATCTTTCTGGACTCATTTGCAGTATGCACAAAGCTGTATCATACTACTTCAATTAGCCGTGGCTTCCCCCAAGGAATCCTGGGAATGGTAGTTTGTTAAGGATGCTGGAAGTTGTTAAAACACCCAATTCCCCTCACTGAGTTACAATTCTCAGAGTTTACCGTGAAGAGGGATTGGTTGCAAAACCGGTCTAAGAATTGCAGCTTTGTGAGGGGAAGAGAGGTCTCCTCTTAGAAACTCTCAACACCAGGAACAAACTACAGTTCCCAGAATACTTTTCCTGGGGGGAGCCATGACTGTTTAGTTTATTAATTTTATTTAATAAAATTTATACACTACTTGAGCAGGTATTTTTTTTAATTAAATTACCCCTCAAACAATTTAAAACATTTAGGGGGAAAAATAGTATCAGCAGCAAACTAAAAACAGATCAAAACACACATCAACATTCTGGATATCTGGGTAGGCTTTTATAAACAAAACTGTTTTTAACAGGCACCAGAAAGAGTACAGTGAAGGCACTTGCCTGATAGCAATAGAGATGCCATTCCAAAATGTAAGTGCAACCACACTACAACATAGATTTCTTACAAACGCGGGTATTGTTTGGCACCTGTGGCAGTGCCAGTTCCGCAGATTGAAGCAGTCAAGTGGGCGTCTATGGGGCAAGGCGATCTCCCTGTTCCAAGTGCTATGATATTGCTTTAGCTGCATAGTGCAGCTGGGTCCTTATTGCTGGACTCCTATTCCTATCAGCCCTAGCCAGCACAGGAATGATGGGCTGTGTCATCTGGCAGCATCTGGAGGGGCACAGATATCTTACCCATTCTGTAATGAGCCAAATTTGCTTCCAGGTTAGCAAGAGCACAAGCTTTATAAAAGGTAGGGATTTTTATTTGGGATGCAAACAACTGACACATATTTGTGGGTATGGACTCTGATTCATAACGTGTGAGCTCTACCATACCCTTCTTAAGGGTGCTTCTGATTTATCTCCTTAGAAGAATAACAACAGTAAAAAAAAAAAGAAAAAGATGCTTTCAAACCTGTGCTCTGCTTAGAATTTCACACAGCTAATTCCCTGTTGGAATAATATATATACACACGCACACATGCAGTCCCTGCTCTCAACAATGAAGCAGCAGCCAAAGAAATCTCTGGTGCAAGCTAGGTTGTCAACATACACTGCACTGGGGTAATGGTTCTTTCTGTTAAGATGTTACTTTTAAAGCAATGATCTTAGTGACCCCTGAAAAATTATTTATAGCAACAGATGAGAACTGCAGGAGGGAAGGGGGAGGAGGTAGAGACAGAAGGTGACATTGGAAGACCAGCATTTTTATAACCCATTGGAATTTCTGGAGAGCCATGACTACAGAGAGGGGTAATCTTTTGCAGAAATGTCTTTTCTCCTCTTAAGTCCCATTGGCACCTTGCATCCTAATACTGCCCCCCCACCAGTGATGATTTCATTTTCATTTTCATATTGCTTTGAGTATGCTAGGAAATCCCTAGAATACTGGTGAAATTGCTGCTGAAAAAGATCAGTCTAAAATATTATTTCATTTCATTTATTTATTAAATTTATCTCTCTCCCTTCCTTCCTTCCTTCCTCCCTCCCTAGGGAGCCCAGGGTGGCAAACAGATGTATCTTTTAAGACAAAAACAAAGCAAACGTTCTAGTAAACAATTTCATTTTTTTATATAAAAAAAACCTAAAATAAGTTACAGAGTTCTAAAAGCAGTTCTGTATTGCTTTTTTAAATTTTAGAAAGTCTTCCATCCAGTGATCATAGAGTTAGCCCTTAGGCTTAACTTTAATATTGAAGTTAGTAACGCTCCCCTCACCTCCTTCCATCAAAGGCAACATTGATGGGACCTGGAAAATTGAGAAGTAAAAGACCTTAATGAAGTTATTGATGAAATGTATGTATTTATTTAGAGCATGTGTGCCCTCACTAAAGTGGTTCCCTGTGCTGCTTTTGTGCAGTCAGAACAAGACGGTCCTTGTCTGCAAGCTTAAAACAATCTAAAAAGGCAGGACACAAAAGGGACAGAGCAGAAAGAGAAGGTACGGATAATGTAGCTGGATGAAGAGGAGGAAAGAGAGAGAGAGAAAAAGAGAGAGAGAGAGAGAGAGAGAGAGAGAGAGAGAGAGAGTTGTGTTGCTATCTGCCCCCTCCTTCCCCACCTGACCTGGTTGGTGTTCATATTGTGGTGAGGTGCTATGGCATACCATTCACTTATTTTCAATAGGATTTGAAACTCCCCTTTTTAGCAGATGTAAAGTAACTTCCTGTTTTTTCCACTTCCTTCAAACCTGCTCTACTTTCCCCCACTAGTTATTTATTTATTGAGCAAGATTTATGCATCATTTTTTTTAAAAAAAATTGTGCATTGTGCACCTCTAAATCACCTCCCCCTTTTAATTTGCTTTAACTTAATTAATATAAACATATAATTTAAAATATTTGTGAACCTAGAACATTGACATCCCATTGAGGATCAGCTTGTACCCTTAAGCTCTAAAAGATAATCTGTAAAATCACCCCATATAAGCTCATTCTTGGTTAACATCTGCAGACAGTCTTTGAAGACAATTCTGTAGATTGGGTTAGGCAGCATGATGTCTTCTGGATGTTGTTCGCAATGTTCAAAACTCTCATTGTGCTAGGCGCATTTTGCGATGGGGAATTTTATTAGTGTGAACAGTTTCTGAGCTCTAGTGCGCACAGTACTGCGCCTAAGGGTTCAGATTAAAACTGTAAAGTGGAAGGAAAGGTGGACCTTTTTCTGCCTCCCCACTTCCAGCTACTCTCTGGAGAAGAGATCCTCTTAAGAATATTAGGTGGGTGGGCAGGGGTGGGACTAGACCATGTGAAAAATGAACATAATATTTTAGCTGCCGTTCATACTGTACATTTTCAGCTTTGTATTCTTGTTATAAAAAAGTGTGACTAGACATTCCGTTGTTGCGCCCATAACCTAGGTTTAAGGTGCCATATAGCTCCTAACTTTTATATCTCAGCTTCTAACACTGATCGTTGGACAGCAGCTCCCATCAGCTTCAACTCGTATAATAATAATAATAATAATAATAATAATAATAATAATTTATTATTTATACCCCGCCCATCTGGCTGGGCCTCCCCAGCCACTCTGGGCGGCTTCCATAAAAACCAAAAATACAGTAAAATATCACACGTTAAAAACTTCCCTGAACAGGGCTGCCTTAAGATGTCTTCTGAATGTCAGGTAGTTGTTTATCGCTTTGACATCTGCTGGAAGGGCGTTCCACAGGGCGGGGGCCACTACCGAGAAGGCCCTCTGGCTGGTTCCCTGTAGCTTTGCTTCTCGCAATGAGGGAACCGCCAGAAGGCCCTCGGCGCTGGACCTCAGCGTCCGGGCAGAACGATGGGGGTGGAGACGCTCCTTCAGGTATACTGGACCGAGGCCGTTTAGGGCTTTAAAGGTCAGCACCAACACTTTGAATTGTGCTCGGAAACATACTGGGAGCCAATGTAGGTCTTTCAAGACCGGTGTTATATGGTCTCGGCGGCCGCTCCCAGTCACCAGTCTAGCTGCCGCATTCTGGATTAGTTGTAGTTTCCGAGTCACCTTCAAAGGTAGCCCCACGTAGAGTGCATTCCAGTAGTCCAAGCGGGAGATAACCAGAGCATGCACCACTCTGGCGAGACAGTCCGCAGGCAGATAGGGTCTCAGCCAACGTACCAGATGGAGCTGGTAAACAGCTGCCCTGGACACAGATTTGACCTGTGCTTCCATGGACAGCTGTGAGTCCAAAATGACTCCCAGGCTGCGCACCTGGTCCTTCAGGGGCACAGTTACCCCATTCAGGACCAGGGAATCCTCCACACCTGCCCGCCTCCTGTCCCCCAAAAACAGTACTTCTGTCTTGTCAGGATTCAACCTCAATCTGTTAGCCGCCATCCATCCTCCAACCGCCTCCAGACACTCACACAGGACCTTCACCGCCCTCAACATAGGATGATGGGAGTCCAACGTATCGAGAATGATGCCATTTTGGCTACTGCTGCTATAGGTAGTCTACTTTCTTCCTTTCTTTTTTTGGCAAAAGCAAAAAATATTATTCCAACTAAATTCTACTTGGAGTAGACCTATTGAAATTAATGGGCATGAGGAACTTGTTCTGTTGTGAGTCAAACTTAGTTGGATACAACCCAGTGGCTCAGAATGGCCTCCTTCAAATTTAGCTAGCTATTCCATTTGTAACCCATACTTTCTTCAGGGAGCTCAGCAGTGGTGCTTCCCAACACTTGGCTGAGCCTAGATGTTCTTTGCTTCAGAGGTGGAATTCTAGTAGGACTGCATTCCTAAACAAACTGATCACACTGGGACTTACGTACGGGTAGAGATAGACAAATCTGTCCATGTTGCTTCTGCAACTTCCTCATTTCTCCAAACCTTAAATTCACTTCTCTGCATTTCCTCAACAATTTGTGCATGTTTATTTAAGAAACGATCCTTATGAAAATTTCTCAGCCCTTTAGTGAGAAATTTTCCTAATACTGTAAACACATTTTTTTTTTTTGCCTGAAGTTTTGACTGATGTACACATTTGTGCAAGCAATTTACCCTAATGTAAGGTATTTAGTATGTTATATTCATGAATATATGCATTTTTGGTATATATTGTTTGGTTGTTGAACTGAATCACAAAATTCAGAAAAATGCAAATTTTGAAAGATAGCTGTTTCGATTTGTGTCTTGGTTCAAGAAGCACAACTTAGGTAGTTTCTCATTAAAATGCAATAGTTTTCCCCTCCGTCTCTACTCACTGAACATGCATGAGATCACACTGCTGCATGTGTCTTCTTTAGCGTGGCCCAAATGAGTATTTATTGTTACCAGCTCAAAATGGGACTTCTTTTGCGGCTTGTATTGTGAAAGCAGAAGACATATACAGAAAATAGTTAAGCCTACCCAGAAGCTCCTTGAGTGCCTAGGATCTCAAGGTGGACATGAAACAGCCATTCTCTGCCTTGGACATGCTCATTGCTCTTTGGGACTGCCCTGACCTCCTAGGATAGGTGATAACTCTGTGTACAAATTAGGATCTCCATCTTCATCCAAGATGCTCATGAAGATTTACACTAATCTAGTGAACATAGTAACTCAGTAAAGACCTCATTTCAGAATGTAAATAGCTATTTAATATTTGCTAGCTGGGTGTTTTGGTTTCATATATTTTCTGAACTTTGCTCCCAAACTCATAATAAGCTTGGCCAGTACATATTTTTAGTTTCTGGGCTGGTAGATTCATGGATAACATTTCCACAAAGCTTATGAGTTATGTAGGCGTTCTGCTTGATGTTAAGGAGAGATAAGTGTACTTTTGACACCCCCAAATTTGTCTTTAGCTGCCGTGTTAGCCCTTTAATCAGAATGATTTTTGACCATCATGGTCAAGGTTGATTTGAAGAAATGCCCTGGAGAGGAAAGGTTAGCAATTTGTCCGCCCCATAATGGATTAATCGCTAGCTGTACAGTGTGTTTATCTTAAGAAGACAATTTGCCACACATGAAGAGTAGTAATTTTATTTTATACTAGGGGTGTCCCCGGTGTATCTTAGTCATTTCCTTTGCCATGTATTTTCCAGGTTATAGATAAAGTCTAAATTCAGCTGTCACCTTGGGGAAGTGGCTGAGGATGGAGGTGGTTTATTAACTGCTTATCTTGCCTGTAGGTGACACTGTTCCATCATTTATCAAACCATTTTCCAATATCTTGTCCAGGGACATATATGTGTGTGTGTATATGTGTGTGTGTGTGTGTGTGTGTGTGTGTATGAAAGACACAAATAAATACCTTCAGTTTCTGGTCCTTGTTAGAGAATGGATAAGTGGTTGGATGGTGTTCCAGATTGCCTTTTTATAAAATTGGTTCTGTTCATCAACTCTGCAGCATCAGTATGTTTTCCTTGTTTTTCTCCTTTGATGAATTAGATGTTAAGATAATCACACTTCAGCATTTCTTAAGGCAACTGTTATAGAGCAGAATTGTTTTTTGTGGGGAGGGACATGCACTTAGCATATCTTAATTCACAGCCAGGTTGGGTTGTTATATTAAGAGAAGTTAAAATATTCCTGTATGCTCAACCTGTGCCAAATGGGGTGTTCCATTAAAAACAGATCCATCCTTACCCATTGTTGTTCTCCTTAAACTTTGCCTTAAGTTGTTCCTCTGTTCAGATAAAGTCCCCAGTCCACCTGCAATCTTCTCACCATACCCACCACCATATCATTCCCAAGGGCACCGCAGTCTCACCTGGTACTTTCTGCAAGGGGATAGCAAAGCCCTACTCCATTCATGAAAGGAAAGTTAGGATCCATGCCTTTGTTCCCACGATAAAGTAATTTCCCTCCCAGACACCCACACACTCTGGTTCCTAGCAACTAGTGTTCCTAGTGAGCCAGTGTTGGATGAGGACCAAGGAGAGACAGCTTCGAATCTTGACTCAGCCATGAAGTTCAATGGGAGAGCATGGATCATTCACTGTTTCTCAGCTTAACCCAATTCGCAGGGTTGTAATGAGGATATAAGGGATGAGTACATAACAATGAACACATGCATGGGGTCCTTGGTGTGAGGAATCTGGCTCTTCAGGAGGCATAAGTTTTACTGCCTTTGGAGGTCCCAATTTGGGATTGAAGAGGCATCTGACCACCAGGATCTGGCTCAGGCGATGTTGTGCCATGGGTTGGTATCTAGTACCTCTGCCTCCAGGGCAGCGTCACCAACTAATCTGGCTGCCCCCACTTGCCTGGGTCAGAATCGAGTCTGAGCTGCTGCTCAAGATGGAGGCCAACAGTTCCATTAGGGCAAATACAGCACTGCCCCACCATCCACAGTCTGCACTCAGCTATCCCCACTGGCTGGCCTCCTTACTTACTCCTTTCTCCTGATCAGTCAGGGGTGCCTTTGTTTTGCCTCTTGCTCCACCTACTTTTGGCTTCCTTCTCATTCACTCTACTAGTCCCAATAGGCATACTTTTTTGGGGGTGGGGGTGTTTACCTAGCAGGGAGGGAAACTTTTGAGGAGAACTGTTTGCAGATTAAGGTCACCATTTACTGAGACAATGAAATATCTGGTGAGGTTTCCCCATTCATCAGTGGTGTCCTTGGCGCCAGATGTTTAGATGCTGCCATGTTCCATGCATATGTCTCTTCCTGTCAGGAAGCCATAATGCAAATCCACCAGCCCAGGTGCAACAGTGGACTTGCCAAGTATCCCTGCCTCTTTTGCCTTTTCCTCCTACCCGGGACACACATCTACTCCCCATCAGAGATGTGTAGATTGGAAAGAGAGTGCAATTAACCCCTGGAAAGCGTTGGTTTTGCCCAAGCGACGTGCACAGTAATGATATTGTTAGCTTCCCCTTAATTTCCAGTTTCACTATCAATTATGCCATGTGTTTCACCCAGTTGGTGCTACCCTCCCAGTGTTAATTATAACCTACAAGACTGTTACAGTTAATTTTATGGCAAGCATATTGTCTCTTCAAGGCTCTGGAGCGGCTCATAAATTATCTTGAAGGTAAAATGCAACTTGGGGAACTAGTTATGAAAATTCCATCCATCTCGCTTAAGAGATGCAGCTGCTACTGTCAGCTGCTTTGCTGCTGCATTGTGAAGGAATTATGGCGGGTCAGGTTTAAGAGGCAAGGCCCGGGCTGTCACCGAGGAGGAAGCCTGTCCTGGCCCTGTCAGACAAGTACCTTCTGCCAATCCCTCGTGGTTTTGCTTTTCAAGCAGTAAAAGGCAGGCTGGTGCAGGTGGATGGTCCCCAAGCTGTCTCTATTCATTACTTTACAGAAACTTGTTTTAGGTAGGCAGGTACGGAGACCTCCCTCCTGCCTTCGCTGTTGTCATGATGGTTAGAGGCATCATCTGCAAAGTGCAGGAAGAGAAAAGGAGGGAGAGGGAGAGACGAACTTGATACTGTCTGATGGCAGTGGTTATGTATTGGAGTTGGAGAGGTGTAGGAAGAGCCAGGATGGGGGGGGGGCGCTCAAAGACACGAGTGATTAGCCCCATAAACACAAACACAGATGCGCGCTCACACGCTGGAGCAACTCACTGGTCTGTAAAATCATTGCTGGTTTAATTGTAGGGAGGAATGGGTTTAGAGGGGAGGGGAGGGGGACATCTGTTCACTTCTATTTTCATGCACACTCTGAGGGGGGTGAGTTTTTGTTGCAAAATTAGTTCATAGGAAAAGTTTCAGGTATCATGGATTTATAATGGTCAAAGTGAAGTATTTTCATTCCCTTTGTTGCATCTTAAGGGGTGGGGGAATCAAACCTTTTGTCTCTTATAATGGTGTGTTTTCTTCCTGTCCTACCTGCCCTGTGGAACGCCCTCCCACCAGTTGTCAAAGAGAAAAACAACTACCAGACTTTTAGAAGACATCTGAAGGCAGCCCTGTTTAGGGAAGCTTTTAATGTTTAACAGATTATTGTATTTTAATATTTTGTTGGAAGCCACCCAGAGTGGCTGGGGAAACCCAGCCAGATGGACAGGGTAGAAATAATAAATTATTATTATTATTATTATTATTATTATTATTATTCCTCTTCATTTTCTCAACTTTTATATCAGAGTTCAAGGTAAATAAATATGATTTTAGCTGTCTTGGGTGAATATTTGTCCAACTGCTGAACACCTGTGAACAAACAATATGCAGTTATAATATGAAATTCATTAAAGCATGGCAACTATAGCCATCTTTTTGGAAAGTTGTTTATTTGTGTATCCTCTGTGTATTTGGATACCTCTTAAGATAGCATTGCCAAATTTTGCATGATGGTTCTTGAGATTAAAAAACAGGATTTTGTCTGCATTTGGATACATCATTTTGAATCAAGATGGAGGACTGAACCTTTCAAAACTGCACTGTTATTTTGGCTTCTTAGAATTACTCAGCAACATCAGGTGCAAGGCTTCTAGCTATTTATTAGTTGGGGTTGGGGTGCTAAAATCTCCTCCACACACAGAGTGGCTTATCAAAGCAAGGTAATATTCGGCAAACTATGTATTTAATAATCATAGCATGTTCTCCAACAGGAGTTGTCTCCAAAGTGTCTCCATTTGTCTAAATCAGTGAATGCTGACTGATCTATATTTTCAAAAAGAAAAGGAGAATGTGTTGATGAACAAATGTTACATGAATTATGAAGATGTAAAGTAATCCTAGGTTTCATTGCCCCCGCAACCCCTGCAAAAGTATTGCGATGTATTTTTCCAACCAGGAAAGATAATGCCTTCTGATTTAAATATAGGACCTTTGTGTAAAACAAGGCCTTATGATAGATCAGTTTTAAAGTTGGTTCAACAAAATGTATGATAAAGTTCTGTGAAATTGAAAATGCAATGCAATTTGATCAAAAAAACACAACAGCTTTGACAGCTCAATCCTACCCATAGCTGCTCAAATGTAATCCTGTGTCTACACCAGTCTACTCAGATTGAAATCCTATTGATTTTAATGGAGCTTACTGCCAGCTAAGTGGATACAGAATTGCAGTCTCCTTTCCCGTTTCTTGATTTTTATGCTTCTATACTAGTAGTAACAAACCAATGAGCTTTACTGTGTTAGGCTGCAGTCGTTCTACTTCTCTCATTAAGCCCCTCACTCTATCAGTATCTGGCTTTTCCTTGGCTGCCTCAAAAAGGTGCTTAATGAAACCATTACATCAATTAATATTTATTTTCATAACTGTCAGTGTAGTGCATGATCTTTGATGCCTATTTTATGCCCCAAGCACATGCCCTTATTACTCCTTCCCTTAGTTACCCCTCTGTAATACTTAGCTACTATTTGAGGAGGAGAATACTGTAATTTGCTGGTTTAAAAGTCAGTGTTAAAAATTGGCTGATGGGCACCTTGCTGGCACATGTGAACTGTGAAATATTTTCAGTGAAATACATACAAGTGTGTGTGTGTGTGTGTGTGTGTGTGTGTGTTGAAAAAAAAAATGGAGAGGGGGAGGCAAATGCCATGGAAGGAAATAATAGACCAAAGAGGGAATGATTCCAAAAGCCCTGTTGTATTCTGTTGCATCAACAATCCTGGAAGAAAACTGCATTTTCAAGGTAGGGTCAGTACCAGGTCAAAAATGCATTTGGGAAATTGCCTTTATAGAGAGAAACCTTGGCCCTGAGAGAACTTACATTGATTTAACTGAGATCTAGGTTTTATTGTATAGGATCTTATTTATGGATTTGCAGATTGCAAAATTGAGATCTGTCTTGACATTTGTTTACCCACCCCCCTTCAGTCAGCAAGAAAGGCACTTATAAATTGTAGACATGCAGAAATAAAAATACCCTCTGATGCTGAATACATGCATGCAGCTAAAAATATTTATACTGTAGGTTCCCCCTGATACAGTTCTCCATTATTCAAAGCAATTGCAGATCCATATCATTATATCACCATATGAGCGACATTAATTTATTGTGGGGTCTGATTTGAGCCCCTATCCAGCTCAAGGTGAGTTTGATGGACGAGGTCATACTGCATATAAAATAAATAGAACAGAGGACAAACAGCTGCCCCAATCCTAGTGAAGTTAGCCATGACATTTGGAGCAATCCTATGTAAGTTCCCCTGAGCTCAATGGGCTTCCCCTCAGGTAAGTGAACCTGGGATCATAGGCAAAGTTCAAATTAATTAGTTGGATTGGTGTGTAGTTGTTTTTAATGATGTTGCTATCTGCCTTTGTTTGCTTTTTTAAAAGAAAAGTGGGGTGCACAGTTTTTAATTAACAATAGATGACTTAACAACTGAAAGCATTGGAACTTAAATTAGTTATGAGTAACATTACATTGATTACACTGATATAGTCACAGCTAGCACAGCTAACTTTACCTGGATCAAAGTAATTGGTTTCTTTGTTTTTCATGAAATGCCTTTCAAATTAGTAATAAAACAACCCATAAATAGTTTTTTAAAAATATTTGATCTCAATTACTCTATTGCCATAATTACAATTAGAAAATAAGAGAAATTGACAAGATGCCAAACATCTCAGGTGCACACTGACAATCTAACAATGACAATACATTTCTCAAAGTTACATGTTCCTTTAACTCTCATGTTCCAATAACAAATAAAGGAGTCCTACTCTCTCTCTATTCCCTGTTCCCACAAAAAATAACCGATAAAGAATCCATATATTTCATTGTGGTCAATAAACATTGATCTTTTTAACCATTCCTTGTCATAAGTATAATTGCCATAAGTATAATTGCCAATCTCCCACTTTTAGCTCTACTTAACCACTCATCTCTGTGGACCAAGGCATACCCCGGTATCTGATAATGTGAAATTACTGGCTTGTGTTAAACGTATGTCCTCCTATTGAAAGCTGCAAGCAGATAACCTGGGGTTTCCCCTGGTTTCTCAGCAACCCCTGAATCAGAACCATGCCTGCTTAGCTTTAAAATTGCTGCCTCACTGGGTGCATTCAGACCACTCATTTAAGATGGCACTGTGAAGATCTTATGCCCAACTGCTTTCTTCTATGTATGTATGCTGGGAAACCACTGCCAATCAAACCTTCCCATTGCATGATTTAAAGCCCACACACCGGTGATCTTCATTTACAACCAGGGATAGACAACATCAGCCTATTTCAGTTTGTCATCAGTTTCACCCATGTCCATTCAGGAATCCATTCAGTCCAGGTTTCTGGGTTTGTTTGTTTTTTAGGGTTCATGAAAAAACTCATGTTTAAATTCTCTTGATTTGTTTGTTTTGGTACACATATCCCCCATAGA
This sequence comes from Podarcis cretensis, assembly GCF_951804945.1. NCBI lineage: Eukaryota > Metazoa > Chordata > Lepidosauria > Squamata > Lacertidae > Podarcis > Podarcis cretensis. Next base: position 55,211,582 of record NC_137177.1, read on the forward strand.
CGGTTCATTTTTGTACACATTTTTGAACCAAAACAGCACTGCAGAATTTGGTGAAATATAATCCAGTTGCTAGCTGTTCTGATCTACATATAAGTCTTAAGAACAGCCACCTAGGTTGGTTTGCTTTAGTGGGTTTGCATCTAACTAAGTTTTTATTTAGGGTACACCAGTCAAAATTAATCGGCCTGTTAGCCATGCCCAGTGGGTCTACTTTGAGAACGATGACCACTGCTATCTATCATCTATCTATCTATCTATCTATCTATCTATATCTATCATCTATCTATCTATCATCTATCTATCTATCATCTATCTATCTATCTATCATCTATCATTTTTCTTCCCTTCCCTTCCTCATGGAAGGTTACAACAATTAAAATATTAAAACCAATCAAAACAATTTACAATCTCCGAGTTTAAATTCCAGACTGAACAAAACTGTCCTTTTGCGACACAGATCCACATTTTTACTACACCTGCTAAAGGGCTTTACTTTGTATGAAGCATCCTTAGAGTTCATTGGTATAACTGGAGAAACAAGATTCTCTGTGAGATGCCCTTCCATTCTTTATGGTAGGGATACAGCTGGACTTTGAAGCCACTTACTTTATAAGGGTTTCTATAAAGATTTTTGTGATTTCTTTGGTGCGGAAGGGGTTGGTATTATTTCACATAAGAGTTGTGCAGAAATGTGTTGTCATTTGTGTACAGGGTGGAAAATTTTCTTGCTTTCTCAGAGACTGAATGCACACTCACAGATGGCTCTGCTCAGGTGCGATTTTAATTATGAAGTAGCACAAAGCCCAACACGGTAGGCAGTCTTCTTAATAAATGTCCTCAAGCTTTTGTCTCCACGTGTCAAAAAGCCTTTTTATTGAGTGATTAAAATTTTTATTTTATTTTATTAAATTTCCTCCAACATTCCCTTCCTCCAAAAAGAGGGAGATGCTTTGAGAGGATAAAGTGGATTGCAAAGTCAACATCTATAAATGAGAATTGATGATTTACTGTTTTATGAATGGAGAGAAATATAATTTTTAGTGTTTTATAAATCTGACCACCATATAAGAAAACTGCTTACAAATATAGCAAATCCAAACAATCATGGAATTTAATAATAGAGCACATATATACAAAGTAACAAAATTGCACACTTCTTTTCCTTTTCCGTGTTTGCTTAATGTTTAATTTTTTTTAATGTTTGATTGTAATTAGCAATCAAAAGGAGGTACATAGAGTCATCAATATGCGTAAAATAAACCCACTGTGGTATATCCATGTAAATTGTACTCAGAGTAGACCTATTTAAATAAAGTGACTTTAGTGATGCCCGCTGATTTTTAGCAAGACTATTCTGATACTGCTTAGTTGGATACAATCCACCCCCTTTAACAGACTGGCTGTTAAGTGCTTGGAAGATGGTATTTATGATTAAATTGACAAAACATTGTCAAATTGAAGAGAAGGAATGAAGGCAGGTAATTGATTGGTGATAAATGGAATGTCTTCACAATGCTTTGAAGTAATACGGCACAAGGCAGTGTTTAACCTTACACTCTCCTCGGAGTCATATCAAAAGATTCTCAATCTAAATTATTATTTGAACGGTTACCTTTAAAAAATGGGGGGGGGGCACCCCAAAATAATTAAAAATCAAAATAATTGTATTACAGGACAGTTACTATAACTGAGTAACCTTTTCTGAATTGACATTAAAAATGTGCAGCAAGATATGTATTGTATGCTGTCCTGGGAATCTCTTTGAAGAGTTGGATATAAGTCCCTATACTAAAAAATAAAAGCAGGCAGGGAAGAGGAGGTAGCAGAATTTCAAACTGTAGAAGCAAAGCAGCGTTCATTTAAAAACTGGGCCGTTTTGTAGCCCCCCCCCCCCGGATAAGACAACAATGCTACAGCCTTATTCTTAAAAATTAGTAATATATTACAATAATGTTATACTGTCTCTGCCTTAGTGGGGAATTATGAGGGCCTCATGTTAGGACCTCAGTGTCCTGACATAGTTAATTATCCATAGATAATGGTTTTCAGCAGTAGATGCTATGAGCTCGCCAGCCTCACTATAGAGGGCTTATTAAGTGTGCGAAGACTCAGGTGCATCGCACCTATGCACTTCCCCTGCCGAAGCAAAGCAGCTGTGTTTTCTTTTCTGTATTATACATCACATGGAGCGCCTCGTTTATTATAGCGAAAGCTAATGATGCAAGTGGAAACTTCTTTATGTTGTCCCCAACCCCTGCACCGTCATGTGGCAATGCATTTGCTGCAGAGACGTTCACTTAGCTTCCATAAGTAATTTATCTCTCCCAACACCAAATGTATCTTTTATCTAAAATGCTTCGGCTCCGGGGTTCATTATTTTAATCACAGCTCATTTAAATGGTTCTTCTTTTCCTAAAGAAAAAAAAAAAATGCTTTTTATGACCGTGATAAAATAACAGTTCTGTTGAACAGACAAATCTAGGCAGTTTTCCAGCATGATTTTCTAACATTCCCAAGTCATTGTTGTGTTTAGTGCTTTTTATTCTTATGGCCATGTTTATAGCACCAGGGCCAGCCCTAGACCAAATGGTGTCCGAGGCATCGAGCGCCTTTGGCACATCCCTTCCATTTGTTCAGCGATTCAGTGCCTTATTATTGTTTTCATTACATGTATAGTCCATGCCACAATTTTGATGGGTGACCTAGGTGCAGGATTTATCCCTGTCATTGTAAGATGTTGAAGTTTGCAGTCCTGGGGGGGGGGGGGTGATCACAATGATGCACACACAAATGCCATTTGTTGAGTGGACACTGATTGTTCTGTTGTGAGCGCTGACCTCAGCAGAGGCGAGGTGGGTGAGAATACCCAATGTGTTTCCTTGCAGATGTTGTGGCCTACAGGTCCCAACAGCTCCAACTAGCATAAGCAATAGCCAGGGATGATCTAGAGAGAACCACATTAGCCCACCCTGCCCTAGACAGTTTTATGCAGGGCTCAGGTTGGAGACCTCATGAGGGCAGAGCTCAGACGTTGCTTCAGCAGCAGGAGCCCTCGGACTGAGCCTGAAATGGAAGAAGCCGTGTCTTTGTTTCTGGCTAGCTCTGCATTTGCTGGGAGGATCCTCACCATTTGAAGGGGCTCAACTTGCTCTAGTAGTCATTGACTCTGATAGAAACTGTGGTCTGAGCTGGGACCCTCTCATCTGGAAGAGAACATGGTGATATCCTAAGGCGGGAGGGGCACTGGCATCACAAGCTCTTCATGCAAAAGTAATTCTGGAGTTGGCCCTGGGGGGCAATTCCCACTCCAGCTATGAATCTCTAGACTCAAGTCCTGGAGGATAGTCTGTCCCCAGGGTTTTGATGCTGACATTGTCCATTCCCTATGAATAAAGACAAAGAAATGATGGTTAATACTGTGCCCCACCCCACCGACTGCCACTGATGGGTGGCCAAACACTCAGTGATAATGAGTATTAATAAATAAATAAAACAAGGTAATGTGTATTTGGAACACAAAGTGTAAATTGCACAATACATCTTGAAGCAGGGAAATTGACAGAGGACTGTGTGTTCACTGGCAGCCCCTTGTTTCTTACAATTTATAGTTTGGCCTTGAGAGAGTGCAACGATGCCTAATTTTAAACTTTTTCCAAGTTTCCCACTGTTTCAAACCTACAACCGTTTGATTCGTTAGTAAGCTGTAACTGATCTTGATCTTTATTTTGTTTTAAAATCTCCAATATAATCAAAACAAGGAGCGTTTGGCCCATGAAAGCAAATGCTTTTCGATCCTTTGTTGTCAGATCCACACAATTTTCTCTCCAGCAGGATTAGATGAAACAGAAAACCGATATACCAGGGCCCTGGAATTGCTGGGTTGTAATTTAGAAATATCCATTTTATCCCATGTAATTTCTTTGCTAAGATTCCTTAGTCTGAATCTGATACAGGTAGGAGCCAAGACAAACACTAACCATTTATAGTCATTCAGACCAGTTTGGATTTCACTATAATGCAAAGCAAAGAGATATCTTGGCTCCGTTTCAGGTGAGTAACAGGGGCAGAAAATGCATTTCAAATTTAGCATCAAATGTTGCCACATGTTTCTTTTAACAATTGCAGACGTTTCTATAATGCAAGATGTAATGTAAGCACGCTGGTATTTCCATTCCTTGAAAGCCTAGGCCCATCATTAAGGGATTCCCAGTGAGCACTTAATTTAAGCAAATAAAAGAGCTGGCTTTGAGGATGTATTGCAACCGATTAAGAAGATGAGTTATCCTTAACTCCGAGAACAGCCACAACTGTGGACAAATTTGAAGCAAGTAGCAGGGAGCTTAGGCAGACTGTTAGGGTGAGACATCTTGGCCCTTGATAATGACACATAATTCCACCAAATGAAAACCAGAGATGTATCTCCGTGAGCGTATCACGATGCGAACTGTGGAGGTAAAAGTTGTGTTGAAAATGATAAGAGGCTTGGATACCAAATCCTGTGAGGAGAGGCAATGGAAATTACTTCTTCACACAGCATGTAATTCAACTATGGCATTTGGTCCCAAAATATGTGGCAATGTCCACCAACTTAGATGGCTTCCAAAGAGGATTAGGCATATTCATGGAGAATAAGGCTGTCAATGGCCTCTAGCCGCAATGGCTACGTTCTTCCTCCACTGTCAGGCAATAGAAGAAGAAGAAGAGTTTAGATTTGATATCCCACTTTATGACTACCCAAAGGAGTCTCAAAGCGGCTAACATTCTCCTTTCCCTTCCTCCCCCACAACAAACATTTTGTGAGGTGAGTGGGGCTGAGAGACTTCAGAGAAGTGTGACTAGCCAAGGTTGCCCAGCAGTTGCGTGTGGAGGAGCAGAGACACGAACCTGGTTCACCAGATTACGAGTCTACTGCTCCTAACCACTACACCACACTGGCTCTCAATAAGCTTCTGAGTCCCAGTTGCTGGGAACTGCAAGTGGGGAAAGTGCTGTAATGCTCAGGTTCTCCTTGCAAGGCTTCCCATGAGCATCTGGTTCACCACAATGAGAACAGGGTGCTGAACTCAAGGGTCCAGCAGGGCTCTTCTTATGTTGAAATAGGTTGAAGGAGTTAAGTAAATTTAACCTGGAGATTAAGAGTCAATGTGGTAGCCACCTTCAAATATCTGATAATAGAACAAGATCCCTTATCCCTTCTGTACCCACTAGATCCCTGTGGACCAGTTTTCCGACAAGTTCCAAAGATCTCAGAAGCCACAGTAACTTGGAGCAGGGCTTTTAGTGTGACTGTCCCTGTTCTGTGGACCAGCAATTCCTGCCAAGTTACGGCAGGTCCCCACAATCTGCACTTTCTGGAAACATTTGAAGACATTTTTATTTCAATAGGCTTTCTGAGCTGGATGAATGGGGTGTCTCTCTTGAATGGTTTTAGTTTTCTTTTAAACATATCTGCTCTTTTTTGTGTTTTTAACTGCTCTTTTGCTCTTTTTGTTGTACACCACCTTGAGATGATTGTGTAGAAGGCCATCTAACAGCACCAATACCTTAACCCGTGGGTTCAAATGGCAAGAAAGGGGATTTTAACTAAACATTAGGGAGAACCCTTTGATGGTGGAACAGGCCGCCTCAGAAAGAGGTTATATATTTATGTATTTCATAAAATTTATACACTATTTGGTTGTAAAAAAAAAAAAACCCTCAAACCGGTTTACAGAGAGAATAAAACAATAAAATTGTTTAAAGCTCTTTAAAACCTTTGAGGGATTGTTGTAGTAGCAGGTTCCCACATTGCCCTGGGGTTGGCCCTTTTTCATCTGTTTGATTGAATGCCCGAAGCATAAATCTCCCTAAAATATTAAATGGTATGTTATAGTTAAGGATGTTCATTAACTGAGGTGATACAGCCAGCTTGTGGTGCCCTACCACTGCAGTTTTCACATTGGGAGTAGTTTCTTGTAAGTGAGGTTCTTCAGGCTCATATACGTACATCCACGTGATTTCTCTTCCTTCCAGGGCTGCTCCCAAATGACTGCGAGGCTGAATAATGCCTCTCTGCCCACACATTTTAGCCCTATATAATGTTAAGGAATGCTTGAGCCCCATAGCTCCCAAGCAGGCAGTGCTCTTTAAAGTCATTCATCTTGGTAGTAAAACACTTGCAGGGGTGTTAAGCTTGAATATAAGCCCCTGCGCTTCTATTAAGAGGAAGTCAGCTTCAGTGTCTCCTTGTATGCTTCTATACCTCTCAGAAGTTCCTCGCATCCCACTCGGGGCCAACTGGGGGTGGAGGGTTGGATGGATAACCTTAAGCTGACCTTTGCCCATCTGGGGCCATGTCCTAGCAAGCGATGTCTTGCATCCGTCGGCTTCAGCTGGGCTGCCGATTCTGACAGACGTGTAAACAGATGCAAGCGTTGTTGCTAATGACAGGTGATTATAAGTGGCGTGGGTGCCAAAGTAATTAAACTGCTCTTTGACAGGAACATTTGGCGGTGTGGTATTTCAGCATTAGAAAAATTGTTACAACACATTTCCCCCCCTGCTAGGCTGTAAGGCCTGAATACCATTAATTACGATCCTTGGGCTGTGGTGGTAGTGCTTGTTGAGATTTCTCTAGCTATGATCGGGAGACACTTTGTGGAAGCAGAGCTAAGGGTGGAAATATTGGTAGATGCAGATTATTTTTGTCCATCAAACTGCAGTTTTTCCTACTCTATGGAAGAGGAGCCTTTTCCAGTCAAAGGGCCACATTTCTTCATGTGGAAACCTTTCAGGGGCCATGTGCCATTGTTGGCAGGACCAGAGGCAAAAGTAGACAGATAAGGGGTGTCACTCTTGCCTATGCACAGTGTGCTACATTCCAGCCACCAAAAGCCAGTCTGCCATCTTGATTCAAAATCGTGTCTGGTATCAAAACGTCAACAAAGAGTTCCCACCTTTACATCAAAAAAACCCTTCATGTTGGGTGAAGTTAATAGTGATGCACTTTGTCTCATATCTTGTTTAGCCATGTATTCATCCCACTAGAATTTTGTTTGAAAGGAATATGTAACAAAGCTTTACATTATTTTAAATGGTTGCTTGTCTTTCATTTGGTTAGATGCCCCAAATCATCCATTAAAAAACTAGGATGAAAGTCCTAGAGAATAGGTTCTTTTATGTTAGATATGTAAAACTAGAGAGGTTTGTCTGCTGGTACCTTTAGAGATTTCCCATTTTTGTTTTTGTATTTTTTTTAAAAAAAACCTCTGCCATTTATGAGGTTCTAATTACTTTGGCGGCTAATCAGTGCACCAGCAAGTTAAAAAGAGAGAAGTTAAACATCGCCAATCTTGAAAAGAGCTTCCATTGTCTTCTACCTCTGGTGCCAGGGGAATCTTTTGAGTCGTGCTGCAATGCTCCTCTCAGTGTAACATGTCATGAAACATTTCTCAGTAATGACCGACACTGAATATGAGTTGACAGGACCTCTGACTGGGCAGAATGGGTTCAATTACCAGAGATGTTGGGTTACCTGAGATATATTTTTTTAAGGACCAATTGCACTTGATTCTGACCTCTTAACTCACAGGATTTGTGGAAGTGACAACAAATAGGCTGATTAAGTGCTGCTTCCAACCCTTCACTTTTTTTCCTAGCATGGTAAATATTTTTAGCTTCTTCCACATCTATGTTTCCCCCCTTTAAACCCAAGTGTAATATATTTATTAAATGAAGTGTAATTATACAAATTCAGTGAATGGTGTCTGGTGCCCATTGGGATGGATAGAGCAGAAAGCAGGGAGACCAAACAGTATGTGGAGCCAGACCCAATGATAGGCAGAACCAGCTAGGCCACATCCACACCATTACTTTAAAGCACTATGATATCACTTTAGACAGTCTTGGCTTCCCCCTAAGAACCCTGGGAACTGTAGGTTCTTAAGGGTATTGAGAATTGTTAGCAGACCCCGAAGAATTGATGCTTTTGAATTATGGTGCTGGAGGAGACTCTTGAGAGTCCCATGGACTGCAAGAAGATCAAACGCATCCATTCTGAAGGAAATCAGCCCTGAGTGCTCATTGGAAGGACAGATCCTGAAGCTGAGGCTCCAATACTTTGGCCACCTCATGAGAAGAGAAGACTCCCTGGAAAAGACCCTGATGTTGGGAAAGATGGAGGGCACAAGGAGAAGGGGACGACAGAGGACGAGATGGTTGGATAGTGTTCTCAAAGCTACCAACATGAGTTTGACCAAATTGCGGGAGGCAGTGGAAGACAGGCGTGCCTGGCGTGCTCTGGTCCATGGGGTCACGAAGAGTCGGACACGACTAAATGACTAAACAACAACAACAACAAGCAGACTCCTATTCCCTTCCCAGAGTTCCCTGTCAAAACCACTCTGGGAATTGTAGCTCTGGGAAAGGAACAATTCTAGCCTGTGCCCATCTGCCCTGCTGATTTCTACAAGGACAACACTGATGCTTAAGGGGAGGAGGAGGCAGTGCCAACCCCTGAACTGGTCATAAATAGGAAGGCAGGCAGGTGGGGGCTGACTGAGGTTGGTGGGGGCCCTAATGGGCCAACCTCTGCTGAGCGCTGGTCCCCACTGCCCTCGTCAATTTCATCTCTTCCCAGCATGAAGCCTGGCTCGAGAGCTGTCATTCTATCTTGGAAAAATATCTGGGACATAGTGTCCCAAAATCAATATAAGACAAGTGATTGGTCTCTTAACCTCACCTTTCTTCTTCTTGTAGCGGTTACATTGCTCCCGTTCACCTGTAGCCAACCTGACGCCAGAGTAAATGAAAGGACCTGCCATCAAAAGTATCTTCTCTCTCCCGTTCCCTGCTTTTCTTACTTGGGACTGAGCAGAGTTTTACACTTGTTCCTAGTCTGCTGCCTTCAGCTCCCAGATAGAATTATAGCAAAACTGCCTAATTAAACTGTCGCTGTCTGCCTGCACTCGAGTGCCTTTACAAAGTCATTTAACTGACTGACATTCCAAACTATTAAAGCCAGTTGCGGCGTGTCTCCGTTGCTGTGGATAAAAATGAATGGAAATTTGTTAATGTGCGCTGACATTTGATCCTGGATGTTGAACTAACGCTGCACCACCTGAACTCATCTCTTCCCTCCCTCCCTCCCACCCACCCACCCACCCACCACCTTCATTCTAATCGCTTCCTATGTTTGTTATTTCCTATAATAAATTGGAGGAAATTGCAACAGGTATTAACATTCTTCAGTTTGATTTATGAGTGCCTGTTGAACACAGCATCCATCTCATGCTTCTTTTGAGATTGTACTTCTGTGATGGAATATTTCTCTTCCTCCCGCCCCCCCACTCCAAATATACAGTAAGAGCATAATACATTTCCTTCATGGAGGACGAATAGAGTTACTACTACTGTGACTTCTGAACCAGGGACAGGGATCCTGTGGCCCTTCAGATGTTGTTGAACTCTGTGGAGGCTGGTGTGACACTGCCCCACCAACTCTGTCTGTCCTTAGCCAGTCCCCATCTACCTACCTTCTTACTTAGAACCAGTCTCCTCCTTTTTAGTCCTCTTAGTGTCGCCCTTCTAGAAATCAGCAGGGAGGAAGATGGAGACAAAACCAGAATTTAACAGGGAGGAAGATTGGGACAAAACCAGAATTTAACAGGGAGGAAGATGGGGACAAAACCAGAATTAGGTTTCCCTGCCTATCATTGGTTCTACCTCCACTAGACACTTGTGCTGGCAAATCCTACTTTTCTCCCTCCTGATATCTGCTCTACCAGTCACAGTGGTAACTCCCATCACAAGAAGCTTTGGTTCACTTTCTTGATAAACTGACATTCACTTTAATGGAATTATGCTCTCTGGTCACATCTCTACTTTTTTAAAAAAGTGAAAATGTAAGCTAAGATCCAGAGGACTAAGGATCAAGTCAGGAAGTCAAAACACACCAAGAGCTAGGAAGGCCAGATTTGCCCAAGCAAACTACCACCCTCAATAGCAGTGACTACCCCATGGCCAGTGTGGGTGGGGGGAGTCACTCCAGTACCTAGAAACCCTTCATTGCAGGAATGAAGAACTTGTGGACTTCAGCTCCCATCATCCCTGACTATTGTATGTGCCGGCTGGGGCTGATGAGAGTTGGAGTCCAACAACATTTATAGGTCCACTGGTTCCCCATCTTTGCTTTTCTGCTTAGGACAGCAGCATATTTCAATCTACAGTCCTGGGTGACTCCCCGGATGGTGGTTCCAACAGCATTGAGCTCCTTTGGTTAACTAGGCTGTGTGTGGAATAAACACCTTTTTCTCTTTTCTCTTGGACCATCTCCCTGTCCATTGCAGCCAATGACAAGAAGTAATTGGGAAAGCCTGCATCTGTTTTGCAAGCAGAAGATCCCAGGTTCAGTCCTGCAACATCTCTAGATAGGGTTGGGGTGGGTGTCCATCCAAAACCCTGGAAAGCCACTGCCAGTGCTGGCAGTACTAAGAAAGCTGGACCAATGGTCTGCTTCCCGTGTCCCTATGTTCTGGTATTTAAAAAATTAAAATTCCTCAGCCAAAGTGCTATTTATCAGACCCAAACCATTTGCATGGTGTCACATTTGTCTAATAGGCATGCTTAAGAGCAAATGCTGTTTGTGTCTTGCATAACAGGAGCTTCGAGATTCTAGAAGACAATGAAAGCACCTGAAGGCCCTCTCATTGCAGACAATCCACAGGCAAGGACTGGTGTCCTTCTGCCACACTACTCACATTTTTCCTCCTTCCAATTCCTCACTTCCTCGCTAGGCACGTAAAAGCCAAGCAGCAACTCCACTAGGGGTGCCACATCTGATGTCCAGCCCAGGAGGAAACATTTCCTTGCCAACGCAATGCGGGAACAATATCCTGCCAAAATCCACAGGGGAAATAGTTCACTTTCCTGTGTGTTGGCTCCAACAATAACACATCCGAACTAAATACAGAATTAGCTTCCTGTATTTGATTCCGCCATCCCCAAGTCCAAGAAACCTGGAGTTCTCCAGAGAAGGCAAACAGTAGAACAACTGACATTTTAAAACCCCCCTCCTGCAGAAAAGATATGTATTCATTCCCGAGCAGATAAACTGGTCCCACCTTATGCTATTGTCATTTCATCTTTTGAGGAGCCTCATGAAACTCCGGCAGGAGCTTGAGTCCCAACTTCCATTAACAACACAAATTTTCAGTGTGCTATTTATATATTGGGTTGATTAATTTATGAATAGCCTTTCACATGCATCTCGATGTGATTTACTAAAGTACTTTAAAACAGGTAGAAGTTAGTTTTTAAAATGGTACAAAAACATAAAGATAAGATTTAAAACTAGAAGAAGAAAAAGAAGTGGAAGAAGAAGCAGCAGCAGCAATGGCTTTCCCCCTAAGAATTCTGGGAGCTGTAGATTCATAGAATTGTATAGTTGGAAAGGACCTGAGGGTCATCTAGTCCAACCCCCTGCAATGCAGTAATCTTTTCCCCATTGTGGGGCTGGAACCCATGACCCTCAGATTAAGACTCCCATGATCAACCAACTGAGTCATCCCAGCTGTAGTTTGTAAAAGGTGCTGAGAATTGTTAGGAGACCACTCTTCCCCTTACAGAGCTACAATTCTGAGAGTTCCCCTTAAAGAAGAATTCATTGTTAAACCATTCAGAATTTGCTTGTGTCCAAAGTAGTGCTTGTTCCATTTGAGCAGGAATTTCTGCTTGCACAATGGATCTCCCCCTCTCAATAAATTTGTTCTGGGGTTTCCTTCACCATCTGGAGCAGATCTGAGGAGGACATGAAGTGCACATGGAGAGAGATTATTTCTATTTATTTACACAATTTATAGACCGCTTAACTACAGTAGTCCCTAACCACAGTGGCGTAGCGTGGGGAGTGCAGGGGGGGGCCGGCCGCACCGGGAGCAACATGGGGGGGAGCGCTCACACTAGCAGCTCTCTGCCCCTACTAAAATCCACGGGTTAGGGAGCCCACGCTCGCTCGGCTTGGCGAGGAGGTCGCGGAAGGGGGAGAGCGAAGCCTTCTGCCACGGGCAAAAAAAGGAGAGGAAGCTGGGCGGGCTGGCTGGCTGGCGAGGGTCTGGCTGCGCCTGCTGCTGCCGTTGCCGCTGCTGCCGGGCTTTGACAGCTTGGCGAAGCGGAGGGAGAGGAGCTTTATGGTAATTGCGGCTCTCTCTCCACTGGCCTTCTGGGTAGTGAGCCGAGCCGAGCAGGGAGTCTGGCGAGGGGGCGGGAAGAGACTTTCCCCCTTTTTTCCACCTCGCCTGGTCAAAAAGGAGAGCGGAGTCTCCTCAGGGCGCCCTCAGGCAGGGCAGGGCAAGGCAAGCAGAGTGAGGAGGAGAGAGAGGGGAAGGGGGGGAGCAGCCAGGAAATGCCGTGGTGTGGAGGGGGAATCAATTAAGGAGAGAAAGCGAAAAGCCTTGGAGAAAGGAAAAAAAGGAAAGAAAAGAGGCAGCTCCGGGAGAGCGCGGGGGAAAGAGAAGCCTCGCTGCTGCTGCTGCTGCTGCTTGGGAAAGTGGAGTGGAGGTGGCTGTGCTGCCGCTGCCACGGCCACTGCCTCTACTAGTGGCGGCTCCCTGAGTGCTGAGCCCGCCGGGGGGAGGGGAGGGGAAAGAGGAGAGGGCGGGGAAGGGAAGGAGGAGGCGGTGGAGGAGGAGGAGGAGGCGAAGGGGGGCAGCGTGCAGCAGACGCAGCCCCTGCTCTCCTAGCGGCAAGGTGAGGAAGAGCGGCTTTCCCGGTGGATTAAATCCCCAGAGCCAGTCCAGCCACACACACGCACACACACGCCACCGCCACCGCCAGGACGCGGGGCTCTCGCCAGGGAAGAAAGAGCATGTAGGCGCCGTCGCCAAGGAGCCGTCGAGCCCACTGGGTTAGGGGCGCAAATTACTTGCCTTGCCCCGGGTTAGGGGGCGCAAATTACTTGCCTTGCCCCGGGTGCTGACAACCCACGCTACGCCGCTGCCTAACCAGTTTACAAAGATTCAATACAAGAAATTAAACATCTCTGCAGTGCTACTGGCTCTGTGAATTTAGTAACAAGTAACCCTCTTTGACTTTCAGAGCTATATTTTTATTTGTTTAAAGACACTTTGTTTCACAGATCCACAAATAGTGCAACATCTAAAAAATATCAATGGACTGTATCAAACAAAGTTCTACATGAAGTAGAATAAATAGGTTATTTATGTCCATTAACTTCAATGTGTCTACTCCGAGTAGGAGGAGCATTGGCTACTTTCATGTAACACTTTCATAATAAGGCTAGAATTGGGGACAAAGTGTGTTGTCCTGCCTTTTAAATACATTTAGGAGCACAGTCATTGTTGAGGTTAAATAGTTGTCGAGAAAGCTTCCGAATATTAAACCTTGGCGTGAAAGCAGTTTTTTGAAAGAATAAAGTCTTGCTCTAATCCTTTCATTATATTCTTCTTTTTAAGGTCTCCCTCTCCTTTAAAAGAGAAGGGAAAGCTTTAAACCTTGAAGTGCCTGCATAAAGGAAGCTTCTTTTGCAAACCAGCCAGGGAAACATATGATACCATTTGCCATTGCAGAATGTGGCCTGCTGTTCTCCTGTAATTATAATGGCCTAAGCAGTGTGGGGTTGGTTAGCCTTCCTTAACAATCATTAATCTACTGAGTCTTCATAACCGCGGCCCATCTTGAAGAACAGCAGTCCTTGGCGCAAGAGGCCTCTGTAGCGAGCGAGGGATTGCCTTCTTGACTTGCATTCTGCCACTTGCCAGTCCTGGAGAATTCTGGGAAAAAGCTTCTCCCCCCCACAAAAAAACAACAACCGCCTTCTTCTTTCCTCTCACATCCTCTTGATAGCTGCCTGCCCTCTCCCTCTCTCTCCCTCCCTCTCTGGTGTGTCCCCTTCTTCCTCCTCATTGTTGAAAGTTTTATTTCTGTGTGACTGGGAGCCTGTTTAGCAGACCATATTGCCAGCGAAGGTACGTCGTTTGTTGCGCGGTTCTGGCAAGGCTGGGCAGTCAGCTGGGATGTAATTAAGACTCAGAGAACAGGCTGTCTTCGCCACAGGAAGGGCATGTTAGATGTTGCAGGGATTTGGGGCTGTCAGTTTGGCCGGAGCTGAAGACAGAGAGCTAGGGACAAGCGCTCTCTTCCCTTTCATTTATAATCCCTTTATGTACAGTATATGCACTTGGCAAAGTTTACATCTAACCTATTGGCTCTCGCTGGCGGGCCAAAGAGGCCAGATTAGCATATGTTACATGTATATTTTAGTAATATTTTAAAAGCGAGCACACATTTCCAAAGTGAATTATGCATGTATGACAGAAGCAGGGTTGTGTTGCACTGGGTGTCAAATCCCACATCTTTTTGTCAAGACTATGGGTTTTACATTAAGAAGGCAGAGAGACTAAACGAAGTAAAACAGTTTTAATTTTTAACAGTTTTGGTCCAGCCCAAGGACTGGCTTTCTGACAGTTTTAACTGACATTTGAATAATTGGATTAATTTAGAAAAGGGTGCAAATCATATCTTGATGGGTGCGCATGCGCCGCCATACTTTGTGATCTGTGTATATAAAATTAGCGATGGGGGTGGACAATTTAATAATATAGGGTTAGCGCAGCATTCAAAACAAAATGCCATGGATGGAGCACTGTAAACTACATTAGGGATGGGTGACGGACTTGAGCATAGGAAGTTCCTTTACACAGAGTTGGACCATTGGTCCACCTGACTCAGTCCCCTTTGACTGACAGCAGCTCTCTAGGATTTCACATTGGGTTCTCTCTCCCTGCTACCTGGAGATGCTGGGGATTGTTCCTGGACCCTCCAGCATGCACACCAGATTCTCTGCCCCTGAGCAAAGACTGTTTGAGAGCCACCGTGGTGTCTGAGCCTATGAAGCTTGGGTCTGTACCTCCCAGCTCAGCCATGGGCCCATTAGGTAGTTTCTTGTGTACAGAAGATCCATTCAGCGTCCTCTAATCTTAGGCCCATGAAGTTGAGAGCACGAATCTGAATGATGTGTGTTGCAAAACACATTGCACATTTATTTTCTCAAACCTTCATCTATTTTTTTAAATTAAAAAAACCACACTTTAGAAAGTGGGTTTCTGTACCTCTACTTTGCAGACAGAAGGTCCAAGGTTCAATGCACAGCATCATCAAGAAAGACAAGGAACGTTCCTTGCCTGAAACCCTGAAGAGCTGCTGTCAGTCAGTGCTGACAGTACTTAGGTAGATGGACCAATAGTCTGACTTGGTATAAGGCAGCTTTCTGTGTTTTCTTGTGTGCATTTGGGGTTTCTCCATCCAATGTTTATGAATTATGCAACCTTGCATTATGATTCCAGTTAGCACAAGAAAACCAATCTTGAGAGTCGTGTGTATTAAATGCACACATGGCTTTAACATGTTCAAGGATTACCAAGTACAAAATTGGAATGTAAAATGAGGTAAATAATGGATGGTCATGTATGAATAACAGAAAACAAAGGAACCATGGGGGGGGGGAGTCAGGGGACTCTTGTAGTCCCAGGTTATGGAGTAAATGTGGATTATATATATAATTATTTAAGGCTTTGATGTATGGTTTTTCGTTTTAATGCGATGCTTTGTTATTGTAAAAAATAATAAAAATATTGTTTTTAAAAAGGATTACCCATTTGTCTGGATGCTGTGGATCAGCACACAAACTCTCTCCATTCACATTTGTAGACAAATACTTAATGGGCAGGTGCCTGCATGCATCTGGGCATCCACCAATGTGGACCTTCATCAATGCCCTCCCCAACTTTCTGCATTGTCAGCCCCTTCCTCCACTGACAGATATCATCCTGGTATGCCAGAAGTTTCAGGCTTTAATGAAATGGCACTCATTGGCCACTTCCTGAAGAGCAGAAAAACATTGCTGAAATGGACTGTGATCTGTTCTGTTCAAGCTTTCTTGTATCTAGACGTACAATCCTTCGGGAATTCTCAAAGCCTTTTAAAACTATGGGCTTTTTCTTCTTCTTAGGGCAGTCAAAGCAAGTCCCAGGAGTGATGTTGCCATCTGTCCTTTTTATATTAAAAGACTCTTCTGTGTTATATACCTGATGTTCTTTTTCCCCAGGATAAATTTGGCTAATTAAAATAAAGCCTTTGTCCTTTGTCTTGGACTAAAGGTTCTTTCAGTCTCAACAATATATCTTTTTGGATCTAGATCGATCCTCTGCACTATATATTCAGAGAGACAGAGACTTGCGCAATTTTAGGGATAAATTATTCTGGTTCTTTGAATGGATTTGCCGGACACAGGAAACTTTGTACATTGTGGCTTCATGTGCAACAACAACTACCACCACAGCAACTCTTCAGTTTAAGATTAATTGCTCTTACAAATTTCATTCATGCTCCAAAATTCATGGAAAATTTAAGTTGCTCTTACAAAATTTATGGAAAATTAAGATGAGAATCTTAGCACTTCCAGACAGTGTAAGTATTAAATACTTTGTTCGGTGCTGCATTTTGGGATCCATGCACTGAGTCTTTGCTAGCAGAGTAGGGACCCTGAGGCCGATTGTAGAGCTCAGGCAGGCTCATAGATGTGCAAGTGGCCCTTTAGGTGCTCTCAAACCATTTAAGGCATTTGAAGGCTAATATCAGCACTGTAAATTGGAGCAGGAGACAAATAGGCAGTCAGTGTCAGTGGGATAGAATGAGTGCAATATGCTCTGATGGCTTAGCTCCTATGAATCTCCTTGCTGCTGCACTCTGTACCAGCTGAAGTTTCCAAACAGTTAAAAAAAGAAAAGAAAAGGCAGCTCCACATTACAGTAATGTAGTCAGGATGTAACCAGAACAAGCACCACTGAGGTAGTCGTGGCCACCAATGCTATCTGCAGCTCTGCATATTGCACACATACTAAATTGTATGCTTGTCTCTTCTGGGGGTGTATAGCCCCCTCCAGAAACCAGTTGTCTCCCTCCATCCAGATCAGTGGAATTCTCCTTCAGGATTATGTTTCAGCTTATTTACCCTCCTGCACCCCAAAATCCCTCCACATGCATGCTCAGAACATCCACTATCCCTAGGGGAGATGGTTTTTGGTGCTCATAATCCTGATGCCTTTTAGAAGCACTGTGTAGTGGGTGGGGTCAGTGATATGAAAGGTATTTCCCCCTCCTTTTCTGTTGGTGGTGTTGCCTCGCCCATCCCACTGTGGCTGTGATGGTGTGTCAGGCCTGAGCAATGCACGTTATTTATTTGTTTCATCACAATATTTATATACTGCCAAATCATAAGATGCCAATGCAGTTTGTACCAATATATACAGAACACCTTATAAACAATAAGAATAATTAAAATGGCATAATTTTAGTGATAGAACGAAGCAGCAGCTTCAGCTCACCTGAGCAAATGTGATCCATTCCACTGGTCCTTCCTTTGAAGTGAACTGGGAGCACATGAGGATCAAAGCAGGTGACCTCTTCATATCCTAAGCTCAAACATCTTTTGTTGTTGTTGGGAAAGGAGGGGTTGTTCATACAGATGAAGCCACTTGTCCCTTATGAGCACGTTCCCTAATTGTGTAAAAATAGCCAAGCTCGCTTAAGGGTAAAATGTAGCCCTAGGGTAGCGGATGGATCCCTGCTGACATTATGCTGCAAGCTCATTTTCAAAGGCGATGGCTACCTGGCACTTCTGAGTGCTCTGGGTTTGTCACTGACATTTTCTGCTCATGTACTGAATGGTGATAACTGGATTATTTTAAATGTCACTCTGAGGCTTCTTGGGAGTTGTGAGTTCGGAGTTTTAATATAGTGTTGTTATTTAGTGTAGATGCCAGTCCAAGCCAGCATGATGAAATAAGCCTCCTCAAGCTGCATACACATGCGACAGTGCTTTGCTTTCTTATAAATCTACTCTCACTGCTGTTTCTGTCACCCAGTAAGCAGAGCAGAGAGTTGAGTCTTGATACTTAAAGAAAAACCACCCCCCAGATCTCTTTCCGCAGTAGCTGTTTGTGCCAGCCTTGAAGTGCCACATTATTTTAATGCTCCCATCCTGTCAGTATTGATTAAACAGCATGAGGTGTTGTTTCAGTTTAATAGGGGAGGACACATCTTTAAATTTAGGTCATTAACATTTGTGAAAGCTTTAATTGTTCAACGTAATGATTTTATGCAGGTAGAGGTCCAATGGCTTCAATTAATTTATAGTCAAAATGTCCAGGGCTCCCCCCACATCTCACAAGGCTATTCTCATAAAACTTTTCATGGTCCCAGAAGGAATTATGTTTGCCACCCATACTAACTTTTATATCTTCTCTCTGCCCCCACCCCATCCCGACCCTGCACATTATTTCTTCCGAATCAGATTGCAAAAGTATTATTGGAAAAGTCATCATTTTAAAATGTAACCGCAAGATTCAGCAGAGAGGGACCACAGCTCAGTAGCGGAGCACAGGCTTTGCATGCGGAAGGATTCACATCCAATCTGCAGAATCTCCAGTTTAAAAGAGCAGAGAAGAGGCAATAGAAAGACCTGCATGAGACCCTGCGTAAGTAGACTGTCCTGTGAGTCTGACCAGCAGCTTCCAGTGTCAGTCACCATAGAACTCAAAGCTGAAACCCTGTGGATCAGGGATGGGAAACCCTGTTCAACCTAAGAGGCCACATTCCCTTCTGACCAATCTTCTGAAGTTTACACACCACTGGTGGCTGGGACCAAAGGCAAAAGCGAGCAGAGCAATGAATGTAAATGTTGTTGGTTTCCAACAAATGCTATTCAGAAGAAGCCATCATGGCAGGTAGCCATTGATAGCTTTATCCTCTGTGAATCTGTCTATTCTTAAAGCCATCCAAGTTGGTGGCCATCACTGCCCTGCACGAAGTAATCCTTTATTTTATATGTCCTGAATCTTACCATGTTCAGCTTCATTGGATGTCCAGGAGTTCTAGTGTTAAGAGAGAGGGAGGAAAACTTTTCCTTTATCCACTTTCTCTATCCCACGCATGATTTTGCCAACTTCTATCACGTCAGCTCTTAGTTGCCTTTTCTTGAAACTGAAAAGTCCCAAACGCTGCAACCTTTCCTCTTGAGTGCACACAAAGCTACTTTTGTAGTGCCTATCTAGCCCTGTTCTATGACTGGTATCAGCAGTTCAGGGTCTCTCAGGCAGGGATCTTTCCTACCCCTTCTATCTGAGACGACTTCTTTTTCTGCACTGGAGATGCCAGGGAAAGGCCTTCCCTCCTTCTCTCCTTTCCAGAGGCATCTGGCTGGCTACTGTAGAAAACAGGATGCTGGACTAGACGGACCTTTCATGTGATCCAGCAGGGCTTATGTTCTTAGTCCTAGACAGCTGGACACAGTTTCTGCACTGCTGTTCCATCTCCGATTCTGTATCATGAGATGGCAACTTTGCCCACTAGTGACTGAAGGAGGATCCCAGTTCTTGCAAGCAGGCTGCTGCTGCTGCGGGGGTAACAAAGCTGCCCAAGCCATTTACATTGTTGCAGCTACAAATTAATTATTTTGGGTACCAGGTTTGTCTGATCTTTCACATACGCAAGGCTCTGAGCGACAGTCTCTATGTAGCCCAAGCAGAACATTATGTACATAGGAGGTAGATATTAGTTGGTTATGAGTAGTAAATTAATTTATTTGGGGTGGGGGAAAGGACCCCCAAATGCCCCAGGGGATCAGTACTCAAATAATGCTGACTGTTGAAGCGGGTGGGGATGAAAATGAGAGTGGGGGAGAAAATGGAGCATCTGAGATCATGGAGAGAAGCACCCCACATTGCCACCTCCCCCCTCCCCAGGTCCCACTTGTCAAGCTGTTTCTCTTAATTTGGATCTTTATACTAATGCCCAAAGGGTGCGTGATATTGAGTATTTCACAGCACAAGCAAATATTTCAGCCCCCCCAATATACACATCTTTGTTTTATATATATATATAAAAATCAGATTGAGTAACTGAGAAAAATGCCCCCCAGGAATTTCCTGGTACAGCCATAGTAACCAAAGTATTTTTTTTTGGGGGGGGGGTGTTTCCCTAATGCTCAGTGCTCATGTTGAATAAAGAGATGGCTATTCTTTTTCAAAACATCATACTAAACAGTATAGGGAAATGCAGCTGTGGTGTTTGGTCGGGATTCTTCCAACAGTGTTCAGCTCTGAATTCTCTGCACGTGTGACCCTGGATATTATTGCTAGAGGAAATCAGCCAGCGGTACAGTCCAGGCTTAATGGAAGCTCAGTTGTTTACCCTGAGGCTGTTCTGTAGCCTTCAAGATCTCCAAGCCTAGTGTGGATAATGAGTGTCCACTTCTTTCCCCAAGATCCCGTGGATGAGGAAATCAAAACCTTTCATGCAGACGGGTGACTTGGTGGTCACATAGAGGGTTGGAACAGTGCAGGCTTAAAAGTGGGGCTTATGTCCAGAATCTGTTACAAAGGCACAGATTGTGAAGTGTGTGTGGTAGTCAGTGTGCAAAGTGCATTAACTCAGCAAGTGGAGGGGGGAAACTATACTGGAGTAGAATTCCCTCCCAAGAGAGGTTAGACTGGCTCCCTCCTTTTTATCTTTGCACTGGCAGGCGAAGACCTTCCTGTTCAGACAGGCCTTTGGAAACTAGGTCCTGACATTGTTGATACCTGGGCTGCTCTCAGGGCAAAGTGTATTCCAATTGCTGGTTCGAAATGTGTTTTGCTATTAACTCCAAACCAGTATAATATGGTTTAAAATGGACAGGGTGCCATTTTAAAGGGGAACATAGAAGCTGCATGTTAAAAGTAGTTACAGTGGTACCTCGGGTTACATACGCTTCAGGTCACAGACTCCGCTAAACCAGAAATAGTGCTTCAGGTTAAGAACTTTGCTTCAGGATGAGAACAGAAATCGTGCTCCGGCGGCATGGCGGCAGCCGGAGGCCCCATTAGCTAAAGTGGTGCTTCAGGTTAAGAACAGTTTCAGGTTAAGTATGGACCTCCGGAACGAATTAAGTACTTAACCCGAGGTACCACTGTATTGTGTCTTTAATTCTCACTTTTAGGGTTACTTGCCCAAACCATTGAGGTATGTTACACTGAGAGGGACAGAGCATCCTGCTGCTCTTGGACTCCCCGGCTGCCCATGCTGCTGGGGGCTGTTGGGAGTTTGAGACCAACAGCATTCTGAAGGGCCACAGGCTCCCTGTCCCAGGTACAGAGTTCCTGCAAGTGAAATCGTCATATGGTGCCTTTCTAGGACTCTTACAGCTAGTGCAACCAGTTTCACAAATGCTATCTGAAAGAGAAGGAGACTTCACCTTACTCCAGGGATGAGCAGATTGCAGCCTCTTTAAAAAGAACTAGGTAAAGAAATATGACAGTTGAAAGACTGCTGATGGAGGCTCATTGTTTAGCAACCTCACTTGTTTTTGTAGCAAGTTGAAATATCAAAAGGTTTTGGAATGGAACTCATGGTTTACTGTAAATATAGTTGCTGCAAATAATAATAATAATAATTTATTATTTGTACCCCGCCCATCTGGCTGGGTTTCCCTAGCCACTCTGGGCGGCTTCCATAGAAACCAAAAATACACTAAAATATCACAGATTAAAAACTTCCCTGAACAGGGCTGCCTTAAGATGTCTTCTGAATGTCAGGTAGTTATTTATCGCTTTGACATCTGATGGGAGGGCGTTCCACAGGGTGGGCGCCACTACCGAGAAGGCCCTCTGCCTGGTTCCCTGTAGCTTTGCTTCTCGCAATGAGGGAACCGCCAGAAGCGTCCAGGCAGAACGATGGGGGTGGAGACGTTCCTTCAGGTATATTGGGCCGAGGCCGTTTAGGGCTTTAAAGGTCAACACCAACACTTTGAATTGTGCTCGGAAATGTGAGCCTGTCTCATGTTCTGAACCAGGCGATGCATTTAACACAAGACTAAAACAATGCAAAATAGGCACTTGTGGCAAAGACCCATTTATTCAGCTAGGAAGGCCTGTTCGAACCAAGTGAATGAGCAACTTGCCCCAGCAAAGGCTGAGACTGGCTGAGCCTTCAGGACAGAGGAAACAACGTACTTATTCATGCAGCACATGGTTAAACTACGGAACTCACTCCCACAGGAGGCAAAGATAGCCACCAACTTGGAGGGCCTTAAAAGAGGATTAGACAAACTCATGGATAAATCCATGGCTACTAGCTACAATGGCTGTGCTCAGCATCCATGATCAGAGGTAGTAATGCTTCGGAATACCAGCTGCTGAAAACCACAGGAGGGGAGAGTGCTCTTGTGCTCAGGTCCTGGTTGTGAGTTTCCCATAGGCATCTGGGTGACCTCTGTGAGAACAGGATGTGGGACTAGATGGGTGATGGGCCTGATCCAGCAGGTTCTTCTTATGTTCCTCAAGCAAAAGGTTTGCATTTATAGTCTCCTCAATCTGAAGACAGCAACTGGTAATAAAACAGTAATATTTTAAATAGGAACCGCCATCCTTTTTTTAAAAAAACACACACAAATTTGTTGTTTTTTCTGATTGCAGGCTCAAGTTTCTTTGGGGCTTCTGCTAATGTGAAAAATAAGAATATTTACTGCTGAGGGACTGAGATCAGCACATAGATATTTTATGAAGGGAATAAATATTTTAAGATGCAAACACTGGAGTGTGTTGGCACTTCAAAACAGGGTCAGAGGATTTGTTCATCTTTCAGAAGTGTCGGTGTTTTAATGTATATCACTGCAAACAGTAAGCCTTTCATGATAAAGTAACGCCTCTGTTGCTTTTGCCAATTTGGGGGTGGGGGACCCAAGCACACCCACACACAGCTCCTTTTTTGTTTCAAGAGATCACAAGAGTTTTGGTTCTATAAATAGTGATGCAGGAGACTTCTTCGTATTAAAGATGGAAGTTTTCAAAAGACGATATTCTATCTGGAACCACACGGGAGGGACCACCGGAATAGCATCTCCCAGACAAGTTAACTTGTGTTTCTTTTAATAAAGATAATTTGGTCAGGACGAGCAGAGGCAAGGCTGTGCCGTCAGTCAATCCATGAAAGCTCATTGGTGTCTCACGGTTCTTGATGTTTAAGTTTGGGCGGCTTGACCACCAAAGCTCAGGATGGAGAAATACTTTGCAAACTAAAGTGATGGAAGTGAGCTCCCCCAGTTGATAATTTCGGAGTTGCTACCAAACTGAACCCAACTTCACTCTGAATTCTGCTTCCACTTGAAGTGGTCTGCTGTCCACCTTCTCATCTGCAAGTTTTCCTGCCACCCCTTTCTCACATTTTCATACAAGTTACAAGGTCTCTTTGTGTGAAAGAAGACACAAAATAGCTGCAAAAGGTAAAGCTGAAGGATGGGTTCAAGTGTCCATGACTCCTCCCTGACATTGAAGTCGCATCTAAAACTGATCCAGGAACACCTGGAGATTAAGAAGCTGAAATAGGAGTTGTATGCCTGGCAAAGAGGTGACTTACATAATCACTACCAGGACCTCTTCTACTGGGTCCTCTACTGGGTCATTACTTGGACTTTCCTCTGATGACTCTGGATCCTCATCAGGTCCATTGCCCCGTTCACTTCTGAGTCCCAAATGGGGATGGGGGGGGGAATGGGAATTAAGGCAAAGTTTAGGACATGGTTGGAAGGGTTCTTGATGGTAAAGGGTGGATAAATATTGAGAAATGAAAAAGAGGATCCCCCTCCCCCTTTGACAGAATTGGATGAAATTTGCAGGCATGGTAGCCTCGTCAGAGTGAATAAAACCTACAGATTTACAGGCAAATATATATGGAAGCCTTTGTGCTGGACACCTTAAAGTTGATTTTGGGGTGGAAGAACTAAAATAAAATAAAATACTTCCTGGGTAAAATCATTCCCTCTGACTACAAGTTACATCTCTCATTCACAAAGGAATTCCACTTCCTAATGCTTCCAACTCCACAATATATTAGGAGAAGGATGCACTAAAATGCTGAGAAAATTTTGCAAGGACTTTAAAAAATAAATAAATTTGCAAACTGTTGCAGAAATATGGTGCCCTGAACTTAAGGTGGTGAGCATGAGAGACTGTGAGAAATCGAAAGAGCCACCCATCCCTAGTTTTTTTACTCACTCTTAGTCAAAAGGGGCATTTTTATTTTTATTTTTTTATGGCAGAGAAAGCTCTATTATGCTAGCAACAGTCAAACAGATGACCTCCTATAACCTGAGCCAGGAGAATATGCTTAGAATTTGCTCATGAGACATAAAAAGAAACGAAATAGCAAGGCTGTAGCTGCTGTCCGATTTGTAACATTATTCAAACTGTAATCATGTTGATTGTATTGCATTAGCATTCTAATTTCCAATTTGGGGTTTTGCTACATAATCTCCAGTAGAGTACATCTAATCTTCATGCAACTCGAAGTCTTTATATAAACTCAACGGATTTACCTCCATGTGTCTCTGCTAAACTGAGCTGTGTCTTCTGGCTGAGCTAGAGAGACGTTAAATTACTAAGTAAATCAATACAGCATTGTTATGTCACTGTATCTTTTTCAAAGACCAGCTCAAATTTTGTCTGATGTCTCTTTGATCCATCCCATTTAGTTCTAAGTACACTTGTTATTATAGTAACTGTTGTTTGTATGTTATGTTAGCTTTTTCTTTTTAAAAAATCCAAAAAAAACCTGAAGTAGCTATTTAGCAATTTAAATGAAAATGTAATTAGGTTACATCTGTTTTACATGCACGTAATACCACACAGATGTAAAACTTCTATTAAAGCCATATTTTCTTTCAGGCAAACGCCCTCCCTTCACCCTCCTCTCCCCCATCCAAAATTTTGCAACCATGA
Source organism: Podarcis cretensis (assembly GCF_951804945.1). Taxonomy (NCBI): domain Eukaryota; kingdom Metazoa; phylum Chordata; class Lepidosauria; order Squamata; family Lacertidae; genus Podarcis; species Podarcis cretensis. The sequence continues at coordinate 55,236,388 of NC_137177.1, forward strand.
AGTGAATATTTATTCTTTAAAAAAAATAAAGGTGACACACACACACACACACAACTTATATGAACCTGAAGGAAACAAAGCTGTGTATTCCTAGAAGAGAGTAGAAATGACAAAATGAATGATATGCTAATTCTTTTATTTATGAGTTTGGCTTTAAATAGAAGACACAGTTTTTGAGTAATTAAGACACATCAATACCTTCCTTTTTCTCTTCCGGGGAATGGTTTCTGGGTGTGTGTGCGGGGGGAGGAGAGCTCTGTCAGTCTTTATTTGCATATGTTAATTCATTTAAATAGCACACAAATTTAAAAGGCAAAGAAGCAAGCAAAAGAACAGAAAATTCAATACTCAGTGGGTGGACTGTTCGTCTTGGACTTGTGGGATCCTGAGTTCACTGGGTTGAAGTCTGCTTGTTGAGACGTTAGATTAAAATAAAGGACACTGGCAGTGGTGGAAATGCTGAATAAGTTTTCCGGATTGTTGCATGGTCTCCAGCATCAGCTCTGGCTCTGCGTTCAATAGGAGCCACACATTGAAAGCACTTGAAGCTATGAAATGGGAAAGAGGAACATGCCGTAGAACATGACATGGCATTGGATGATCTGTCTCAATATTTTCTGTTCTGAGGAAAGCCAACCTGGTGACCTCCAGATGTTCTGGACTATAACCAGCCCCAGCCAGCATGGCTGATGATCAGGGGTGGTGGGAGTTGTAGTCCCAGTAACATCTAGAGCAAGGTTGTCAAGCCTGGATCCCCAGCTGTTGTTGGACTACAAGTCCTATCATCCCTGACACTGGTCCTGCTAGCTAGGGATGGTGGTAGTCGAACAACAGCTGGAAACCCAAGTTTGAGAAGCATCAATCTAGAGGGTACCACTTTTGTCTTGTGGTCTATTTCAACTGGCAGGGGGTCTTTCCAACTCTGTTGAGAGCCTTTTAACAGAAGAAGCCAAGGATTGAACCCAGGACCTTCTACATGCTGAGCCACCTGACTGCAGTCCCTGTGAGAAGCTATGGACCTCAGCTCAACCTTGGCATGTTCTGTGGCTTTCACTTTAGGCAAACTTAGGGAGCTATGCCTTTCACTGTCATGCTTATCAGGCATCATCTTCTCATGCCATTCCTGAAGTGTCAAGATCCTAAACGCCACCCTTCTACTGAATTACAGAGTGTGAATTTTGTTTCTGTGTATCTCTGCTATGATATTTGTAAATGAATCTCTCAGATTACTCTGCATCATGTCTGTGTCACAGCAACTCTTTGTCCAATTGGCTGTTTATGATATTGAACTTCCATGTATGGTTTATTTCAGGAGTAGGGGACCCTTTTGGCTCCATAGGCCAGATCCTTATCAGGATCTGCCTCGTGTGCCAAATTGGACAGGCGCATGGAGCCACCTGTCAATCACCTGCTGTCCTGGTGATTTGGTGCTTCTAAAGTTGGAACTTCTAAGCACCACACATAGAGCAAGATGCTTCTAAATTGCAACCCCCCCTCATTTTAGCAGCTGTTTCAATGCAGCGTGCGGGCGCATTGAAAAGCTAGTTTTTGGGTTCTTTGAAAGCCTAGCCCTTACCTGCCTCACATCTGACATTGTGTGTGACATCATGTGTAGGGCAGGTGAGCAGCGCCAAATGAGGAAGCCTAGCAGACCAAGTTTGGCGCATGAACCAGAGGCTCAATTACTATGTTCCCACTGTGTGGCAGCTTACTCTAACTGACCTGAATATTTGTTGCCCTCTGTTGACTTTCTCCAAACCTCAACCTTAGGATAGGCCATAGTTCCGTAACAGAGCTTTGCATGCAGAATGTCCCAGGATCAGCTCTCAACATTTCCAGGTAGGGCTGGGAGATGCTTCCTGCCTGAAACCCCAGAGAGCTGTTGTTAGCCAGTATATATAATACTAAGCTAGGCAGACTGATGGTCAAACTTGTATAAGAAAGTTCCACCTGAATGTCATTCATCAATCCATTTGTAGGATAGGTGGAGAGCGCAGTTAAAAGGCTGTTGTGACATTCCCTGACAATATTGCTTCCTACCGCAAGAAACTTATGGGGATAGAAAAAATAGCTGCTTCTCCTTTATTCTATGCTTTCCATGAAGAAAATGAGTGGTGGCTTATTTATTTTCCCTTTTCCTCCCCCCCCCCCTTTTTGTGTGCTGGAGGCAGCAGAAGGCATCATGGATGGCACTGTATGGTAAAGCTCATGGTGGAAGCAAAACCTTCCCCCATGTAGAATGGGGAAGAAGGAAAAAAGTGACCCCGTTCTGCATGTTTTGCAGCAGTGTCAGCAATGTCTTGCTTTTTTCTACCTTTAGATGGCCCTTCATTCCCATCTATAGCAGAGCTGGAGGAAGGGAGAGGGAAGGATTATTTCTCTCCCTTCCTCTTGGGATTTTTATTTTTATTTTATTTTTTGGAGAAAGAAGCATCAGCAACATACAACGGGTGCAGCCTGTAAAGCAGGATTGCGGAACAAGTGTGTCCCCCTGCCCCCCGATGATACTGGACTCCAACTCCCATCAAGTGACTTCAGCGACTCGGTTTGCTGAAAATCAAGTGTGCAGGCAAGTTGGCATCCATCCGTCTCGAGAGACAGTGCACCTCCGGGGGTGAAGTCAAACCTCTGCGCCAGCAGCACAAAGTGACTTTCCTGGCACCCAAGCCGAGGCAGTGTGTATGGAGGTCCTGGGCTGTGGTCCAAAGGAAAGCAGAGCAATAGTTTGGCACCAGTTGGCTGCTGGAGTTGCGGGAAGAAGGCATGCAAGGTGCCATCCAACCGTCTTAGGATTTGTGTAGGGTTTACTCCTTAGCCTTTTCTTTTGCCAAAGGCAGTGGAGGTTTAGGATCAGTGTTTCCCTTCTCAGTGGGCTACCTTCTCAGGTTAATGAGCCCCATTTGCCCCTCACTTCCCTCTACAGCGCATGCAGAAACTGCCTTCTTGACCATTGGACCCACAATTGGTCACGCCCACTCAATCCTCCAGGGACTTTCTTGGCATGCAGGAGAAGACCTTAATTCATGGGGGGGGGGGTTGAGACCCATTGGCCACCTTCACCTGGTTTAGCCAACCAGTCAAAGCCTTTCTCGGGGTGTGGCAGATATCACTGACAGCTTCTAAAAGCTACAAGTGAGTGCAGAGTGAGGATTAAAAATGGACAAACTAACCCAGAAGGATCACAACTTGTCCTGCACCAGAGGTACTACCCCTCCCCTAACACCCCATACACCTCATGGGCACAGCTTTTGAGGGGAGACAGCACTAGATTTATTCAACCTGGTGCCCTCCAGCTATTGCCAGGCAATTACTCCCAACAGCCTAGCCACCAATAGGGAGATGAGAGCTGTAGGTCAAAGCTGTAGGGTGCCAGAGGTTGGGGAAGGCTGTAGGACACCAAACAATGGAAAGCCTGGGTCTAACCACTATTTGTTTTGTATGCTCATCTCTGCGCCCTGGCATTGGCAACAGGTTGGGTGTCTAAGCCCCCATCAGCCCAGGCTCAGATGATGCCCTAACTTAGACTATTTGCTGCTGTTCTATTCAGAAGAGAAACTGTGTGTGTTTAAAATAAAATAAAATAAAACCCAGCCTGCCACATGTCTCCTTTTCCATTGGGAGTTTAAATAAAGCTGTTAGACCAGCCCCAGTGACACGATTAATAACAATTATGGAAAGGCCTTCTTCCCTCTCCCCAGCTCCAACCTTTACCCCAGCATATAACATCTTTGCCTGTGTGTGTTATGACAGCCCCCGTTGTTGATGAGGTAAATGAATATCTGTTGTGACTGCCAAAGTCGGGGAGAGGGCATGTGAAACTTGGATGCGGCAACAGTTCACGTCTCACCAGGCTTGATTTATTGCATTGCAAGAGGGGCGAGGTGGACCCTAAATACCGCTCCGCCACTCACTGCTTCATTCCCCTTGTCTGTTAAATATGCAAGTACAAACAGCTTTAACACAGCACTTTACCTAGAAACAAGCCCCGGGCTCCATCCACATACTTTTAACATATGAAAATTGAGCTGCTTTGAACTTGTATGTTTTTGATAACTGCTTGGTATGCTTCCTGGAGGTTCACCTGTGGGCTTCCCCCCCCCCCCCACTCCTTTCCAAGTCCTAATCCCTTTGATTAAGTGCCAGGACAGATAGCTCTCAATGAATTACTCCAGTCTCATAATTCTTCCTTCTTTCAGAGTTGAAAGGGAGCCTGCCTGAGCGTTCAATAGGTAAATCCTCTCGATTTAGCTGGAGCGATTCAGACTCTGCGAGACTGAGAAAATTGTTTGATTCCGAAGTAAGGTTCAGATGGGCTACCCAATGTTGGCATGCTGTTGGTTGCCAGAAGCTGTAGGGAGGAGGGGAGCGAAAAAAGAAAAAGACTCCAAAATAGCAAGTTGTTTTTTTTAACACGGAGGATTAGAAGAAGGAAAACTTTGAGAAGCAAGAATCTAACTTGGGATTGCAACAGAAGCAGACAGCCAGGCTTTTAGTATGAAAACATAAGAACATAAGGAGAGGCTGCTGGATCAGGCCAATGGCCAATCTAGTCCAACATCCTGTTGCCACAGTGACCAACCAGATGCCTGTGGGAAACCTGGAAGCAAGACCCAAGTACAAGAGCACTCTCATGTGGTTTCTAGCAACTGGTATTCCAAAGCATTACTGCCTCCAACTGTGGAGGCAGAGTATAGCCATTACAGCTAGTAGCCTTTGATAGCCTTATTCCCATGAATTAGTCTTATCCTTTTTAAAAGTCATCTAATTTGGTGGCCATCACTGCTTCCTGTGGTGAGCTTTTTTACTCTGCTAAAATGGCTTTGCAGCCTGCATACTCTCATATTTCTCCCACACATGTGGGGCAGAAGGTTTACATTTTAATTTATAGATTTAATCCACAATCCATCTCCATCAGTGCCTTCCAGATGTTTTGGACTGCATTCCCCATCAGCCCCAGGCAGTATGGCCAATGATCATACAAAATTGGAATGTAAGAAGCTGCCTAATATGAAGCAAGACCATTGGTCCATCTAGTTAAGTATTGTTTACACTTACTGGCAGTAGGTCTCCAGGCAAGAGACTTTCCCATCCCTACACTAGAGGCTGAACCTTGGACCTTTTTCTCATGTTGTGTCACTGAGCTACTGAGTCATGGATGATGGGAGTTGCCATCCAAAAACATCTAGAGGGTACCAGGTTGGGAAGCTTGGTTGAGATGGATCAGTGATCTCACTTAGGATATGGTACCTTCATATGTGTCCAGCCCCTATTTGTATCATTTAGTACAATTCACCTAATGAACCAGACCATTGTGTAGTGCAGTGTTGGGAATATGTGGCCCTTCAGATGTTGCTCGACTCCATCTCCCATTGCCTCTCCCCGTTGGCCATGCTGGGTAGAGCTGGTGGGTGTTGGAGACCAACAACGTCTGAATTTCCTCATCTTTATAGTAGTGATTCCCACCTCTGCCCACCCCCAGTGCAACCACAACTGATGTGAATTGCAGTGCCACTGTGGCATAGTATCTAATGTGTAGGACTACGATGTATGACTGAGTGGGCTCAAATTCCCACTTAGCCATGAAAGCCACTGCATGACCCTGAACCAAGTTACTACATTTGTTCCATGTAGTGGGAGGATTAAGCCTGATGTAACGTTTCCTCTTCACAGAAGAAAGGGCATGATACAATTCCACTGGAATGAAAAATCCACAGGGTTTTGAAGACAAGGATCTAAACTTCAGCTTCCTGATTTTTTTTGTGAAAAATCATGTGGTTATTCAATTCCAGTGTTACCCGTTCTGTCCCTGTTCTGTGTCCCCCCCCCCCCCCCCGGGATAAAAAATGTGAATGTCAGAATTGTCCTTCTGGTAACTACATATATTATCATATCCCTCTTAACACCCAAACCACTTTTATTTCAAGAGTAACCTTCCCCCCTACGCCCCAGCTGGTGCCTTCCATGCCAAACCTTAGGTCTACTTTGGAGGTCAGCTAACCACCTATCAACTAGGCGTTGACCCCCTTTAGCCTGCAAGGTTGGCCTAGATCTTGGCATTACGACTGCATTAATTGATTATTTTAATAAGACAGTCCAGTAAATCTTCAGATAGCTATAATAATGGATGATCTGAGGGCTCCCCCCCCCCCACTCTTTGTGACATGGCAATAACAGTAGCATGGGTTGAATTAAATCTGTAGAAATAAGGATTGGAGACCTCCTTGTTAATACCTCATTAACAAGGGTCTCCATTAAGTTATTATTATTATTGCCCTGAAACAGATTCTCACCTCTGAACTCCAATCAGCCAAGGATATTTAATGAAAGTGTAATAAATTTTAAGAAGTAGCAGATACATGAAAGAAAGCTATAAAAGCAGATTGGATGAAAGCTGGGAGCATTTGAATTAGTGCTATGCTGAACATTGCTCATGTGTGTTGAGTGTGTGTTGTTGATGTTTTGCCATTCCCCATCAATTTACGAGAACTATGGAAGGGAATTGAAGCCTCTTCCATCCTTAGCCCCCCTGTCATTGGAAAGTGACACAAAACCAGCGATTGGACACAAGGACCTAGAGTTCTTTCAGTTGACAGCAGCAGAAATGGCTGTTGCTCATCCCTGGAAAGCCTAGTCAGAGTCACTAATTGAGAGCTGGATCAATTATGCTCTCTCAGATCACCTTCTGCAGAGGAAGACTATGAGGGGCATGTCAAAAAGGGATAGGTTTCAGAAGAGGTTTGGTTTCCATTCTTCTCCTTCAAAAATAAGGGACAACATCCCCTAGTCTTGCAAGGGTCTGTCAAGAGGTCACATGAGCACTCATTGATTGTGGGGTAATGCATGAGACACAGGAACCTGTGATAAGATGAATCTTCACACGCGTGAGAGGAGAATGCTCACAGCATTACATTAGCAAATACTTTCCTTGCTTCTTTATGGTGCTTTCATTTGTACAAGCTTGTAACTGAATTAACTTTGTGTGGTTTCATTTGGTGTTTGTAACTGATTCTGTGGCAGGGATTGACAAAGATGTCGATTTCTGTTTCTCTCAGTTCCTAATTTTTCCAGTCTTAAGTTCAGCTCTCCACATTATTGCACCAGTTTGACATTGCTTTTTTAAAAAAGAAAAGTCCTCGTGAAAATTCATCAGCATTTGTGCACGGATTTCTCCTACTATACACATTTTTATATGCCTTTTTGCTTCATATGCACATTTTTACAAGGCAGTTTCCCCCAGTGTAATTTTATTTTCACTAAGTTTATGCATTTCTCTGCGAACTTTACCACAGTTGATGTAGTTTTTGTCTACATTACTGTACTTGGCTAGAGAACTGCATTGCAAAATTCTGATGAGTTCATTTGCGCAAACCTCTTTCCTTTTGATGAGGAAGGATTAGTTAATTGGGTCCCTCATAAGTATGGTCCTCTGCAATGGAGAGTTGCATGGAGTTAGTTAAAAGGGCGCCCTTGATCAATCTCTGGGATAATTATGAGACTCATAGAAGGAAACGGTTTCTTATGATATGCTTTATCTAAGCCATCTAGGGCTTTATTGGCTATAACCGGAGCCTTCAATTATGCTTGGAGGAGAATATGGAGCCTGTGCAGATGCTGGAGCACTGATGTAATTTCCCAGCATCTTGCAAAAAAAGGGAAGAAGGATTAAGAAGACTAACAAGACCAGGACTCAAGGGCCCTAACGGACCTCTTCCAAATTTAAATTTAAATACTAAAAATTTAATTGAATAGCTGGTTCTTTCCTGTGCTGCCATATGGACTTGGATCTTTGCAAACATATGGGCTGCAATTACCTCACTAAACAAATGTGCAAAGGAGAAGAAAAGGGAGTCTAAGAAATCTCTTGAATGCAGTGGATTCTGTCCTGAAAGTACAGTAAACTAGCATCCTTACAAAAGACAAGTGCAGGGAAGGTATGACTATTCCCCAGAACTAGTATCTGGATGTGGTGGTGGGGTGTGAGAGAGAGACAGAGAGAGATACTTTCTGGAGGTACAGTGAATTCCTCTAGATAGGCTAGAGAGGAGATGCTGCTTGAAGAGAGATGCCATGTTCCCATAGGGATCCCCAGGTTTCCAACCTGGGTGGGAATGGGTATAGAGCTTCAGCCTATCTAGGATGCTTCTGCCACCAGTGATGATGCTCAAGAACATCACGTGCTTCATGCATAAGCATCTTCATGATAGCTGTTTCCTGAGACATTCATTGCTCCTCTAGACCATGATGGATGGTGTTGCCTACATAAAAAGGTGTGATGTGCTTTTCCACTCAGCCAGGGAGCTCTCTAGGTTAGCTGTAGGTGTGGTGAGATTATCCCATTTTCTCTCTTGTAAGAGTTCTGTTTTAATAAAGTTGGGTGTGATTTTATGAAATTTGACCTGGTCTGAGTTCCTGAGCCTTCTTTCTATTTTGACCGAGCTTTTCGAAGCAAGAGTCATCCATCACATGGTGGTAGCGGTGGGATAGGTTCAGTTACTCTTGAGCAAAATTTAGAATACACAGTTTTCAATGCTCAGAGGCGTGTGTGTTATTTTTTCTAGCTAGCTGGATAGTTAGAACGTTAGTAGGGAAGGCTGGAGCGAGTTAGATTCTGAAATAATATGCAGTAGGAGGAGGCCGAAATAAACATTACTATTTTCGACACAGAAGTAGACATAATAATGGTGAGTGAAGAGAGCTGTATGGGCATGGAAGTCCTCTCCAGGAATGCTGAAATGGAGGAAGGTAAACTCCGCCTGGATAGTGGCCAGAAAGAAAAAACTTCAAATAATTACATAGGTTAAAATCGTTCAGAAGCTAAAATAACAAAAACTGCCTTATGACAAGATAATTCTTACACTTAAATCACAGAGGACTGGGCGACGAGATATGTTCAAAGGTCTGTCTCAGTGGACACTGACCTTGGCCTGGCTGTGGCTGTTGAGAGTTCCCTCCAATCCAGACTTTAAGAGAATGCTGATAATGGGTGTTTACCCCTCACGTATCTCTCATCACCTTTCAATGCCAGCCTCGAAGCCTTGACAGGAGACAGCTGTGTGGAAGCTCATTATTTTGGAAATTCTAACAAGTTTCCACCCGACCCACAAACCAACCTTAAAGGGGTCATCCATCACAGTAGAAATGGGAGATTGTGCCAATATCGGTTCCTATCCATTTCTCATTTTTCCAATCTTATGTTCAGTTCTCAACATTTCTTCAACAGTTTCCAGATTTTTAAGAATCATTTCATCATGAAAATTTGTTAGCAGCAGCACTATTTAATTTATATACTGCTTACATGTCACAATAGCTTCTAAGCGATTTACAGGTATAAAATATCCACAAATAATGAAAATGCACAAGAAAGCAAAACCATACTTAAAATATGCAATTCAGCAAGTTTGCTCAAAAGCATAACAAAAAGAAAAGAAAAAGAAAAATTAAAACAATTAGATCAGACAGTTCAAGTTCAGGGGGATGCTTGTCTAAACAGAGCCAGCAGAATGTCAGAGAAGAGCAGTGCTGGATTATGCTAAAGAGCCCATCTGGTCCAGCATTCCTGTTCTAACAGTGGCCAACCCGATTCCTATGGGTAGTCTGAAAGCAGGACCTGAAGGCAACAGCAATCTCTGCACTTGTCATTCCCAGAAACCGGTATCCAGGACAAATATGTGAGCTGGACAGTTTTATAGTGATGGGCATCTGCACCTTGGTGGCCTTACCCCAGTTCCCAGCAGATGAAAGATGTGACCATGGGCCCAGATCTCCAGACCAGACCTTGCTTCCTGTAATCTCAGAGAATTGGCTCCTATTGTAACTTTTGTAGGCTGATGAACATTTGTTCGCCATCTCCTTCTTTCAAGCCAATTTCCAGCAATTAGGAAAAATCAGACACTATTTCTGCCATCCCAATTGCTGTCTCAGAGGGGACTTTCACTGCCCCAAATATTCAGAGAACTTTTTGCTTTGCTCTTAACGAAAGTTTGCCTACAAAGTGACTCATAAAAAGCTAGTGTTAAAGGAGCCACATTCCCAGAGTTTGTCATATATCCCAGAGACCTCTTTCTTCCCAGTCAAATGAAGTGGCCTGTATGCATCTGCTTCTCATCACAGAGATGCCTAAGCAGCATGAAGGCAATATTGTCAAGCAGCTAACAGTTCTTCTTCCAGGAGCAATTGGTTTTAAGCAGGCTTATGAGCTAATTTGCTTGAGTAAATGTTGCAAAATGTGGTTTGGTTGCTGGAGTCACATTATTAACCTGGAATTTACTAGGATGGAATTTGAACTCTTGCGGTAGGGAAGGGTGTATGTGTATGTGTAGTTTAGACATGAGACCTGAGCCAGGGTCTTTGGAACATGCATGCAAATGATGTCGCATGACAGCTAGCCAATTTACTAAAGATCTTTCCACCCGTGGCATATACGTCTGCTAAAACTTTAATCTACCATTTTAAACAGTTGCCCTTGCCCTCTAAGCGTTATACGAAGTGTATCTCTGTCAAAAGGCAGAATCCCTATTTGTTAGCCTCTGTGCATAGCGCTAATATGTGGGGGCAGAGTGGGGATACACACCCTGTGAGCTCTAACATTTGAGCGTTAAACAGGGATATCTGCAGAGGGATGTGTACACATGAGTGTCTAAACATGTGTTTCTATGCAATCAATGCATGAATGTCAGGGATATTGGCAGGGAGTGGACATTGATTTGTTCACAAGCTTTTAGGATCTCTACTAGAGCATTTTTGGCAACCTCAGAAAACAAGATTCTGCAGGAGAATCTGTGATGGTGAAATAGCATTTTCTTTTCAACAGGAGTGATGTTGCTGCAGTCCAGGCTTTATGTGGGCTGGTCTCAAAAGTTCTACTGAGGCACTCCTGTTGCAGTCCTATGATTCTGTAATATGAGCATCTCTTGAAGTTCTATGATTAACAGCTGCTAAGGCAAACAGCTGTATGGGAAGATGGGAAGGCAGAATTGCATGAAAATGTAAACAGGCTCGGCAGCAGTGAAGAATTAGCAGTGCAGTTTTCTCAGTAGACATGCTGGTGGGAACTCGCTCTGGATAACATGACCGTAATTTTAGTCATGCTCATTTATGCCAGGGATGGGGAACCTGTGGCACTCCAGATGTGGTTGTATTCCAGCTCCAACCACCCCCAGCAAACATGGCTGACCATCAAAGTTGATGGGTCTTCGGAGTCCAGCTACAAATGGAGGGCCGGAGTTCCACGATCTCTGATTTATGTCAAAATGGTTTGTGCTTTAGATCCAGGCAGCCATCATTCACCACAAACACATACAATAAAGGCTAGAGCAGTGTTTCCCAACCTTGTGCCTCCAGCTGTTTTTGGACTACAATTCCCATCATCCCTTGCCACTGGTCTTGCTAGTCAGGGATGATGGGAGTTGTAGTTCAAAAACAGCTGGAGGCACAAGGTTGGGAAACACTGGGCTAGAGCATAGTTGGATATGTTAATGCATTTCAGTTATACTGATGAAATACCTTTTTATTATTTTAAGAGGCATTTATACCATTTCATTCTGCAAGAGAGGTGGGTTCTCATGACTGAATGTTCCATGAACAGTTTGCCAGAGTGGACTTCAAGACATCTGGTTAATAGGATGGCTCCTTCCACGGAATTGGATAGGCAGAGCCTTTCAAATCTTTTGCCTCTTCTTCTGCCCTCCAGATCTGCCCTGCCCTCTAGTCAGGTTGGCATGGATTTTCCCTCTTTGTGTGGGAAAAAAATATCTGACTGTTTTTGATCTTGAGTTTGCCTCCTCAGCCTCTTCCTTGTCTGTCTTTGTATGTCTCTGTGTTAAAAAAATAATAATTTAAAAAAATCATTTTAGTTCTCCCTTACCTTTATTTCTTGATCACCATGAGGTCTTCCCTCTGCCCTTAGTATGTAAGCGCCTTTGGGCTAGAGGAGCAGGATCAACAATTCCCTGACAGAAGCACTTCCTTCAAAATTCTTGACTACCATGCAGGTAATATCCTAGAAAGGGCCCGCCTACCGTGAGACAGGCTGCGACAGCTGGAGAAGCTCGGGAGAAGTGACATTGCCTCACAATGAGATCTTGCGAGATCTTGTGGAACTCTTGTGAGATCTCACTGCCACTGCTTTGCCTCACTTCTGTGGTGGTGGGGCATTTCTAGGGACTGGAGAGATCTCATGGACTTGTCTACTTTCATGGAAATAAATTCCACAAAATGCACTAGGGTTACACCCGAAGGTCTGAGTTACAGCAGACTGTAAAGAAAGGCATTTCAACTGCCATTGTCTTTGAAATTCTGTCCTCCCCCCCCCCCCAGCTTTAAGTATGGGTGGAACGTCTGGGGTTATAAGGAAATCTACGAATCAGGGAAAGATGTTGGTATGTAAGATTTGAAGATAGGCCAGCTGGTCTCCATCTTCAACTGGTTCCTGGAGGGCCAGGAAGAAATTAGTCTCACAGCACAGTTGAAAGAACACCTGGGCTCTTACCTGGGGCGCCGATTCACATGCGAACAAATTTATCTTTGTTTCCTTCCCACAAACACACCTAGGAATTAAGTAATGACCTGTTTTTGTAAAAGAGGGGAGAAAAACCCAACCCAAACCTCAAAATGGTGTGACTCAAAGCTGTAAATCACTCACTATTGTTCCATAAGTTATTTTATAGAAATCTTTACTGAATACTAAAAAAAAAGAAACACAAGAAAAAGAAACCTTACAGCTACTGAAGTCATGTCATTTGATCCTGAAAACATTTAAGATGCGAGTTAAATAGATATTTGAGGGCATGTGCTTTGGAGAAAAATAGCTGGCAACCTGGGCACCAGGAGAAAGAGTTCTTCTGGCTAAAGGGCAAGCTTTCACTGCCTTCCTGCTCCTTTTCACAGGCTAAGGGCACATTCATACCATACATTTAAAGCCCTATGGTACCACTTTAAACAGTCATGGTTTTCCCCAAAGAATCCTGGGAGCTGTAGTTTGTTATAGGTGCTGAGATTTATTAGCAGGCCCCTATCCCCTTCAGAGGGGACGCAGGTGGCGCTGTGGGTTAAAGCCTCAGCGCCTAGGACTTGCCGATCGAAAGGTCGGCGGTTCGAATCCCTGCGGCGGGGTGCGCTCCCGCTGCTCGGTCCCAGCGCCTGCCAACCTAGCAGTTCGAAAGCACCTCCGGGTGCAAGTAGATAAATAGGGACCGCTTACCAGCGGGAAGGTAAACGGCGTTTCCGTGTGCGGCTCTGGCTCGCCAGAGCAGCGATGTCACGCTGGCCACGTGACCCGGAAGTGTCTCCGGACAGCGCTGGCCCCTGGCCTCTTAAGTGAGATGGGCGCACAACCCCAGAGTCTGTCAAGACTGGCCCGTACGGGCAGGGGTACCTTTACCTTTACCTTTACCTTTATCCCCTTTAGAGAGCTACAATTCCCAGAGTTCCCCTTGAAGAGGGACTGACTGTCAAACCCCTCTGAGATACACCTACTACCTTGTTTACAGTAAAAGACTTCTCTGAAGAACGAACAATGTGCTTTAATTTTATTATAACGAAATATCGTGCCCAAGGATTAAGACTTTCTGGGAGATGATCTATAATGAAATGAAAAAGGTACTTAAATATACCTTTCAGAAGAAACCAGAGGCCTTTCTCCTGGGCATGGTCGGCCAATTGGTGCCAAAGAAGGACAGAACTTTCTTTATGTATGCAACAACAGCAGCAAGAATACTCATCACGAAGTATTGGAAGACACAAGATTTACCCACCTGGGAAGAATGGCAGGTGAAAGTGATGGACTATATGGAACTGGCGGAAATGACTGGCAGAATCCGAGACCAAGGTGAAGAGTCAGTGGAAGAAGATTGGAAAAAATGTAAAGTTTATTTACAGAAACATTGCAAAATTAAGGAATGTTAGAAGGATGTTGGAATGAAGTAATGTGGTTTTAGCAGAAATGATATAAAGGATTAGGTAAAAATGGATTTGTTAATTGGTGAAAGACGAGAATGTAAAATTACAGTATATTAAGATAATAGGATAAAAACAAAGCTGGAAAGGATTTGCTGAAATATCTAATTGAACTAGAATACAAAAAAGGGAGGTGTGAGGAGGTCAAGGAAATAAGCAAAGGAAAGAAAGTTATGTAAAGGTTTGATCTGTATTTGTTTTTTTTTAAATTGCTTGTATTTTTTCTGTCTTTTTTATTTTTTTCTTTTTTCTTTTTTCTCTTTGTAATCTTTAAAAGTTGAATAAATATTATTTTTTAAAAAATAATTTTATTATAATGAAATATTACTAATTCTCCTAATTAGTGTCATGTTACCAATCAAGGTAGTAAGTACAATAGTGTTTTCTCATAAGCCTAACTCACAACTTGAGCAGATGGTGGATTAAAGATTTTGTTAGTAATGAGTTTCTTAATACTGAATTCTATTCTAGAAGTATATAGATCATCATCAGGAATTGTCCAGATTACCAGTTGTTCCTTTTACAAAATAAATGTACTGTATTTGAGAATTCTCTTTCTAGTTTAAATTAACATTATCGTTCTATGTTCTAATTTCCTCCAAAAGGATGGAAATCTTCTCTGCTCAGACTTTCAAGGTAACCCCAACAGATTTACCTACTCAAGTAGTGAGCAGCTAACATCTACTCAGTCAGATATTCATGATATAGTGCTCCATTTTGGGACCATATCTCATTTGCATGTTGCCTGCATGCGGAAGACATATATTTTATCCCTCAATCAGGTCATATCGGCACATGAAAGACACTTCCTATAAATTCTTTACTACAGCTTGTGAGTCAGGAAATATTTTATGGAAGACATATTTTAGGTTGTCCATCCTTTGATTTCCCTCAGAAACTAATAAATAATCAACAAAAACATGATTAAAGGCATTGCTTGTGAACTTGTATCCAGAAAGGGAGGCTAGCTGGTAGAAAAATCTTTCTGATCCATATCCGTTTATTCTCAGAAACGGAATTCTAACTTAGGTTTTTTAAAAAACACCAACCACCCTCATGAAGGGTTTGACTAAGTTTTGACATCAGATTCTCATCCTCAAAATATCTGTTGAAATAAGGAGGGGGGAGAGGGTTTGGTACTTGAAATTACAGAAGGATGAAATGGAGCTTAGTAAGCCAGAGAAGCAAATTAGGTAAAGGTAAAGGTACCCCTGCCCGTACGGGCCAGTCTTGCCAGACTCTAGGGTTGTGTGCTCATCTCACTCTATAGGCTGGGAGCCAGCGCTGTCCGGAGACACTTCCGGGTCACGTGGCCAGTGTGACAAGCTGCATCTGGCGAGCCAGCGCAGCACACGGAACGCCGTTTACCTTCCCGCTGGTAAGCGGTCCCTATTTATCTACTTGCACCCAGGGGTGCTTTCGAACTGCTAGGTTGGCAGGCGCTGGGACCGAACGACGGGAGCGCACCCCGCCGTGGGGATTCGAACCGCCGACCATGCGATCGGCAAGTCCTAGGCGCTGAGGTTTTACCCACAGCGCCACCCGCGTCCCGAGAAGCAAATTACTTATCTGTAATTGGAATTTCTTAAAAAACCTCCTTCCCGCCCTTTGAAATAATATTCAACCAGTTTTCAATCAAATGCCCATATGAGCTTGGGTTTAACCCTTTCCTTGAGGAAGCTGCAGGCTTAGGCTTTGAATAAGGGATTTTTATGAATAGGTTGAGACCTTAGATATAGTATTTTCAGTATAATCAGAGACCATTTTAAAATGAACCTTGTTTTTGCCAGGAACACATATTTGAATGGCTCACATCTGTTGGTACATCACTGGATAACCTGTATCTGAACAAGAAGCTGCTTTTTTTAGTGAACCAGACCTTTGGTCCATCTCACTCAGTGTTGTCTACACGGACTGGGAGCAGCTCTCCAGAGTTTCAGAGAAGGAGCCATAGAATCAGAGGGTTCTGAGGGTCATCTAGTCCAACCCTCTGCAATACAGGAATCTTTTGCCCAATACGGGGCTGAAACCTACAACCCTGAGATCAAGAGTCTCATGCTTTACCTGACTGAGTCATCCCACAATAACTTTCCAGCTATCTAGAGATGCCGGGGATTGAACCTGGAGCCTTCTGTATGCAATGCGGATAATGTGCCTCTGAGCTATGGCCCTTCCCTTAGTCCCTAAAAAGACATTTTATCAGAAGTTATGTGTATGAAAATCCAACCTGTGATGTAATGCCTGTGACTGTCTACTCACATATGCAAATCGACACTTAGTGCCGACGTTCTGCACAAGTGTGCAGTTGAACTTTGACATAAGTGCTAACGCTGCAGAAGTTACGCTAAAACATTACTTCTGTTGGCATAACATGGATGAATCGTATGTGCATTATGAACCCTCTCTATGCAGAAAGAATATATCGTATTCGAGAGATGCATTTGTCCAGTCTCCAGGACATATTGCTGAATATTATCATGCTTGAGATGCGTTTTGCCACGGAAAGTTTAGCAAAGCAGCTCAGTCCAGGGATATGTTACCTGCGCAAGAAACAATATTTGGTATTGCAGAAGCACAGGGACATGCAAACAGTCTGATTCACCATATAGCAAGCACTGTACATGAATGCTTGCCTGCCATGCCGTCACCCTGTAAAACAAGCCAGAAATAAATGTAATCAAAATACAGCAGAGAGATAACAACACAGTAACTGAGTTTCCATTAAAAACAATCTCATGTGAAAGAATCTGCTCAAAAGCCCTCCAGAAAGAGGTAATGTATTTTCCCTGGTTCAGGGGTAGGGAGCCGCCAGGCCACCTCTCTATTTGGGCCTCAGGATTATACCCAGGCCACACCCCTTTCCAGCATTGCTCCTACACCCTGTGAGGTTTCATTTACCCTGAACCAATGGCACCAATGTGTTATTGCAGTAGCATATCAGTGAAACATAATCCCAGGCCCCTGGCATGCTGATGTGTTGCTCTTGGTTTAAATGTGATAATGCTTGCACAACATCCTGGGAAAGTTGTCTTAACATGCCTGCTTTAAGCTGGGCCCGAATATTCAATCTCTTCCAGATTTTAATAATAATCTAGAATTTGCTCCTCTCAGACCATATCAATAGTTCCTTTTGCTACACATCAGAAGCAACTATTCCCCTGCAAGAGGCTTGGCTTGTTTCCTACATATTTTCAGCAACAGCCTCACCTTTTGCTTGCTATCACACACCAAAGGCAGAGAACCTTGAGACTGATGTTCATTAAGCACCGTGGCTATTTTCCACATGGAGCTCATTAATAAACGAAGCAATCGAACTGCCACTGCTTTGGATTGGCTACATTGGCCAAAGGAACTGAGTTGTGGTGCTTTTGCTGGAAAAAAAATGAGGGATAAAATGCTCTTTGAACACTCAAGATTTTATTTAAGGGGGGGGGGGAGCCAGTGCAGAAAGGTTGCATTTCTATTTGGCTCCCTCGCCCTGCATCTTGACCTTCTAATTACTTTATTTGAAACAGCACTGAGGGTATAATAAAAACTGGAGGTTGTCTCTCGTTTGCTTTATTCATAAATTAAAGCTGTTAGCTTGGCGAGGTGAAAGTCGAGGCAGGGTGTTCATTACTACACAACTGACGGCTTGTCAATAGCACTGCTTTTTAGTTTGTTCTAGTCAGCACTTGTGTTCATTTTGTTGGGCCTTTGGGAAATAAATACAACAAGATTATACATTTGGAAATACCACAAGAGTTCATGGGGAAAGAAGGGAGGGGAAGGAGGTGGGGGTGAGGAGAGAGAGAAAGAGAGAAGGAGAGAGAGAAAAGCAAATGATAAATTATACACTGGGTAGAAAGTGACATGCTATCTTGTGCTATTAACAACCAGAGATAATTGCAGTGAACTGTAATTGCAAGTTTTGCAACTTACAGTACACAGTGTCCAACATCAATCTTAATAGGGAACAAAGCAATTTGTATTAAAACTTAATTCGCTTGGTAACTTTCTGCTGTATACAAGGGAGCAAACAGATGTAGCTTTTCAGGAAGTTCAAAGGCACCAGGAACGTGGAGAGACATGCTAATGTAGCAAGCCTTGGAGAAATATTGCATTACGACTTGTAATGAAAACAAATGCATGCCATTATATCCTAGTTTGTGTTTATTTAATAAAATATATACAGTTTGTACGTCTAGGAATTTAGTGTTCCTGAATGGGAATGGAATGATGGCCTCTTTTGATTCACAGATCAGGCAGGCAAGTCCATAATGCCTACTGTGTAAAAAATGAGATTTTTCTACTTATTGCTTCTATATTACACATTTAATGTAATGGATTTGGCTTTTTGATGGAAAGGGTTGTGGAAATGGGGCGGATGCGTCTTTGAATGGAGCTCCTTGCATTTAAAATTTCATTTTGAAATAATGTGATGGAGATCGGGGAGGAAAAGAGGATGCTTTCTTTTGTGCGAGTCACATGTTGCTGCTGCTACCCACTGGACTTGCAGTTGAAACTAGTTGTGCAAAAAACGCAGTTGGGTTAGCATCTTTCCAGACCTGCACAGACAGAAGTCCCCTTTATTTTTCCTTATCAAAGGCTGGCTAATATTATTTTTGCTGCCATTCTATCTATCTTTTAGTGCTTGCAGAAGTGAATCCTAAGTCACCCAGTGTTGAAGTGGTACATATAAAACTTTGCTCCCATTCACCAGGACAGCCCCCATTGCTGTGCTGCCCCCAAAAGAACCCATAGCCAATAGCCATTCCCCCATGGAGAGTCCAAAGTATGTGAGCATTTGTGGCCCAATAGCTAGAGAGCCTGTGTGGTGTGGTAGTTATTGTATCGGACTAGGACTTGAGTGACCAGGATTCAAATCCTTACTCAGATATGAAGCTCACTGAAGGTGATATTGGAAGCCAGCTACTGCCTCAGTCTAACCTACCTCACAGGGTTGTTGTGGGAATTAAATGAGGGGAGGGACCATGTTCGCCGCCTTGAGCTTCTTGAAAAAGAAGTTGGGATATAAATGGCAATAAATAATTTCCAAAAAGCAAGTTCATCTGTGGCTCATAGAATGGTGAACTGGCAAAAGATGATACCGTGGTTGGACTTTTGTTGAAGAGACTTGGATTTACATCCCTGACCAACCATGCAGTTCAAAGTATCACCTTGGGTCAGTCAGTGTCTGAACCTAGCCTACCTATACCTCTATAAGCAGACTATACATCTCTAAGCAGTTTACAAATTAACAAACAATAAAAAAATCAATTACAGCTATAAAATCCAATTAAAACGCCTACTGGAATAATAATTATAAAAGTCTTCAGTAGGGAGTGAGCCGTCCCTTCTGAAAGGGAGTTCCATAAAATTGGGCCCACAATGATGTAGCATGGCTGCTGGTGGATACAGACTGTGCATCCAAGCCATGGCGAACCACCAAGGGCGACTCTGCCGAAAGACTTCTAGGATTGAGTGGGGATATAAGGGATTAGGGGGTCCTTGAGGCATCCTGAACCCAAGCAGGAGCATAGCCAGAATTTATGTTTGGAGGGGCAGGCTTTATGTTGGGGGAAGCAGAACCTCAGTTAGTTATGTATTTTTATTGATTTACTTGATTTAGGGAGGCAGCTGCCCCCCCCCCCCTTGGCTATGCTCATGGGTAAAGGCCTTGTAAATGAATACAATAATACAAGGCACTAATTTCCCTTTTCTCATGGAAATGGGACTGCTACACCATTGGCTATCATTGTGAACACTCAGCTCACATGTTGTTTCCACGGTGGATGAGAGGGGCATCTACCTACTCCTTTATTACACAATGTCTCCTAGCAATATATGGACAAGGGTGAGATGGACAAGATGTTTAGGAGAAGGAGAGAGATTTGCAATACAGACACCTGCAGGGAGATTTGCAATACATACAACATCTGGCAGAGAGGGGAGTGCATTAGAATTTACAAATCAAAATGTTGACTGTGATCCCCTCCTGAGCCTAGGTGAATCAGTCGTGTTTGTGGTCAATGTTACTTTTTAGAGTGGCCCCAGGTTGTATATTCCTGGTTTGCTTGCAGTTTCATTGCCTCCTGGGTTTTGTTGCCTTTAAAGAAAGTAAGCAAATGGACATGAAAGGCACACAATACCAAAATCAGTTCTTCTGCCATAGAGGGTTGCAGCAGTCAAAATGGAACCCATCTGGACAAATGCAAGGTCGCTAGGAGAAAGAAATGGATATCCTGATATTATGCTCAGAGACAGGCTAGACTAGAAATGAAGACCTGGAAAAAGCAATGAAAGAAAGTGGCATTCTGTTTTTAATTTCTTTTTGGAGGAAGGTTGAAGAGTTGGAGAGAAAGACACCTACCTGCCCCCCAAAAGAGGCTGCTGCCCCAGGCCTTCACATCTCTAGGCTAGACCATATTGCGGTTATTTATTAAAAGCGAATTAGTGGCTGTGGCACAGTAGTTGTTCAGAGACCTGACCCAAAACAGGAATGTCAGGCTTTATCAAAGAAGAACTCAAAGGGAAAATCAAATCATTTCAGAGAGAAAAAACATGCAGGTAATTGGATTGGATTGGATTGGATTGGATGAAGAGTAGTTTGGCTTATGAAATCAAGTTCCATCCTTCCTTTTCTTTTGAGCTTGCCCAAATATTTGCAAAGTGGAAAATAGAAGGGAAGTAAACCATAAAGGTGCCCCCCCCCCCTTCGTCCATTTCTGGAGATCTTTTTTTGCAGTGCAACAGGAGAATCAATACAAATCTTTGCAGTAATCACATATTGATTTTGCTAGAATATGACTCCATTTAAAACATTTTTATCCCTGGGAGTGGAAGCACTGGAGGCTATCAGAGAAGGAAGTAGGTTCCCTTGACCCCATATGTGGTTCACGATTGATTAAGAGAATCTAGGTTTGGAAATAGAAGAAGGGAGAGAAAGTGGGGGTGAAAAAAAATTAAGAGTCAGGGGAAGATAAATAAAGTACAGGCACAAACATGATCACACTATATTTGGGTTGTTGTTTTTGTAAAATTGTTAGGCTTCTGTAAGCTTAATAAATGCCTTCTCATCATTAATGACTTAAATGATGTGGATCCTCCTTTATGCAATACTAAGGGCTTCTCCCAATTTGACAGCTGGTATGAATAATGTGTCTGGGGGGGATGAATCATAGAATTGTAGGGTTGGATAGGACTTCAAGGGGCATCTACTCCAACCCCCTGAAATGCAGGAATCAAAGCTAAAGCATCCATGACAGGTGGCCATCCAAACTCTGCTTAAAAACCTCCAATGAAGGAGAGCCTACTGAGGGAGTCTGTTGCGCTGTCAAATAGCTATTACCATCAGAAAATTCTTCCTGGTGTTTAGTTGGAATCTCCTTTCTTGTAACTTGAATCCATTGGTTAAGGTCTGTGGTGATCACGTAGGGTCCCCGGATGTTTAACGGTCTATTGATCCCTGTGCCACCACTGTTCTCGCTTCCCCGCTGCCACCCATTACTCTCAGGTAAAACACTGAGTCCAGACAGTTGTTAAAATTGAACCAAATAAACAAGTCTATTTTATAAGCATTAACAAGTTTATAGTTTCTCAGATAATATTCCTGTCCGTTTCTTAACTTTAGTTTCTTTACCAGCCTATGCCTTCCTAATACCTTCTGACTGATTATATCAACTGTTTGACTGACTCCTCTTAACAGATTCTCTCACTCTCTCACATCAGACTAGCCCAACCCACAGACTTATCCTCTCTGTCTCTTCTAACTCCAGACAGACTTCTCAACCACCCTAACTCTAACTCCTCCCCCTGGGTTCCCATTGGTTAGTCATTTTACAATTAGTTAACCCTTTCCTTATGAACCCAGTATGATGTCACACACCTAGGAGGGAAAACGCCACAAGGTCCTACACTCCAGAACAAGAGAAAAGAATCTTGTTCCATCATCCATGTGACATCCTTTAGATAGCCGTCATGTCTCCTCTTATCCATGCTAAACACATGAGTTCCAGGTGGGGTGGGGAGGTAGGACCCCCCCCCCTTGTTTCAAAAGTGGTTTGTATTTCAGAGGACAATAGGGGCTGTTGTAAACAAAAGCATCGGCTAGTCCTTATAAAATTATTATCTGGCACTGCAGATGTCCTAGGGATTGTAGGCCTTTTGAGACCCTACTCTAGATGCCTCTTGCGAGGGAGGCTCAAAGGGTGGTGACAAAAGAGAGAGCCTTTTCAGTTCTGGTTCCCTGTCTGAGGAATGCTTTCCCCAGTAAGGTCCGCCAGGCTCCTTCATTTACATCTTTCCAGTGCAAGGTAAAGACTTACAAGATTTTCATGGACTGAAATGATGCGGGTTTTTTGTTGCCACTGTGCTGCTAACGCTTCCTGTGTCTGTTACGAGTTGTTGCTACATATGAATGAATGGTAGGTGTTTCATATGAATTACTTTAATGGTATATTGTTAGCATTTTTGCTGATAGATAGAGAGCCAGTGTGATGTGGTGGTTAGAGCGTTGGACAAGGATCAGAGAGAGCAGGGTTCCAATCTTGACTCAGCCATGAAACTGAGTGACTTTGAAAGCAAGCCACTTTGGGTAACAAGGAACTAACATGCCTAAATAATAATAATAATTCCAGAGTTGGAGCGCCACCACACACACACAAAACGTATTTGCTGGTCATCACCTTCTTAAACCCTGGAGAAGTGCCTCTGCCAATAATCCTAATAACCAGACAGCTTCATGTGGAAACATGTAGTCTTTTCAATATCTAGGTCCCCATCCCTAAATATTTTGATGAACAGTTGTACTGTATTACACAATTCTACAACACTAAGCACACACACACACACACACACTCCTACCAATCAATCCTTCTCTTATTTTTTTCTCACGCTAATGTATTATTGACAATGACAGGCTGAACTTGCACTTGGTAGACTAACCCACCATTACAGCATCTTGTCCTGATACTTTAAATGTTGCTTAACAAGAAAAATATGTCAATAGACAATGAAAGCTTTCATTTTATGCTTTCAACTTCAGTAGAGCGCTCCGAGCAGTGCTGTAAATTACCCCCAAAGAATGCAGAAGCGGGCAAAAGAGAGAACAATTTTAGTGACATTGGACGTGACTGGCTTCGTAATTAGTAACATTTAACAATATATTAAATCTATCTCCTTTCTGTCCCGGTGACCCCACTCCCACTCCACCCCACCCTTTCCAGCTCCTTGCAGGGCTTGCCTACCTTGCCCATAAATCAAACCACAGTTTTGTCAACAGGTTAGGCCTATCTTTGTTATTTAAAGGGAGAATTTCTCAGTGAACTCCTTGTTCAAAAATGCATTACAGGATGGGAGGATCCTTTCATCGGGGCACTCCTCCACCCAGGCAGCCCTGCATACCTGGGAGGAAGGGGACTGGTTCGACAAGAGAGGAATCAATTAGTATATGCTGAGAAGTCCATTGCTATAATCCTGAACAGTGCTTAGTGGTTGGCTGGGCCACAATTCAATGATCAGAACCAGTAATGCCAAGTGAGCACTCTGCCTCCAGCAGCTGTCAACTCATGATAGATGGGACAAATCTGATTGTTTTATCAGAACATTCATCTCCAATCTTGATTAGTAAACCTATTGAATTATGATTAATTCACAAGAGTGCTGTTGACAGATAAAGTACTTTATCTGACACTGTGTAGTAGTTGCTTTTGCCCCGAAGCAAGGAAGCCTTGAAGTTGCTAGCCGAGTAAACAGTATCAAATGCAACATCCTGCTAAGGAGAGCTGTGCTGCATGCACCTTTTGATTTAATTTAAAGGCTGGGCTCCAAGAGTTTGACCTTATGCCCAGGGAGATGGGAGAGAAACCAAGATGAGGGTGCAGAATGAGAAATAAAGAGTGTGTGTGTTAAGGGCTGCTCAGGTTAACATTGGAACTGCCTTATACTCTGTCAGATCATTGATCCCTCTAACTCATCCCTGTCAGTCAGTGACAAAATAAAAGCCTGCTTGGTCAGGCAAATGGCCCATCTGGTCCAGCATCCTGTTCTTACAGTAGCCAGCTGGATGCTTTTGGGAAACCTACAACCTGTATTCTCTCAAATTACGCATTTCTAAATGTGTGTGTGTGCACTTAAAAAATACACATTTTTTTAGTTCAGATCTTCGTTGGAGCAGCTCAAAAGCTGGTGCATAACTAGGTTAATCTCCATGCATTTTCCCGGGAGGTACGGATCAGATCAGGCTGTATTAGAATTTGCAAGGAGCCGCCTTACTGCTATGCGCCCCTACCACTGAGCTGTGGCATCCGACCTCCCAGGTATCTGACCTCTGCAGATATTTGTGCCTCTCCCTAATTTACTGTGGAATGTAGACGTGTGGTTTTTTTTTTAAAAATGCTCCTTATTTTCAATCCATTGATGCCCTTCCACAGTATGCATAGGTATTAAAAAAATAGTGGGTATGTTGTATAAAATGCTTCTGCCCCTTTTCCATAGAAGCTTACCTTAGAGCTCTTATTGGCACTATCCCGCAAGTCAATTTATTACGTGTCCCATGTTTTACAACATTTCCACTCACCCACCCACATTTTAGCCCTCTTGGCTGTACTTCTGAGTGCTGAAAGGTTAAAAGGTGTGTCACAAAGGCCTCTGGCATAAAAGCACATCAAGGCGAAAGTTTGGGGGCCTCTTGAATTGAGCAAATAAAATCCTAGGTGTTTATTTCCTAACTGCTAAATGCAATTTTTATATACTCTGTGGTTTTACTCCAACAGAGGTTCTGTAACCAACTCTACCTGCCTCGGAGTGTTAATAAATGCTAAATTGCTTATGGAAAGTTGGGATAGGATTCAGTTGGTCAGATTTTCCATTTTAACCCCAAACCTAAATGAGTTTCTGAATCCAAATTTGTGTGTATCTGTGTGTGTATGTGTGTTTAAAAAATCTCCCACACAAGAAGATTCATTTACAACATCAAAATGGTGTCCTTTCTCCCTTTCCCATCCCAGATACATATATACACTCCAATAATATAATCATGGCTTTGTAAGTTTCTTTCATTTTATTTTTAGGTAGATTGATCCCCCCTTACATTAACACTGTGCCTTCTATCATTTGCAGGTTTGGGGAGAGGGTGTGGAGTATTGCATATGTAGGAATTGCTTTCCAAAGAGAACATTAGGCCTTTCATTCTTCAAGAAGCAATCAGACCCCAAATGGCGTAATATCACTTAGGGCAGATGCAGATGTAGGGATTATTGCATTAGTTTCCCTGGTTATACCGCTAGCGCTTCTGTCCCAGTTTCTAACTTCCAAAAGAAGTTGGATCTTTTTGCCCAGTCATTATGCAAGATGCAGACTTGAGAGCAGGGCCTCAGAGAGCCTCAGAGGAAAGGCTGTAGCCCAGTGGTACAGCATCTGCTTTGTATGCAAATGGATCCAGGTTCAATGTTTTTCTTATATTGTGCATTCACATGTTCAGCGTGCATGCACCTCTGCACAGTGGTTTTTGTTGTTGTTCTTGTTGCTTTGTAACTGACTGGGCAAGGAAGGAGCAAAATCATACCATGGGTGCTGCAACTAGCTGCAATCATGCACCCATGAACCTGGGAGTAAGCTCCCCTGACTTTTATGGAACTTAGTTTTGAGTAGGGATAGATGGATCTGGCCATTTTGGCTTTTCTCAATTTCTCAGTTTTTCCACTCCAGTTCTTGACACTTCCACCTCAGTTTTCATTCCCCCCCAAAAAGTCCTCATGAAAATTCGCCAGGATTTTAGTGCAGTTTTCTCCTAATATGTGCATTTCTGTAGGCAATTTTGCCTGTCACAGATTCAAAAATACCAGGTGAACTGCAAGGCAGGAACTTGGCACAACTGTGTAGAAAAGGTAGAAAAAAAGCATATTTGTATGAAATTTTGCCTAATGGAATGTTTTTTTATAGGATATTTTCAATTTTTTCTGCATTTTCATGCACACATTACTTAAATATGTTCATCGTTGTAATGATAATAATAATAATAAATTTTATTTATATCCCGCCCTCCCCAGCCGAAGCCGGGCTCAGGGCGGCTAACAATAATCAAACAATCAAATAATCACACATTCAAAAATATTTCATTATAAAAATTAATTGTACACATTGCTTGGCTGGAGAACTGAATTGCAAAATTCAGAGAAATGCAAATTTCGAAGAGTGGCTGTATTTCATTTTTGTATTAGTCCAGAAAGTGCAAATTAAGTCGTTCTGCCTTTCCAAGAGAATGGAACCAAATTTCTCTGCCATCCCTACTTCCGAGTAGACATGCAAAGGATTGTGCTGTGAGTTTTTCTCTGCAGAAGGGGCGGGGGACTTGCTTCCTTGATTCACTGCTTGAGAGTTGCATTGCAATATATACATTCACCAGCGCAGAACTATCCCTCTACCTTTTGGGGGGCAATTGGTGGGGGGAGAGGATCTGCCTAGCTTTCCCAGGATCTCTGCTGCTTTAAAGGGTGACTCTCCCATGAACTGGGGGTGCTGCTGAGCCTGGGATTTCAATAAGTATATATAGCTGTTATTAGTCACAAAATATTGCTTAGACAGAACGCTCGGTCTAGAAAATCTTGTTTGCATTATCATCCAATCTCCTTTGAAATGAAAGCATTTGGCTTGGCCCTCACTTTTCTTTTTTCTATTACATCTCCCCACCCAAACCTCTCCCCCTTCAAAATATGAAAGGACTGCTTGCTTGCTTGCCTGTTCGCTTGTCTCCTCGTTGTGATTTATTGTTGCATTTTAAGTGTCTTTTCAGACTCACTAGGGTAGGGTAGAGATTTTTAAAAGAGTGTTATGAAAAACTGAACAAACCAGAACAGCTAATGGGGCTAATTCACTGTTATTTCTTCTCAAAACAGAGCTCCTGCATTAGCAGCGCTCGGTTAACCTTACAACAAGTATATTATTTTTAATTGACACACAATTATTATTTTCGCTTTTTCGCCAGAGGGAAAATAACATACACTGCTATGACAGTGCACAGTAATATGAGTAATTAGATGTTTCCTGATTAGCTTTTTTAAAAAGTTTAAAAGTAAGTTGGTTAGGAATGTCAAAAAGCTTTCGTAATTCGAACTTAATGAGGAATTTCTCATAGAGATATACACAACTTCCAATAACAGGGCTGAAAGCATGAGCTGCTTAATCAGTGACATTAATTAATTAATTCCTGCATCTGTATTTCTGCCACTGAATTCCTGCTTGTTGCTGATGGTGCTAGCATGTAGTACGGGTCCATTGTGTGAGGGAAGAGAAGATGCCTAGGCGGGGCCACCACTACCACTAGGCAAAGTGAGGTGACCACCTCAGGTGGCAGAGGCTGGTGGCCAGCAATGACAGCCCCTTGGCTGTTCCTTCTGAGCATCTTGCTCTGTCCCTCCCTCTGTTGGAGGGCAGAGCTTCTGTATGCTACCTGCCTGCTAAGGTAGCCTGGTGCTTTGGGCACAGTGGAGAGGAAGTTCTCCTTCGCAACAGTTGAAGTCAGTTCCATCTGCCTGTCTAGTCCACTTTCACACATGGAATGAGAATGAGAGTGCTATTTTTGCCCATCCTTGTGCTTAAATGGCAGCAATCCACTGTGAACCCCTTCCAGTTGTGACAACAATGCCGCACAATGCCTGCCCCATACAGGTGTGTCATTCCCCTACTCCACAATTCACCAGGCAGGAAGCCAAGGCCTGGCTTTTTCAGGAGCCATTTAGCTAGTAGATTCATTCATTCCTCTTGTCTCTGATGCCTGGTTTGTCAAAGGTTGCTGTTGTTATTTAGAAATGTTCCTTCAGGTAGCTTTGTCCACCATTAGAAATTTTACTGAGTAACCCTTGATAACTGCACAGCCAAAGACATGTCTAAGAAACTCAACACTCATTTGACTTCATTTCCTCCTGTTTAGTAAGTTACACCCTTAAGGTGCGCAGCCCTCTGATGTTTTCCCCTTGCTTCCTCCTGTCTCTTCCCCTCCACATTACAATAAATGTTAGGCTGTAGCTCAGTGGCAGAGCACGTGTCTTGCATACAAAAGGTTGCAGGATCAGTCCCTTGTGTCTACAGGTAGGGCTGGGAAAGATTTTTGCCTGAAACCCCAGAGAGCCACTGCCAGTCCGTGTCCATATTGAGCTAGATGGACCAGTGGTCTGGCTCAGTATAAGGCAGCTTTCTAAACCTAGCTCTTTATTATATATGTATGTATATATTCCATTGAGTTGCCTACTAGCTCCTTCTCCCTCCTTTCAAGGTGGTGGAATGTCATTGGCACACCCTATTTTTTTTGGGGGGGGGGCTGACATTCTCCTCCTTCATCTAGCCCATGAAAGTTTGGACCTGGGTCCTGTCTGGAACAAGGGGTTGCTAGGAGGGAACACTGAAACTAGGCTAAAAAAAATCATAGAAAGCTCATAACCTCCATCCACAGATATCTTAACATAAAAGGTAAAGGTACCCCTGACCGTTAGGTCCAGTCGCAGATGACTCTGGAGTTGCATGCTCATCTCGCTCTATAGGCCAAGGGAGCCGGCGTTTGTCCTCAGACAGCTTCCAGGTCATGTGGTCAGCATGACTAAGCCGCTTCTGGCGAACCAGAGCAGCACACAGAAATGCCGTTTACCTTCCGGCTGGAGTGGTACCTATTTATCTACTTGCACTCGATGTGCCTTCGAACTGCTAGGTTGGCAGGAGCTGGGACCGAACAATGGGAGCTCACCTCGTCGTGGGGATTCGAACCGCCGGCCTTCCAATCAGCAAGCCCTAGGCTCTGGGGTTTAGACCACAGCACCGCCCACATCCCTCTGCCACCCGCGTCCCTCTATCTTAACATACAAATAATAATTAACTTTCTGGTATAAGGAGAGGTAGATCTGAAGGACATGCAGCAGGATATTTCTCATCTCAGCCTCTTCCAGGTCGATGATAAGGAGCGGACTAATTGGTAGGCTGTTTGAACCGTAACACGTTTGTCCATCAGTACAAATGAAGCTTTAACAGAGGCTGCATTGTTGTCACTTCTTGGCTTGTCGGACCTGAAAGTTACATCGCAAGGTATAAGTTCTCCAGTGGAGAAACGATAATTGGAAAAGAGAACTCTGGCAGATAATGCTCAGACACCCCCTCCCTCTGGTGTACACACAGAGAATGGGGAGACTAAGGTGTTCTGTAGCGCTAATGAATATGATACATCACTTTTGATCAAAGCCATCATCAAAGCCAGGGTGGGTTCAGTAGCTACCGCCTAGCTTTGTTCACGGCTCCCGGTGCCAACTTGTCATTGCACCGCAGAAGAAAAAGGGACAAGGTAACCAGATACAAAGGCCATTTTCCCAGACACATTCATGGTATCTGAGTTTCCAGGTCATTCTTGATACTATAGGTTAATGTATGACCCTGCAATGTGTGTGTGTGTACTGTATAACTATTTCCAATATTGCAGAAGTAGACTATGGATTGCATCCAAGCTGGCTCCCTTCCCGCATTTTGTTTCAGTTCTGTTCCTCACTGTCCTGGAAGAAACTGATACTGCCTGGTGTTTGGTAGAGGCAGGGCAGACAAAAGACAATACCTCTTCACTCATTGTGGAATTAATTTGTGGGATTTGCTACCCAAGATTTGTTGGTGGCCGTTAATTTTGGCAATTTGAGCAGTCACAGAGACCCGAGGCATGGAAGGTTAGTCTTACCAATGGCTGCTAGTCATGATGGTTGTATGCAACCTCCGGGATTTGGAGAAGGGGATCAGGAACTGAAGCTGGGGAGAAGTGACCTCCTGTCACTTAGGCCCTGCTTCTGAGCCTGTTTCTGAGGCATCTGGCAACTCACTGTGGGAAATAGGATGCGGGATTAGATAAGAACATAAAAGGCCAATGGCATGTCTAGTCCAGCCAACCAGATGCCTGTGAAAAACCTGTAAGCAGGATCCGACCACAAAAACACCCTCCCCTCCTGCAGTTTCCAGCAGCTGGTATTCGGAAGTATTACTGTCTCTGACCCTGGAGGCAGAACATAGACGTTGCAGCTTGCAGAGGTGTAGCTAAGGGTTGGCAAAACTGCCTCCCACGGGGGTGAAGCCCCAGGTAGGGGTGTGTGCAAAAATCGTCTACCAGACTACGGCATGTATGACATATTTGTGTGTGGCGATGCACCACTGCTGTCGCGGTGAGATCAAACTCAGGAGAAGCTTCCTGTCCTTCTTGCACCATGGCATAAAAGCAAGTGAATTTTTCCACCCTTCCTCCTTGCCTTGCCCTCACTTCAGATGCTTCGAGTACTTGGGTCGTGTAAAACGTTGTGATTTCTATTGCAGATTGTGATTGTGGCTATTGCAGTAAAGTGATGGGGGGGGGGTGCCGGTACAGCTCACAGCCAAGGGTACAAGGGACCATCTGGTGGCTAGTAGCCTTCTCCTCTGTGATTTTTTTATCCCTATCTAAAGCCATCCAAGCCAGTGGCAATCACACCTTCCTGTGGGAGTAAGTTCCATACTTTAACTATGTGCTTTGTGAAGCAGTTCTTTCTTTTATCTGTGCTGAATGCCCCAACACGGAGCTTCATTGGATGCCCACAAGTTCTAGTATTACAAGAGAGAGAGAGAGAAACCTTTGGTTGGATTTGGCAGGGCTCCTCTTATGTTCTTAATGTAAACTGTTATGTACTGAAGTTCTCACCCTGGGCCAGCAGGGGGATACTGTAGATAGTTTTCACTCAGGTCCACATATGCAAATAAGGGATCGAAAGTGACGTTCAGTGATTGGGTAGTTACAGAAAATGGTTACTGTTGCGTTCTAGTGGAGCTCTATATAAGCAGGCTGGCTGAACCCTTCAGTTCAGTTCTGTTCTGTTCTGAATAAACAAGAGCTGTTTGAGGAATCGCTGTGTCGTCTGATATGTTCACCCACAACTTAACATAAACATTTGACATGTGTGTTTGCACTCCCTTCCCACAATAATTGGCAATCAGTTACAGGGATTTTGTATTTGTTTTATGAATGCAATTTTATTGTTGATTGTGGTGGTGTAGTTAATGTTGGTGGTATAGAAATTTTTCAAATAAGTAAGTTGGATATATCTTCCAATTGGAGGCAAGGGGTTTTTAAGGCCTTCCTCTAGGGGGGAAGCGGGGCCAACTTCCTCCACATCATTTTTTACTTTTTATTGATATGTTACAATCAATAACACTCAGTTCAGGATAGTGTTGATGGTTTGCACACACAAACAAACGTGGAGAGCAATTTTGAAATCAAAACAACTGTAAGGAGTAGGCTAGTCTGAGAGTTTATGATTGTTGATCACAGTTCATCTGCGTGGCTGAGAAAGGATTTGAACCTGAACTTTCCTTGTTTTAGGCTAAGCGCTAATCCGCACCACACATTTAAAACACGTTGCGTCCTGCAAAGAATCCTGGAAACACTGGTTTTTAAGGGTGCTGGGAATTGTAGTTCTGTGAGGAGTAAATGACAGTTCCTGGAATTCTATAGATGAAGCCATGTGCTTTAAACATATGGTATGGATGTGACCCAATACTCTTAACTACTAAAGTGCACTTATTCTCAGCTCTGCATGGAACGTTCAAGAAGGTCAGAAGCAACATATGAGATTTCTCAGTTTGCACATCCCACTTCTTTCAGGTTTAGAGGATTTTCTGACCCTTCCTTCCTGCACTCCCTTCTGAAATGCTAAAACTAGGCTTGTTCAGTTTGGCCCCTTCTGCACCACACATTTGAAGCAATATTACTTTAAGAGTTACGGCTTCCTTCTGGGAACTGTTGTCTGCTAAAGCTGCTGAGAAGTTGTTAGGAGACCCCCTATTCCCCTCACAGAGCTACAGTTCCCAGAGTGGTTTAACATTCAGTCCCTCTTCGCGGGGGGGGGGGGACACTTGGCATGGTAGCTCTCTGAGGGGAGTAGGGGGTATCCTAACAACTCTTAGCACCATTAGCAAACTGCAGTTCTCAGAATTCTTTGCTTAAAGTGGTATGACACTGCTTTGCGTATACTGTGCAGATGGGGCCTTCGCACAAGTGTCAGGGAGTCAGAGATCTTGAAATCGAAGCTTGGTTGTTGTTGCTTGGTTAGTTTCTACTGAAGGAAATTAGCAATTGAAAATAGCTAGGATGCATGGGTGCATTTGGCACTTCTGCTTCTCCGACGAATAAAAAGAAGCAGTTGGACAGAAATCGTTTCAGGAAAAAGAAAAGGAAAACATATGTTAGTTATTGTATTTTGGTGGCTGCTCCGTTAATAACTCTGACATGTCACTCCAATTCTGGTGGGTCTGATAGATTAAACATGAGCCTCTCATTATTCAAGGTGGTTAAATATTTTGGCTTGCTTTACCATCCTAATATTTATTCCTCGCACAGTCAGGCTACCAAAATTGACATCTTCTTTTTAAATGGTTTGGCAGCGGTGATTTTTTTTTTTCTCCGGAATTGCCACTGATGTAAAGTATTGCTGGCTGGCATCACTCCCCCCCCCCCCTTTTAATTATTCTTGACACCGTAGAGAAACATCTAATATAAATCTGTAATGCCTGCTGATGACAGACTACACGGTTGGAAGACCATGTAATCTCTCCACAATTAATTAAAGTGCATAGAGTTGTTGATTTCTCTCGCTCACTCGCTCTGTGTGTGTGCGTGTGTGTGTTTATCTAGCATCCAGATGCCGCCGACTGGCTGAAATAATACTGCTGTCAACTGTAAAAAATTAAGATCCAGACCCTAAGAAAGATATTTCGATAGAGAAACCAGATGCCTGGTTATTTTCCCTTTTTTGGGTATCGTTTTGTTGGAAGCCGCCATTGTTCAACAGCTGTAGCTCTGCATACTTAATTACTCATGTAATTTAGCAAATCTGCCGGTGAGACTGCCCCCCACCCCGACAAGCGCTTGTCACTTTGGTAGATCTTCTATGGAAAAATAAAAACCTAGAATAATGCTAACTGGCATAAACAAGGATACAAAGTACCGCACCCCAAAGTACCCCAAGTGGGTAACCAAGAGAGTGGGGTGGGGGATGGTTTCTTCGAACATGATGTCCTCGTATAAATGGGTTACCAGGTGGAGGGTGGATTCTTAGAACATGATGTTGTTTATTATGTGCTTGTTTGAAAAAATGGTTCAAGTCTTGTTCTGGAAGTGCTTAGAACAGTGATGGCCAAACTTGGCCCTCCAGCTGTTTTGAGACTACGATTCCCATCATCCCTGACCACTGGTCCTGTTAGCTAGGATGATGGGAGTTGTAGTCCCAAAACAGCTGGAGGGCCAAGTTTGGCCATCACTGGCTTAGAATAACTGTTAGGTTTATGTTAGCACCTGAGACAGATCAGCAGCAAACGGAATGATAAGTAAGACTATCATTGCCACATCTATGTGGTTAATGAGGTGGCATTATTATTATTATTATTATTATTATTATTATTAATCCTAATAGTAGTAGTAGTATCCCACTTTTTCCCCAGACTGTGACTCAAGACTGCTTATACAAATTAAATCATAGATAAAATACATAAAACTGAAACATATATAATTAATTAAACCGTAATAGAATTAAAACGATAGAAAGACAAATCTTTTGAAATGTAAATAGTAAAAACCTGCAATGTGATTATCTATTTCACTGCTTCAGTTCGAATTCACTTTGTGCAAGGGTATGAGTAGCGTGTCTGATATTAGGAACATAACAGTTGCCATGCTGAAGCAGACCAAAAGGACAGTCCGCTTCCTCCCTCTGCCTACAGTGATGGCCAAAAAGTTGCTCCTGGAAACCCTGGTGGATCTAGATCTGCCTCTGAATGTGGAGATTCTCCTATTTTTCTCCTTTGTCATTGAGAGTGTGGATGGAGACTGGCCTGAGGGGAGGGAGAGTCTTTGAATTTGACTCCAAATTCTCCAAATTTTGCAGTCGAGTTCTGCATCTCAAAATTACATACACCCATGTGTCTATTAGTGAAAATAGCACACATAAACACACCATATTATGCAAAATTGCATATAAAAATGTGCATCGAAAAATGCACACAATGAATAACAAATGGGTGCAGTAATGGGGCAAATGGAACTTAAGATGGAGCGTGCAAATGAAAAATTGAAATCGGCAGGTTTCTCCACCCTTAGTTGGGAGACTTGTCCTGCACGAATTTGTCTAATTCTTTAAAAGCCATCTATACTAGTAGTCATCATCGTTTCCTATGACAATGAATTCCATATAAATGGATTGTGTAATGTAGCAAGCTCTTGTTTCACTGCAGCGGCTACTGTTTATTTAACAACAGCCATGTATAGACTATTCAGAATATGTATTTTATGTCCTGCAGGGGGCTTGTGTTCTGTGACTGCAGTTCTGTGGAACTTTCTTTGAATACAGTGGGGCTTACCTCTGAGTAAACATGCTTGGCATAGCATTTTGCACCTTGGATTTTGCCTTGTCTCTACAAAATAATCACACAGCACCTTTAGCTGTTAACCGAATAGAAATGATGGTGTGAGTCTGCCCAGCGATGCAGTGGGCATCTGTTTGCTTTTGGGGGAAGACCATCACTCAGTGATACAGCACCTTCTTGGCACACAGAAAGTTTCAGGATCTGTCCGTGGAAGAGCCACTGTCATTCAAGAGGGTACTACACTGAGCTAGGTGGATAGTCTGACTTGGTATAAGGGCACTTCTTAGGTTCAAAGGAATCATTGGCGTTGTCGTGTGTGTGTGTGTGTGTGTGTGTGTGTGTGTGCAGTGGGTCTTCTTCACCCACTTAATGCTACAGCCTCTCATGCTCTTGAAAAGCCACTCTTGACAGTGAGGGGAGCTTTTGGAGCACTCTGCAATAGTAATAGTAATTTATTATTTGTACCCCGCCCATCTGGCTGGGTTTCCCCAACCACTCTGGGCGGCTTCCAACAAAGACTAAAAATACATTAAAATGTCACACATTAAAAACTTCCCTGAACAGGGCTGCCTTCAGATGTCTTCTAAATGTCAGGTAGTTGTTTATCTCTTTGACATCTGATGGGAGGGCGTTCCACAGGGTGGGCGCCACTACTGAGAAGGCCCTCTGCCTGGTTCCCTGTAGCTTAGCGTCTCGCAGTGAGAGAACCGCCAGAAGGCCCTCGGCGCTGGACCTTAGTGTTTGGGCAGAACGATGGGGGTGGAGATGCTCCTTCAGGTATACCGGGCCGAGGCCATTTAGGGCTTTAAAGGTCAACACCAACACTTTGAATTGTGTTTGGAAATGTACTGGGAGCCAATGTAGGTCTTTCAGGACCGGTGTTATATGGTCTCGGCGGCCGCCCCCAGTCACCAGTCTAGCTGCCACATTCTGGATCAGTTGTAGTTTCCGGGTCACCTTGAAAGGTAGCCCCACATAGAGCACATTGCAGTGGTCCAAGCGGGAGATAACTAGAGCATGCACCACTCTGGCAAGACAGTCCACGGGCAGATAGGGTCTCAGCCTGCGTACCAGATGAAGGTGATAAACAGCTGCCCTGGAAACAGATTTGACCTGTGCCTCCATGGACAGCTGTGAGTCCAAAATGACTCCCAGGCTGCGCATCTAGTCCTTCAGGGGCACAGTTACCCCATTCAGGACCAGGGAGTCCTCCACACCTGCCCGCCCCCTGTCCCCCAAGAACAGTACTTCTGTCTTGTCAGGATTCAACCTCAATCCATTAGCCGCCATCCATCCTCCAACAATATGGGGAAACAGCAGCAGAAGAGTGTAAGAAGAGCCTGCTGGATCAAGCCAGTAGCCTATCTAGTCCAGCATCCTGTTCTCACAGAAGCCACCCAGATGCCTCTGGGAAAGCCTCAAGCAGAACCCAAGCACAAGAGCATGCTCCATTCCTGTGGTTTCCAGCAACTGGAAATATTAAATCTACTCAACTCTACCATGGAGGAAGAGCACAGCTATCATGGCTGATAGCCTGGTTCTGCATGATTTGAATCTTCCTTCAAAGCCATCCAAGTTGGTGGCTGTCACTGCCTCCTTATTTGTTGTGTAAAGAACACCAGATCAAATATTCACCATCTAGGCACACCAGACATAACAATGGGATCACCCTTGGCAAATCCAGATATAATTCCCGATATCTGAGAGGGGGAAATAAATTTGATTCAGTTTGCATTTAAAGGGGAACCTACCTAAGTCACACTTTCCCAAGAAAAAATATGCAAAAACATAGCTATCCTTTGAAATTTGCATTTCTTTGAATTTTGCAGTGTAGTTCTCCGCTCCAGGAATGTGTTCAAAATGCATATACTGGGGTAATACATGCATAGAAACTTATATATTAGTGAAAATAAGGTACAAATGTGCATTATATTAGGAAGAAATTGCTTTGAAAGAATATGCAGATTAGGTTAAATTGCATACAAAGATGTGCTTGTTAGCAGAAATTTGTACTAAAATGAATTTTCGTTAGGCCTTTTTTTAAAAAAAAATGTGGGAATGTGGAGAACTGAACTTAAGATTGGAAAAAGGAGAAACAGTGAAATCAAATTGTCAGATTTGCCCATCGTTACAAGTATTTTAAGTTAAAAGGTCTAAGAAAGCAAGTCCTGGGAGGACTTCTACCTGGGATCCTCAAGATCATTTGTGTTGGATGCTTCTTTCATCTGAATCAGTAAGGATGTTAACAACCTGATACTTTATTTGTTTGTTCCTGCCTTTCCACTTACCAAAATAGTGCCTAAAGTGACAGGCAACAATTAAATCAAAACATTTATAACCACCCCCGCAAAAGAAAGGAGGAACATAAAACATAATTTAAACAGTTGGCTTGGAATGGCAAAAGGAATGGAAATCCACTCCAAACAAAACTGATTTCTTGCTTTGGTTGCAGAGATGGGATTCACCAAACAAGTCCCGTCAGCGCAAGTTAGGGCTTCTTGCTTGCAAAGCATTTTATGGGGTGTTCACCATAGCACAATGCGAAACTCCCTGCAGGGTGTTTATATGTCTTCCCGCTAATTGTTTTTTCCACTCTGCACTTTCCAATGCATTTTCCCATCACTTTCCTAGCAGCAAAAAGTCACCTTCCTTTGGATTTGCTGTGGTGGAGCATTAGAGCGCTTCAATCTGCTTTAATTATGTGAACCTATTTTCCCAATACGCCCTTTAATCTCTCCTCTAAAATACTGACAGTCCAGAGGCACCCCTAGACTGGATTTCTGTAAATTGTCCCTAATTTTTGCTCAGTGAGAATTCAGGGGACCTTTAATGATTATGAATTGTTGTGGCCCTGGGATTCCTATTGCATACGATGCACTCAAGGGGTTAGTTGGTTGGTTGGTTTATTTTTGCATTTAATTGCTATGCTGTTTCTGAATCATTGAAAGCATCTGACTTTTGACACCTCAAAGGCAAGGGTCAGCTTGCAGTAAGCATGTGTTCCGATGTGCTTTATTGCTAAATTACAAAGAACATGCAATCTTTCATTTTATTCAGTACAAATCATTTTTTTTATTTATTTACTTAAAAGAAGGCAAGCTGTCTTAGTTATATGTGCTTGGCTTGGAAACAAAGGGATTGTGTTCTTTTTTTAAGAGGTGTTTTATGGTTGCAGAGAGAAAATGTAGCCCTTTTAATGGGACTTTATATATGTGGGATCCATGTCTCCACTCGATTATATATTTCCAAATAATAAATGGGTTTATGGCGCAGTCATATCATGAAAATGTATAGGGGTTGTGTGGGACATGTGTTTCTGAAACTGGCATGAAAAGTTTCCTTCTATTTAAGAGGTGGGGTGTGGAAGGGAATTTGCTTATTTATGATAGCAGGATGCACAGGTATGGGAGGGGATATATGGCTTTATGATGGGAAGCCTCTTCTCCATTGACAAATTCAGATGGTTCAGGCACCCCCACCCTAAATCCCATGAACTTCCCCCCACCCTTATAGTTTGGTTATTTGTTGTAATTACCAAGTCCATTTTTGTCTTTAATAGATGTGATTAGTATATTTAGCACCATCTAATGGGTTTTCTGCCTGGTTGCATCCCAGCTAATATGGAATCCCTCGGAGTACCTTCTGACAGCTGCTCAGAATCCCAGGTTGGCGCAGTCGCTAGAGACTTCTTCCGCGAATCAGCAACATTAGGGGAATTAACTCTGTTAGACTAACCAGAAAATCCAGGATGAAATTTGATTATGAATAGATCTTGAATTAACTTTGAGCAGCTCAAAAGACTTGTGGTCTTGGGTTTCTTTCAATGGGATTTTGAAAAATATCAGGGATGGAAGTGAATCTTACGTTCAGTTCAAGACCGGATTTATCTTTAGGTGAAGCTATAGAGCAGGGATGGGGAACTTCTGGCCCTTGCGATGTTGTTGGACTCCAACTCCCACCAGTCTCAGTCAATGTGGGTCAGGGAAGTTGGGAGTTGGGGTCTCAGCAACATCTGCAGGGCCATGGATTCTCCACAGCTGTGGCCCTCCAGATGTTGCCAGACTACAGCTCCCATCATGCCTGGCCATTGGCCATGCTGGCTAGGACTGCCAGACAGAAACACATGCAGAAAGCGTGAAGCAGGCTGGTGAGGGGTGTGGACTGGGAGGGTCCAGAGTGCCAGATAATGAAGCTAGGAGGGCGACATTTGGCACTGCCCCAGGCCCGAGGTTCCCTGCACCTAATCTAACTTAAAGTCAGCTTCATAGAAGTCCATAACTTTGCCCACAGCGACATTAGCAATGACCACTGCTATTGTTTCCGCACATTACTTTTCCTGCTCATTCCTGATCTTCTCACTTTTCAGTCTGCAGCACATACTCTGGAGGTCCCAGCTGCTTCCTATTTATCCCATCAATGTCCTGATTTGTAGTGCTGAAAACACTGGGAACAATTAGCAAATTGGTGATGCGCTGCCGCTCTGGAGTTGCTGGGCAACCGCAGCACCAGCAGACTCTCCAAGTCTCCGGAAGGGGGATACAGAGACAAAAAGATGAAATTAACCCACTTTCTGTGACTTGGTTAGGAGACTATAACGGCTGTCAAGTTATAGAAAGCTTCTATAAACCCAGCCCCAAAATAAGCACTTTACTTACTCCACTTGCAAGAAGGAACTATGCATATATATCCAAGGTGAAGCATGAGATCTTTTTTCACAATTGGAAAACATTTACCACCCTTCAAAATATAAACTAATAGCAAACTCCAAGCATGTATACTTTCGTAGCCAAAACAGCAGCAGCTACACAAAGGAGGGAGGTATCAGCAGACTGTGAGGAGCCTGAAATTTTGAACTGGTGCAAAAAAGAAGGGGACTAATGGAGGATACCCCAAACAGCCCAATCAGTACAGAGCATTTTCAGTGGGTACCAAATGCTGGCTGCTATTGGGGGCATGGAAAATCTGATGGAGGGGGATTAGAATGGGGCATGGCTGGCTGGAACTTTGAACAGAAGCACTGGGGACTGCAACATTTCGCAGTGATGATAGCCTGAGTATAAAATGGCAAGGAAAGGCTTCTCAAAATGTCCACACCCTTGCTGCATGGATCTCTTACACAGACAGCAACTGATATCACATGCTTTCAGTAATAGGAGTCATAATAATTTTGGCATGAGTCTCCAGTTTGTTTTCTTTTATGCCCAGCCAA
Organism: Podarcis cretensis; assembly: GCF_951804945.1. NCBI lineage: Eukaryota > Metazoa > Chordata > Lepidosauria > Squamata > Lacertidae > Podarcis > Podarcis cretensis. Next base: position 55,275,935 of record NC_137177.1, read on the forward strand.
CATCCCAGTCCTAAATGTATTTCCCCCATGCAGCTCCAATTTGCTTGTGGCCCATGCAATATTTTTAGTGTCTAGAACAACGACACTGCCAAATGACAATTTCCATCATGGTATGTTGATGATGGAGAGTTGTAGTTCATCTGGAGGGGCACAGTTTAGCCACCCCTGGCCTAGGGGGTTGTCCTGAAACACCTATGAGCCCCATCAAGGTGTCTTGGCAGGCCTGGTCAAAAGGGAAGAAGGAATGAGATTAGGCTTTGTAATCAGATCCTGGGGAGGGGCATAGTGGTTTGGGGTGTGTGAGTCAGGACACCAAAGAGACTTGTCAGGCAAAGGAGAGCCTCAGTAACACCAGACTTCCAAAGGGCCAAGGAGGTGCCTCCTGACTTGATTTTAGCACCACCTCACAACATCATAGCTCCCCCTGCCTTTGGCGAGGCTGGATCAGACAGTGAACCAGTCATGTCAACTGCACAAGGATGCAACAACAGCTGTGATGGCATGAGCAGACCCAGCCTACTCACAGGAGTGTCTGTTGGCTTGGCCAGTCCTAAAGCTCAGGATGACAACAGCACAAATGACTGTGCCCACCTTGCTCTTCAGCAGGGGAGCTCAGGAGGCATGTCAAGTGTTGATACAATGTCTTAGGCTGTGAACCTTAGAGCTCTTAAACAGCTGCAGGTGCATATCTCATAACCAGAACCATATTTGGGCACTGCAGTAAAATTTGGAATAGACTATTTGACAGTACAGTGGTACCTCAGGTTACAGATGCTTCAGATTACAGACGCTTCAGGTTACAGACTCCGCTAACTCAGAAATAGTACCGCATGTTAAGAACTTTGCATCAGGATGAGAACAGAAATCGTGCGCAGGCAGCGCGGTGGCAGTGGGAGGCCCTATTAGCTAAAGTAGTACCTCAGGTTAAGAACAGTTTCAGGTTAAGAACGGACCTCCAGAACGAATTAAGTTCTTAACCCGAGGTACCACTGTAATTGAGCTGAGAGTGCAAGTACTGTATCTTTGAGTGGAAGCCAAGGCGACAAAAGAAGCCCAAGTTCACCCCCCACCCAACCCCAACTCAACTGTGAAGCACATTGCATGGCCACAGAGAAGTCATGCCTTCAACCTAACCACCTCTCCAAAATACTCATTGGAACACGAAAATTCTTAGGAGGAAGGGATAGGCAAATATGTCAGCTGCAATTTCTTATTTCTCAAGTTGTGTTTACAGGTCAGCCTACGTAATTCACACTTTCTGAAACAACACTGAAACCGAAAAGCAGCTACCCTTCGAAATTTGTGCTCCCCTGAATCTTGCCATGCAGTTCCCTAGCCAAGTTATGCATACAGTGATGCATATGGGGTAAAGTGTGCATAAGAATATATTACTGCAAATAGCATACAAAATGCATTATCCTAAGTTCTTTTAAATTGTATTTAATACTGTGTTTCAATGCTGTAACTCAACCTGGGACCTTAGGGTGGGTAATAAAATTATTATTATTATTATTATTATTATTATTATTATTATTATTATACAAATTGCATACAAAACTGTATGCACTGGGAGAAATTGACACTGAAATGCTGATGAATTTTCATTATGTATGCTAAAAAAATAAATAAATCCCAAACTTAATTTAAGATTGGAAAAATGAGAGATTGACAGAAACCGAAATTGGCAAATTCATAGTACCGTACTCACTGACCAATAGATTTAGGAACAGGGTGCTTGAGATCACTTCACATTAAGTAAGATGGTTTTATTTCCTGCGTGATATCCCTCCAAATAGCTGGATAACGCGAGCAACCTCATAAAGTGTTAGTATTTTTGTATAACACTGCATATCCCTAGTTCCAAAACCTTTGAAAACCAGCCGGGTTAAGATTCTTTCAGCGGAGCAGATATCACCCCACATTACACAATTTGGTGCAAAATCTCGGTCTCTGGGAGGCCAGGCATGTAAAACGAAGCCTGAAAGAAGTTGATCGAGATATATATTTAACTTTGCAAAGGGAGCCCTTATCTCTAGTAGCCAGAAATGTGCTCGGTTTTTCCAAAGTGCAGAGGATCATTACTCCACACCAATGCTGCTTTGCAATTAGCGTTGAAGCTGCAAGATAAGGTGGGGGATATATAAGGAATTAAACACAGATAATGTAAATGCTAACAAAGAAACTTAATCCCCTTTACACTCTCTCTCTCTCTCTCTCTCTCTCTCTCTCTCTTTTGCTTGTTTACTTCCGATTGAAATATTGACCTTTAAAGCAAAAGGGTACAACATCAAGTTGCATTTCAATAAAGGTTTGGTCCTAGTTCTGTTATTGTTGCTTTACAAAAACCAGAAATGAGTGGGAGTGTGTCTTCACATTCCATGAGCATGCCTATACATTCTCATGCTCCTGTTTCCCCACTAAGGCCTGTCAGGTTAGCAAAGATGCCCAAATAACCGAATCTGTAATCAAAGTGTCCTTTGTCCACATGGAAGTTTGTTGATTCATATTTGGAGGAAGGTCAAATTGACAGACAACACCTAACTGTCTAGATAATGACTTGATCAAACTAATTCTTATAGACAGGCATGTACAATGAATTACTCCCTCTCCTGAATTGGATGGGCTTTGACCTTTCCGCCCCAGGTATTATTGCTGATCATTATCACCAAATGGTTAGTACCAAGATTTCCATCCCATTATTTTAGTGTAGATTTCTATTTTATTTCTATTTTTAATTTTGCATTGGCTGGATTTAAGCAAATGACTTTTATTAACCAATATCCATCCACTGCATAAGTGGGGAAATGAGTTGTTTGCCTTACAGAAATTCTTTTTTTTCCCCATCCCCTGCCCAGATTTTCTTTTTTAAATTAAAAAAAACCTTTAAAACACCACATCTCTCATAGAAGCACCTTAAAGTGGATTGCTGTGGTTTGAATTCTGCAGAGATTTTCAAGGAAGGTATATGCATTTTGAGGGGGAGGGACCCCTGCCCCCTCCCCTGGGGGAAAAATAATGGTTGCAGTGCTTGCTTTTTCCAAAGTGCTTCCTAAGAATCTTAGAAATGAAGCTGCATAAAATATGGCTCTATTTTGTATATAGCATATTGCTTCTCCTTTAGATCTATGTATTTTGCTTATGGAATCAACCCAAGCCAGGGAGATAAACTAATATTTTGTATAAGCTGAGCCAGACAATACACATGATAAAGATGTTTCATCTTCTTATGCATGCAGAAAAATATGAAAAATTGTAGTTTACACATATTTTCTCCCTTCCAGAGTAAAATTGGGCCCCGCAATTGCCCTGGGCCAGTGCGAGTGGTGTTAAGGAAGCCGAATTTACCTAGCAGCCGAGTGAAAAATGATCAAAATATTAGCCTGATCTAGGCCACATTAAGGAGCCATTGCATTTTCTGACAATTTTCGGCAATCTCAATATGAAAACAGAGCAATTGTCAGCTCATATCAGGTTATGATCGGCAATTACAGTTGCATAATTCACCTCATCGTCTCTTTTCAGACCCTTTATTTTCCCTCTCGGTGACGTTCCCGAAGTGCCTGATGAAAATGTCATATATCATCCAGTCTTTTAAAACTTGTAAGGGGGTAATCTGCTATGCCTTGCTGAGCCTACACTCGTCACTAGATCTTCTCTCTCTCATAGATAGATAGATAGATAGATAGATAGATAGATAGATAGATATAATTTTTACTGAGAGAGAGAGAGAGGTCACGACACTCATAATTTCCTTTTTGATATTGTCCTCAATTGATATGACAAGGGGCTGTAAAAGCTCTATTGTATGCTGCAGTTAAGAGCTGTTCCGGAGGGGCTGATCATGAGCAATAACACTGCATTACTGGGGGGATTCAGCAGTAGTTGGCCGTTTCGAAGATAATTAGATTTGATGTCAACATTTCTTTATCACCTGCATCCTTTTGTGCATCTCCGTGTCAAGTTGTTATTTCCGGATTTATTAGCACCCTCAGAGCTACTATCTATCTGTCAGCTCGCGCGATGTCTGTGTTGACAGTTGTAAAGTTAATTACTACTGCTAATGAGCAGCGGGCTTTTGGTGGACATGGTATTTTGGGCATTTAAAAGGATAATTAGATTCTTGTTTCTCCATCTCCATAGCTGGCTATAGGAAGTAAATCTCTTAAAACTAAAAAAAGAAGGAGAGGGACCATCTCTCTCCCTTCCCACCCACCCACCCCCTACATGCAAATAAGAAAGCTAACCCATCTTAAATAAAGGGCCAACTTCCGGCTTGACTGATTTTGCCGCTATCTTATTGTTTATTCAAACACTCAGATTTGCTTATTTTTCACAAGGCCTCCCTGCAGTTTCTTTGGTTACATCCACCTGAAGAATACAGATTTCCTTCCCTTCCGCATCTCTTGCAATCCAGCAAATCACTGCAGGGCACAGAAACGTTGTTGAAGGCAGTGCTTGATATGCAAGGCACTAACGCAGCCTAAATTTTGCCCCGGGAAAAGCTGGGGTTTGCGATCAGTATGAATTAAACACCATAGACTAAAGGTGCAGCAGCCAGGATGCAGAATTAAACATCCCCGTGTGTACACTGGGAGGGTCTGCCAGTTTCTCCTTCCAGCTGCATTACACAGTGGCGTCCCCCACGAGTATCAAATGTGACTTTGTAGTGGGGGGGAGGGAGCACAAGGAAATGCAGTAGGAATCCCTCCCCCCCTCCCAATAAAGCTCTGGTAGATACGTAACCATATGAATCTCGGCTTTACTTATTTATTTAAAATTTTGCATAATTTAGCTTCCAATCCAGTTCACACTTTCACAGTAAGCCCCACCGGATACAGCGACACTTCTGAGTAAACCGGCCTAGGATTGGGCATTTGGTCTGCCTTTCCAAATTAGGGGCCGGAGAAGCCATGCAGGCTGTCAAGCCATGCTGGGTGCAAATTCTGGTGTGCTCACCCTCACTTCTCCAACCTAAGGGACTAGAAGCTTGACTTCCATCCAAATCAGTTGGAAGTTCTTTATCAATGTGAAAATAGCCTTCAGTGAAGCACTGGTTTGTGGGTCTGATTATTGAAGATCATACCAAAGATCCAGCAGGGCATTCCAAATGTGTGGTTGGGCTTTTGAGCCACCCATTCCCCCCAAACCATTCATCTAAAACTCTATTAGCCACATCTATTGTGCAGCTGTTCAAAGATGCAAAAAGGCTCTGCACCATTTGCCAAGAACATTTCCTTGCCCTAAGAGGAAGAAAATGAATGCAGCCTAAAACTTGCAACAGAGAATAAAACCGGTCCTTTAAAAATTGCTTATTTAAAGGGTCTGAGAAAATAAAAAGGCCGTCACTTAAGCACTGAAAACAGCTGAAGAAAAAGTACCTGGTGGGCCTCTCTGGGGAGAGTATTCCACATCTGGGGTCTCCAGCAGCAAAAAACATAGCTGGAATGCTCCTGCTTACAAAAACATGATACCTGTGTCGACAAACTGGCATGTAAGAATTCAGTTGAAGGTGTTACTAGTAATAGCAATCCTATGTGTTACTATTGGTATATAAAGTCCTCAACATATTGTGACCATACCCATATATGCACCCACTCAACCACTTCCCTCTGCAAGAAGTGCAGTTTTACAAGTGCCACATGGTGCTCATTCTGCACCTGCAAAGAATAGATCCTTCAGTGTGGTAGCATCTACTCCCTGGAACTCCCTGCATATTGTTATTTGTCTGACACCTTCACTGTATTGTTTGCGGCACCTGCTAAAAAAAAATGTTGTTGTTTAGGCAGGGTGGTGCTGTGGTCTAAACCATTGAGCCTAGGACTTGCCAATCAGAAGGTCGGCAGTTTGAATCCCCGTGACAGGGTGAGCTCCCATTGCTCAGTCCCTGCTCCTGCCAACCTAGCAGTTCAAAAGTATATCAGAGTGCAAGTAGATAAATAGGTACCGCTCCGGCGGGAAGGTAAACGGCATTTCCGTGCGCTGCTCTGGTTCGCCAGAAGCGGCTTAGTCATGCTGGCCACATGACCTGGAAGCTGTACGCCGGCTCCCTTGGCCAGTAAAGTGAGATGAGCACCGCAACCCCAGAGTCGGCCACGACTGGACCTAATGGTCAGGGGTCCCTTTACTTTTACTTTACCCAGGCATACTCCATGCTTTTCTCTTTAAAAGAAGATGTACCTGTTTTGAAGAATTAAGTGGCGCAACCTAGACACATAGCAACCTAGACCATGAGAGAATATCGGGAGAGTGGATGAAATTAAGGGGACCGGCTTATATAAATAGATTCCAAAATATTTTCAAGAATTAAGATGTAATCCGATTAAACTTTACATATACACACTTTTTCCCACACCCCCAGCAATCGGACGCACTTTTCATACAACTAGGAGCCGCCACAGTGCTTATTCTCTTTACTTTCAGTTCATCATTTATTCCCCTCCTATTTTACTAAGCACTTATCTGTCCTGGGCATAAATCATCTGCAAAAAAGGGAAAGAAATGGGGAGGAGGGAGGCTCTAGCTCAGAAAAGATTTCGTCCCTGGCATGAAAATGATGAGAGAATCATTTTCGTCTCTTGTTTGAAACATTGAGATTTATTGAGTTTTGATGGGCTGCAGTGCTAGCATTGCTGTCTGCTAAACAGACTCCCACATACACTTATTCTTATTGCATTTCAGCGATTGGGGGCATCGGGGGGCTCTGGAGTCCCTGGAGAATCTCTTCCCAGCTTAGGTGGGGCGTTGGAACGTCAGTGTTATTAGTTTATATTAGATAAGGAAAGAATGCACACAGAAGCATCTGGTGATTTTCTTTTTTTCTTTACTTTCTGTTTAGCAGCAATGACAGAATGTCATAGTGAAATGACTTCCAGAGTCATCCCCCCACCCCGCCTTTACTCCTGACCTGGGTTCTGCGGCCTTGTCCCTGGAGGGCACTTCCATTGTATCCTTATATTAATTCTGCTAACTTTTGGACTTCATTGCTGACAATAGACCCTTTGGCTTTCTCTGGCTATTACATTAAATTTCCTATCAAACCATGTCAGCCTCTGAGGTCAGAGATTCCATGAGAAGCTTTAGATATTTTGCCTTTTTGACTTCACGGGCAGGTGTTTTGCTAAATTGCTTCTAGGTTTATTTGATGTGGTTTCTCTCCACCACCCCTTCCCCCATTATTATTATTTTTTTCGGGGCTGGGGAGGAGAAAAGGAACATACCAGACCACTTTGCAAAGGAAAATAACGGAAGTTCACAAAAAGTCCCAACAAATTCAGGGTGATGCTGAAATCCAGAGGCAGGGAAATTGCAGCCCTTCAGATGCTGTTGGACTCCAACTCCCATCAGCCCCAGCCAGCATGGCCAATGGTCAGAGATGATGAGAGTTGTCATCCAGCAATGCCTGGAGGACCACAGCCTCCCCATCCTTGCTGTTCTGCTGCCACCATTACTCCCTACACTTAGCTAGAATATAAATGATACCAGACTTTAGAATAATGCTTTGGGTCATGCTTGGCCCTACCATTAGGCAGATTGGGGCAGCTGCCTGAGACAGAAAATTGGTCTAGTCCTCTTGAGTTATTCCTATCCTCCTAACTCAGTGCCCTGGCACTAGCAATTCTGGCATAGCTGGCATGTGTTGTCTGGTCGCTTTACCATGTCACCGCCTTCCAAGGAATCACAGGCAGCGTGACTGAGAAAGGCGGAGAGAAGGGCCACACATTTCAGGAGGTGGAGAACCTTAGGCCCAGGGGCCTCAAGACTTTTCTATCTAGCCCTTGGGAATCTTTCCCAGGCTGCACCCATTACCGGTCTTGCTTCTCACCCTTCTTGAGTGTTTTTTGTCTGACTGAAATGTGCCCTTGAACTGTGATAATGACTCTTGCCTGAGTGGAGGATAGAGAGGGATGTGTATGTGTGTAGAAACTAGCTTACTGTACAAAGAGAAAGTCTGCATCCCTTGCTCTGCTCAGTTTTGCCTCTTGCCCTGCTGCTGGCATGTGGCCCCCAGAAAGTTACCCAGAAGTGAATGTGGTTCCCCACCCCAGCATTTGAGCAGAAGCTAGAGAGAACAATGAGTAAGCAACAGCAAGGTGTTGAAGGACACGGCTCTGTGTCGTTCACGGTCTGCCCTGCATCCTTCAAGCTAGCCTGCTGCACTCAGATGTGGTAGGAGTTGGAGTCCCATCACAAGTGTGGAAGCAGAGAACTGTGAAAGCACCAACTTTCATCAGGCACTCAAATGGCTTTGCTTAACCCAGTTGGGGGGCCCATTTTCACTATTCACTTAGCATGATATAGATACAGTTTTGAGTGGGCACGTCACGTACTCTGTTCAACATGTGCTGGAGAAGTTGTATGAATTGTCCCAGGATACACCTACCTCACCTTTCAACCTGTGTTTACTGTATCATCTCAAAACCAATTGAAGTGTACTGAAATGGTAAATATAAGGGGAGTTGAAAGTGCAGTGTGGGCTGGCATGTAATATTGCACTACTACTACTACTACCACTACTCTCTTCCATCACCCCCCTTTAGTGCAGCAATATTTGTATTTTGGGTTTGGGGTTTCTTTAAATTTAAAAACATGTCTCTGTCTTGGTTAGTCCTTCAACCTAATGTAGACATGAATGTTAGCTCCCTTCAAAGTTTGATTTGCAAGGCAGGAGACCTGAGAATCTATGCCTGCTGCTTCCCTGTGATTCCGTGAAACATCTGCTGCACCAGCTCTGGCCATGGGTAATGCTAAACACCTCTATCAGGATTTGCAAATCCACAGCAAACCGTAGCTAGGATGTAAACTATGGATAACCACTTAATCGGCTAAAAGACAGATAATTGATCAGCTATTTTTGTTTAACGTAGGTAAGAAATTCCATCTGTAGCCAATTATTCTCAAGCTTCGGTTCACTAGTGCCCTGACTTCCTTTTCTTCCTCTTTTGTGTCAGTGGGTTTTGCGTAAAACTTGAGAACTCAGTGCAGTAAAGCCATAAGAATACTCACTTGAATGAGTAGTTCAAATAAGAGGAGGCATTAACAGCTGTATTCCTGTTACTAGCTTCGTTAGTGTCGTGACAGGATAGTTCTGCCTGTTGGTTTTCCCTTTATTAAAAGAAAGAAAGAAAAAAGACATTGATTCATAATAAGATACAGTAAATGGGAATCCCACCAAGGAACGACTAACCTAACTGTGCAGATTCTCTCCCCAACCCCTCTCATTCATTTAGTCCCATTCATTTCAAGAGAGTCCTAATCTGAATTAGGTATTTGGTCTGTGCTTGTAAGCAGCAATTAAGACCCAAGGCGGGAATGCAATAGGAAGATTTGGGGGGTGGGGGTGGCAGCCAGACTCTGCCTGTGCGTTGTCTCTACCTGCTTACATCCATCCAGAGAGGGGAATCATTTGTGACACTCTAGGGACAGTTTTGTCACCCTGACAGTAATGCTGTTATGCACCAAGTTGACACACCAGATGAATCCATAAAGACAGATAAGTAACTGTTAAAGTGGCTAGGGATCAACCTGAGTGCTACCACTCACCTGCAAGTGACAAATAGATAGTCATGAAGGATTGAAAATCCAGCGCAACACAGCAATGTGTCAGTCCAGAGCTAAAATACTGCGTAGATACATGAAGGCTGGAGCACCAGGGCCCCAGGCGACTGCAGGAAAAAGGTTAACTTTAATGTACACCATTGCACCTTCTTCTTTCCACAGCTATATATATTTATTTATGATGTGCATCTATAGCTATATAGCTGCATAGCTGTAACTGCGCCCAGGCCTAAAATGCACAAGGAAAACGCTGGGGTTTGTTCTCCATGTCGGTGGTCCTTCTGCTCTCAAATGCTCAGCATGAGATTGAATTAGAACTTGAACCAAATTAGTATCATTAAGGTCATTACCATCTAGGAGCAGTTCCCTGTTTCGAATTAGAACCCAACATTCTCAAAGAGCAAATGACCAGATGCCCCTAGGAAGCTCCAAATCAAACGCCCCTAGGAAGCCCCAAATGGTAGCAACCATCCTCACTGTTATTTGCTTCCAGCTTCTGGTATGCAAAGGGATAGGAAGCACAGTGGCTCAGTGGTAGACCACCTGCTTTGCATGCAGAAGGTCTCAGGTTCAACCCCTGGCTCCTCCATTTAGGACTGGAAAAGACTCGGGTCTGAAATTGTGGAGAGCCGCTGTCAGTCACAGGTTCCCCATCCCTGGCCTTTAGGGCACAAACATGTACTGCAGTTGCACCAAATTCTAGTGCTGTGCTGAAAATTCCTCCTTTGTTTCCCCACCACTGCTAGCCATACACTGCGAATTAAGGGAAAACAAAATTGTGCCTGAAAATGCACTTACCGGTCTTTTGTGGGAGTTTTGTGTGTGCCCTTTCTTTCCTTCTACAAACCATTTCACCAATCTGCACGTGTCAATCAAAGCCCATGGGAAATCATCACGGGACAACTTTTTTTCAGATCAGGAAGCTCAGGCAGCTGCAGAAACTGTAGAGTGCTGGAAAAAAATGGGAAGGAAACCTCATACACTTTCTCTCCCCCCCCCCCCCCGCAATGATATGGTAAGCTTAAAAACCTGCTGAGATTCAGAAGAGATTTTCAAGTGCCCTGGGATCGAGGCAGAAAAAATGGGAACCTCTGGTGTACAAATTTCAGCACAGCACTAAGTTAATGAGATCAAGCGGGGAAACAACTTTCTCCCCACCAGTCATAATTTTCTAAACCTCCAACCTGCTTCATCTTAGCCATATCTACCCCAATGGTCTTAATTGCATTTTTTATTATTTTGAGACATTTTATTTAGACCAATAGAGGTCCCCATCTGCAAATCTAATGAAAGGAGAGGAGACTGAAAAGGAAGGAGAAATGAATGAGCATTACAACTGCAGGTCCCAGTACCTAACTGATGAACTCAGAAATGCATTTGTGTTTTCCCCTTCATTTATTTCAAACATGTTGTTGAAGGATTATGAGGGATTTTGCAAATCAGAAAGACAAATTTCTTATTCTGTTTCAAATACTTTTAAAAGGGAGGGGGAGAGAGTGTGTGATTCTATGCATCAGGCATATTAGGAGCAGTCAGGTAGATGAGGCATGTTCATAGTCTAGCTGTAGCTAAGGCTTCAATCCTGTTCACACTTACCTGAGAGTAAGCCCCATTGGTTGCTGCATACAAGTGCGATCCAAAAGGCAATGTTGTGTCAAGCAGCAAGATGGTGGTAGAAAAGTATACTATATTTAAATAGTATCTTTGAAGAGTTAGCACAGAGTTCACCAACCATGTTCATCCCATGGGCATATTTGGATTTTTTTAAGTGAGTGTCATGGGCAACACCCCCCTCTGTTCACTTCTCTACCCCAGATCCCCAGATGAGCACCCACAAAGACAGACAGACATAAAAGGAAGACATATGTGTGTGCACCAACAAATTTTACTTTTTGAAGCAATATGGGTGAAACTCAGATCCAGCAGAATTAATCTGAGCCTTGAGAAGCAGGACTGAAAGAGGAAGTGGGGGGAAAGGGCCGCTCTTCCCCCTTCCTCCTTCAGCTCTATGTACTTTTTCTAGGGAGAAAAGGGCAGCCACTTTCACCACCTTATGACCAAGGGACCAGGGAGGCTCAGAGGTTTCATGGGCACCAGGGGTATTCCTCAAGGGTGTCACTGCACCCGTGGGCATCATGTTGGTGGTCCCTGTGTTAGACACTGTCAAGAAGGAGGCAGTTTTCAAAGAAAAGCATGATTGGACAATTCCATATGATTGGAAAATGCAATCATATACAATCGTAGCTTGGTTTTCGAACGGCTTAGTTCCCAGACGTTTTGGCTCCCAAATGTTGCAAACCCAGAAGCGACTGATTCAGATTGCGGCCTGATTATGGAAGCTGAATGTCTGATGGGGCTTCCATGGCTTCCAAAGCTCCTGCAGCCAATCAGAAGCCGCGCTTTGGTTTCCAAACGTTTTGGAAGTTGAACGGACTTCTGAAATGGATTCCGTTCAACTTCCAAGGTACGACTGTACATCACTGAGTTTAGTCAGGAGCTAACCATTGAGGCTTTGCTTTGCTGTAGTGGCGGCCCAACCATCTTGATGCTATGAATTGTTATTTGTTCTTCACAATTCACAGGAAAGCCCACTTGTAGTTCAGTACACTCCATCAAGTAAATTCTTGCATAGTTACAGGCTGCAAACAGCTGCTGTACAAACACTCCAGGCAACTTGAAAATGCTGCTGTGAGTCCTAGGAAGATGAGAAGAGAGTGTGGCATAGGGGTTAGAGTGCTGGACTAGCACCTGGGAGACCATGGTTCAAATCCCTACTCAGCCACAAAGCTCACTGGGTGACCTTGGGCCAGTCATTGTATTTTTGTCTAACCTACCTCACAGAATTGTTGTGAGGACAGAATGGGTGGATGGAGAAAGGGCACCTATTTTACCTTCTTTGGTGGAAAGGTTGTATATAAAATGTCATGATAAATGAATCAGGAAGTTCCGTGATTCCCCCATGGCAGTTATGCACCATTCCAAAATTCCATATCATTCCTACATCAGAAAACTGGAAATTTCCATGGTACTGAATAAAAAGTGGAAAGTACTAGATGAATTCTGAATAGCTCCCCCTGCCTCCGCAAAACAATGCACTTTGCTCATTCCCTATGAACTCCATATTTTCCTTATGAGAGCAATGTTTTCTCTGAATTTCAAACTGGCATTATTTTAACACAGTTCATTCAGCTTCAGAGGCAGAAGAGGCCATTTTGGACTTTGCAGGCTGATCTTTGCTGTAGAACTTTTGAGTTATTCTGGTCTTTGAATTTGGGGAGCAGGAGTTATTGGACACAGACTTCGGTTCCCCATTACCACACACATCAGGTGGGGAATTCAATTCAGTTTGCATTTAAAGGTGGGTCTGCCTAATTTGCATTTCCCGTATACAAACTGAAACACGTTTATCTTTTGAAATCCACAGCAGTTTTTCCTGAATTTTGCAATGCTGTACTCCAGTCAAATAGGGTGTACAAAAATGCCTCTGTTGAGGTAAGGGGTGCATAAAAATGCATATATTGGTGCAGATAACATACAAAAATACAGTACCGATGGGGAAATTGCCCATGTAAAGAAATGTGTATATTAGTTTAAACTGCAAAAAAGTATTTATTTGGAGAAATTCATAGTAAAATGCTGATGAATTTTAATGAGGAATTTATAGAAATATATACTGCAAACCGATCTAGAAGAATGTGGAAAACTGAATTTAAGATTGGAAAAATGAGAAATTGACAGGAACTGAAATTGACATGTTCACACATCCCTACTTAAGCAGGAGTACTTTCTGGGACTCTCCTTTGTGTGCAGGCAATTTGGAAGGCAAAAGAACGTAAGGAAGTTGCCAGGTACTCACAAAGGTCAAACCTCCAATTACTGGCGCCGTGGAACAGAAATGGCACACAAAGGTCAAACTCGTATTTCTCTCCCCTCCCCTCTGCCTTCGTTAATTATTCCAGCCATATATGCCCCTTCTCTCCAAATCGGAAAACGTATGGTAAGGATCCTCTCCATACGTAGAAATGTTTGCAATCTTTGTGTTCAGCCTGGGAGCTACACTACTTTTTAGTGGAGTTTTGCAAACTTCCACTCTGCGTTTTCTCGCTAATTCATTTCAAGCACACTGCATTTTATTGGCTTATCTCCTAATTCTTTTGATTAAAACACAAGCAAAAACCAACCAACTTGAACAGGTTGAATGCCACATCTGTGCCGAAGATAGCGGCGCACTTATTTATGGCTCAAAGAAATGGAGCCCAAATTAAGCTAGCGATTGCCGTAGAGTGGATAAGCGCCCATTATGAATTATCCTTAATTATAGCGATTTCCTAAACTAATAAACCTGCTAAATCTTTATTGCAAAGGTTAGTTTACGCAGCGCATATAAAATCCGCATGTGCTACGCATCAGCCACCAGCTGTCTGACGGTGTGTTGCTATTGCTCTGAGTGTTCCCATAAATTTTATGTTGGTTATATTAAGACTCAGTCCATATCACTACCCACAGATGCCACTAGACATAAAAATTGCTCTCCAGCGAGCCTGAATATCCCTGGAAGCTACTTGTGGCTAATGTTCCATGTAGTATTTGTACGTGAAAGCAGCAGATTGAGGAGTTATTTACAGATGAATATTTCAATCCAAGTTAGCGCATAGTGGCCTACTTAGCCTGATTTTTTCCCCCTGGTTTATTTGTATGCTAAATAATTCACCAAAGCTCCTTGTTTACTTTCAATAGTACTTTCGGCGAAATGCAAACAAGGCAGCCAACTTCAGGTGTTCAAAAGGCTAAGCTGCTCCTTCTCCTACTCCCACCCCCCTTTTAAATGCAGGTCGGAGCCGCCAACATCGATGGAGCATCCCTTGCATTTTGATGATTATTTGTTCACGTTCAACAGCCCTTTTTAGCACGCCAGGTACACGTTACGATGCTTAGCCCATTTATCCTCACAATAACCCTCTCAGTTAAGTGAGGGGAGTAAATTCACAAACCCTTGCACATTAATTCATTTATCATGTGGGGAACCAGTGTGCGCCCCCCCAGATGTTGCTGAACAGCAACTCTTGGGCCATTCGCCATGCTTGCTGGGGTTGATGTTGCCGTTCAGCAACATCTGCAGGGCCAAAGGTTACCCACCCCTGATGTATACCAATAAGATCCTTATGTAGACAAGGCATTCCACACCCACACACAGCAGGGGCAGATCAACCCAAGGAGTGGGGGACTCCAAAGCAGATTCGTGAATGCTGAGCATGCTCAGTGAGCACAGAATGCTGTTGGGAAGGGATGAGAGAAAATGAGGAGGGAGGGTGGAATGCCATATTCTGGTAATGAACATGGCTGGCTGGAATCCTGAACAAGATCACTGCAGTGTCGGTCTCACTTCTTTTGTTTTGCTGCAGGCCCAGTTTCGTTCTTAGAAATACATATATCCCCTTTCATATATTATTACAGTGGTACCTCGGGTTAAGTACTTAATTCGTTCTGGAGGTCCGTTCTTAACCTGAAACTGTTCTTAACCTGAAGCACCACTTTAGCTAATGGGGCCTCCTGCTGCCGCCGCACCGCTGGAGCACAATTTCTGTTCTCATCCTGGAGCAAAGTTCTTAACCCAAGGTACTATTTCTGAGTTAGCCGAGTCTGTAACCTGAAGCGTATGTGACCTGAAGCGTATGTAACCCGAGGTACCACTGTACTGGGTTGTATCCAACTAAGGGCTACTCAGAGCAGACCCACTGCAACTAATGAACCAAAGTTAGCCATGTCCATTAACTTCAGTGGGTCTACTCTGAGTAGGACGGTGCTGGATACAATCCAGTGTGCTGTTGCACTCAGACCCTGCTCATTGGCTTCCAATAGGCATGTAGTTGGCTCCTATGAGAACAGGATACCAGACTAGATGAGCCACTGGCCTGATCCAGCAGGCTTTTCTTACATTAACATCTTGGAGGAGACATTCTGCCTCTATGTAAGAGAAGGAGTGGATCTCTCTTCAGAGATGCCACTTACTGCTCATGGGGGTTTGTTGGAAGTACTTTAAAAATTTGCTTTCCCATTAATCTGGGGTGGGGGAATGAATCAATCTAACCAGTTTACATCACCATCTTATTCACAATTGCTCAGAGTTTATTCCTGCAGTTTTCAGTGGAACTAACTCCCAGTTAAATGGATGGATGTAGGATTGCAAATAGATACAGGATAAGCTAAAATCCTATGCACATTTCCCCAGGAGTAAACCCTAACAAATGCTTCCTTCTGAATAAGCATGCATTGGGTCACAGTTGTTCACCTAGTAAACAACAATTCAATTAAAAGTGCAAATAAAAGAGTGCAATTTCCACCAGCTTTTGGTATCTTTCTGCTTTTATACATAGTTGTGTATTGCAGCATTTGGAACACATTTTATTCCCCTAGCTCAGGGCTGGGGAGCTTGCAACTTTCCAGGTGTTGTTGGACTCTAACTCCCATTAGCTCTGGACAGCTGTCGGGGTAATAGGACTTGTAGTCCAACCACATCTGCAGAGCCATAGGTTCCCTATCATTCCTTTCTATTCCCTTAATGAAAGATCATCTAACCCCTTTTATATCCAGTTCACCAGCAGAGCTTGCATCCTTCAGGTGAGGGTCTTCTGCAGATACCACCTTATCAGGAGGTTCGTTCCACACAGTGTAGGAATTGGGTCTTTAGTGTTGCGGCACCTTTGGAATTCGCTCTTCTTGAATCTTAGACAGGCATCATCTCTGTTGTCTTTTAGGCCTCACCTGTAGACCTTCCTCTGTCAGCAAACCTTTTCACTTGAGATCTTTCCCAGTCTGCATCTTAATTAATTGGAATTTTAAAAATATGTTTTTATTGTTTTATCACATGTTGTTTGCCTTCTTGGGAAGAAGGTATAACAACAACAACAACAACAACAACAACAACAACAACAACAACAACAACAGAGAACTGCTTCCAGTTCAAAGCCCAGGCCTGCCTAGCTTGTAGAGAGTTTGTCTGCTGAGCTAACTTTTTGTTTTACGACATTGATTTTCATCATTATTATTGCTCACCCTAAGAATTGCTCTATTGATATGTACTCAAATTCTTATTGTACAAAAATTGTAGACAACTCAGTTACAGCTATCGATGTATGTCTCTGGCTTGCTCTCTCCGCCGTCAGCCTATTTCAACCAAATATTATTCAGATGCTGCTCATGTTTCTTGCTATTGATTTTGGATTGTGTTCATTACATACTTCCTCGGCTCATGTACTGAATCCGCCCAGAGCACTGGTTTTCAGCTGGCGGGTCAGGACCTACTAGGGTGCTGTATCTTAGTCTCAGAGGCCAATTGTAGAAAGGGCACCAGTTCCTTGTGAGCATCTGGGTCAGAGGATACTGTCTCGGGGGGTCCCAGTTCAGTGGTATCTGACTCAGGGTCACTGGATGGACCTTGGTCTGCGTTTAGCACCCCCACAGCTTGCACAGTTTTCCCAGTGCAGTTGGTTCATCTGTCTTTCGGGGGCCTGGCTTCTTCTCATGGTCAGCTTCATGACAGCAGGTCATTGTTTTTTTAATGTGGGGAAGGGCTGTGGCTCAGTAGGAGAGCATCTGCTTTGCATGCAGAATGCTCCAGGTTTGATTCCCCAGTATTACCTGCTGGGAATGCCCCCCTATCCAAAGAGCTGCTGCCAGTCTGAGTAGACAACAGTGAACTCGATAGACCAGGGATCTGACTTGGTGTAAGGCAGCTTCCTGTGAACCCTTTCGCACTTTCAGTACCATGGTGAGAAATTTAGGAGTGCAGGGTCCCTTTACGATAGTCGCAGCTGCACCCTTTCTAAGATTATACAATAATCTTGTAATTCTGCAGTAATAATAATTAAGGATGCAGTGCAATGATCAGTACAGATCTCCACGTGTTGCCTTTCAGCTGGATCTACTGTTTTCTATATGGGCACGTATATGGGTAGATGATTTAGAATGTTCCAATATCTTCTTTAGGACTGACTTCAGTTGTATTTTCCATGAATTTCCATTGTACATGGCAGAACCATTGCCCATCATTCTCTTGACACTGAAGCACCTAGTGTTTTCAGTGTTCCCAAATACTTAGCTTTGGAGCAGACAGTGGCTGAAAAGTCCCCCTTTAATGCTGATTGGTCAGCTCCAGGACATTGCAGAAATAGTGATGAGTTTTCAGTCCCCTGCAACCCCAGACTGCTAACACCAGCACCCTTTAAATGTAAGCTTTTTTGAACTGAAGGATGAAGCATGCCTCTGATTTATAATTTAAAGGGAGGGGGATCTACAGATATCAAAAGTTTGGGGGAGACTCATTTAATTGGACAGACATCTGGCAATTGGCTTGCTTGGAAGTAGCTTCTCCAATCAAGCCAGCGAGCATCCTACCCCAACTAATTCACCAGGCCGTCAGTGCTTTGAACTGTCTCAGGCATGCCTAACAGTTACATGCTAGCAACTAGAGTAAACACTCTGGACAGAAGAGAAGAGGGGAGCGAGCGGGAGAGTCACTGGGAATAAAGAGAGATTACAAGACAACCCATCTGCTAGAGCTTTGAATGGAATACCTGTCACCCCTTGTTATAAGGCAGAAGAACCCCAGCTTTATGACAATCATGTGGGCCGGCTTACAATAAAAGCAGAAGAGAAGCAAACTTAAACCTTTTCCTCCTGGCTGACATTGTGTCAAAAACATCATTTTTCAAGGAATCTCGCAGACAGAAGAGTGAGCCTGAGCGGAGAGTAAATGCTAACAAGAAATAAAAAGGAGGAAGAGAGCTCGGAAGCATCCACAAGCTTGGGGGGAGCTAAGTGGACTTCCCTACAGAATAGCCAAGGGAAAAAGAGAGAACGCAACTGTCAGGTATATTTCCAAGGCAGTGTCAAGAAACCAAGTTGGTGTGTCTAGCAGGGGAGATGTGGAAAAGCATATAATAATTGGGATCATCTTGATTCCCTGCAGTTGTTAAATCTTCTGTGTACTACAGAGGTGGCCCAGTCTTTTGGGAAGGTCATGTGCAGTGAATTGTGTTGCAATTCTAAGTGTCCCTCCCTTCCAGGGTGTATTATTATTATTATTATTATTAATTAATAATAATAATAATAATAATAATAATAATAATAATAATTTTATTTCCATACCGCCCTATACCTGAAGGTCTCATATGCACCCCTCTGTACATCTCAGCTACGCTGCTGAGCTGCAAAGTACAATAGCAAATAGTTGCACTAACTTCAGTAATTACAAACTTTTAATACTAGTCATGGTAGACAAACCTTTTCCATTCATAATGCATCCTCATAATACTCATCTTCTGCATGCAATGCTCATAATCCTAGCCAGTGTGACTCTTTTCGTCCTGGCTTAAACATGGCAACAATTCCAGACACCAGAGACCCTAGGAAATGTTATTTTCCCAGGGTCCCAGAGTCCTTACTATGCCCTGGAAACTAAATATCCCAGGGCTCCTTGATAAGTAGGACACCACAGGGAACATAACAGGGTGTGAATTTCAGAATTCCACCCCCTCCCCCTCCCCATTTTAGATGGGCAATAGTTTAATTTGCTGAGCCCAAATTGTAGCTGAGCTGGGGAAGGAGTTGGATTTCCCATAACTTCTTAATTTTGTTTTTGTTTGTGTGTGTGTGCTGTTTGAGGGGATAAAATATTTATTTGGTGCTTTTAACAGTGCTTTATGTCACTTGGAGATTTCCAAGTTACAAGTGACAACAAGTGACAAACAGATCGAATTAATAATAACAACATGATAATGGTGAAAACAACTTGTAATAAATGATTAGACATAGACTGAGCACTATCACTCTTGACCAGGTATACTTCAAACTCCTACTGGCATGAGTTGGATACCAGTGACCAAGGAGTGTACACCCAATGGGATTTTTTAAGCAGATCTCTGTATTACAAACTATTTTGGAAGAAAGAAAGAAAGAAAGAAAGAAAGAAAGAAGCCAAAATCCTCCCAGGGCACCCTGAACATGTTGTTTGGTCCTTTTAAGACTGTCCAGCCCCTTGTTCTAATTATGAGGTTAACATCTAGCTTTTTCCAACCTCTCGTGGAAAATGTACAAATAGGGTGTATTCAAATAATGGATTGTTTTGGACATTGATTTTTGAAGGTTCGTTAGATAAATGCTGACATTACAGATTGATGTCTCTTTAAAACAGTGTCTGGCACACAACCATGGAAGAATCAAAACTATTGACAACGTTTGCTTGGAGGGCCCGCTGGAGGCTTCCTTTGCATTAATAGGATCCATCAATTTAGGTGTTCCTTAATTATTCTAAATCTGCATCTCAGAGCTGAAAAGGGTCTGTTCAGCCAATTTGATCCTGTACCCAGGTAATTGAGCAGTCTGTCCAAGAAAACAAATAACACAAGATGTGGGTTCACCACCATACCACAAGGTCTTCTTTTAAAGGCAACACATTTTGGAATATCTTTGTAGAGCCATTTACCCAACCGGAGCGGAGAAGACATTGATTAGCTGGGTAGCTCAGGCCGCCCCCAAAGCAATTGCGTGGTTCAGCAAAATGCATGCATGCAAAATAAAGTTGAGTGTGTGTGTGTGTGTGTGTGTGTGTGTTTATCCCCTCACCCTGGTACCATCAATAGATTGAAGACGTCGTTTGTATCTGCAAGTGTTTCTTTAATTAAGACCTTTTAAAAATCTTTGCTATTGATTCATTCCATTATCTTATTGATTAACTGCACTGGATTGTGTACTTGGTCTTTAGTGGGAAGAAACAGACTCAGCCTCCTGTCATTACCAACAGATGTGAACTGTAAGCCGTGCTCAGTGTCTGTGCCTGCCAAACAGTCTTGAGTTTTAATGAAGTACTACATTACAGGAGAGGAGCCAGTTGTCTACTGCTTATGGGGTGACCAAGCATAAAGGTTCCCTTCCAGATACTCATAAACCAGCTGCATACCAGAGCACGGCAAGATATTCTGCTTTGCATCTGTATGTTAAAATGAAGCCCTTCTTTCTCTCTCAAGTAGCGTATTATCATAGGTGACCCACAGATGTCGTTTCTTTGCTGTCATTCAAATCTCCATATTGAAGAGTTGTTTGACATTAATAAGAATTTGAGGGGCAGTATTCAGCCGCTGTGACTCAGCAGTGCAATGATTTCTGCTTGCGCAATGGGAATCCTCCCCTCTTCTCCCACCCCCACTTCCAAAACTGCTCCAGAGGAGTTTCTTAACCTAGAGCACATTTAGGGGGCATATGGGGGTGGGGTGGAGAGGGGGAGAACATCCCACAGCACAAGGAGAAATCAGTTTGGTTGCCCTTTTCTGAACCTTTTCCAGCTCTACAATTTTATTTTTATTTTTGAGGGGAAGCTATCAGAACTGTACGCAATGTTCCAAGTGCATCCACACCACAGACTTGTATAATGGTTGTATAATAGTGGTAATTTTATTTTCAGTCCCTTTCCTAATGATTCCTAGTATAGAATTTGCCTTTTGCACAGCTGCGGCATGCTGGGTTGACATATTCACTTGTATGTTTGTGATAATTATATATACTTACATATTTATCTATTGTAAACCATATTGAGATTTTTCAGATAGTAAACAGTCTATACATAGAAGTAATTAATAAATAATAAGTAATTAACACAAGTTGTGGGACATGGACTCTGACCACTCAGTCCTATGCATGTTTACTTAGAAGTGAGCCCCATTGGTTATATCCCCCCAGAAAATGCAATTAGGATTGCATCCCTTGCTGTTTGGGAATTACTGGATTTTTGTATATAGCTTTGCTTTTTACTTGTTTCTCTCTCTCTCTCTCCCCCCCCCCATTTATCTGAATGTTGAACTCTTGGTTTTAATTTTCTGCACACCAGATGGGATTCATGATTCTTTGTAATTGTTAAGAAGATTTGTATATGTTAAGGGGAATGCAAGTTGAGCGGTTAATGTGCATAACAACCAGACATTGTGCACCAGGCCTTATGGAGAATGTGCACATAATAGTTCCATGAAGAGGGAATTGTGCACATTTCCCAGTCAATATACATAATATCCAACAGTCATATTGCATGATGAAAGATAACCTTCAGCTGTTGTTTTTGAGTGCTTTTGAGCACACATTAAGAAGGGCTTTGATCGGCAGCTTGATATGCGTGTTACTCTGATATGGCCTATGCTGCTCACATAGGGCAATAGCGTCTGATCCACACTCTCCGGTGCGTATACAGGAGGGAGATAAAGGGCTGGTTTTCTCCTGGCATTCTTGAAAGTTGCCTTCGGTCTCAATAACGGCATGCCTTGCCTTCCCATCCCTCCAAATAATCGGAACCGGTTTCAGAATTACAGATTTAAGTAGAAAATTGGGTAGTGTTGGTCGGGGGGGGGGGGGGAGAGAATCTCACGAGGCGCCTGTCAGTTTCATGCACCAAAAGGTCAGGTGTGGACTTGGCACATTACAGCAGCCCTGGCCTGGATTGGATGATGATTCTCTTGCATGGGGAGGACCCTGGTTCAGTGACAGAGCACCTGCTTTCTATGCAGAAGGTCCTGGGTTCAGTGTCATTTCCAAATAGGGCTGGGAGAGACTCCCTGTCTGAAACTAGAGGAGAAGTTTCCCCCCAGCTCGAGGGCTGCATTCCCTTGTGGGCAACCTGATGGGGGCCATGTGGCAGTGGTGGGCAGGGCCAGAGGCAAAGGCGGGCAGAACAATGAATGCCATTACACACACCCTCAATCCTTTCTGTATCCCCCACTCCAGGCAAGCGTGAGTCACAATCGCAGTTCAAGGTCATGTTCCAGCCAGGTAGAAACAGCCAATCAGGGGGTGAAGCAAGATGGGAGAAGGGTATGGCCTGGGGAGGGAAGATGTAGCTGAGGAGCTTCCAGAGGGCCAGGTAGAAAAATCCAGGGCCACATTCTGCCCCCCCCACCCTTGTAATGAAGTTTGCACAACAGGCTTGAAGGATGACAGGCCTCCTTTATTTGTTTATTCATATTTCTAACTTACATTCTGTAGGTGACATTCTGTAGGTGACTTAGAATTTAAAATAATAATAATTGCAAACATTATTCAGTGCTTCTGGGAGACCTAGTTGCATTCTGCTTTCCCTGCTAATTATCGTTAAGCAAGGCTCAATTGTCCCGATGAACATTAATATGTCACATTGTCCTTCTTTCCCAGAGCTAACAAGAACTTTTTAAAAATGGTTATAATTTTTAAAGAAAACACACAGAGACACAAAGATGTATTGGAAAATAAATTCTGACACTGCCAATCTTGGACAAGTTATCATTCCCCAGATGTTACCAGCATTTTATTACAATTATTAAAAAAAAAGACAATCACCCACCCAGCCCAGTTTTTATATTGTTTTGATTATTGAGATTTGCCCGCAGATCAACTGAGCAATTAAAAAATCTCTAAATAACATTGCCTGAATTGTCAGACAAAGGATGAGTTTCCCAGTGGGGAAAGGTTTATTTTTAAAGTGGATCCTTCTATCTTGAAATGTCTCCTACCAGCAAATGATTTCACTAATTGGAATAAACAGAAATATTTTTGCCAGCTTAACAATCCATGACAGGAGCTGAAACATTTTTTCCCTAATAGGCAAGGTGAAATAATTTCAAAATAGCCACTTTAATCTGTCGTGGAAAATCAGCCCAAGAACCTGATGACAATGAAAGATTATGGTTCAAACTGCAAGGTCAGTAAATTGATTCATGTGTTGCAGTCCTTCCTGAACTATACTACTTCAGATTGCATTGAAGGGGGGTTTGCATTTTTTTATGCTCTTCTTTGGGAAAATAATAATAATAAACATCCCTGCATGTAGAAAGTTAGCACATCAATATGAACGTGTCTAACCTTTCTGTCCCCCAAATTAATTTTCTACATGTAAGGAGATTCATACCTGCACTCTGAAGTACAACGGTACAGTCCAGGGAAGGACAGAAGTTTGTTCCCCCAAAATATGTGACTCTGATTCTGAGGATGTCAAAAGTCCCTATGATGTGCATTGTCCCATCACACACAATGTCTCCATGCCAACCGTGCATGAAGAATTTCTCTAGAATATCTGAAGTAAGGAACAGGAATTATTACCAAGTATTTATAACCTGGCCTAATTGAATCTGTAGGTAGTGTGTCAGCTCTTGCATGTGGAAAGCCAACATTAAAATCCTTGTTCCGCTATGACTCTCTCTAGATGACCCTAGAAATCTGCTGTCCTTTTAAATCTAGTTCACAACATTGTGGTGAGAATAAATGGGATAGCTATCATAAAGCAAGTTGTGCAGTGAAATGTCCTGGTAATGATTAGCAAGAATGGCAAAGACAATTGTGAGCTATCTTTGTCATTCTAACTCATAGAATGTGTGAGCGTCTGTAGAAACTAGCCAACGGTACAAAGCTAAAATCTGCAATTCTTGCTTTCTCTGCTTTTGTGTCTGACCCCTCCCTCTACTGGAAGATAGCAGAGAAGGAAATGGGGCTGAAAAGGCCTTCCCACCCTGTTCTAATGGTTCATAGACACATAAGAAGCTGTCTTATGCTGAGCCAGACCTTTGATCCATCAAGCTTGTCCACACTTCTGCTTCTCCCATGCCTAGAAAGCACAAGTCTGAGTGGTTTGTTGCTTGTCCCGTGCTTTCTGTGCATGGATCCAAGCAGTTTTGCCCTTGCCCTGTTGCTTTCCCCCATAAAACCTACTCTTTAGCGCTAAATCGGAACAAACGGCGATCCGTGGGAAACCCGCTTGCTGTTTGTTCCAATTCAGGGCTAAACTACATGTTTTTGCAGGGGGAAACAGTGGGGCAAACAGAATTGTGGATAAGCCCCAACTGTCCGTGGCTCTCCATGGTTTCCGATAGGGAATCTCTTCCATAGAGATGCTGAGGATTGAAGCTGGGATGTTCTACATGCAAGGCAGATGCCCTACCAATGAGCTACAGCCCTTCCCCATCTTCAAGCAGGATGACAGGGAAAAGGCAATCTGTTTGCATCTTCATCTTCCTCCTGCATATTTATCTAGGTTGAAGCTCTTCCTTGAACTAACATGCTAAACTCACTACTCCATTGTTTTTGCATTTAAAACATAGTGTATTCTGCTGTGCCATCAAAGCGAAATGAAATGTTAGGGCTTTCTCAGCTTTAAAGGCTGAGAATCAGAATTTTTTATTTTATTTTTTGCCTGCAGACAAAATATATCACGCTTTATTAATGGTGGGCGGGATGCGGGGAGGAACCTTAAAATAACAGAGAAGTTGTTCAGCAAATGGGACTTGGTAATGAATGGGTAGAAAAGAACAAAAGTGGCTCAGGAAAACTGCCGAGGAGTTTGGGAGCACAATGCTGCTTTCAAAACTGATGTCAAACTCTTCAGATGACCAAGTATGTCCTTATCTGTAATAGAGTCTTTTACAAGCTTTGCCTGCCCTGTAATTTTCTGTTCAATTTAGATAGCAGATTTAATTAACAGTTGGTGAAACAACTATTCTTTAATAAACCTGCAATAAAAATTGAATTTATACCACGTGAAGCTTACCATGACAAACTCTTATGCACTCTGGAATGCCAAGTCCAGTAAGAAAGCCAGAATTCCCTACCCACCCACCCAGAACTGAACCAGGGGAAAATACGGAACAGGATCGCTATGTGAAAACACACCCAGTCCATTGATTTTACTTGGGTTTCTCTGCCTTTTTCTTCTTTTTCTTTTTTTGAAGAGTAGTCTATCTAAACTGATTCCTTTCAGTCATCTCAATGAGCCTGTGGATTTGGTTAGACTTGGAGACAGTGGCAGGGCCAAGGCGGCTGGCTGAGCTGTGTGGATGCATGCAGATTTGAACTCAGGTCTGGAGGTCCAGCTTCAACACTCCATCCCAGGGCTGGGAAACCTTTTTCAGTTCAAGGGCAACATTCCACAAAGGCCAGTGGTGCATGTGGCCAAAGGCAGTAATGGGACAAACAATGGATGTGACTCTTAACTTTTGCAGTTGGCTGCAATCCAGTCACAAAAAAACCAGAGGTTTTCACACGCACAAACCCTCCATCGCCTACCCCTGCAAGGGAGAGGCATTACAGTGGTATCTTGGGTTACAGACGCTTCAAGTTACAGACTCCGCTAACCCAGAAATAGTACCTTGGGTTAAGAACTTTACTTCAGGATGAGAACAGAAATCACACAGCGGTGCAGCGGGAGGCCCATTAGCTAAAGTAGTACCTCAGGTTAAGAACAGTTTCAGGTTAAGAACGGACCTCCAGAATGAATTAAGTTCTTAACCTGAGATACTACTGTAATATCAAGGACACTTTCCAGGCAGGCCAATGCACACAAGGAGGGCCAGTAATGGAAGAGGCCTGGGGAGGGGTATTGCCTGGGGAGCGTCTTGAGGACCAGAAAGAGACCCTGCTTTTAGTCCTTCTTGTGGGCTTCCCATAAGCATCTGATCAGCCACTGGGAGAAAACGATGCTGGAATAGATGAGCCCCTGGCTAGTCTCATGTACTTTTCTAACCCTTAGAACAACCCTGTAAGGTAAATCACTGTTATTATAGGCCACCTAGCAAGTTTATGGCAGATGGAAGATTCAAATTGTGGGCTTTCTTCTTACAGAACCTGATACATTATTTGGTCCTTCCTAATGTCTCATTGCATGCATAGTGCCTGCCCCCTCCCTTAGAAAATCACCAATACAGCAGTAGCCACAACTGAGCATTACTGCTTTAGAATGGGCTCCTTTGGGGTGAAGAGCAGGAGAGAAATGGGAGAGATAAATATGTAGTTTAAGGACAGCATCAGTTACACACAGCACCAGACTTCTCACACACAAGGACAATGCCTGCTGCCTGTTAGTGGAAGAAACATAGCTCAGTGGGTAGAGCATCTTGTATGCAGAAGGTCCCAGGTTCAACCCCTGGCCCCTCCAGGAAGGGCTGGGACTGTCCCTTGCCCAAAACCCTGCAGAGATCCTGCTAGTCAGTGTGTAGACAATATCCAGCTAGGTGGACCAATGAGTCTGACTCCGTATAAGGCACCTTCCGATGTTTCTGTGCTCCCGTGCAGCCTTCTGATTGTAGCGTGCCGAGAAGCCAGCTGTGAATCAATCAGCCCCATTTCATCCACCCTGTGATACTTTTGATCTTTTGTAGGATGTTTGCACATTTAAGGGAACATCTTCTGCATTTGTCGTCGCTGCAGTTCATTGGGGTTTTTCCACCTGTTTTGAAACTTTCCTTGCCAGCCCATGTTTCCTATGTAGTACATTTGATCTGAGTGATGTTTCCTCTCCGGAACAGGTTGCTCCCTCCCTCCTCTTTGATGGTGAGATGCCCAGAAGAACAACACATCAAGTACAACGGTCAAACCTGATGCGTTGCATTGATGCTCCAGATTTAATGGGTATTCTTTCCTCCCTTCCCCCCCTCATGTCTTTTCTTCTTCTTCTTCTTCTTGGGTCTCCCTAATGCATTCTGAAGTATTTTCAGATCGACGAAGCCCCGTCCTTCTGTCTTTCAGAGTTAACTTCAACGGGAGCAATAAAAATCTGGGCTGCTTTTTAGAGCGTTAAATCCAGCAAGTTGAAATTTGTCGTGATGTCTATTCAGGAGGGCCAGGTGTGTGTCATAGAGCAGGAAAGTTACTCTGCAGGTAACTCAAATCTCTGTGAGCAAGCAGACTACACGAAGAAGCCATTTGTATCCCACCGAGTCCCCATGATGCAGAGTGCATGGATGAGATTTTACACAAGCCCGATGGAAGCAGACGGCGAGATGACTGCCTCTGAGTGGCAATGGGAATGACCTGAATCACTGGGCTTTTTATGCCTCAGAGACTCTTACCCTTCCTCCTCCTCCCCGGGTCACGGTTTGCTATGAAGGGGTGCTTTTGATTCAAGCAGGCAGCTGGAAGTCAGTTAGGTGGAAAAGCTCAGGAAGGAAGAGCCAGTGGCCTCTTGGGCCCACTGTGGAAGCAACGGGTCAAAGGTAATGTATCGGCAGAGGTCCTGAACGTTCGGTTATTGTGTACATTTCTGATGGCAGGCCCCAATGCTTTTAGACAGCAGTATTGTCAATGGTATTGATCAGTTGATCTGATAATCCAGCAAGGTTCCCTGATGTGTTAAATGTCCTCCTTCCACGTGGCTCTAAGTGTGGAAGGAAGAGTCTGCGGCTGCTGAAGCAAATCTCAGTGGAATGCCCAAAGTACCGATGCCTGCGATCAAACTGTGCCAGGCACGCCAATTCCGATTCATCATTTTGGCTGGCTGCTGGGTTAACCCTTTTTGTCTGCGGCTGCATGTTACCTTTTGCTTTTTCCACGCAACTTGATTTAGCACACTTTTATACTTCTCCCTTTGTTGGAGGGGTGCCTCAGAGGTCTTGGCCGCAAAGTTTCGACAAGGGAAATGTTTAATTGGTAAATGTGTGCCCTACCTTTCCATAGATGTCTGCAGAAAAATAAAATAAAATATGTATATAACGAAAGATAGGAAGCTCAGTGTGGGTGGGTACAGGGCTTTTTTTCAGCTGGAACTCAGTTCTGGCACCTCTCAGGTGGGCAGCATTGCCATTGTAAGAGAACCAGAGAGGCATTCATTGTGAATTTCAGAACTTCTTTTTCTAGAAAAATAGCACTGGATGAGTGTATAATAAAGTAATGTTAAGCTGACCTCTAAATGTGCATTAAACTGGTCATTGGGCACATTCCCTGGGCCTCATACAGAATCTGCACATATTTTTTCCATAAAGAAGGATTGTGCACATTTTCCGATCATTGTACATAATCCCCAACAAACCTTGAGAAATGTGCATATCTTACTTACATTTTGTACATTTTCTGGGCAATGTGCACATTCTCTGGTCAGTATGCATAGTCTCCAAGAAACATTGCCCCACCCAACACTGGCAACCAACCTCTGGAGCATTGCCCACCAGTAAATGTGGCCCTGGTTCCCCACTCCTGAGTAGATAACTGGGGTCCCTTTGAAAATGTTGTGGAAAATCTACCACTGCCCACAAAAGCAATTTCCTCTTTTGTGAAGGAGAAGAATCTGTGAAATCTGTAGGCTGGAATCAGCATAGCACAAATTAATATATCCCAGCACCTTCATTATGTTATTTTCATTGCATGCATCATTACCCTGGCCTCTCTCTCTCTCTCTATATATATATATATAGGACCCATCCTAATCTCTTGACTGTGTTTTGTTTTAACATAGTTTTTTAATATTGTATTATAAAATCGCCATAATCCATCTTGGGACCTTACATGGAGGGCAGGTAAGAAATCATCATCAACAACAACATCAGAAGTTTGCTGGTGACCTGTCCTCCCATTCTGGAAAAGGTTGCCCATACACTGGGGCACTGAGGGTTAACAGGGATACTGTGTTTCCTGGAAAGTGCAGGTACTTCCAGGATTTCTTGTTTGCTGTAGCATGGACTGCATCACAGAATCCTGACACATTCCTACACTCTTTGGGATGGTACCACTGCTCATCTATTGACAAGGCCAGAGAGATTATACAGGATGCATCCAGCATGGTGGTGTAATATTTCAAAGGACACTTCAGCACTTATCATGGCACATTGGTGCACCCCAATGTAAAGTTTGGGAATCACCAGTTCAGGAAAACTAAACCTGGTAAATATTTGACAGCGACTTCTTGGTGGTGTCACCCAGGCTATGGAATATTCCATGCCTTTGGAAACCCAGTTGTATGCTTTTAGGCATCAGCTTTTTTAAAAAATGAATTATTGTTCAGCTGTGCTTTTCAGTACGTGCCTGATAACCCAGCAGTGGTTTGTAGATCAACTTGTATGTTTTATTGTATATTTTTTTAAAAAAGTTGCTTGGTTGGTGTTACTTTATAAAGGTTGTTAGCAAATGTAAGGTTTCCGTTTTTGTCTGTGAGGGAAATTCGGGGGCATCAATAATTTTAATAAATAAATATCTGCCAAGAATTGGTGGCACTTGGTGGGTTAACGGCCTTTTCTTTCCCTCCGGAAATGCACAATTAAGAGCCAGATTAGCGGAGATGAAAAATGCATTGTGGAACTGCCACAGTATTATGAGAAGCAAAATGATTTCTCCGAGAGGTATAGCTTGGCTGCCATAATCCTAACGATAAACTCTGTTACACTAATAATAGGAAGGGGGGAAACTAATTGCGGTGAAGACAGGACAAATCTTTTTTAATCCCCGTTGTCATCTTGACTAAATCCAAACCTATTTGTATTAACCTTTGCTGACAAGAGTCACATGACGGACATAATTTCTTGTAATTTACCAGCCGTACAGCTAACCTTTCTTCATCAAATATTCATAAAGGCGTGATTCCCAATGATTTTCTGTCTCTTTAAATATTTACAGCTTGTTGTCTGCTTCCTTTTTTTGCTGTAATTTGAACACAATTGAAGTCAGATGAAATTATAGTTACATTTCTTTTCTGGCTGAGATACCTAAAGGCAAAGAGAGAGAGGGGGGGCGGGGGGGCGGTGGAGAGGAAGAAACTGCTTGCATGTTACAGGCTGATGGCTACCCTGCCGAGAACTGGGCTCATTTCAGTCAAGCGCATGGCCCTTGTCTGTCTTTAGGATGCTGATGGACTACGAGGCTGCTGTGGTGTTGCTGGCTGACGGATCTGGCACAATTTCTTCTGACTGAGATTAGCTAAGTCGCCAGCGAGAGTCGTGATAGGGCCGGAGCCCAGTGGCAGAGCAGCTGCTTTGAGATTAGAAGGTCCCATCTTTGCCTCTGGCAAAAGAGAATCCACCACTGCCCCAGGCACCCTCTTCCACTATAGAGCAACCTATGCTGTTAGGAAGTTTGGAAGGGACGGTCCATAGCTCAGCCACAGGAGGGGAGAGTGCTCTTGTGCTCTTGCCAGTTTGTGTTCAGGCGTCTGGTTGGCCACTATGAATGTTGGACCAGATAGGTGTTTAGTCTGATCCAACAGGCTCTTCTTACCTTCTTATGTAATGCAACCCTGGAGAACATCTGGCAGTCATTGTAGGCAATTTTGATCTAGAGAGCTGTGTGGTGTAGTGATTAAGAGCAGTGAACTCGTAATCTGGGGAACTGGGTTTGCGTCTCCGCTCCTCCACATGCAGCTGCTGGGTGACCTTGGGCTAGTCAAACTTCTCTGAAGTCTCTCAGCCCCACTCACCTCGCAGAGTGTTTGTTGTGGGGGAGGAAGGGAAAGGAGAATGTTAGCCGCTTTGAGACTCCTTTGGGTAGTGATAAAGCGGGATATCAAATCCAAACTCCTCCTCTTCTTCTAGATGAACTAACAGTCGTGACTCAGAAAACCTCAGCTTCTAGTGTTCCTAATGTTTATTTGAAAAAATCTACAACCTTCACACCCTGGCCTAGGGGAGCTCCAAGGGCCAAGCTGAGAGGTCTGGAAGGCCACATTCAGCCCCAGGGACTGAGGTCTCCCATCCTTGGTTGAGAGGAAAACTCCCAGGTTGCTGTGCCACTGACTAAAGTGAAGGAATGAGCTCCCAGCAGCCTTAATGAATTTCAGTTTTCAAGATTCTTTGTGGGAAGCCATTGCTGTATAAAGTGGCATGATAATGCCTTAGGTATATAATGCAGATGGGGCCCAAGTCATGCTTAGGGTAGACCCAGTGAAATCAATAGGACGTTAGTCGACCTTGTTAATGTAGAGAGCCAATGTGGTGTAGTGGTCAAGCAGTGTTTTTCAAACTTGGTCCCCAGCTGTTGTTGGACTACAACTTTCATCATGCCTGACACGGATCCTGCTAGCTAGGGACCTGGGAGACAAGGGTTCAAATCCCCAACCAGCTTGCCGGGTGACTCTGGGCAAGTCAGTGTCTCTCAGCCAAAGTTACGTTGCAGAGTGGTTCGGAGGGCAAAACCAGGTACGCCACCTCAAGCTGCTTGGAGGAAAGGCGGGATATCAATGCAATAATAATGTTTGGAAATTGTTCATATAAACATAACTTAAGGCCGAATCCCTTGAACTTTGTAAGAAGCATGGGCAGGTGGGATATGCAAACATTTGGCAATTTGCTTCAGCCAAAAAGTTAACAGGAAGATTGAAGGCTATAAAAACAGCAAAAAATACTTGGATACTGTCTGGTTTTGATTTTGTTATATGCACTAACAGATCTAGCCATACTATAATCCCTCCATCAACTCTTAGAGACCTGTGAGGAGACTCATTAAGTTAAGCTGCTGGACTTCATAGTAAACGATATTACAACATATGTACAGTGATTCTGTTTTATGCTGATGCTTGTTATTTGCATGTTTAGAAAGTATATAAATAAAAATATTCATTAAAAAAACCTTTAAGCCCTGGGAAGGTGGGCCATTATTACGAATACTTGTATTGTATTGGCAGCACCAGGGATGGAGGGGTGTGGCAAGAGAACAGTATCATCTTTAAAGCTGGCAAGTCAATTCATGGACAAGGCATCACTTGAACCAGCCGTTTTCCTGGTTCACGGCCTGGTCTCTTTGCCATTGTGCCGCGCTAGCTCTGTGTTAGCACTGAATATGTCATCTGAATTCCCAGCCAAGCTGTTTTCTTGATGAAAAAAGAAGTTGTGGGGGTGGTGGGAGCGAGCGAGCGAGCAAGGGATGGAGGGAGGGAGGGAGAGAGAGAGGAAGGAAGGTGCAAGTTTCAGCTTAGCAGTCTGCCGATAAACTTGACTTCCCATCAAGTCCAGTCACAAGGGCACGGGGGTTATTTCAGCTAATCAAGTTGCTTGCGAGAGCTGTTACGGGGTAACCAGTGTGGCCCAGTGGTTTCCCAGGTGACCTTGGGGCCGTAATGCACTGCTCAAGACTGCTTTTCCCGTTAATAGCGTTTTGAACAGGCAGATGATGTCCTTTGATTTAGTATGACCTTCTCAGTTTACACAATTCCAAGACGCCTTAAAGAGGCAACTGAGAACACGGCACGGCCAGGGCTTTCTTTCACCTACAGAGCTTCTCTCTCTCATTCTCTCTCTTTGTGCAAGTCTTACCTTGAGAAATGTGACTGAGCGGGGGGGGGGGCATCTTAATATTTGTATATTGCAGTTCATTTCAGATCATTGGCACTGTCTACCTATTTGGGGGCACGTTGTTACTGATAGGATTAAAGCAAGCCATCCACATTGCTGAAGACTTCTCTTGTTTATTTATTGAACAGAAATTGTATGCCATCGAGTTGTAGAAACCTCAAAGCGCCTTACATAAAAATATAAAATATACATTGAAATAAGTTTAAAACAAGTTGACAAAAAATCACTATATAGGTAAAACCAGTAGTTAAAACATAGATTTTGTGCGCACACACATAGGCACACACACACACACACACACAAATGCTGGTAAACTACATATCTGGGTAGAGTTGCTTTAACAAACAAAAAATTAGCAGGCGCTGAAAACAGTAGAGTGAAGGCACCTGCCTGTTGTCAATGGGCAAGGAGTTCCAAAATGTAGGTGCTGCCACACTAAAACGTAGAGTTTTTACCAATATGGAATAGGCTTTCTGTAACGTTTGTGGAAGCGCTAGTTCCACAGATCAGATTACAGGGAAGAATGATTAGTTTTTATTATGCTTTCTACATTATGTTTATTACATAGCATCCCATCCTGGAATTTAATTTAATGAAGAGTGGGCTGGAAGTGCCTCAAATAAAGAAATGGAAGTTATGCAAATTTAATCAATTGATTGATTAATTGACCCTGAAGAATCAACTAAGATTTCTTTAATTGGGTGGCAGCCCTATTTGTAGCTGCTGCTGCTGCTGCTACTCCTGCCATTCAAACAAAAGCAACCATGGCTTTGCCTTGCTGATATTTGTTTCTGTCTCTGGAAAATGTAACCTGTGCATCCACACCAGACCCTCAGGTACGCGAGTGCACAGCAGTTGATTAAAGCACAGATGGGAAGGAAATATTGATCCTCCTCCTGATCCATCCAAGCCTCTTAGCACATAGTGAAGGCCTTTACTAATTAGAAAAACACCTCCGTTCATGCGATTAGCTTTAAACCTCTGCTAAGGCAGCGGCAGCGTCCAGAGGAAGTTAAGTAGAATCCTTTTGTGTTTTGCTGAATAGGCTGGTTGTACTGGGGCTCGTGGTAGATAATGTTAAGTAGGATTTCTGAATTATTGCATGTAAAGTCGCAAAAGCAGCTTTGTGCCAGAAGGAGGTATCTGCCAAGCTACACTTGGCGTGATGGAGATATGTTTTGTATAGATAAGCCACCCAATATAAGTTGAGTGACTCTGAGTGCATTGCGGTGGAGCTCCGATACCTGTGACGGCTTTCCTTCATGCTTATCTGGGCCTGAGGTTTCCCATCACTGTCTGAAACCCTTTAGCTAGGTATGCCTAAAGCACTGCCTTTCTCTGCCCCACAGTTTGTCCCAACCCATGGAGGAGGATGAGACGGTCTATGGCTTCTAGCCATGGTGGATGTGCTCTGCCTCTACTTTTGGAGGCAGAAAGCCTCTGAATACCTGTTGCTGGCAAACACCTGTGGGAAAAGTGCTGTTGCATTCAGGTCCTGTTTGCAGGCTTCCCATAAGCATCTGGTTGGCCACTGTGAGAACAGGATGCTGGACTAGATGGGGCCTTGGTCTGAGCCAGTATGGCACAAATGACACTTGTTATGGAGATGCTTTAATGGAAGCAGAAGGCACTTGCAGTTGTCTTCTTTCTGGTGTTCTTCCATAGCTCTGCAACTTAGTGTCAAACCTGTAGTAAGACACTGGGGTCTAAATAGCCATGACTATTTAGCTCAATGAACGGCACACTCCTGCTTATAGCCCTAGTGTGTCAAATCTCTCGTGCATGTTAAGAGAAATCAGAGTCAGAATGAGAATCTCTCATACAGATTCTCTGAGGCTGCTCCAGAACTCTGAACCTCTTTCAGAAACACTAGAAGGTATTTATAAATTGGTGGTTGAATTAAGCCAGTAGACTTGAAGATAATTTTCCCTAGATTTTATTTACTGCATTTATGAATTTCTTTTGGCCAACATTTAATATGGACACGTAGCAATGTGTGACATCAAGTGTTGGAATCTTGCTCCAGCATCATCATGAATTGTGTGATGCCCACACGGGTTATATCTGTATATGTGTGGGCTGCAAACAAGAAGATATGGATGGTATGAACAGGTCGTACATGCGTATGGATGCACACTCGTCTGAGAACATACTCAATCAGTCCATTGTTCCATCTAGCTCAGTGATGCTAAATAAGCTCAGATTTCTGGGGTTTCAGACAAGGGGACTCTCCCATCCTTTCCTGGAGATGGCAGGGATTGAATCTGAGACTTCCTGCATGCAAAGCAGATGGTCTCCCATTGAGCTATGGCCCTTCTCATAAATAAATATTTTATATGTAGTGTATGGATATTTGGAAGCCCAAGACTCACTCCCAAGCACTGTCACATATAGAACATGTTGAAATATATTGTGACTGATTACATTATCCAATTTAACTGGCTGTTCTCTGGATGTATTAACAGAACATTTGCTCTGGAAGGGGATGAAACCGAAAGTATAAGCACTCATTCACAGTTCATTCATAAGTACTAACAAAGGATCAGCCTAAGTCACTTTGTTTATGCCTGGGGTTCTACCTACTTTATTCTCATTAGGTTATGCCCTGTGCCAATGATTCCATCCAGCAAGGAATTTCAGAACCAGGCACGCCATCAATTGAAAAGTAATTTTGTCATTTCAATCCAGGCAAGGGCAATTTTAAGAACAACACCCAAGTTTACTCTGAAGGTCATTTCAATCTTCCATAGATCTCGGGATATTACATTACCTCTTCGCTCTCTCTCCCACCCCCTCTCCTCGAATCCTCAGCATAAGACATAAATTGAAGGTTTGAAGTGTCTGTAGACAGACATCAGACGAGCTCTGGTGTAAAGGAAGACTTCGCCATTATTTGTTCTTTACCATCCTAAAGTGAAATAGAACAAAGCTTCAAAGGCCTTTGTAGTGGAATGGCTCAGAGCCAGTGCTGTATATAGGAATCCATAAAACAAGTGGTTAGATTTTCCCCTGAAGAGTCTAGAGTGGCACTCTATGGAGGCAGTGCCTGGAATTCCAACCAAATGGATCTTCATCCTGTAATGTGTGGGTATGTGGGCTTATTGAACTAAATATGGCAATTGCCCCACCATAGTGACTTGTGGTGAATGACTCAGTTGTCATACACTGCTCATATGCTGCTAGGCCAGATTCAAGGTTCTTATGTTAATTTACAAAGCCATTAGCAATTTTGGTCCAGGATACCTCAAGGACCCCTTAATACTTTATATCCCTGCCTAATCACTGAGGTCTTCGAGGAATCACTCTTAGTGTTCCCTCATGTCTCAGATGTGTGGCTTGTATCCACTCAAAAGCCCAGTTTTGTAGGCCCAGTTTTATGGAGCTCCCTTCCAGTTGTCCCTTCACTACTGAATCTCTGGTACCTACTGACTGCTTTTTTATTCCAGCATTTTAATTGAATTCTGATTTTATAGTTTTAACTCATTTTTAGTCTGATTGAATGATGCCTCTTGTATGCCTCTCAGTGGCTATTCTAATTCAGCAGTATATAGATTGTCTGAATAATAATTCATTAGCCATTGCACACTTAGGCTTTTATGCGAAACAGGGTCTTCTCCCAGGACCAAATGTGTTGGTTTTCTGAAACCAAATTAATGTGATTTAACATATTTTGTGGAGCATATGCTTTGAATCCAGAAGCTCCCATGTTCAATCCCCAGCATCTCTAGGGAGGGTTGGGAGAGATCCCTTGCTGAGAGCCAGTGTGGTGTAGTGGTTAAGAGCGGTAATCTCGTAATCTGGGGAACCGGGTTCGCGTCTCCGCTCCTCCGCATGCAGCTGCTGGGTGACCTCGGGCCAGTCACACTTCTCTGAAGTCTCTCAGCCCCACTCACCTCACAGAG
This sequence comes from Podarcis cretensis, assembly GCF_951804945.1. Taxonomy (NCBI): domain Eukaryota; kingdom Metazoa; phylum Chordata; class Lepidosauria; order Squamata; family Lacertidae; genus Podarcis; species Podarcis cretensis. The sequence goes on from NC_137177.1 coordinate 55,312,440, forward strand.
TGTTTGTTGTGGGGGAGGAAGGGAAAGGAGAATGTTAGCCGCTTTGAGACTCCTTAAGGGGAGTGAAAGGCGGGATATCAAATCCAAACTCTTCTTCTTCTTCTTCTGAAACCCTGGAGTGTCACTGCCAGTCAGTGTAGACAGTACTGAACTAGGTAGAGCAATGGTGTGACTCAGTAAAAGGCAGCTTCCTATATTCCTATGCAGAGCTTGCATTCTTCCACTGAGACATCCCCCCCACCCCATGACTAGTGGACAGTATTTACAATGTATGCATCTGCTTTCCATTTCTTCATTTTATGACCAAGCAGCAAGCATCTCAGATCTCAGCTATGATCATGGGTAATCAGGGACATTAATTTACAGCATTTGTTGTATAGTAAACTCTGTATTGGGGGGATTTTAAATTCCCTAGACCTCCTGCTTTCCAGCATTTCACTAGTGCTATGTGAATTTCATTTTATTTTCAAGGCAAACCAATATAAATTGCTTTCTCGTAGAAAAGAAGAAGAGGAGAAGATTAGCTCCTTAAGTCTTCTGCTTCTTTCTGCTCGCTGGCCTTGGAAAATTCCCCACATGCTTTTAAAAATGTCCAAATGCTTTGACCATAACACAAGAATGGCAAGACACCAGTCCTCAAGCCACGGATGGGCTACAGTGTGTCATGAAAATCAGCAGGATGGAAATCCACATTTCCTCCCAGTTAGCCAATCTGCAACATTAAAGAAGCAAGAGATGACATATGGAGGAAAGGAAAAATGACAAAGCCCTTGTTGGATCAAACCAAAAGTCCATCTAGTCCAACATCCTGTTTCCCAGAGTGGACAACCAGATGCTAAAATGAAGTTAGCACATGCTTAGACTTCCTTTTGGGATGAGGACTGCAGGCTCGGCAAAACTTTATGAGCATTCGTGAAAGATTGTCCAGAAACCCCATTCTCTCTGATTTGAGCTCTTAGTGCAACTGATCTACCTTCTACACATTTTTCAGGTCTTACAAAATATACTCAAAATTGGAGTCACCCTGACCAACTATATCATACCCAATCCTCTTAGCATGACTATTGTGCAAACAATGAGCGTGCAAGAGATAGTGGTGGCAAGCCCCTTTCTAATCTCCATGCATTCTCTCAACAGTGTAACTGTTTGATATCTACCAGTGTACAAACAGTACACATAGTTGGAGACCTTGCTATTTGCAGGCCCCCCAGCTGTACATACAGGACCTATTCTCATCCAATTTGTTTGTGGATTGTACAGATTGTAGGATTGTACAGATGATCAAATGAATCATCTGGCGAAGTCTTCAAGAAGTTCTCAATGCTCGTAAAGCAGAGGATCACGAGTGGAACACATGCTTAGTATGTAGAAGATCCCAAGTTCAGTCTGGCACCTGAAGTTAAATGATCAAATAGGTGATAGGGAAAACTCATCTCTATTTGAGACCCTAGAGCAGGGGTCAGCAACCTTTTTCAGCCATGGGCCGGTCCACTGTCCCTCAGACCATGTGGTGGGCCAGACTATATTTTGAAAAATATGAATGAATTCCTGTGCCCCACAAATAACCCAGAGATGCATTTTAAATAAAAGCACACATTCTACTCATGTAAAAACACACTGATTCCCGGACTGTCCACAGGCCGGATTGAGAAGGCGATTGGGCTGCATCCGGCCCCCAGGCCTTAGGCTGCCTACCCCTGCCCTAGAGAATCATTGCCTGGCAGAGCTGACAATACTGAGCTAATATGGATTAAGGGTCTGACTTAGTCTAAGGCAAGGCATGAGGAATCTGTGGCCCTCCAGAAGTTATTGGATTATAGCTTCCATCATCCCTGACCATTGACTGTGCTGGCTAGGACTGATGGAAGCTGGAGTCCAACAACATCTGGAGGGCCACGGGGTTCCCCATCCCCGGCCTAAAGCAACATCATACCTTCATCTCCAGATTCCAAGAACCATCTCCTCTGCTGTGTTTTTCTTTCCACTTCTCTTCCTTCTCCTTTGTTTTCCATTATAGCCTGTGAATCAAAGGAAGGTCTCTGGACCAATGTAAATACAGCTCTAGTAAAATAACTTGGGCAAGTTCATAGCTCCCTTGCTGCTCTTGCGTCACTGCTTTTGGCTGCTGGTGCAAAAAATAGAAATCCTAACATTGTCCAGGCTATCTTCATGACCTAGAGGAAGAGAAATGTTGGTGATGATTGAAAAAACAAACAAAGCATGGGTCCTGAATGTTAGGCTCTCTCAGCCTTAACCTTATCTGTATTTCTGGAAGTAATGTCCAGGCTGATAATACAAAGAGATTGGAAACACATTTTGAAAGTGCATAAAGCCAATAATTAGGGCAATGGAAACTACTCGTGCCTTGTGTATAGCATGCCTTTTGTTTCCCTGTGCAATCTTAGGAGACATCAGCACCAAGGTTCGTAGGGTTAGGAGACAACAAGTCCAGCTATTTGTGTCTGCTAGAACAACTATTTCTTCTTGTGCAATGGAAGCTCCTCTCCCTCTCCTATCCCAACACGCATGCACACGGACGCATACACAAACACACATGCTCCTCAGATCTGCACTGGAGACTTGAAGGACCCCATGCTCCAGAACAGGTTTAGGAGGCATGTGAGGAGAAGAGAGGGAGGGGAAGGTCCATTGCAGATCCACAAGGTCATGCACTAGCAGAAGCACTTAGATGCATACAACCCTGTTCCATTTTTCCATTTACCCCCATGTCTTCAAATTTGAATTTGGACATGCCATGCTTAATCACAATATGACAATGTCTTTACTAGGTCCTGCCAAAATGTTACAAAGTGGCAAGAAAGCTGTTCATCACAGGAACAGTTATGCAGATTTGAGTGGATTTCAGGATGCGAGGATGTGCCTTGTCTCTTGGGATAAAGCAAAAATAATGACAGTTCCCCCATTTTTGATAATGTTACATCTGGCACCTAACTCATCTGTCTCCAGCCCTAACCAAAAGACACAGGTCTCTTGCAAGGCAGAAGTGAAGAAAAACATGGTTGTCTTTATATTATCAGGGCTAATTGAGATTAATTTTATCCTGGTGTACTAGGTACAAAGTCAATAGAAGACAACTCAGTATAAATCCTTAATGCTGTATTCTCTCCTGATTCTTGGAGTTCCAGTTGGAGGATGGGGGGAGGGGTAGGCATTGGTGCTAAAATTCAAAGCTCACAAAATGCCAACCAATTTTAAGGTTAATACAGCAGTAGTCAGGGTTGCCATAAGCACCTGGCGTCTTTGGGCTGTTGACAGGACCCTAGTGCCCCCAGTTGATGCTGATACTGAGCTAGCCTTTAACTGTTGCTTTCTTCAGCCTACCACTCTGAGCACTGCCAGGCAGTAGGAACAAGCCACCCTTTTAGTTTTCCATAGTGTCCTTGACTTCCCACCCATCATGGTGGGAAATGAGTTTTTTAAAATAAAATAAAAATCAGAATTAAACCTGTTTCTCAATAAGTGCTTATTTTTTTGAAGGGAGGGATGTAATAGATCTAGATTGCAGGTGGACTACTGTACATAGTAGTACCCAGTCTCCATTGATTCTAGAATAAAAGGATGTGTGTATACAACTAATGTCTATAAACCCAGTTTTTAATTGTAGGTGTGCCTCACTTCTCTTTGCCTCTTATGACATCTACATGTTTGTTTGTTTGTTTGTTTGTTTGTTTGTTTGTTTGTTTGTATGGGTTATCTCAAACTTAATTACAATCATCTCTTAAGTGGTGCACAATAAAAATAAAAATCAGTTAAAACGACAAAACCAGAATTCAGTTAAAATGCTGAATGAACCTTATACTATATAAAAACATCAACATATCACATTGAATAGAACTGATCTGTAGAAAGGACTTTGTGACTTGGAAACAGAGACAATGTATGTACTTTTGCAACCCAATAAAATCTTCCATAAAAACAATTAAAAGGGGGGGGGATGCTGAACAAAGTGCTCTATTGACCTGAGGTGATGCTTGCAGGCCTATCAGGGCATCTAGTTGGCCACTGTGAGAACAGAATAATAGTAGTAGTAGTAGTAGTAGTAGTAGTAGTAGAATGCTACACTAGGTGGGCCTTTGGCCTGATCCAGGAGGGTTCTCTGTGTGTTCTTACATTCTCCTTATGCATTTGAGGTTGGGATCACGTGCTGAGATATGTTTTATTGCATCATGCAACATGGGTGACTTACATGTGGCCCTCCAGATGTTGTTGGACTCCAACTCCCATCAGCTCTAGCCAGCATGGACAATGGACAGGAATGATGAGAGTTGTAGTCAGACAGAAACCTGGAGAGCCCCAAGTTGGTCATCTGCGATACAAGAGTCATACGGCTTAAGAGTGGAGAAGGATTTGCTGCATAGCCCTCTGGTCAGATGCAAGAACCTTCTTGTGGGAATCCAGAACTGTGTAGCCAAAAATATATGCGTAATTTATTAAACCTTCAAAGTGGTGATACAAGAGTCTGTATATCTATGTGGAGGTGTGCACATGCATATGTATCATGATCCCCTCATGCATTCCAAATGTATTCTTTCAACTTGCATGATTGTAAAATTCTGTGAACAGAAACTGCCCGGAGGCCTGCGTAGGGTCTGCAGTGTAAAGTTTGCAGTTTATATTGAACAGAAGACTTCATGTATCTGCAAATGCTGTGGTATTTAGCAATGTTGGTCAATTGGAATTCTACTACCCTCTCACCCAAGACCCCCAATAAACCAAGGTCTATCATTTGATTCCTTGCTTTGTGGATCACCCAGAAAAAGAAACAGGCAGATGTGAAATTCAAGCAAGACCATGCTGGCATTCTTACATGGGAGGGATAGACATTCTGCTGCCTGAGGTGATCCCCATCCCTGTTCCATGTACAGATTCTGACCAGACTAGCAGTTGGATCTGATTTCAATGGGACAACATCCTGCACCATACCTGAGGGCAGCAGGAAAGCACAGGGGCCCTGAATAGGCCAACTTAAGTGACTCAGGGGAAATAGCTGGGGGCTGGCATTTGCTGCTTGAGGCAGGTGCCATACTCTCTCTAATGGTGGGGCTGGCCCTGATGAGAGATATATAATATAATAATAATTTATTACTTATACCCCACCCATCTGGCCGGGCCTCCCCAGCCACACTGGGTGGCTTCCAACCGGGTATTAAAAACACAATAAAATATCAAACACGAAAAACTTCGCTAAACGGGGCTGCCTTCAGATGTCTTCTAAAAGTCAGGAAATTGTTTATTTCCTTGACATCTGGTGGGAGGGTGTTCCACAGGGTGGGCACCATTGCCAAGTTATAAAGGAATATCCACACTCATCATCCAATGAGAGCCACAGGCCTGCATGCAGTTCAAAAACCCATCTAAGCTAGGCCTCATCGGCGCGATACATTATTTAAAGCAGTATCATACCACTTTAGATAGTCATGGCTTCCCTCAATGAATCCTGGGAAGTGTAATTTGTCAAAGGTGCTTTAGACCAGGCATGGCCAAACTTGGCCCTCCAGCTGTTTTGGGACTACAATTCCCATCATCCCTGCCCACTGGTCCTGTTAGCTAGGGATGGTGGGAGTTGTAGTCCCAAAACAGCTGGAGGGCCAAGTCTGGCCATGCCTGCTTTAGATCATGTTCTATAGATGGGAAGCTAGGATACAGATACTTTAAATAAGAACATATCCACATACATTTTTCACCTTGAATTCATTTTCAATTTTAATGGCTTTAAACCTCATTCAGGGAGAGTTCACAGTCCCAAACAATAGATACTGAAGTTATACACTCACCTGAGACAGTTCAGGGGCTCCATTTTAAGTTTGTAGCAGTCTCTGAACACTGCTAGAGGTGAAAGTGGGGGGGACTGAGTGGAATCAAGCTTATAAGCTTTGTAGTGTGTGTCTTGGTGTGCTTAGAAGAGCTTCCTGGGACAAATTGGAATGTGGTTTTGTTTGATATCATTGCCACATATTAACATTCATATTATAGAGAAGAAAAAGCATAAATTTAAATCAATGGCAGCACAGCAGTCCATTTCCCCCTTAAGGCAGAGTCACCGTTGCAACTGATGTGTTTTGTTTTCATTGTTGCTCTGGAAGAACACTGCATCCATTCTAGTGAGTCGTGAGGAAAGTTATTTTATCCTCCTTTGAAATCGTATCTCTTTTGTCGGGCGCATTTCTGAAGTTGTTCTACAGCTTTTGTGCAATGGAGCTGTGGAATTCAACACGACCATACCCTGCAGCTTATAACTGGGCCACCTCAGACATGATACATATAATCACCCAAGCCATTTGACCTCTATATTGTTACACGCAGTCAGGTAGGAGCAAAGTGAGTTTCAGGTGACCCTATCATGTGACCAAGATCAGAGGTTACGAAGTCCTAACTGTTTAGTTGTCAAGGTAGCTCATTCATCACCACTGTTATGTAACTGACATACTGACAAATAGTCCTGGGGTATAAAATTGTTCTCTGCTACTTGAGGACCCTAAACCTTAATTGGCTGCCATAAATTTCCACATGTTAACAGTTAGTTTGAGCAGACAACTGGCTAGAGGAAAGAGGAAAGATGAAAATTAGGCATATCATTATTTGTCATATGCTTAATGCCACAATGGACAACACCTACCCCTTTCTTTCTTCCAACATATGCTATCATGCTAACTATTTTTGTTGTTCAGACCCTTTGTACACCTTAAAAATATATAACCCAAGTTTAATGTGGCTGACAAGAATAAAAGACTTGCAAACATCTCTGTTACACCAAAGGGTCAACCCCCTAATTTTTAAGGCAAATCTTCAGTTGCTTTGAATCTTTCCTATCCCTGCTTTTGATTTGTGATGATGTCCCTTGTAAGAATCTAAGAGATATCTGAAATAGTACCCTGTCCGTTCTCTCTCTGAGAGGGGTGCAAACTATGCAAGGCCAGATTATTAGATACAATTGCCCTGCCTAGGGATGTCATAGAATTCTGAAGAAAACAGAAACGGAAGCAGAAATTGCCGGTGTTTGCTTTCTTGTCCAATGTCTGGAATGGAAATCAATCCAGCAAATACAATCGGTATTTGCTGCTGCTGTTGTATTCAGACATTTGATGCATTCAATCATCAAATTATATATAATTGATTATCCCCCCCCCCCATTTGCAACAACTTTAACAGTGCTTTTTTCTATAAAAAATGTTTAGGGGTACTCTCATTTTGACTCAAGAAAACCACCATTTTATAGTTCAAATCGGGGAAAATAAATACAGTAAATGGACAAAAGTATAAAAATTCACAAAATGTTTAGGGGTATGCGTACCCCCAGAAAAAAGCACTGCTTGGAATTTGTTAAGGGTGCTGAAAGTTGTTATGAACTCACAGAGATACAGTTTAACAATCAATCCCTCTTCCCAAGGAACTCTAGAAATTGTAGCTGAGAATTAGGAATACAGTGGTACCTCGGGTTACATACGCTTCAGGTTACATACACTTCAGGTTACACACTCCGCTAACCCAGAAATAGTGCTTCAGGTTAAGAACTTTGCTTCAGGATAAGAACAGAAATCGGGCTCCAGCGGTGCGGCAGCAGCAGGAGGCCCCATTAGCTAAAGTGGTCTTCAGGTTAAGAACAGTTTCAGGTTAAGAACGGACCTCCGGAACGAATTAAGTACTTAACCTGAGGTACCACTGTATGGGTCTCCCCCTCCCAGCACCCTTAAGTAACTACAATTCCAAGGATGCTTCTGGAGAAGCCATGACCATTAAAGCAGTATGATACAGCTTTGAACATACAGTGCAAGTGTAGCCTAGTTAGAAACCTCTGTTAATTCAGATGGTCTACATGGTGGGCCAAAGTGAGACAATAGCCAAAAAGCAGAGGTCTAAAAGCTTACATAAACTATTTGTTAACAGGAAGACAAAAAGATGAAGAAAAAAACCACCCTACTGCTTCTCCCCCTTACGAGCTGCAAATCTTAGCTAGGGAGAAGGGGGGTAGGGAAGAAGGGAGAATAATGTTTTAAAATAAATGGTTAGCACATTAGTATAAAACCTATTGATTAAAAACACCAAGCATAATGTTAGTCTTTTAGTCTCTTGAGTGATGCAATCCCGAAATAAATTTATCCCTTTGACTCTTACATTAACCTTTTATTGACTGCTTGCATACCCATAATTAACACACACTTTAGCTAAAGTGGTTAATTTTAGCATTGTGACCAGTGTCTCCTAATGTAGTTGACACCCTAATTATCTAAATGTAAGTAAAGCCACAGGGGAAGGAACCAGCTGTCTCCTCCAGATTCTAGGAGAAGTCACCATTTTAGACCTGTTCCACCCACGCACCAAAATGGTAGGATCCTGGAGTGATAAGAGTGGACTGAACCAGTTTGGACTGGAGGGGAGAGGAATCCATTTCTCCCACTGTGTATATCCCTCTGGAAGAAGGAAAAACTGAGCATATTAGTGAGGAAGGTTCTAGCTGAGCCAACTACTTGTGGAGCAAGATTTTTAATTGGGTTTTGATACAGGAAACCATTTTTAAAAATTGGTTCTTCCCCCAACCCGGACCCGCCAGTCAGTGTAGACAATACTGAGCTAAATGAACTAATGGTCTGGCTCAGTATCTGGCAACTTTCTATGTTCCTCCCCCTGATTTAGCTGCTACAGAGCAGGAGCAGTGGTTGAGCCCTTGGCAATGACAACCCTAGGATTTGAGATAGACCAACATTGGGAAATGGCTATTGCCCTGTGGACTTCCTAGCTGTGAAAGCCTCCCAGAGTGTCTGGGGCAACCCAGTCAGATCAGTGGGGTACATTATTATTATTGTTATTGTTATTGTTATTATTATTGATTCTTTTAATGTTTGGGTGCAGTCTCATTCAATGTGACCTCTAACTGTTGGGTAGGTCAGTATATTATCCATATTTTGCAGATGTGGGAAGTTAAGGCTCAGAAATAGTGCCTTTGCCCTAAGACGATCTGGTGAATTAGGTACTTCTAAGTGAATGGCCTCTACATTCCAGAAGATTGGTGTAGTAATGTGTAGAAAAGCAACTGAAAGTCTTCATCAAGAGCTAGGGCATGTAACCTCTGGCCTTCCAGGTGTTGTTGGACTATAACTCCCACCCATCCCAGCCAGCATGGTCAATGGTTAGGGATGATGGGAGTTGTTGACCAGCAACTTCTGAAAGGACAGAGGTTCCCCACCCTTGACCGACAGCACCCAGCAAATGGCACATTCATATTTTTCTAACCAAGAGAGAAGACAAAGCAAGTTCCTTGTCTGAGGTTATACAGTGGTACCTCTGGTTGCGAACAGGATCCATTCCGGAGGCCTGTTCACAACATGAAAAGAGCACAACCCGCAGCGGCGCATCTGTCACATGCACAGGTTGCGATTCTGCACATGCGCGTGACATCATTTTGCACTTCTGCACAAGTGCAAGCGGCGAAACCCAGAAGTAACCCTTTCCAGTGTTTCTGGGTCACCGCAGGACATAACCTGAAAGAACGTAACATGAAGTGGACGTAACATGAGGTATGACTGTAATCAGCTTCAGTCTCCTCTGCTTAATAACTGAGTTCTTTCTCTGCCATTTTGTTGGAAGGAAAATAACTCCAGCAGTGGGCTCCAGAATCGCTTAGGAACCATTGAGAGCCCTCCTCACTAAACCGTGTTTCCTCAACAACTGTTTTGAGGTGGCCCGCCCAACAAATCTACTGTTCTTCCATACGGTGCAGCTTATCAATGCAAACAGTTTAATATTTATGCTAAGAGGATTGTCAAAAGTAGCTTGTGCTCCTTTAATTCTTGTTTTAAATAAATAATGAGAACATTTGAACACATTACTCTTCTCGGAGGGCCCGAGGTCGGTTAATCTTATTATTTATGAAGTGATGTGCTACATAATAGTGCTTAGTGCATGTTAACAGATGCTATTATCACAGGCCGATGTGGGGAGCTGAAGATATATAGGAACGTTACGTGTTAATACTGTCCTTGCGCTGTAATGTACGATGGATTGAGTGTGGGAGGAGGCTGGAGCCGCAATTAACCGCATACCAACATGGGTGTAAAGTTGACGTATGTTTTCTCTTGGGGATTCTCCTGCCATCAATAATTCCCAAGAGGAAGATGACCTCTTTTCTTTGGTGTGGGTTTTTTTCCCATTCTTTCCCCAGAGAGGGTCAGGGTAGGGAAGTGGCCAGAGAGTCGTGTGTGTTAATCATTGTAGCAACCACTGCAAGCATTAATCGGTTAATTGTTGAGATGAGTCGGTTATCTCCTCCATTGCAAATGCAAAGATGTGGCAGTTGACCTATGTTTTATTTGTCACTACCCTCCTTCCCTCCCCGCAGCAAGAGAAAAAAAAGTTCTATTTAGCTTGCCTGATTCAGGCATTGTCTTTTAAGAAGGAGATGCTTTATCCATATTCTCCCCGTGTTGTTTTCATTGGACGTTCTTCATTGTTTAACATTTTCAGTGCTTTTCTTGAATTTTCTTAATCTCTTATGAATAAAGAAATGCCAAACCCTTACCGTATTTTTCCTTTTCCATACTCACTTGCTTTTCTGAGCATTCTCCTAGCCTCCTGCTTGCTTAAATGCCTCTGGTGCCTTGTGTACAATTAACGGTCAACGGTATATTGTGACATTCTCATTCACTGAATGAGCTTTGCCACTTTAGTCTAGTGCATCTTAAAGATGCATTAGAATAAAGTGGCAGAGCGTGTGAAGTTTAGCAGCCATGAATGTGCTTCAATTAACACCTCTATTCAAAGGGAAGTGGAAATTAAATTTTCTGTATGTTTGAAATGTAGAAAATTTCATAAACCTAAGATCCATCCCTGCATTGCATAGAATGGTAGAGGAGTAGGGAACTGCCTCAGCTTTGTTTATTTTATGTTCACTTATAAAACCATTTCTGTCCTGCCTTTTGTGGATGTTCTTAATCGTTTAAAATTTGAAACACGACTATTTTATATTTAATTGTATTGTTTTACCGCTCTGATGTTTACTGTCCAGGGCTCTTTTGGGAGGAAGGTTGAGAAAGAAATTGAATAAGCAACAAAACAGTAATAATGGGCAGCATCCAACCAAATAGTTCTGCAAGCACTTTTGGCTGTTCAATGGAACTCCCTCTCCTCTCTCTCTCTCTATGCGCCTCTTGCTTTAACTCCTTAAACAACTTGGGGGCAGGTTACCAGAAGGACCACCTCTTCCCCTATGTAGCTCTACCTGTACCTCTAGATCATCTATCAGAGGCTGTAGCTCAATGGTAAAAAATCTGCCTTGCATGCTGAAGGTCCCAGGTTCGAGCTAGATGAACCAGTGGTCTGACTCAGAATACAGCAGCTTCCAATGCTCTACAGGTGCCCCCACCAAGTGAGGTATTGGCAGGTGACTCCTGGAGAAAGGGCCTTTGTAATGATGGCACTCTGGCTGTGCATTGCTTTCCCAAGAGATGCTCACCTGGCACAAACTATGAGGTCGCCAGGCAAACATCTTTTCATTTCCCCATGTTTCTTAGATCTTGTAAATTGCTGTTTAAATCTGCCATTTTCTTTTATTTTATGGCGGGTTGTTGTATTTTAATATTTCATGTTTTAACACCCCCTCCCCACCAGACAGTATTATTATTGGGCAGCATTTGAACATGATAAATAAAATAGATGGATAAATAAAATAGATGGATAAAGGACGATACTTTCACTTACAGGTATTTAGTTCCATTGGTTTTTACTGTAGCTCAGCCTATTTAACATGATGCATTGATCACTTGGTCAATTTTCTCTCGGTCATAAAATATCTTCTTGTATGTGCCAGTCACTTACCTTATATTAAATTGTGGCATAGCTACTTTTTAAAACTTAAAACCACAAATGAGCTACTAAAATAGTTCCTTTTTGTGATATTTAGTTTTCTTTTAGCTTTTTGGGGGTTTGTTTGTTTTTTGTTTTTGTTTTGCTGATCATATTATAATAATACTTGCCTCTCTTCGGCTTTCACTCCTTTATAAACATTAGCTAATTAACCAGCATCTGGCAAATTAAAACAAACAACCCACACAAAACCCCCTGAAACCGAAAACACTGAATTGCTACAAATTTACTAATGCAGGACCAATAAGTGGCAGTCTTTATTACAAAGTAATCTTACAAGATGTGTTGGTTTACTACTCGTAAAATTTCCCTGTGCCGGACTGCAGTTTTAGCTGCTTATTATAATTAGACTTCACTACTATTGATGAGGAATCCATTTAATAAGAAACACTGTAATTCAAAGGGTTTCTCTGGGGACCTAGCAAACGCTAACCTCTTAATTTAATTTTGTTGAAGTTTTGCCCATCTATTCATCAGCAGAAATTGTTATTAACCTTCATTTGCATCTATCTTTCAACAGCAACTCTCCTCCTCGTTACTTTTCCCCAAACCTGATGGATTTGTAACTCTCAGATTTGCAAACCGCATTCTGCAATATTGTTTAATCTGTGCTGTGACCTTAAATGCAGTAAATTTGGTTTAATCTCTCCCAATAATCTAGTAGTATCACAGAAACCCGCACACAATGGCATAGTCTGCTGACTGACTTCAAATAAGACTGGAGAGATAATGAAAAAATAATTCCCCCTTCGAAAGGTGCACTAACTGCGTTTTCTTTGTGATGGGCTTTCTCAAATATTCCTCTAGGAATTTTTTTTTTTTAAAGAAAAACTTGCATTAAGGTAGAAAAGATCCTGTAACTTCACTGGTTAATAGTCCTTTAGTGCCCCCCCTTTCATTAATAGGCAAACATGAGAAATAATAAATCCCTAAATGCATCCCCTAATTCACTTTTAATCTTATAGATTTATTTTATTTTTTTAGGTGCCATTCCCAACTTGTGGAGAATTTACCGAAGGATGAAAAGCCAGAATGCCATCCTTACTGGCAAGAAGGCGATGCCAGCATGCCACTGCCATTCAACCTTGAAGACATAATAGCTGAGCTACAGAGTCTTCTAGAGTGCTAGATGGAGCAATTTGATCATGAACTGAATGAGGTTCTTTTGCAAAGAAACCTCTTCTGTAAGAGGCACTAGATCTCTCTGAGAACAGTGGGGTGGAGGAAGAAACAGCCCAGGGGGGAGGTATTCTGGACCAAGTAATATTCTGGCTGCATAATCAGTTAAGAAGTTAACCAAAAGTGTACATCACAAGCACCAGAACATGAAAGTAAGATTATCTGTGGTTTGTTTTGAAATTGGGTAGGCAGCCAGTGTCCTGCTGTGTTTCAGATAGGCTGTGTGAAATAAAGAGCCAATTACAAATTGTTTTAGCGCAAATGTTTTTTTTTTCTTCCTTTTTTTCTGATGGTAAACAAAGGAACACTGAATTAGAGAAAAATGCTACCCAGTACCCAATGCAAGCACTAAACCTGCTTTAGTCTGCAATCTGTTATACACTTAATCTGGCAGTAAGTCCTGTTACATTAAATGTGGCTTTTTGCCTGAGTAGACATGAATAGGATGTGACAGAGTCTTGCAATCCTATACATGCCAACATGGAAGTATATCCCATTAAACTCAATGGGACTTATTTTTAAGGAAACTTGTCCAAGATTGTTCCATAAGAGACTAAGCTATTGAGAAGTCACTGGACTGAATTTCTGCAATATCTGCAATATGGATATGATAAATAATACTGACCTACCTCTCAGGGTTGTTGTGAGGATTATGCTAAGATAATAATATGAATTATTTTAAATAGAATAAAAGTTCTACCAAGATACTAAATATTAGTATGGTTGAGTCTTTTTTGTGCTTGAACATTTCAGTACAAAAAGAGAGTTTCTGGGCCACCAAAATCTTATCTGAAAAACACCCTCCCAAATCATATTTTTTTTTGCATGTTTCATACATACATAGATAGATATTCCTTCTGACTACAGGGTCAGACATTCAGGAATCAAGTAACCAACCCTAGAACATCATATTGCTATAATACCATACTGATTTGGCTACTTAGAGCTATCACAAAACCAATTCAGAGCGAGGGCAATGCTAGGGTGATAGGCAAGGATGATTTGTTTCATGAAATGTGACACCTAATCCTCTATTGACACCTAATCCTCTATTGGTCCAACCCCAATTCATATTCTTATTAGGACATTCTCAAACTTCAAATTCAGTGGGAGTATTCCTGGATTGGTCTCCTCATCCATTAAGATGTGTTGTGAAGGCTCTGTGCATCAGCTGTCCAAGGGGGGGTAGGAATCAACAAGGCCAAATGTCCATTGTGGCATCTCAAATACCACTCTTCACTTTAAAAATTCCATGACACTTCACAACAATATGCTTGCAGTCTCAAAATAGTCAGCAAAGGATAATGGAGCATGGGCCTTGTCAGGAGTTATCTAGACACCAGACCTAAAGGGGGCCTTCAAGCTGAGGCTGAAGGTAAGAATTTACTGTACACTAAACTGCATATTAACTGAGAAGAAGGCCCAGCTGTGCTCAGATGTTCACAATTCCCACCCTTTTTACTTCTAGAATTTTTGAGGGTCTTTTTCAGTTGGCATCTGGGCACCTTGCAGCACCCATGTCTTTGTTGCCAAGCTAGTAAATTTCCCTCTTTTCATATTCAGGATTTTTATACTTGCATCACTGTAATAAAAAAGGGGCTTGTCTATATTATCTGTTAAAGGAAAGAAGGAATCACCACATCCAGTGGAAAAGGTGGCTTGTTCATCTTTGGAGAAATGACAGAAGAGACAATATTCATAGGAAGGTCAGGCCAGCTCAGTGTTGTCTACACGGACTGGCAGTAGCTCTCCAGGGTTTCAGACAGGGGACATTCCTATCCCACCAGGTATTGGACCTTGGAGCTTCTGTATACAAACCAAATGGCTCCTTTAAACTACCATTTCCCATTACATCCAAACTGGGAAACTGTGGCTTAATCGCTTTTTCCTTTTTTAAAAATATTTTTCATTAATTTTACATATAATCACAATACGTAACATCGTATCCTCTTACTAAATCTTTTGGCTCAGCCAAGCCTAAACGACTTCCCTCCCTCCCACCTAATGGTTTACAAAATTAAATTATTTCACTTCCTTTCCTATTCTTGTTATACCATTACTTAAAATATTAAATTACTCCACCTGAATAAGTAACTAATTCATCTTACAAATCTTCAGGTAACCCTGCTAATGATGTTAATTGTCTTTCAAATATAATATAAATTTGTTCCAGTCTTTTTGGAATACTTGATGTCGCTGGTTCCAGATTCTTCCCGTCAGTTTTGCCAGTTCTGCAAAGTCCATCATTTTCATCTGCCACTCTTCTTTAATTCCTGCTTCCTAACCAGGAGATGAAACCTGGGGTGGAGAAGGGCAAGCAAGGTACACACAGCAACATGACTTTTTTCTCAGGCTAAAAAACCAGGGTCAGACTGGGATTGTTTTACATCCTAACCGGGCCATATGTTTCCTCTTTGGATGCAAGCCATATCATCTTACTCCATGGATTTTATTGACAAGAGGTTGTATCCAGTGCTAGGTGTACAGATGAGTTGCCCCATATTAATTAGTGGACATGACCCACATGGGACCATTCATTTTAGTAGGCCTACTAAACAAAAACGCTTAGCTCATATTCTACAGTCTTATTATCAACTTCAAAGCCCTTGAAAACGGGTAGGGTCAAAACTGAAATAATAAATTCCTTGGGGAGATAAATACATACACTGGTACCTCGGGTTACATACGCTTCAGGTTACATACGCTTGAGGTTACAGACTCCGCTAACCCAGAAATAATGCTTCAGGTTAAGAACTTTGCTTCAGGATGAGAACAGAAATTGCGCTCCGGCGCCGCAGCAGCAGCAGGAGGCCCCATTAGCTAAAGTGGTGCTTCAGGTTAAGAACAGTTTCAGGTTAAGAACAGACCTCCGGAACGAATTAAGTACTTAACCCAAGGTAACACTGTATATACCCCCTGAAATATATTTCTTTGGGCATCTGTGTGCTTGAGTGCAAAGCCAGATATATTGGTGGGTGGGTGGTTGGACTTGTTCTCCAGACTTAGATTCGTTGAATCTCTATTGTGTTTGCTTCATTTAACCATTTAGTGAAAAAAATAAAATATAATACTAGCTGGCACAGTGTGCACAGTGATCACTGGTTAAGAAACACTTGTTTTGTTTTGTTTTTAAATCACAGGGCAAGCCCAATAGAAGACAAGGGACGTTTTGCTTTGGCAAGAAAAAGAAAAACACAGTTATCCTCTGTCCTGACAAAGTGATTGCCTCGAAACAAAACGGAACAGATTGAAAGAAACTGAAGTGGCAATGTGGAGAACAAAGCAATTGTGTTTCTTTTACTGCTGATTTGTGATTAATTTCTGTTTTAATTAAGCATTGTTAGAAGCTGTGAGATTCGCAGTGGCAAAATCCACTTGACACTCATAAAGGGTACAGGAAAACAAGGGTGTTCACATGAAAGTTGAAAGCCTTCTGTAAAGAAGAAAGGGACAAATGGGGCTGACTACTGAATCCTTTTTTTTTTTTCTTCGTGTCTGCAGTGCTAATTTCCTTTTGCATTAGGAGCCTGGTTAGTGCATATAATAGAATTTGGCTAAAACCGGGGCTTTTTTTTCAGCCAGAACTCACCAGAACTCAGTTCTGGCACCTCTCAGGTGGGCGCCATTATAAGAGAACAAGGGAGGTGTTCCAGTACCTCTTTTTCTAGAAAAATAGCACTGGTTAAAACACAGGGGTCTTTTCCAGCAACACTTGCGTGAGCTGCTTCTCAGGATCTCCTCAGTGGTACTTCACCAATTACAATGTAAATATTTGCGACTCAATTATTTCATACTTGCACATTCAGTTCCGAGCAAACCTCTGCTTATACAGTGGTTCCTCTGTCAAAACAAAATAAAAAAAAATTCCTTCCAGTAGCACCTTAAAGACCAACTAAGTTAGTTCTTGGTATGAGCTTTCGTGTGCATGCACACTTCTTCAGAAAGCTCATACCAAGAACTAACTTAGTTGGTCTTTAAGGTGCTACTGGAAGGGAAAAAAAAATTATTTTGTTTTGACTATGGCAGACCAACACGGCTACCTATCTGTAAGTGGTTCCTCTGGTTAAGTACTTAATTCGTTCCGGAGGTCTGTTCTTAACCTGAAACTGTTTTTAACCTGAAGTAGCACTTTAGCTAATGGAGCCTCCTGCTGCCGCTGCACCTCCGGAGCACGATTTCTGTTCTCATCCTGAAGCAAAGTTATTAACCCGAGGTACTATTTCAGGGTTAGCGGAGTCTGTAACCTGAAGCGTAGGTAACCTGAAGTGTATGTAACCCAAGGTACCACTGTATAGGTTTTATGCTCTTGATTATTCTGGTTCCTTTCCTTGATGCACATTTGCTCATTTATATACTCTAGTCCTGTTGAGGCATTTGTCTGAATCCATGTGTGCTAGCCCATCTACTCAGTCTTATTAAAGACATGCTTGCCACCCTGGGCAACTTTGGAGGAAGGCTGGGAGAGAATTTTAATAAATAATAATGAAAGTAGGACACACACAAGCCCAAGCTCCAATATCCCTGCGCTCACTGGCTCCACTTCAGACCTCCCCATGCACAGGGACACCAGGAGTGGGTCTTGCATGTGTGACCCCAGGATTATACTCCACAGTTTCAGGAGATGAGTCCAGAATTTCAAGGAGGATGTGGCGTGGGAGGGGTACATCTAAAATCTCAGGAACACATTTTGATGCCACCACCTCTACGGTCCAAGGCAGTTGGGCCACCCATGTCCTTGGTGTCCCAGGACTCCAACATTTGTCTATTGTGCTTATGTGGTAGTCTCTAGCCTGTACACTCCATGGAGCTGTCCATGGTTCTGCTTAGTCCTGAACTTCTGTGGAAGCTCACACTTGGGTTTGAAACACAATCTGACTGTCACCTCTGCTTAGAACAGAATTCCAGCAAAATCCCCTCCTCTTTGGCTCTGTTACCTCTTCCAACAGCAACTGTGCATAAGGGCTGGCAGGGATGTCTTCGGGTACATCATAGTGTATGTCATGGGAATTGTGGCCTCAATCCATTTTGCCTGCTTTTCTTTCTCTCTCTGTTTCTCCATCTCCCCTTTTAATAAGATTCATTTTGTTTTCTATTCGTGCAAAACAAATTCTAAAATTTACACAACATACATTATAGCATTTCGTATACATAATTTATCTTAGAAGTATATGGTTAGCTTTTTCCATTAGTCAATATGAGTATTCAATATTGAACAAAATTGTTATGTTCTCCTTTCCTATAAATATATAGTTAGTTTTGACATTATAGTCTGTTCCTCTAACTCCCCCACATTCAATTGATTGGATGATTCCAATACTTTGCATAACGTATCTATGCTGCTACAATTATATATATAGTATCAACCTTTGGTATGCCAAAGTTACTATCACAATCCTTGAGGTCCAGGTAGATGAAAAAGCCTTTGAATACCCTCAAAGCCCCAAGCCTACCTCTTACTCCAGAGGAGACAGTGAGTGTTCCTTCTTCCTAAAGAAGCTTGGGAGCTTGGCTACCATTGTGCATTTGTCGCATAATCACCATGAACACCTTGCTTCACCCTTAAGTCTCCCTTTATGATCTGCACCACCTCACTCCATGGTCTCCTTCCTTGCTTGTGGGTGATAATAATAATAATATAATAATAATAATTTGTTATTTATACCCCGCCCATCTGGCTGAGTTTCCCCAATCGAGTGTTAAAAACAATACAGTATTAAATATTAAAAACTTCCCTAAACGGGGCTGCCTTCAGATGTCTTTTAAAGATAGGATATCTGCTTATTTCCTTCACATCTGAAGGGAGGGTGTTCCACAGGGTGGGCACCGCTACCGAGAAGGCCCTCTGTCTGGTTCCCTGTAACCTCACTTCTCGCAATGAGGGAACTGCCAGAAGGCTCTCGGCGCTGGATCTCAGTGTCTGGGCTGAACAATGGGGGTAGCTCAAGGGACCCAAATGGGCTTTCCTCCTGACCTCCTTTAGTGTTCCTGATCCCTGTCCTGTAAAGGCTAAGCTTGGGCAAAGGTAAGTAGAACTCATAGCCCAAGGCCAGTTTTAGACTCAAAGCAGACCCATTGAAATTAATAGGCATGACTAGATTAGGTATATTAATTTCTGTGGGTCTACTGTGAGAAGAACTTAGTTCAATACAACCCCAAGTTCCTGGTGAGGTGCTCTCTCCACCCTCCAGTCTATCTCTCCCTCTGTGTATCAGCAAGGGAGACAAAAGCAACCAATGTCTTCAAGTTACAAGAAAGGAGATTCCGACTAAGCATCAGGAATAACTTTATGATAGTAAGAACTGTTCGACCATGGAATGGACTCCCTTGGAAGGATATGGACTCTACTTCCTTTGAGGTTTTAAAACAGGGGTTGGATGGTCATCTGTCATGGATGCCTTAGTTGAGATTCCTACTTTGCAAGGAAGGGGTTGGATTAGATGACCCTTGGCCTACCTTCCCACTCTACAATTCTATGGTCCTATGATATCAGACAGCCTGCCATTGCCATGTGGTGTCATTTGCGGCCTGCTGATGTTTACATCTGTTTGAGCTGGGCCTGCCAATGCACAGAGTCCAGCACCAGCTTCAGCTTTTGTCAGCCTCTCACATATGCATTCTTTGTTATTTTTGTAAAATAAAATTTTAATATTCACTATATTTCCAATACACTTCTAACAATTTTCCAATAATAATATATATATCCACTCTCACCCTAAGGTTGCAGGGAAGGCTACAACAAATCACAATGTTTAACAACCGTTTATAACAACTTACAATTTATAATCACAGAGATAAGATGGGGTCTAAAAATATACAATAGTCCACAGTCCAAAGTCAAAGGCCAAAGGTCAGGAAACGAGGTTCAGGGTCAGTCCAAGTCCAAAATCAGGACGCAGTCCAGCATCACGCATGAAGTAGAAACCCGTGATGGTCCAAGGAGAGGCTGCTCAATGCTGCCAGTTGAGCAGACACAGAACCTCAGCTCTGCTGCCTTCTTATATTGTGCTTCTGATTGCAGTATCTGGGCTTGAGGAGACATGTGACCCTCACCAGCTCTCAGCTTGCCCCAGCTGAGAAATCACATGCCTCCTTCCCCACCTGGCCAGCTAGTGAACTGGGCTGCAGGCCTTGGCCTGCCTCTGCTTCCTGGAGTGCCCTGCCCGCTGTTCCCTATGTCTCAGGACACACAGTGTTTGTGGGGATGGGGGTCTCTCTGGCTCTGTTGTTCTGCTGCTCAGCTTCCTGTGCATTGGCCCCTGGTCATCCTCTGTCACTCTGTGAGTACTACCTACACCAACCTCTCCTTCCCCTTCCCCATCCTGCCCCCATGTGACCCAGTACCCGCTGCACCCCTCACCAGGATCCTCTTCCTTCCTGTAGTCCTGCCAGTTCATGACACATACACCTCCCTCCCTCCCTCCCTCCCTTTCTTCTTTCCAACTTACTTGACTTTATGAGGCAGGTATTTTATTCAGAATTTCTGGAGTTGTGTGCCACCTGGCCATCATTTGATGCACAAAAGCATTCTTAACACAAACCTTTCCCTACGCCTGGTGTTTGTTTATTGACTCCGCTGTGTGCGGAGGGCCAGGGTCAGGTGGAAGAGAGATGCCTCTCTTTAGCGACTTTCATTAGATTGCAAAAGGGTTCCTTGCAAAATGAAGTTCACGACTTTGCCTGCATTTACTTTTCATCATCGCTGAAAGAATTGCAGTAAAATTGGTCCCCGGCACATGTGTGTCAGGCTAAATGGATTACGGGAGATACAGATCTGTTTGCCTGTCTGCACTTGCCTTTAGACAATATTCATCAATTTTACAAAAAGCTCTCAACTAAACATGGAGCCAATACAAATGTGAAACGCTCAAGGCAATGGGGCTCTTTTCTATATATAACAACAACAAAAAGCCAAAACAAAATCAGATCTAAAGGTGATTTTACATTAGCAGAATGAAATTGTTGGCAGAAAATGAAATCCTTTTATCATCTCACTAGGCTGAAGACGGAAGTAATAATCAGACATTCTTAAAAGTTTGCCGTAGAAAACCTTGGTTTTGGCTGGTGCAATTCTCAATTCATGATTCACACCCATGATCTCTTGTTGGCAGAGATTGAAATGAGGTCTTAGGTTCAGCTTGCCCATTTGGCATTCTGTTTGGGTTTGCTATTGCTGGAGGGGGGGGGTTGATTAAATTCACATTTAAAGGCAAACCTACCAAATCTGCTGTTTCCAAAACAATATGTGAACCGAAACACACCCTCCTTCGAAATTTGCACACCACAGGCAAGAGGATCCTTTGGTCCTCCAGATGTCACCTCTACCAGCCCAAGCAGGTATGACCAATGTCTAGGGATGTTGGGAATTGTAGTTCAGCAACATGGGGAGGGCCAAAGGTTCCTCTGACCTGAAAATTCACATTTTGGCCCTGCCAACTTTTGCCTTTGGTCCCACCCACTACTGACATGCAACCTCTTGAAGAGGGCATGTGACCCTTGGCCTGAAATAGGTTCCCACCCCAGCACTAGGCATTTAGAGGACTGAGCTTACGTTCTACTAGGGATTAATTCATTCTTGACTTTCCCTCTCTGTAACTGTGTTTTGCTTCTATAAGTAATTCTGGGTATGGCTCAGGCTGGATTTTGGCCTCACCACAGCATGTTATGGATCTTCAGATGCTTTATTCTCTGTCAGCAATATTGATTCATTGCTTTGATTAGAGTAGGAGACAGAGAGAGAGAGAGAGAGAGAGAGAGAGAGAGAGAGAGAAGAATTTGGTGTATAGGATTTCCGTTATCTCTTATTAGACTGAATAGGGCAATGCTACTGTGCTGAATGTTTCATTTCCTACAAACTTCCCTGCTTTTAAAACAAAACAAAACCAAGCCACAACTCATTGGTGTTTTTCATGTATATTGCCTTGATCAGTGGAACTATTTTTTAGCAGTAAGAGGAAAAGAAAAGATTTCATTTAGTTTGAATGCATTTGAAGCTTAAAATATTCCAGTGCTTTAACAACCACAATGATTTGCTTTTAATATATTGGACAATTGATTTCTTTCTTACCCCCGAGGATGTGGACAGGCTGCTTGGACGCGTGAAACCAACCACCTGTCTCCTTGATCTTTGCCCATCCTGGCTAATAAAAGCAAGCCAGGAAGGGCTGGGCGATGGGCTCTGCGGGGTTGTGAATGCTTCCCTCTGTGAGGGAACATTCCCAGATCCGCTGAAAGAGGCGGTCATTAAACCGCCTCTTAAAAAAACATATTTAGACCCGGCCAGTATGGCCAACTATCGCCCAGTCTCAAATCTTCCATTCTTGGGCAAGGTGATTGAGCGCGTGGTTGCTGAACAACTCCAGGCACGCCTGGAGGATGCGGACCATTTGGATCCCTTCCAATCGGGATTCAGGCCTCATCATGGGACTGAAACTGCCTTGGTCGCACTGGTTGATGATCTCCGGTGAGCTAGGGACAAATGTGTGAGTTGTTTCCTAGTTCTGCTGGATCTCTCAGCGGCCTTTGATACAATCAACCATAACATCCTTCTGGACCGTCTAGAGGGGCTGGGAGCTGGGGGCACTGTTATACAGTGGTTTTGCTCCTTCCTCCTGGGCCGTGTTCAGAAAGTGGTGGTGGGAGATGAGTGTTCAGACCCCTGGGCCCTCACTTGTGGGGTGCCTCAGGGTTCCGTCCTCTCCCCCATGCTTTTTAACATCTATATGAAGCCGCTGGAAGAGATCATCAGGGGGTTTGGACTGGGTGTCCAATATGCACATGATACCCAGCTCTACCTCTCTTTCAAATCTGAACCAGTGAAGGCAGTGAAGGTCCTGTGTGAGTGTCTGGAGGCGGTTGGAGGATGGATGGCGGCTAATGGATTGAAGCTGAATCCTGACAAGACAGAAGTACTGTTTTTGGGGGACGGGGCGGGCTGGTGTGGAGGACTCCCTGGTCCTAAATAGGGTAACTGTGCCCCTGAAGGACCAGGTGGGCAGCCTGGGAGTCATTTTGCACTCACAGCTGTCCATGGAGGCGCAGGTCAATTCTGTATCCAGGGCAGCTGTCTACCAACTCCATCTGGTACGTAGGCTGAGACCCTATCTGCCTGCGGACTGTCTCGCCAGAGTGGTGCATGCTCTAGTTATCTCCCGCTTGGACTACTGCAATGCGCTCTATGTGGGGCTACCTTTGAAGGTGACTCAGAAACTACAACTAATCCAGAATGCGGCAGCTAGACTGGTGACTGGGGGCGGCCGCCGAGACCACATAACACCGGTCTTGAAAGACCTACATTGGCTCTCACTACGTTTCCGAGCACAATTCAAAGTGCTGGTGTTGACCTTTAAAGCCCTAAACGGCCTCAGCCCAGTATACCTGAAGGAGCGTCTCCACCCCCATCGTTCTGCCCGGATGCTGAGGTCCAGCGCCGAGGGCCTTCTAGCGGTTCCCTCACTGCGAGAAGCAAAGGTACAGGGAACCAGGCAGAGGGCCTTCTCGGTAGTGGCGCCTGCCCTGTGGAACGCCCTCCCATCAGATGTCAAAGCGATAAATAACTACCTGACATTCAGAAGACATCTTAAGGCAGCCCTGTTCAGGGAAGTTTTTAATCTGTGATATTTTAGTGTATTTTTGGTTTCTATGGAAGCCGCCCAGAGTGGTAATAATTATTATTATTATTCTGCAAGCAATGGCATAACTTTGAAACTAAGTGTGTCTGATGACTTGGGCTCCATTAAACACCCCCAGTATTCCTTAGAAAGCTTGATTTTGCATGGTGGTATTAGTGTCTTTTCACTGTTTCTAAGGAGGTACAGACCAGCCTCTATATAGTGCTTCTCAGCTTCTGCTTTCATTTTGCCAAACATAACAGATGCATAAACGAAATGCCTAGCTTGGCTAAAGTCCCTGACTTATGAGTTTTTAATTAACTCTTTCATAAACATCACCATGTTTTTGACTGACTTCTTCGAACTAGAAAGCAATGTTTGCATTTAAACCTTTATACCCCACTTTCCCATTTATTCAGCCTCAAATGTGGAACAAATCAATGCTAAAATTTGTGTACCATATTCAGTGTGCTATGAAAGAGCTGAAATGTGAATATGGAAAAGGGTTCAAGTTGAAGTAGGGAATAACTCTCAGTACACTTTAGTGAAGGCAAAACTGCAGTTGGACCAAAACCCATCAGCCATCAGATGATAGCCGCCATCTTTTTTCCCCAACGGACTCTGAGAACAATGCTATGTGATAACATAGCATCATGTATGGGAACTAATAGGTACCAAAAAAAGAAAGAAAAAAAGATGTCCACTAGATAATTCTGGGAGCTGCATTTTATTTATTTACCCAGAAGCTTCACGCGGAGTCATACTAAAACCCAATGTCATTCTCAGGGGCTGGTTGAAAGAAGTACCAAATAAGGGGCAGGTGAGTTTGGCCTCCTTCCCACCCTGAATTTCAGTCCCACACCCCTGAAAAACCTTGGCACACCATCCCCACTTCCATGTCATTCAGAGCGGGGTGTGTGTGCAAAATAAAGGAGGTCATTTTGGGCTTGCATTAATGCATCTCTAACAAACTCTGGCTTATCTCTGCATTAGCATGCATTGTTCTCACACTTCCAAGAATCACCTACTGTGTTCCAACGTACAAAATCCAAGACTTTGGTTTATTTCTGCAGCTCATTATCATTTCTATAGTTGCATCATTATATGTAGCACATGGATTTAGCAAGCCTTCATATTGCCTGCTTACAAGGATCTTACTAACATCTAGTAAATTTAATGACCTCTAATAAGAAGGGGAAATGAAATCCTGCCCAGGGAACTTAATAGAACTTGTAGGTTTTAAATGCATCTTGTCATTTTATGAGTACTTAAACCCTCAGCTGAAAGCTATGGACAGAGCCCTTGCTTTGTTTAAGTTAGCTACATGAAAAACAAATAGCTTATTTTTGTTTATTTTTTATTCCTTTAACCTCTAGGACTACCTGATAAAGCAATCACTAAAGAACATTAAACATTATGTGGTTTTACTTGATAGAGGTACTGCAAGGCTCCAGCGGATTGCCATAGCATAAATAATAATATAAAATCTAGAAAGATGTTGCAATATGACCTACTTACTATAAAGAGATCACCCATATCCATAGCCACTAACTTATCCCTCTCCACAGGAATTCTAATGTCCCACCACCACAAAAAAGAAAAAGAAATTCCAGTTGCAGGAAACCATAGGATGGGAGAGTGCCGTCGTGATCTGGTTCTGCCTGTGAGCTTTCCATATTGGGCATCTGGTTGGCCACTGTGAGAACAGGATGCTGGAATGTATGGACCATTGCTCTGACTCAGCAGGCTCTTGCATTCTTGTACCTCCAGTAAAGGAAGCAAAGTCAGTGAGAAGACCTAGCCGGGCAACATCACTGTTACTAAGAAGAGAGCCGTTGTCATAAATGTGCATATTACTAACCTTTATAGCTTGACCCTCCCCATTCCAGACAATTGTAAGTTGCCAGGAATGCATAATAAAAATCAGTTCCAAGGTAAGGAGAGCCAGTGTGGTGTAGTGGTTAAGAGCGGTAGATTCGTAATCTGGTGAACCGGGTTCGCGTCTCCGCTCCTCCACATGCAGTTGCTGGGTGACCTTGGGCTAGTCACACTTCTTTGACATCTCTCAGCCCCACTCACCTCACAGAGTGTTTGTTGTGGGGGAGGAAGGGAAAGGATAATGTTAGCCGCTTTGAGAATCTTAGGGTAGTGATAAAGTGGGATATCAAGTCCAAACGCTTCTTCTTCTTTATACCAGGCATAGGCAAACTCGGCCCTCCAGATGTTTTGGGACTACAATTCCCATCATCCCTGACCACTGGTCCTGTTAGCTAGGGATGATGGGAGTTGTAGTCCCAAAACATCTGGAGGGCTGAGTTTGCCTATGCCTGCTTTACACTGATTGTCAGGGCTTACATAGAGTCATTGTGCAGCACTTCGCAAGCCCTGGAGATCAGCTGATACATTGGCAAAAATAAAATAAAATGCATTATATAGCAGACACTATTAAGTAAAATTGCATATAAAAATGTGTACAGTGGTAGAAGTTCTCTTTACAAATGCTGATGAATTTCACAAGTGCTTCTTCTTTTTCTTTGAAATCACAAACCTCTGTAGAAATGTGAGGAATGGAATTTAAGACAAGAAAAATGAGACATGGAGGAAACTGAAATTGACAGACTCACCCATTCCTACACTTCAGCCAGCAACAATCTCAATTTATCCAGAGGCAAATTTGTGACCTGGGTCTCTGCCTCTACAATACCCAGCTTTGGTCCAATCCGGCAAGACTCTTTCTATGTTCCTGTGTGCAGAACATCAGGAGGGTCATTTATAAAGCAGGCAGTGCCAGAGATCAACATTGGCCTTCCATTATTTAATGGTTTCCTAATGCTGATCTCCTTCCCTTGCTGATGCCGGTCCTCTCGCACCTCCATTGTCTGTAGTTCAAAGTTACTTCTGCCTCCCTGGCTAATGGGGTCAGAACAGTTCCTTCGGTAATAGATTGCCAGTCCCTTGGGCACAAAGACTTTTGAGAGACAGGCCACAATGAGAAGACGGGCCGTTAAATAACATTTGATGCAGCTCAAGGGAATGATAATTACAGCGTTTAGTTACAATGATTCACGGAGGTAAGAACCACATTCCACAAGGCATGAGCTCTTCAACGACCTTTCCAAGAACATGGGTCAAAACCCATCCATTGTCTCTGAAGCAGGTAGATCGGGTCGCATCTGGGTAGGAGAAAAGGGGTTGGGGGACGGAAGGGGATCGTTCTGCCCAGGCACTAAATTAAAAGACTAATGCCACATAAAAACTGGAGAATGAGGAATATCGGATGGGGGTTCCGCCTATATTCCAACATCTAGTTCTGGCCAAAGAAATGAAATGCATTGAAACCAGAAACACCGACAAGGAAGCCATTTCCTTTCCATTATGCTGATTTGCCATAGATGATCATGTGATGTGACCTGACTCCTCTGAGTTGGGCTCGCCTAACAGTCTGAGCCACAGAGGTAGGGAACCTGGCACCCTCCAGATATTGCTGCGCTCCAGCTTCCATCAGACACAGCCAGCGTGGTTAGCTGTGGTCCAAGGGCATCTAGAGACCCAACAGGTCCCCCACCTCTGAACAAAGAGATGCTGGTACTCCCTGGTTACAAGTATCCTTCATCTTGCCACATTCCCAACAGGAACCATGCCCAAAATCTACAATTAGAGAGACAGGGAACAGGAAGCCATTTTTCTCTCCTTGCAGTTGGGGATCCCACTGTAAGCCTTGTGGCACCCTATTTGTGGAGTTCCCAAATAGGAACACTTGTTGTGCCCCCCCAATTGATAATCTTGAAGTGTCGCCTGAAGATGCATCTGTTTGCTTGGGCTTTAGGGGATCAAGGGGATCTTGATCCTCACAGTTAATATTCTGGTTTGCTGAGTTACAGAAATTATTGTGCCTTGACTCGTGCTTGGATCCAGCCTCTTAGGCATGTTAGCCTGGTGTCAGGGAACTGCCATCAGTGCCGGAGGGAGAGAGCAAAATCCAGAGGGATTCCAGAGAGCGTCCCGGGATTGGGAGAGGCAGCCCATCTTCTGGGGAAGAGAATCAGCGTAGCACCAGTGGAGAAGGGGGGCAGATGGGGGAAGCGGCGAGGCGGTCCCATTGTGAGATTTTGACCGGCTTCTGCCCATCTGAAGCTGATACAGGCTTGTCTTATCTTGAGCCCAAACAGAGTAGTCCACACAGCAGAAGGATAAGCAGTATGTGCCACATTCTTAACTTTATTTACACTTCTATGCTGAGAGAATACAAACATGCATCTTGCCTCTGCGAGAGCAGAGAAGCAACTCTTCTCAGAAACAAAGAACACCGAGAGAACAGTGAAAAACAGGAAACCAGTGAACGTCACATCCAGTCTCCCATTCCCGTGGGAACCCAACAGTAACTCTGACTGTGGAATGCAAAACAATGCCTTGTGACTGCAGTTGCTGCTCAGTGAGGGAAATAGAAACCAACACCCATGACTCCTTGCCGGGGACCAGCGGGGAGAGGAGCGGTCCTCCGCTGCCTACGCCCTCCTTGCGCAGAAGGCTTTTGCGCAGAGATAGTAGGAGGAGACTAGGCATCAAAGAGCTTCTTTGCTGGAAGAAGTTTAAGAAATGTCCACTGACGGATTCTGCCAGTGATTGAGACAGCCACGGGTGAGTGGCTGTCCGGACAGAAAAGGTTCACTCAGGCAACCCAGCCAGGTGTTTGCACCGGCTTATGCACGAGCAACCCCTAGGACCATTACATCTTAATAATGGGCCCTTGCACTGCCTTCATACATGGGAGTGCCTGGTTTCTTCTTTACCTTTGATACCTGAGACGTGAGTCTAATCTGTGTTAACTGTTTTTAATTTAAATTTAAGGTTAATTAAATAAAATTTAAATTAAATAAATCTAAATTAAGAACAGATTTGCTGGTGAAGTACAGGTAATAATAATAATAACCAAAGCCCTATGCAAAAGCCAACTCACTCCCACACAGCTTCCTTAGAAGTGACGGGACTTGTAGGGTGGAAGGCAGGGAGCCCAACAGTAGGTGGAGCCAAAGATCCAATGGCATGCAGAGCCAACTAATTCTAGTTTTGTCTCCATCCTCCTCCTCCCAGTTGAGTTCTACAAAGGTAACACTGAGACTAAGCGGGATGAAGGTGTCTGCCAGTACCAGCCATTGTACCAGTACCTGGGCTAGTTGTAATTAACAAGTTAATACCCGCCTCTGGGCTAGTTGTAATTCAGAAGGTAGACGGGTGGGGGCTAGCTGAGCACAGACTGTGGTTGGTGGGGCACTGTCCCCATTTCCCCCCACTGCTCTTTTAGGGGCCTCTGTGAAGCACTGATCAGCTTGGCACCTGCAATTTCTTGCACAGAACAAAATCTTCCTCCTTAGCTGCCTCTGCTGTCGTTGTCTGAATACCAACCAAATTCCAGACCCTAAATTTTCTTTCCTGCATCCCCTCTGACTACAACTCATTTTGAATGTGAGTGCTTGGTGTTTACAAAGACAGATATTTCAAGCTCTTGATAGACTTCGACAGGAAAGAGT
Organism: Podarcis cretensis; assembly: GCF_951804945.1. Lineage (NCBI taxonomy): Eukaryota > Metazoa > Chordata > Lepidosauria > Squamata > Lacertidae > Podarcis > Podarcis cretensis. The sequence goes on from NC_137177.1 coordinate 55,341,631, forward strand.
TATGTTATGCCAGAAGGTGATGGCTATATTGCTTTACTGATCAACACCCTCTGTTCTGGCAAACCCCAAAACAGTGTTTTTTTTTTTATCCCTTGAAAAATTCTATGTCTTTATAAGGCTAAAACTCCTCACTTAACTTCCTTAACACTGAGCATTTGCTTTATATATATATATATAAAGTAAAACACGTCAAAGAAGAACTCCCGAAATAAGCCACACATCGCAAGGTAACAATGGGAACTGTCAGGATGAATATAGAGCATTTCTGACCTTTCTGGTTGTTGTCACCCCATATCTTTATTCATGCATCTCTGCCATCAGACTTAGACTGTGTACACACCACTCATTGAAAGCACATGACTTCCCCAAAAAACTCATGGGAACTTTAGCTTTTGAAGGGTGCTGAAAATTGAAAACTACAGCTCCAAGGATGGTGTGAATGTGATACCTTTGAGGGGTGTGGCCTGGGAAGGGGTGTGGCCTGGGGGAAGCCATATGCGTTAAGCCACAGTCCTAAAGTGTGTATGAATGGCACATCCAAAGCTGAGGGCCTCTGTCTACACTGAGCTCCCAGACTTTGGAACTCCCTTCCCTAAAGAAGTTAGACTGTGCCCTTCTTTGTTTTATTCCAACAGGCCCTTGGGAACTGGTTGCTTTTTAAGGAAAGCATTTTTAATAGGCAACATCAAGGCCTTGACTCACCTGTCTTGTAGGTCTTTATCATTAACCTTGACTTGGAGGACTTTAAACAGAGGGCTGTCTTCTAGGTGACAGGGCCACCCTAAATGTAAATATAGATCCTTTTACAAATCCGCTTTTGCTCTCTTCCAGGAGGCCAAACCTTCCCATTAGTGACATGCCACAGCTTAGCAGAAGAGCTTTGCAGGCATAAGGTCTCAGGTTCAATCCTTGGCATCTCCAGGTAGGTTTGGGAATGTCTCTCCTCTGAAACTGCTGCTAGGTGGTATCCAGCCAACGTCTTCCATCAGCGCAAGGATTTCTGCTTGCACAATGGAGCTTCTCTCCCCCTTGCATGTGCCCACTAAATCTGGGGGATTCCACCAATGCTCTGGAGCAGATTTTTGTGGAGGGCATGGGGTGAGGAGAGGGGGGGGAAGTTCCACTGCACAAGTGGAAATCCTTGTGCTGATGGAACAAGTCAGTTGGATAGATAACACTGAGTAGTTAGATAACACTGAGTAGATAACACTGAGATAGATGGACCAATGGTCTGACTCGGTTTAAGACAACTCCCTGTGTTCACTAAAGGATCAGTGGTCACATGCGCTCTCCAACAGATCTAACTTGTCAGTCATGTGCAATAGCAAAATATCATTAAGTTTGCAATCCCCAGCTATCCTCTCTGGTAATTAGAAAGGCTCTTGCAAATAGATGTAACCTTATCTGTTTATCTAAGGCAGAATCTTTATGGTAATTTTCGAGGCAGAATCCAATAGCTTTGCAAGGCAAGCCACTGAGGAAGCATGAGATCTATAATTACTGAAACTGCCAGGTAATTGCTGTTTAGTGCTTATTTATAGAACATATTCTTAGGGATACCTCCAGGGCTTTTTTTCTATATATATTTTAAATGAAATGGCCTATAAAAGAAAATACATTTCTGTATTAAAGAGTAATGAAAATGTATCTCACCCCCCCCTTTTGCTTCAGTGTTTTCATTACTTAAAAGGCCCCTGTGTTATTATTTTTACAGAGACATACAACACGGGATGTAAAGGGGGGGGGCAGTGGTAAAATAAGTAAATGAGGAAGGCCAAACCAGTGCTTAGAACCCTATATAAAGCCATATATATATATTTTAAAAAATAAAGACTGACATTCAGTTGGAGGTATTTTGAAATCTTCCCTTTCTTTCTTTTTCTTTCCTGCTGGTGCTCCGCTCTGCCACGAATCTCTGAAGACAAGCCCGTCCACAGCAGAGTCGAGCGAAATTCAAGTTTTCTGTGTTGTATGTCAGGGTTGAGGACAACTTGTCAGCTCTGCCACTGTCAGGTTTTATCTTCAAATATGACAGGCAATTTGTTCGGGGAACTCTCGTGAATGACAAGATAGAGCGGGGTTGTAAAACATGGCACCTGTGTGGTAGGCCCTGCGTTTGTGGACGTCAAAGGCGATTGTTTTCTTTTGCTATTAGCCCATTGACGCTGAACAATTTAAGGGAAGGGCCACAGCTCAGTGGCAAAGCACCTGCTTTGCAAGCAGAAGGTCCTCGGTTTAATCCCTGGCATCTCCAGGTAAGACTGGGAAAGACTTTTTGACTCTGCATAAGGCAACATCTGATGTTTACTTCCCATGTTCCTATTTTAGAAAGAGGAGTTTTGGCTCAGTTATAGGGCACCAGGTTCCAATATTCAACCCATGGTATCTCTAGGTAGGGTTGGGGGAAGAACTCCTGCCTACAACCTTAGACAGCTTCTGTCAGATAATGTAAACAGCACTGAGATATTGTAGACCAAGGTGAGTCAACATGACACCATCTGGAAGTTGTTAGGGTACAATTCCCATCATCCATAACCAGTGGCCATGCTGGCTGGGGCTGATGGGAGTTGGAGTCCAACAACAGTTGGAGGACGCCATCTTGACTACCCATTTGTTTGTTTCAACAATTTATATACCGCTTCATAGAACGTTTTGAGACTTTTTCATTTAGAGAAAAGGCAAGTAAGAACTGCCATGACAAAAATTTATAAAATTATGCATGGCATGAAGAAAGTGGATACAGAAAAGATTTCCTGCTACACTCATAACACTAGAACTCATGGGCATCCAATGAACCAGGTAAAAGAAAGGACTTCTCCATGCACTGCAGAGTTAAACAATGGAACTCGCTCCCACAGGAGGCAGTGATGACCACCAAGTTGGATGGCTTTAAAAGAGGCTTAGAGAAATTCATGGAACAGAGAGGTATCAATGGCTGCTATCCGTGATGGCTATGCTCTGCCTTCATGGATGGAGGTGGTATGAATGCCAGTGGCTGGAAACCACAGGAGGGGAGAGTGCACTTCTGCATGGGTCCTGCTTGCAGGTTTTCCAGAGGCATCTGGTTGGCCACTGTGAGAACAGGATGCTGGACTAGAAGGGCCATTGGGCTGATCCAGCAGGATCATCTCATGGTGCCTCTGACGTTTTGGAACAGGAATGCCATTCCCCTCGGATGAGGATTCTCCCTGGTTTTGCATGCAGAGCTCTCAGTGTGTTGAAGCTCACAGAGGGCGGGTCAACCATCCTGATCTCTGGTTAATCAGCATCCCAAGACGGCAAAGCATTGCTTTCCACCACCCCTTTCTCTTTTTGCCTTGAATGACAGCTTGACCATCTGTGATATGTTAACTCCATAATGGAATCTAACTCAAAGGGCTTTTAAAAACAAGGAGAAAGATTTTATTGTGGCTAATAGTGATGGATGGATGGGACAGTCACGTGGAGGGGCATAAATCTTCTCAGCTGTGCCTAGTGCTAAAATATAAGCTAGTGCAATGGCACTGGGATCTCATGTACTTAAGCCTCGGAGGCAGATGGGGAAAAGGTTTTTAGACCTCATCTGCATTAGGAGGCCAGAGAAACGCTCAATGAAGTCACTTTGAATGCCAATCAGTGATAATGTGCTCTGAAACAGAGTATCGCTGTCCGTGGTCATGAGGGTGACCCTCAACAGGAGAGAAAATGAGAGAGATGGAGGGGGGGAGACTCTTAGGGCTGCATCGTATCTTTTTTATGTAGACCCAAATTATTCTTCTAAAAGAGCACCTGAAAATAGAACGCATGGATGAATCTGGAAGGGCACATTATGCCAGAATTATTCCCATCCCCTGTCTGGTGCCTTCCAGTTGTTTTGGACTACAACTCCCATAGGTAAAGGTAAAGGTACCCCTGCCCGTACAGGCCATTCTTGACAGACTCTAGGGTTGTGCACTCATCTCACTCTATAGGCTGGGAGCCAACGCTGTCCACAGACACTTCCAAGTCACGTGGCCAGCGTGACAAGCTGCATCTGGCGAGCCAGCGCAGCACATGGAACGCCGTTTGCCTTCCCGCTATTAAGCGGTCCCTATTTATCTACTTGCACCCGGGGGTGCTTTTGAACTGCTAGGCTGGCAGGCGCTGGGACCGAGCGACAGGAGTGCACCCCGCCACGGGGATTCAAACTGCCGACCTTTCAATCGGCAAGTCCTAGGCATTGAGGCTTTTACCCACAGTGCCACCCACGTCCCTACAACTCCCATAAGCTCCAGTATTTGGGCTACAACTGAGGAAGGGTCATAGCTCAGTGGCAAAGCATCTACTCTGCATGCAGAAGCTCCCGTGTGTAATACAGTGGTACCTCAGGTTAAGTACTTAATGCATTCCGGAGGTCCGTTCTTAACCTGAAACTGTTCTTAACCTGAAGCACCACTTTAGCTAATGGGGCCTCCTGCTGCCGCGCCGCCAGAGCACAATTTCTGTTCTCATCCTGAAGCAAAGTTCTTAACCTGAAGCGCTATTTCTGGGTTAGTGGAGTCTGTAACCTGAAGCGTATTTAACCTGAAGTGTGTGTAATCCGAGGTACCCCTGTATCTATCTGGCATCTCCAGGTAACACTGAGAGATGTTCCTATCTGAGATACTGGAGAACTACTTACAGTCAGTGCTGAACTAGATGGACCAATGGTCTACTCAGTGCAAGGCAGCTTCTTATCTTCCTACACAGAGATGTTCTGCTCTCTGGCACATTGGAGTGTCTGCTGGAGGTCTTCCGAAGGATGACTGTTAACCAGAGCACTTATCTCCTTAACTAAAGTGGACATGTATTTTAATATGTAATTTTAATTTATAATGAATATTTTTAATGGCTGGTTTTATTTATATTTTGTAAAAAAAAAACCAAAGAAGAAGAAGAAGAAGAAGAAGAAGACGAGGAGGAGGAGGAGGAGGAGGAGGAGGAGGAGGAGGAGGAAGGTTAGCTTGTTTTTAACCCTGGTTAATGTCTGTTTGATTTTTATGGAAAATGTGAATAAAATGAATACTAAATCAGTGTTGCATCCAATGTGTGTACCATCTGTGTACCTGCGCATGAATCATCTGAGCTGTGCACTCGTACATATGGTTATTCACACGTAACATCCGACCAGGGTACAATCTGTGTACACCATGGTTGAGCTGTACAAACTTGCAAATTTAACACATGTGCAGAGACAGCTTCTGCCTGTGTTCAGTATAATGTGTGAACAAACCTAAGCTGGGATAGCTCTGTCAGTAGAGCATAAGACTGTTAATCTCAGGGTTGTGGGTTTGAGTTCCGTGCTGGGCAAAATATTCCTGCTTTGCAGGGGGTTGTACTAGATGACCCTCAGGGTCTCTTCCAACTCTACCATACTATGATTCTATGATTCTAATTGTATCATAAGAACAGAAGAAAACAAGAGCGTAAGAAGAACCTGCTGGGTCAGGCCAAAGGGGGTCCATCTAGTCCAGAGTCCTGTTTTCACAGTGTCCAACCAGATACCTATGGGGAGCACACAAGTAACCCTTGAGTGCAGCAGCGCTCTGCCCTTCTGCAGCTCCAGCAGCTGGCATTCAGGAGAACACAGCTATCAGGGTTAGAAGCCACTCGTAGCCTTATCCTCCATGAATTTTTCTAATCCTCTTTTAAAGCCACCCACCCAAAGCTGGCTCATAGCACACTTGCTGGACTCACAGCCCATTCCTTTGTCCCTGGGCTTGCCAATTCAGAGCCAGCCTGGCAGCGAGGGCTTAGTCTAGGTCCCCTAGACTAAGGAAATTTCATTGGGGAAATGAAGGTGCTTCCTCCCCGTTAATGCAGCCTGGGGGTCCCCTACAACATGGGGAGGAAGAGGAGAGATTTGCGCACCCAGATACCAAAAAGGTGGGCACCTATTATTTATTTATTTATTGCTAGTCTTCTATTAATATTTAGTTGTCTCACTCAATTAATGTTTCATGACAGAATCCAATTCAGGCAGGAGTGGAGTCTTTGCAATATACGAAAAAGCTCCGGGTGAAATTGGCACTTTATTTATTTTTCGTTCATCTCCCGATTGTAGTTCTTCTCAGCTCCAATCGGGGAGGTGAGTTGCGGAGCCTAAAGTGCCCTCTGGCTATTGTTGTCGAAGGCACTGCTCACACTCCTCGACTGCCATGCCGGCTCCGGGAAATTGGCATGCTTTTGTATATTAAAAACGGAACACCTTCTTCCCTTGGAGGGGAAGAAAGAAAGAAAAGAGAGAGACTCTCAACTCCAACTTGACTTTCTCTGTGTCATGCTTGCTAGGAAGACAGCTGCTTTGACAGGCAATTTTGCTTTTGATGTTTGCCGTGTTGGAAGAAGCTTGGTAATGGAAAAGTGGAGAATCATATCCCAGCCTTGATCTACCGGTATGTAAGTATCCGCTTTTAAAAAAATGTTAGGATTCCAAACAGTAACTCATTTCAAGGGAAGGGAAACTATGAACTGGGGATTTGGTGTTTATTATCAAGTTAAGGCCCTATTGCTTGCTGAAAAGTCACACTCTCCATTTTGGAAATGGCCACAATTTAGTGTCAGGGTTCAGCACGGACTTTGAATCTTCCGAGATGATGGGCAATAAGAATTGGGACCTCCAGCAGATCTCCACATTGCCAACGACTTGGATGAGTTATCAGATCTAGACATCTCTGCTGAAGAACTTGAAATTCTCATGCCAGCTGTCCAGGTGCCTGGCGGGCTCTCAGGAGACCCCACAATCTCCCCCCAGGGCCACAGGAGAAGAGGAGATGGTGAGGCAGAGCTGTCGCCCAAGTGCCTGACTAGCTACCCAGGAGGATTCTCAGGAAGTACATGGAGGTACCTCTTTGATCAGGGTGTAGCTGAGGTCCAGGAAGGGGTGGAGCCTCTGGCTGCTGTAGAATCTCCCATTCTGAGTTGCTTCATTGTCCAGCCTTCCTGAACAGGGCAAATGGGCTACATACAGCATATGCTTTGCATGCAAAAGTTCCCCGGTTCAATCCCTTGTATCTTTGGGTAGGGCTGGAAAAGATTCCTGCCCAAAACTCTGGAGAGCCATTCTGAGGAACTACTACCAGTTTGTGTAGAGAAAACTGAGTTAGATGTGTAAATACTGTGCTAGACAGACCAGTGGTGGACCAATGAAGCAGCTTGCTATGTTCCCCTGCTATTATACCTTTTGCTTTCTAGTACTGGTCAGATGAGATCCGATTAGGGACCTGAGGCCCATTACAGAAGTAAGTGCCAAGATTGCAACCTGGCTGCCTTAGCCTCCGCTCACTTAGCAAGACGTTTAAGCAAAGATGCATGTGGTGGAAAAGCCTCTGCATGACTGTAGCAGCTAACAGTTCTGACAGAGATCCCCCTTCCAACGCTTTCCCTCAGAGCTACTGCTGCTGTTCCTCCCATGTTCCTCCACCTGTGCTTATTGCCAACACTTGAAACATGGGTCTCCAGTTTCTTTGGACCAGTAAGCACATTTGGAATTTTGAGAAATTTCTCGGCATCACCTACTCAGGTTGCTTATCATCTGCAGTGACAGCAGTGACCTGTGATTGGGTGGTGGCTTTGAGGGCAAGATTGAGGGCACAAGGAGAAGACAACAGAGGACAAGATGGTTGGACAGTGTTCTCTACAAACTACTAACATGAGTTTGACCAAACTGCGGGAGGCAGTGTAAGACAGGAGTGCCTGGCGTGCTCTGCTCCATGGGGTCACGAAGAGTCAGACACGATTAAACGATTAAACAACAACAACAACAAATTGAGGGCATCCCTTGTAAAAATGATGAGGATTGATACAGACTTGCATCCCTGGCTGGAGCTGATGGGAGTTGTAGTTCCAGAAAATCTGGAGGGCCAAAGGTTCCCCACCTGTGGCTTAGACAAATTCATGGAAGCTAAAACTATTGATGGATATTAGCCATGACAGCTTTATTCTACCTCCACTATCAGAGGCAGTATGCCTCTGAACATCAGTTGCTGCGAATCACAGATGGGGGGAGGGCTGCTTTCAGGCTTCACACTGGCACCAGGTTGGGCACTGAGTACAGGAAGCTGGACTAGATGGGCTACTGGCCTGATCCAGCAGATCCCTCCTTATGTTCTCTCCCCCCTTGCTCACATAATACTCATTCCACTCCATCTCCTTCTCTGCTGATGCCCGTGGCACCTCACTTTCTCTCCTCTGTTCCCTTCATGTCCCTCCCTCTAGTTTTCCAGATCACTCCCCTTTCCTTCCTATCCTCTTGGGTCCTCCACATTCTTTTCAGTCACTCAGGTGTTGCCCTGAGCCTTGAAATCCTACAAAGTCGAAGGAAGAATTGGGAAAGAGCTTCCTTTTTCATTTCTTTGCACTTCACAAGGAGGGGTAAGGTAACCACGCTTGCCATCTTAAGAAGGGACAGTAAGTGGCAGGGCTCAGATTCTTTACAGGTTTCAGGGGAATTCCTCAAAAGGTGCCACTGCACCCATGGGTGCTATGATGGCAACCCCAGGAGTGTAGAGTGACAACGAAGACAGCAGCAGGTGAGCATTTGAATGACGAGCAACTGATGGAAGAGAGGGGAGTGGTTGTGGGCGGGATCCCGAGCTCCGCCCCTAGCAGGGGGCGGTAGCCCCCTGCCTTCCCCCACTCACCTGGCTGGCGCCCACGCCCATCGGCAGGCACCCAACCAGGTGCCTCCGAGGGGGCGTGTTCAGCAGCCTATGTGCTGCGGCGCCAGCCCCTCCTCGCAACTGATGGAAGAGGGCTTTCTGCTTATGGCTGGGAGCAGCTGTTGGAATTTAGCTGCTACAGTCACTCAGAGGCTGCCCATTGCATAAAGCCTCATTCCCAGGTGCTTGTGCACACCTTAAAAGTAAACACACTTTTTATTCACAGACTGCAAGATGTCTGTATTACTGAGTTTCAAGGTATGGTAGCATTTTAATTTTATTTTGTTTTAAACGCCTGTAGGTAGTTTTGCTCTTAGATTGGTCTCCCAGATCAGCTGCTGCTACTTTCTCTGAAATCAATAAAACTTGACAGAGGAAAAAAATGTAATCTGTAATTTACAAGCAGTGTGGCAAGATTAGATTTGATCTCCATTGCGTTTGAATAATCTGTGGATATTTATATGAGGATAAGTGGGAATGGCAAATTGCTTTTGTTGTTCCTTTCAGGTGTTGTCATTGTGTTTGCCAAAGCCTGAGGGGGAAAGTGAGAACAATGTTAATTACTGTCACTTTCACCATGTTGTGGGTCTATTGGTAATAAGCGACAAGGCTTTTGCTTATTGCTCTTTTCCCTTATATTTCGTTAAAGAGGGCCTCCCCTCCCCCCCCCACACCTCCCTCTTCATTTCCTGCAGCTCTCAATGAAATCAAAGGAATAGCTGTCAAAATATTGGCTCAGCAACAGCTTTACAAATTAATCCCATTGCTTGATACCTGTAAACAAAGGTTGAAATCCATAATTGGCGCTTCAAATGGTAATTAACTTATTAAGATTGCACCGGCAGTTTTGAGTGTGCAAAATGGCAGCAGGTGTGCAGGATCGTTAGGAATGTCCTGCGCTCAAATGCGCCTCTGAGTCTTCCTCTCTTTAGTTTCACGCTGCCAGCTGCCAATTTGATTGGTTAAGTAGTCAGAGGAGGTGGGGGTAGCTGGTTTCGGGAAGGGTTTGGGGGGGGAGGGTGCTGGAGAGAGAAGCTGCAACAATATTCTTTCTTTTGGATTGATGTGTTTATTACTTTTTGTGACAGTCGATCCCAAGGCAGATGTTCAATATAGAAACAAGCTGCTACGGAGGCGAGCAAAAGAGAGAGGGGTGGTGTCGGCGCAGGAAATTGGGAAAGTTATCATAAGCACGGAGTTGTTATTGAAGATTTTGCTCCAAGCATTTGTAGCTGTTGTGTTATATATACTCTTCCGCAGACAGTAATCTAACAGGGAATTATTGAAAGCTGGCTGCCAATATCTTTAAATTGCACTGTGTGCTCTGGAGCTGCTGCGGAAACAGGCTGGGCCGGAGCCCAGGAAAAGAGAGGAAGGGGGGGGGAGGCAAAGGAAAAAAGGACAGAGATGTTTTTGCCTACATGGGTCATAAGGTGATCAAAGATCAGGGCCGGCGCAAGACATTTTGCAGCCTGAGGCAAAGGACAAGGTAGTACCTGGCTTTCTTCTTCCAGCTCCAATTACATGTACAGAAGCTGAATGAACTGGCAGTTCAGTCTTACTTTCAACACTAGCAATGGAACAGCATCTTCAGCTACACCTGAGAGCGACAGGTGAGGATAAGGCACACCACCTCTCTGATGGGGGGACAGCTAGGCAGGATGTTCCCAGCATCCTCTGCCTGCCATTGCTGCCACACTCTGCTAATGTTTGGACCAGTCCTGCAAATGATGTTAAGGAAGGGCAGGACTTTGAGATGGTTATAAAAGATAAAAAGGAAAATGATTATCAATTACTACTACTACTACATTTGCACATTGGAATCCAATGCATGATGCATAAAAGGACCTATGACACACTAAACAATGGTTTAGTGGCGGCGGGGGCACTAGGCTGCACTGCTTTAGGTACTGTTGGACTCTCATCAGCTCTGGCCGTCAGCTCAAGCTGATGGGAGTTGGACTTTGACATCATCTGGAGGGCCACAGGTCAGCCACCCTCAGTTTAGTGTTACAGCCTGACACAGCTTCCATCAGTAGTGGCCCAAGGAAATCTAGGTCTATACAAGATTCCATCCCCTTTCCATTAGTCCATTCATTTTCATTGCTAAAAGATCTTCATTTAATCATTAATGGAGTGGAGGATTTGTTTCATTGTTCATTCATTAACTTGGCGTTTGTTTCATTACTCGCATTCATGTTCATTTTTAGCCTCTCGTTAACATTTTTTTTAAGGCTGCTGGTGTCAGTGGAAGCAGCAAGCTTTGTTTCTGCAGCATGGCTGTCATTCTAGAATCCTGTATTTGTATGGGGTATTTGAGGGTTAAATTATGGGCATTATGAAAACAAAACAAAACAAAACAAAACAAAACCCTAGCGTACCCAACAAGGTTGGGGGAGAAACTACATCCATAATTTGCACTTCCTACAACTGCATGAAGCAAAATCCTTTGAAATTTGCACTTCCTTGAATTTTGCGATGCAGTTTTCCCACCAAAATGTGGCTACAAAAATATTTATATTAGGGGAAAGTGAGAATAAATAGCACATTTTTTTTTGCAGATAACATACAAAAATGCATTGTATTTGGGGAAATGTCTTGCAAAAACAGGTATAGTAGGAGGCAAAAGTTGACAGGAAAGACTTTCCTCCCCTACCAGATGCCCTGGATGGTGCCTCTCAATCAGTGTAGACTGGGGTGGGGAAACTGTTATTGGGTTTCCACCCCCATTACCCCTAGCCCGCATGGTCAATGGATAGAGTTTATGGGAACTGAACTCCATATCTGAAGGACTACAGGTTGCCTGCCCCTTAGCTGAGGCAATGGCCTGATTCAGGATAAAGGCAGTTTCCTGTCTTCCCCAGTGGGAGTGGTACCTGCTATTCAAATGTGGTAGCAGAGTTTCACCAGTGGAATTTCTGCCTGCTGCCCAGCTTTTAAAGGCATGGGAACCATTTTAGGAATAAGGCGTCAACCCTCATAAGAGCCATTTAGGGCTTTCGGTTGATATATGATAGCAGCAGGTGTGTGAGTGAATATTCGTTGATGACTGGTCCAACACTGGGAATCTGTTTGGGTGTACTGAGAACATAGGATGCTGCCTGGTACTAAGTTACACCATTAGTCCATATATTTCAGTACTGTGTCTAGATGGAAGCGGTTCTCCTGGGTTTCAGGCAGGCTTTTCCAGCCCTACTGGGAGATGCTACTGGGGATTGAACCCTGGGACCTTCTGCATGCAAAGCAGATGCTCTGAGCTATGGCCCCTCCCCGCTATTATTTGGCCAAGAGCTCTAAAGTGCAGACAGGGCAACCATCACCCAGCCTGCTGTCGGCCAATGTTTGCTGACACATTAAGGTGAACACACACATGGCTCGGCAGTCATGCAGTAGCCTGGGACTTTTACAATTATACGGTTTCTATCTGCAGAGCTTAGCCTAGAATCAGGCTGCTTTCCCTTTAGCTCCCAACTAAATATTAAGGACCTCATCACCTTACTTAGATAAACATAGGGATCTTTCAACCTTTCTGGCTGGAAGGGAGCCCAGACGTTTCATAATATTATTTCTCCTGTACAGCAGAGTTGGAAATATTGTTTGGAGTGATCAACTTTGCCTCAGCGGGTCAAGGCTGATGTTCTTTTTATACAGCTCTTTAATATAAGCAATATTCTCTCTGGCCCTTGACTCATAAGGCTGCCGTTTCCCTTTCAAAGCGTAAATTAAAGTGATGTCACCAGGGGTCATTAATGGACTTAGGAGTGTCAATATGGGGGCCATTGAGTCCCACCTGTTTAATATTAAAAAATGAAGTCAATAAGTGTGATGCCCTTAATATACCGGGGGCTTTCCCCCAAAACCGGTGAGACACTGTGAGGTGTGTTTAAGCTTAGGAGATGAGATGGAACTGATGACAGGGTTTGCTTCTGTCTGCCCTGAAAAATTCCATGCCTGTAGTTAAAGGTCAAAAAAAGCTCTCAGCAAGCCTTTCAAAAAATACTTAGGCTGCAGTCCTACCCCCACTTACCTGGAAATAAACCCCATTGATTTCAACAGGAATTATTTCTGAACAGACATGGTTAAGCTGGCAGCCTAAAGCTAGTGGGTTTTTTCCTTCTTCTTCATTTCCGCCCTCATTATCTGGATCTAGATACAAATGAAAGCTAGCCAAAATTTCTCAGAAGACTGTTTTTTTCCTGAGAAAGTTTTTGGGACTTTTCCCCTTATACCCTCCTCATAAGACCCTTTACAGATAAGGACCCTTTACAGATTTTTTTCCTAGAGACTCTCCATCATTTTGGGGAGGCGGAGGAGGGAACTTCTATTTCACTGACCATAAAGTTCCATTACCTGTTGTATTATGGAATTGTGGCTTTTTGATGGATATACTTCCATGCCGTGCTAAATTTCAAGCAGCAGGAAAGAAGTGTATGGCAGGATGCTGCCCCAAATGTTATTGCGTGAAATTACAGTGCAAAACTCCCAAGGCTTTCCAAGTTAATGAGGTTGCAAATGGATTACCCCCCCCCCCGGAAAAATCAAACATGGAAATGAGTGCTAAACATCCACTAAATTTCCAAAAGTGGCTTTTACAACTTATGAATAATCACATAAAAAGCAGGAATGATCAGGGAAGGAAATGCTAGGAAAACAGAAAAAATGCTATATGAATGTAGATTAAGTCATACTCAGAGTAGATCCACTGAAATCAGTTAACACAACTGAAATACATACATTGTATTCAGTGGGTCTGATCTGAATATGACATAGCTGGATATATATATGAGAGATCTCTTCCTTTTTAGAGTGGAAATGAAAGGTTTTAATACTGCTCAGCTGTCTACTGAAAAGACAACACAAGCTTTCAATTTCGATACCCACATCTTGGAGCCCAGACCTGACAATCCAATTCAAAAGCATCACTAAATAACTTAATCAATGCTGCTAAATTAGCAGAGAGGCAAGCTTTGACACCATGTTCCATGTTTATGGTTATCATTTTCAATAAACTTTGAAATGGCTTTACGGGTGTCTAGAAAAAGGTGCGTTATGAAAATGGTTTTTATAATCAGTGATATTTTGCATTAAGACGTGACAGACCCAAATTTCCCCTTTCACTGATTCCCCACCCAGGTGTTGTAAGCGCCCATGATCTCTTGATTGACACTCGCCAAATAGCTTTCTATATTGGCCTTGGAATAATTGAGATGTCAAATAACTTCAAGCCTGGCTCATTGATTCCATAAGGGACCTTGAATAAATGTTTTAAATATTGGGGCAGGTGCGGTGGGGGGAGGAGCAGAATAGAGTCTGGAGGAAGTAAATATTAATTCTCTTTGTTGGAAAAAAAAACCCCGGACCTGGTAGAGAGGATCTATATTTGATTGTGTATGTGGCAGTGAAGACTCCGACACTGATTGGCTGAGCTGCTGTGTGCACACAGAACATTCCACCGAGTGAAGGGGCTCAGAATGGCGGAAGGGAAAGTTGTCAGTTTGGCTGGGCTTAACATTAGTCCAAACTAACAAAATCAGGTCCCAAGAAGTATTAAAGGAGGTTTTTCAAAGCAAGAAGAAGAACATGCAAGCAGTAGGTTCTCTGCATGGAGAAGATGGGTGATGTCCTCACCCAAAAGGAAGGCAGTGCCCAACCTGGTGATAAAAGAATAAATGATTAAAGGAGGGAGTTGCACCCCAAGATTGGAAAAGAGATGGTAAGAGAACACCTAGCTACATTAAATGAATTCAAATCTTCAGGGCCTGATCAGAACAGGATGCTGGACTAGATGGGCCAGCAGCCCTCTTATCTTCTGTGGTCCAAATACCAGCAGTGGGTGGGGCCAGAGGCAAATGTAGCAGCAGCAATGAATGTGACCCTTCTGTTGTCCTGCAGGCTACCTTTCAGCCATGCAAACACCAGAGCTTTCTACACCCACACATCCCATCTCTCAACTCTCCTTCCAGGCAAGCAAAGAGGCGTCGTCACAGTTCAATGGCACATTTTCCAGATAGGCAAAAGCATTGACAGAGGGTGTGGCCCCTGAGAGGAGCCATGACCTAGGGAGAATCCCAAGGGGCACATTGAGAGGGTTGGGGGCCAAATGTGGTCTGAGGTTCCCCACCCCCGAAGTGTTTCAAGTGATATTATTGGAGTCATAGAAAACAAGTAATTTGAAACAAGATTGCATTCAACTCTTAGATATCTCCAACTCTCCTGCCGTGCTACTATATGTTGTGATGTGGGTTTTGTGATTTCAGCTCTCTTGACATAATATGCTGGAGACAGTTCTCTAGTAACACTTCTTTATTAAAGCAACAAGACTGAGACTTGAGGAGGGGAGAGCTACTTTTATAGGGACAGGGAACTAGCTAGAAAGGATACATTTTGGAGGGAACAATATCAGGCAATCACAGTCCTGCCTTTTGGAGGCAACCAATAAGACAGAGGATCCAAATACAGCAGCTTAAATGAACCAATCGTAGCTGTACCCTCTGGAACCAAAAGGCAGTTACTTTACCCTAATGCAATTACAGACAATAATAATACAGATATAAAATCCTTTGACTCAATACACAACACCATATTCTTTGTGCAGAGCCACTTCCTGGTAGCTGTTCCCTTAATATATGCATTCCCTCTGTGTCACCAAGTTTCTCTCCCTGACTGCAGTCCAACCCGCTAACTTAGTTCCACAAACATTGATACTAGTTTCTTCTGCTAGTCACAAAACGCTTCAGCATTCCTTTCATCACAGCCTGGGCTGACCTTTGCTAAACGCCTCTAAGTTTGTGTCTTGAAAGCTTTTAGCATCCTTGGTGTGTTTCTTTTCTTTCCAGTTTTGATTTCCTTTAAATAGAAGAGGATGAGAGCTCTCTTTAAAAAGTGGGGCGGGGAGGAATCACACCAGGCTTTTAGCAGGCATCTCATATTCAGAGTTCAAATTGAGCAGTTTCTCACTTCAACAAGGGTGATGCTTTTCAGGCTTCACTCTCCCACAACCCAACACTTTGCTTTTAAGAAGCACTCGTGACTGAAATTGCATAGCCATAGAGAATGTTGAGCAATTGACTCATGCAACACCCACAAACAACGCAGGAGCTTTGGCAAAGCCCCTCAGACAACATACTCTGTGTTGGGATTTTAAATCAGAAGGCCCAGGTTAATAATGTTTATGTGCTGTGAGCTTGCATGTGTGAACACAGGCACTCATGTGCATACAAACAGAATTGACTGCCTCCCTCTCTTTCTCTTGGTCTTAAAATGAGCAATTTTGCCAGGGGTTTAGCTTGCTTTAATTATCCTTCCTCCACAAATGTTTGTTTCCTGGTTTCTCCTATTTACTGCAGTTCTCTGCATTTTATCGTCTTTTTTATTTTTTATTGCATACCTTTTTAAAAAACAAACTTTGTAACTGCTTTGAGGGGCCTTGTTGTCAGAAAGTGGCATGTGTATGTATCCTATGCGATAATCGATACTGAAAGTGGGTCTAACCCTGAGTAGAACTGACATTGGAAGTCATCCCTTGATTACTTATATCCTGTTGATTTAAATGGTTTGCAGTTCATATACTGTTTTAGGATTTTATTTTACCTTGCTGTTTTAGTTTTGTCATGGCTCAACACCAACTATCAGTTCCATCCTATGCACATCTACTTGGAAGGGAGCCCCAGTGTAGCTTGGACTGAAACCTAGAATTCAATTTGCGATGTTTAAATGCATGGGTTGTAACAATGCAACGACAACAACGCTGCATTTTTCAGGATGGTTTAAACCCAGTGATGATAATATAAAAGGAATTATGCAGTGTACTGAAAAGGGACGGCTGCCGGCCTGCTGGGGATCAGTCCCTGCTCCATCTCCCTGACTCAGATGGACTCAACTTGCATGATTGTCATGCAAAGCACTACTGAATTACTATTCCCTTCGATTAACTTTCAGTGACCATGTCCATAGGTTGCTCCGTTAATGGCTTTCTGTCGATACTGTAAAAATGCTAACCTGCCTTTACATCTAATCAATGTTCAAATGGCTCTTTACATAAATGGTATATTCCTTTTCTTCATTTTTTTTAAAAAAGCAATCAAACTGCATTGCACTGAACAGCAAAAAGGGAGGAAAAATAGCGAGAGAGGAATGAAATACAATAATTAATTTTGAGACGATGCTTTTTTTTTTTTGAGGTCGCTGTCCTTGAGTATTTTCTTCATCACCATTTTTCCCCCAAAAGAACATTGACAATCAATGTTTCACTTTACTATCATCCATCTTCATAGAGTAATAAATTAAGTGGGAAATATTGATAGTTTTGACTGAGCTTTTAAAATTTACATACTAATGACAGCTGCACCCTTGTGACTTTTTGATTTCTGTTGCTGTTTACAGTTAGTGACTAGAGGGGACTCAGAGCCACCTGGGAACGATATATCCCCCTCTGAAGGGAAAGAAATGGTGCCAGTTTTCCATTAAATATTCCATATGAACTCTTTAGTGGCCCAATCTGTTCCTGTGCATTAGGAGGGGAGGCAAATGTTACATGGCTATCACCTGACAAGAAGACATTTTGGATCCAGAGAAGGCATAGGAGTAAACTGTACAAAGGGTCTTCCAGGACTGGATCAAACAGTTCAAACCTAGCAGTGTTTCCCCAAGCTCCCAATTAAGCATCCATTATTCCTTTTAAAAAAATGATTTAATACATTTATAAGCGTCTTTTTGCTGCAAGATTCCTAGGGAGACGTGCAATAAAACAATATGGCATGGCATCATATAAAATCAATACAGAAATCACAGAAGCAGCAACTGAGAACCTGTAAATCTATAAAAATGAGAGAAAGCCATCAAATACGCAACTGACCAACTATGAAACATGTTGGAATGCTTGGGAAAATAGGGAGAATAAGGCCATCGATGGACGCTGATCATGATGGCCTGTGCTCAGCAGTGCACAGCATGATGGTCTGGCAATGCTAGCCTGGCTTCTGGTTGGCTGCATTGTTGCTGCTTACCAGGAAGTAGAGGAGAAGGGGTGAAGCTGCGGTGAAGTTGGCACAATGCAAATGGACCAGCAAAGCCAATGGGGTACTCTTGCTGATGCATTTACACCACACTGATCCTGCTGCTACCTCGCCCCTCCCACTCTACCAGCAATGCAACTGACCAGAGGTCAGGTGAACATCGTGACCCCACTACACTACAAAATAAGCAGCCTCGCCTCAACTAAACATAATTGGCCTTGGTGGGTGCCAAAAAAGGTGCCTGATGGTCCCATGGGCACCATGTTGGAGACCTCAGAACCAGCTTTGCAATAAATGGCTTATTTAGAGGTTGGCTACCTCCAGGGGTGGGATAGAGAAAGAAAGAAATGGGTGCCTTGAAATCAGGCAGATGGGTGGTGAATGCAAAGGCGGGGGTGGCATGTGATACACAGATATGCCAAGAGCAAAGCAAAGCAAAATTGGCTTTCCTTTTTGTGAGCCAATCCTGGGGTCATTGGTAGAGGATTAGGGAAATATTAGCGATGGTGAGAAGCTGAGATGTCTCCAGTTTCCCTCCTTGGTGGCGAACCCTCCCTTAGATCATGCTGACCAGGAAGTGGCTTGCAGCACTGTCTGTTTGTAGAAAAGGGTTCAGTAACCTGAGAGGTGTGGCGAAGGACCCGTTTTCATC